>NC_091617.1:14093837-14718837 GCF_027580195.1 Bos mutus
GAAGATAGCAGACACTCCGTGAACACTGATTAAATGGATGAGTGAGTGATGTCATGCAATGAAGTTGAAGAATAATTTTTCTTTACCACATATATCTGACAATGAGTGAATAAAATCTCATGTAGTTACTGAAACTTCTGGGGTTGTCTCAGGCTGCAAATCCCTTTAATTTACCTGTGAAGCCAAGAGGTGTGCATTCCTCATTACCCTTGCCTTAAAGTTGTTTACAGTCATGGGTAATGATTTTCTTATTGTGTGGAAAGTTGCTACCATTGAAAATCAGGTTTAGATGTTTCCGTGACTCTGTTTCATGTCCTAAAATAAAACCATGAGTCAAATAGGTAGCATGATAGTTAATGGTAGAAGGAAGAATATGAGGGAATTAAAAAAACAAGATTCATATTAAAAAAGATCAGATAAAGTGAAATGTATTTTGTTTAAGAAACAATGATTTCAAAGTAAGAATTTGGTTCCGATTCTGACTCTTAACTGCTTTGTAAAAGTTAAGAGTCTTTTGTGACTTTGCTGCCTCTAATATTAAATGAAATTGCAATTCTTACTGGAGCTACCTTCCTATATTGCTGATCATTTTTTTTTAAATTGCACATTTTAAAGCACTTTACAAATACATTATGATATCAGTGGTAACAAATCCACCAGCCAAAGCAGGAGATCCTAGTCTCTGAGGATCTCACATGCTGGGAGTACCTAAACCATCACTACTGAGCCTGTGCTCTAGAGCCCTGGAACTGCAATTACTAAAGTCCACATGCCTAGAGCCCATGCTCTGCAACAAGAGAAGCAATGACAAGAAGCTTGCACAGCACAACTAGAGAATAGACCCCACTTGCTGCAACTAGAGAAAAAGCCCACACAGCAATGAAGACCACCACAGCCAACAAATAAATAAAGTTCAGAACTATATATATATATATAAAAGTGTGTTTAAGTGCTTAGTTCCTATGAAATGGTACAAATATAATGCAATATATAGTACATTTGCCTCATAATTTCTTAATAGCTATCGTCTAGGAAATTTACAGAAAGAATGCATACATTTGAATTTTTAAAAAGTAACAATGTCAAATGAGGGAATCTTTACAGGTTTGTTAAAGAGGTAAATAGGTTAATTCATGGATTTTGCTGTTGAATTATCTCAGATAGTAGCTGAGAGCAGTGGCCACGCTGTTTTTTACATGCTCTATTTCACAATATAATTCCCAGTTTTCCAATCTACTGAGAATTATGTGGACTGTTTTTCACTAAAATCATGGCATATTTTGATTTTCCACTTAAGTTTTTCAGGGAGAGCATGGCTCTGAGACCAGCCATTTATGCTGCACTCCCCCTTGAGAAGCACCATGATTAATTGGAACAAAAATGTTTGAACAGCAAATGTCACTTAATCTCTCAGGATGCTTTAAGCTTCTGCAGCAATGAGAAAAAAACACAGCAAGTCATGGCTGCTTTATCTGGAAGACCTACAGAAATAAGAGGAATCTTCAATTTTGCCAACGTGTTACAAACAGCCTGAGCACTGAATTCACCCATTAATAGCGTTTACTACATGTCTTTTATGTGTCAGGCGTTTAGCCTAGTTAGAAGGATACAAAGATGAGCAAGTAATCCATCCCTGTGGAAAATACTGTCCACAGAGAAGAAAGACCATACTAAGTCAAAGAATAATGTGATAAGTGGCAAACGAGAGAGTACAATGTGCTATTTGCACACCAGAGGGAATAAATCTGCTTTAAGCAATTAGGACACATGGACTAGTTAGCTATTGCTGTAAACCAATCACTCCAAAGTTTAGCAGCTTAAATCAACAAGGATTTATTTAGCTCTCAGGTTGGCAAAACAGCTAGCAAGTGGCCTTGCTCACATGTCTGTGGTAGGATATGCTAATCTTAGCCGGGCTAGTACATACTCGATGTCTCATCTGAGAAACTGAGCTGGCTCAATTCTATCTGGTCCATGTGGTCATTTACCCTTCAGACTGTTAGCCCAGACTTGTTTACATGGTTGTCACATAAGGGGACAAAAAGAATCAGAAATATGAAAGAACTCTTAAAACCTAGACATGGAACTGAGATTGCATCACATTCACTGTGCTGTGCTTAGTCGCTCAGCAGTGTCTGACTCTTTGCAGCTCCACGGACTGTGGCCCTCCCGGCTCCTTTGTCCATGGGATTCTCTAGGCAAGAATACTGGAGTGGGTTGCCATGCCCTCCTCCAGGGGATCCTTCCAATCCAGGGACAATGTCCTATTAATCCAAGCACATTTCAGGCCCAGCTCAGACCTGAAGGGGTAGAAAAATGGACGATCTCTTGATGCAAAGAGATGCAGAGACATGTTGCAAAGGAGCATGGATACAAGAAAGGCAATAATTGCTGCCATCCTTGCAAAAAATATGCTAAAATAGATAATAAATGCCATATGATTTTGACCTGTGTCTTGAAATTAGTCTATAAATTAGAGGAGGGAAGGACATTCCTTGATGTTACTAAGGATAGGGAACATTTTCTGAGTTTAATGTTTTCTAGAGTCTTTCAGTTCTTCACCACACCAGCACCATTAAGACTATAATTATAGAGGTTTCCCTGGTGGCTCAGATGGTAAAGAATCTCCCTGCCTTGTAAGACACCCAGATTCAATCCCTGGGTCAGGAAGATCCCCTGGAGAAGGAATTGGTAACCCACTCTAGTATTCTTGTCTGGGAAATCCCATGGATAGAGTAGCCTACTCTACAAACTAGAGTAGTTCATGGGGTCACAAAGAGTCAGATACAACTGAATGACTTTCACATATAATTATTGTACTAGAAAATGTTGATTAACTAGACATTTGTTTAGCCCAGACTTGTTTTTTAGCCATAATCAGGAATATGAAAGAACTCTTGAAACCTAGACATGGAACTGACATTGCATCATATCCACCATGCTGTGCTGAGTTGCTCAGTACTGTCTGACTCTTTGCAACCCCATGGACTGTAGCCCTCTAGGCTCCTCTGTCCATGGGGATTCTCCAGGCAAGAATACTCTAGAGGGTTTCCATGCCCTACTCCAAGGGATCTTTCTAACCCAGGAGTTGAACTCACATCTCCTGTGTCTCCTGCCTTGGCAGGTGGGTTCTTTACCACTAGCACCACCTGGGAAACCCCACTATCTTGTCGCTTGCAGTCAAAGTAAAGATCTGCTGACCTAGATCTCACAATGGCTATTTTATTTATTTTTTTCTTCATTTTATTTTATTTTTAAACTTTACATAATTGTATTAGTTTTGCCAAATATCAAAATGAATCTGCCACAGGTATACATGTGTTCCCCATCCTGAACCTTCCTCCCTCCTCCCTCCCCATACCATCCCCCTGGGTCGTCCCAGTGCACCAGCCCTAAGCATCCAGTATCGTGCATCGAACCTGGACTGGCATCTCGTTTCATACATGATATTTTACATGTTTCAATGCCATTCACTCAAATCTTCCCACCCTCTCCCTTTCCCTCTCCCACAGAGTCCATAAGACTGTTCTATACATCAGTGTCTCTTTTGCTGTCTCGTACACAGGGTTATTGCTACCATCTTTCTAAATTCCATATAGATGCGTTAGTATACTATATTGGTGTTTTTCCTTCTGGCTTACTTCACTCTGTATAATAGGCTCCAGTTTCATCCACCTCATTAGAACTGATTCAAATGTATTCTTTTTAATGGCTGAGTAATACTCCATTGTGTATATGTACCACTGCTTTCTTATCTATTCATCCGCTGATGGACATCTAGGTTTCTTCCATGTCCTGGCTATTATAAACAGTGCTGCAATGAACACTGGGGTACACGTGTCTCTTTCCCTTCTGGTTTCCTCAGTGTGTATGCCCAGCAGTGGGATTGCTGGATCATAAGGCAGTTCTATTTCCAGTTTTTTAAGGAATCTCCACACTGTTCTCCATAGTGGCTGGACTAGTTTGCATTCCCACCAACAGTGTAAGAGGGTTCCCTTTTCTCCACACCCTTTCCAGCATTTATTATTTGTAGATTTTTTGATCGCAGCCATTCTGACTGGTGTGAAATGGTACCTCATAGTGGTTTTGATTTGCATTTCTCTGATAATGAGTGATGTTGAGCATCTTTTCATGTGTTTGTTAGCCATCTGTATGTCTTCTTTGGAGAAATGTCTATTTCGTTCTTTGGCCCATTTTTTGATTGGGTCATTTATTTTTCTGGAGTTGAGCTGTAGGAGTTGCTTGTATATTTTTGAGATTAGTTGTTTGTCAGTTGCTTCATTTGCTATTATTTTGTCCCATTCTGAAGGCTGTCTTTTCACCTTGCTAATAGTTTCCTTTGATGTGCAGAAGATTTTAAGGTTAATTAGGTCCCATTTGTTTATTTTTGCTTTTATTTCTAATATTCTGGGAGGTGGGTCATAAAGGATCCTGCTGTGATGTATGTCAGAGAGTGTTTTGCCTGTGTTCTCCTCTAGGAGTTTTATAGTTTCTGGTCTTATGTTGAGATCTTTAATCCATTTTGAGTTTATTTTTGTGTATGGTGTTAGAAAGTGTTCTAGTTTCATTCTTTTACAAGTGGTTGACCAGATTTCCCAGCACCACTTGTTAAAGAGATTGTCTTTAATCCATTGTATATTCTTGCCTCCTTTGTCAAAGATAAGGTGTCCATATGTGTGTGGATTTATCTCTGGGCTTTCTATTTTGTTCCATTGATCTATATTTCTGTCTTTGTGCCAGTACCATACTGTCTTGATAACTGTGGCTTTGTAGTAGAGCCTGAAGTCAGGTAGGTTGATTCCTCCAGTTCCATTCTTCTTTCTCAAGATTGCTTTGGCTATTCGAGGTTTTTTGTATTTCCATACAAATTGTGAAATTATTTGTTCTAGCTCTGTGAAGAATACTGTTGGTAGCTTGATAGGGATTGCATTGAATCTATAAATTGCTTTGGGTAGTGTACTCATTTTCACTATATTGATTCTTCCAATCCATGAACATGGTATATTTCTCCATCTATTAGTGTCCTCTTTGATTTCTTTCACCAGTGTTTTATAGTTTTCTATATATAGGTCTTCATTTTCTTTAGGTAGATATATTCCTAAGTATTTTATTCTTTCCGTTGCAATGGTGAATGGAATTGTTTCCTTAATTTCTCTTTCTGTTTTCTCATTATTAGTGTATAGGAATGCAAGGGATTTCTGTGTGTTGATTTTATATCCTACAACTTTACTATAGTCACTGATTAGCTCTAGTAATTTTCTGGTGGAGTCTTTAGGGTTTTCTATGTAGAGGATCATGTCATCTGCAAATAGTGAGAGTTTTACTTCTTTTTTCCAATTTGGATTCCTTTTTTTCTTTTTCTGCTCTGACTGCTGCGGCCAAAACTTCCAAAACTATGTTGAATAGTAATTGTGAAAGTCGGCACCCTTGTCTTGTTCCTGACTTTAGAGGAAATGCTTTCAATTTTTTACCATTGAGGATAATGTTTGCTGTGGGTTTGTCATATATAGCTTTTATTATGTTGAGGTATGTTCCTTCTATTCCTGCTTTCTGGAGAGTTTTTATCATAAATGTGTGTTGAATTTTGTCAAAGGCTTTCTCTGCATCTATTGAGATAATCATGTGGTTTTCATTTTTCAATTTGTTAATGTGGTGTATTACATTGATTGATTTTCGGATATTGAAGAATCCTTGCATCCCTGGGATAAAGCCCACTTGGTCATGGTGTATGATCTTTTTAATGTGTTGTTGGATTCTAATTGCTAGAATTTTGTTAAGGAGTTTTGCATCTATGTTCATCAGTGATATTGGCCTGTAGTTTTCTTTTTTTGTGGGATCTTTGTCAGGTTTTGGTATTGGGGTGATGGTGGCCTCATAGAATGAGTTTGGAAATTTACCTTCCTCTGCAATTTTCTGGAAGAGTTTGAGCAGGATAGGTGTTAGCTCTTCTCTAAATTTTTGGTAGAATTCGGCTGTGAAGCCGTCTGGACCTGGGCTTTTGTTTGCTGGAAGATTTTTGATTACAGTTTCAATTTCCGTGCTTGTGATGGGTCTGTTAAGATTTTCTATTTCTTCCTGGTCGAGTTTTGGAAAGTTGTACTTTTCTAAGAATTTTTCCATTTCTTCCTTGTTGTCCATTTTATTGGCATATAATTGTTGATAGTAGTCTCTTATGATCCTTTGTATTTCTGTGTTGTCTGTTGTGATCTCTCCATTTTCGTTTCTAATTTTATTGATTTAATTTTTCTCCCTTTGTTTCTTGATGAGTCTGGCTAATGGTTTGTCAATTTTATTTATCCTTTCAAAGAACCAGCTTTTGGTTTTGTTGATTTTTGCTATGGTCTCTTTGTTTCTTTTGCATTTATTTCTGCTCTAATTTTTAAGATTTCTTTCCTTCTACTAGCCCTGGGGTTCTTCATTTCTTCCTTTTCTAGTTGCTTTAGGTGTAGAGTTAGGTTATTTATTTGACTTTTTTCTTGTTTCTTGAGGTGTGCCTGTATTGCTATGAACTTTCCCCTTAGGACTGCTTTTACTGTGTCCCATAGGTTTTGGGTTGTTGTGTTTTAATTTTCATTCGTTTCTATGCAAATTTTGATTTCTTTTTTGATTTCTTCCGTGATTTGTTGGTTATTCAGCAGCATGTTGTTCAGCCTCCATATGTTGGAATTTTTAATAGTTTTTCTCCTGTAATTGAGATCTAATCTTACTGCATTGTGGTCAGAAAAGATGCTTGGAATACCATCTATTTTCTATCCCCAACACAAAACTCTTCCTTATAAGAGCTGAAGGGATTCCTGTGCAAAAACTTGACTCCTTCTGTTTACTCAATTACTGACAAATTCATTCAAGGTCATTGTTTTTTA
Source organism: Bos mutus (assembly GCF_027580195.1). Classification (NCBI taxonomy): domain Eukaryota; kingdom Metazoa; phylum Chordata; class Mammalia; order Artiodactyla; family Bovidae; genus Bos; species Bos mutus. The sequence goes on from NC_091617.1 coordinate 14,100,701, forward strand.
TTTATATTATTCAAGGCTTTGATAACCCACCCAACATCTTTCTAGAAATTCAAATTCTTACATAGCCTAGAGTTGATTTCTCAAGATACAATACAGAACTTAGCACTGCTAGTATTAGCATTAGATGGATGGTAAGAAAGTTAGAATGTAACACTGAAATAGATTATTAGAAAAGTAAATTCAAGATAACTTGCAAAGGGCCTTGTTTAACACTCTAAGAAATTTTTACTTCTTTCTGGAAAAAAAGTTTAACATTATTACTATCTATGTGAATACAAAGACGAAATGTTATCTGACAATGGAGTAAAACTTACAATCTCTTGAAATTCAGAAGGAAAAAAAAGCAATTTTATAGCATCAGAAATCTGCCAGTTTGTTTTAAAAATATAACTAGAAGCATTGATGAATGGCGTCTGCAATGTAGATAATAACCAAGTCTGAATAAGATAATCAGGAAGTAAAATATAGCAGTGAAAATGGACATAAGAAAAGATTGCATAAGCATGTGCTATTACTTTCTTACAACATTCAGGAATTTCATAAAACTGAAATAACACATATGTATGCCTTAGTTCAATTTATAGGTATTAAAAGCTGTCAAATCAAAACTTTCCAAATTATATTTCACTGGATATTTTCAGTCAAGTGTAAGATGACAGCAAAGCTTATATTCATGATTTATATCTTATACAAATTTTTTACAATTACATACATTGTCATTCAAATAAAATTTGTACCTGATATGACAAAAATGGTCTAATTTACTGCTTACGATTTTTTATTTTACATATTTGTTTTCTGTAATTGAAGATCAAGGTAAACATCTAATTGTATTATATAAACAAAGATACAATTTATTATTATGAATTAAAAAAAATCTTGATTAATTTGCCTTCCACATATTACAATGTTATAATTAGTCAATTTAAATTGAGGAATGAATAAGAATAGTTTTTATACTTTGAAACACAGCAGTCAATAAATGTTTTTATACACAAAACTACAGAGATTGTATATAGTTTATAAAGTAGAAAAATTCTAAACTAAAACAAGCATGCATAAATTTATTTTAATATCACAAAGAAATATTTTTACAATAATCTATATTCATTAAACAAACATAATATTAGAATTATAATGGGTAATATGATACCACACATTGTAAATTATATATATAAAACATCCTAGAGATTTATGATTGTCTTACTTTAATATTATATCAATATATTATGTCAAACTAGATTTCAACAAAAATAAACTAACTTAAAGTAAAATGAAAAACCATAACACCCTTGGAACTAAAGATTTCTGGGCAACAATTTGTTTTTCAGTAGATTCAAATATCATTGGGTTTTACAAATTCATTCTGAAAAAGAAAACTTAGGAATTCTCTACTTTAAATTTGCATAAGGTAGATCATATTTAAGCATAATACATCATTTTCAGAAATAAGACTTTCACTTTGGGACAAAGAAAGTAATTAAAAACTAGAATAATTGATTACAAATAACTTTAAGAAAGTGAAATATATGTCAGTGGGAAGGGGATAGATTAAACAAGAAACATGACTAGCATACATCAGTACTTGAAAGAATGAATATATGGAAAGGTTAGTTAGCTTCACTTAGAGAATGGAAAACTACCATCAGAATGCACAACTAAGTCAATGATTTATTAAATAAATGTTTCTTGAACATCTATTATGTGACAGTCTTGGAAGTATTTTCTCACTGAAGAGGCAGAAAAGCTTTACTCCTCTAGGTAATAAGTGCCCTGAAATATAATTTTTAAAATGATGGAGAAGTAGTATTGAATAGGATCACCTCAAGCTAACTCACATGTAACTGAAGTATTTAAACATAAATTAGGAGTTAACCATAATGGAAACAAATGAAAACAATAGTTTTGCTTTGCCAACATAAAAAATAATAGAATCAATTTATTGATTAAGCAAATTAATAAGATTCCCTTTCAAGGACTTTTCCAGCTCAACCAATACATAAATCCAGAAATTATTTTTATATATAAATTAAGAATAATCTTTATAGATATTTGTATTTGTTGAAAATATAAAATTTATGGAAGAAATTTTGTGATTTCACTTAGAACCATATTTTAATAGCTTGATTGAAGCATCTTTAAATTAATTAGTAATTGTAGTTGCTCTCAATCCCCATTGCACATCTAGAATGTAAAAGTTTAAATGTTGGCTTATCTATCTTCTCTACTGGGTATTCACTTCAAGAAGAAGTCTCTGTAAACTGTAAGTTGTTAGAGAGATTGCTACACCAATTGACAGTAAATGCTATTGAATATATTCACAAATGAATACAGAAATGAATGAATAAATAAACTATGACCTCTGTCCTATATAGCCAGGAGAAGGAAGGCCTCTAACATCTTCAAACAGCACAGTGTCAATATACCTGTGCTTTACTTCAATGACACTTCCCTAGTTTTTAAAAAGAAAATTATGCAAAATTCCCCAAGGAAGACAAATGCACAAAGTGTCATACAGTTGTTGTTTTTTAGTTACAAAGTCAAGACCAACTCTTTTGTTACCCTATGGACTATAGCTTGTCAGGTCCCTATGTCCATGGGATTTCCCAAGCAAGAAGAATACTGGAGCAGGTTGCCATTTCCTTCTCCAGGTGATCTTCCTGATGCAGGGATTGAACCCAGATTTCCTGCATTGGCAAGTGGATTCTTTACCACTGAACCACCAGGGAATATGTATACATGTGAAAGTCAAAGTGTAAGTCACTCAGTCATGTCTGACTCTTTGTGACCCAATATACTAAACAGTCCATGGAATTCTCCAGGCCAGAATAATGGAGTGGGTAGCCATTGGCTTCTCCAGGGGATCTTCACATCCCAGGGTTCGAACCCAGGTCTCCTGCATTGAGGGCAGATTCGTTATCAGTTGAGCCACTAGGGAAGCCCAAGAGTACTGGAGTGGGTAGTCTATCCCTTCTCCAGAGGATCTTCCTGACTCAGGAATTGAACAGGGCTCTCCTGCATTGTGGGTGCATTCTTTACCAGCTTAGCTACCAGGGATGCTGCTGGTAGCTATATATATAACTTCTCAGGTGGGACTAGTGATATAGAATCCACCTTCCAATGCAGGAAACCCAGGAGATGCCAGTTCAATCCCGGGGTTGGGAAGATCCTCTGGAGTTGGAACTGGCAACCCACTTCAGTATTCTTGCCTGAAGAATCCCATGGACAGAGGGGCCTGGTGGGCTACAGTCCATGGGGTCACAATGAGTTGGACAGGACTGAAACAATGCAGCAGGCACAAGCACAAACACAACACACATACACACACACACACACACACATATAAAGCATAGAAGGCAGAATAAACAAGGTCAACTATGCATCTGAAGATGTATTGAAGGACATTCTTTGAAAACAAGTCAGCTAAATATTATAAAACTTACATTTATTGAAAAAAAGATTCATACATATCTGAAAAGAAGAAAATTCATGATATTTGTTCAAAGGGATAACCGAGTTTAACATTAAGGGAAATAAACAGAATATTTGTTAGTGGAAATCTATACTGCTGGAAACTGTAACATAAAATTCTACTGATTGTGGAAGGATGAAAATTTTATTCATCATTCTCTCCTTTATGTATGTATAAATTCCACATATTTATAGCACATTTTGATCAAGCTATAATAATGTTGGATTTGGACTGAATTACACTGTCTTCCAACACTGACTTTCAGGGACTGTAGCTTGCAGACAACAGAGTGTGGGATTTCTCACAATTATTCAAATAATTGTGTGAATGAATTCATTGTAATAAATCTCTTCTGAGGTATGTATCCTATTGATTCTTTTTCTCTAGACAACTCTAATACAAGGAGTGATCATTATGCCACTTCCATTGATTCCAGTTATTCCATCTAGTTCTTCTAATAAAAGACTGCAATCCCTAAATTCATATTTTAATTTTTGTCTTTTAGCCTCAAAAAATTTGACTTACAGGGGTCCAAAAAGTGTCTTTTAAAAGCAGGTTTAATAGATAAATTTTATATAACATATAAATCATCCATTTAAAGGCTATAAGTTAATGTTTTTAACATATCACAGAGTTATACAGTCATCACAACTATCTAATTTTAAGATATAATTGTCACTCCAAGGAGCTTCTCAGTTGGCATTAGTGGTAAAGAACCTGCCTGACAATGCAGGAGACACAAGAGATGCAGATTTGACCCTGGGTTGGGCAAGTGCCCCAGAGCAGGACATGGCAACCCATTCCAGTATTCTTGCCTGGAGAACCCCATGGACAGAGGAGCCTGCCAGGCTCTAGTCCACTGGGTTGCAAAGAGTAGGACACTACTGAATGACTGAGCACACACTTCTTGTCACTCCAGTATGAAACCTCATACATGTTAGCTGCTGCTCCTTATCTTCCCTCCATCACCTGCAAACTCCTAGCCCTGGGCTGTCTCTATATATTTGCCTATTCTGGACATTTCAGATTAATTATACCCTATAATGTCATCTGTTGTGTCTGGATTTTTTTTCACTTAGCATAATATTTTCAGGGTTTATTCTTATTGAAGACTCTATTTGTGCTTTAATTCTTTTTATTGATAAATGATACCTTTGTATGGCTAGATTACATTTTATTTATCCATTTATAAATTGATAAAATTTAGATTATTTCAACTTTTTGGCCTTTGTGCATAATGCTGCTGTGAACATTCATGTGGCCTTCCCTTGTGGCTCAAATGGTAAAGAATCTGCCAGCAATGCAATAGACCCAGGTTTGATTCCTGGGTCTGGCAGATTTCTTGGAGAAGGGAATGGTTACCCACTCTAGTATTCTTGCCTGAGGAATTCCATGCACAGAGGAGCCTGGTGGGCTTCAATCCATGGAGTCATAAAGAGTCAGACACAACTGAGCAACTAGCAATATCGAACACCAAACTTTCATGTAGGAGTTTTTGTGTGGACATATTATCATGTCTCTTGTTATTGCCTTGGAGTGAAACTGAGAGGTAGTAACTCCATGCTTAACCACTCGAGGAAATATTGAAATGTTTTCTAAAACAGTTTGATTTTCAAAGTTTTTTTTTTTTTTTTTACATTCCTGAAAGGAGTGAATGAGGATAACAATTCTTCCAGATAGTCACTGCTGCTGCTGCTGCTGCTAAGTCACTTCAGTCGTGTCCGACTCTGTGCAACCCCATAGACGGCAGCCCACGAGGCTCCCCTGTCCCTGGGATTCTCCAGGCAAGAACACTGGAGTGGGTTGCCATTTCCTTCTCCAATGCATGAAAGGAAAAATGAAAGTGAAGTCGCTCAGTCGTGTCAGACTCTTCACGACCCCATGGACTGCAGCCACCAGACTCCTCCATTCATGGGATTTTCCAGGCAAGAGTACTGGAGTGGAGTGCCATTGCCTTCTCCGAGATATTCACTGACACTTGTTATTATCAGTCTTTGACTACAAGCTTCTTAGAAGACATAAAACACCATTTTAAAGAGCCTTTGATTTACACTTCCCTATTATAATGGTTTGTGCTTATTAGCTAGTTGTATACTTTCTTTGGAAAAATTTCTATTCTCATTTTTTGTTCATTTTTAATTGGATTATTTCTATTTCTACTATTGAGTTGTACTTTTTATACTCTAGATATAAATCTTGTATCATATTATGAATTTTAAATGATTATTCCTGTTTTGTTGGCTACCTTGATAGTATCATTTGTAGCACAGAAATTAGTAACTATAATGTAGCACAATTTTATATTTTTTTCTCTTGTCACTTTGTGCTTTTGGTGTCATATCTAAGAAACCATTGCTTAACTCAAAGTCATGAACATTTACTCTTAAGCTTTTCTCTAAGATCTGTAGCTTCCATCACAATAAGCCTTGTGTGGAGGGGGTAGGTTGTGATCAAATGCCACAGACACTGTCTATTTTAACTATGACATAACAGATTTTCTTGAATAATTGTTTTCCATTTGGTGTCTGCCCTTAGCATCATTTCTGGTGACTTTGAATTGTTTATGATTTTCACCTGTTAGATAATTGTTTCGCTGAGAGTGTGGACTGAGTTCCTCACATAGCAGTTCTTGAAGTTCCATCCCCTAAAAAGATACAAATTTAAATGAATTTGATAAATTTTTCACTATCCTTCTTTAATCTCAGGATCATAACATTCTTAAAGGTACTTAAAATTATATCCATTAGATTTCAGGATACCATGATACGCTATTAATGATCCATGATGATAATCAAGAGGGTGATTTCAAATCAGTAAAGTTAGACAATGCTTTCTGTTTCATTTACATTTACTAATTTGTATGTTCTTTCTTCGGAGAAGGCAATGGCACCCGACTCCATTACTCTTGCCTGGAAAATCCCATGGACTGAGGAGCCTGGTAGGCTGCAGTCCATGGGGTCGCTAGGAGTCGGACATGACTGAGTGACTTCATTTTCACTTTTCACTTTCATGCATTGGAGAATGAAATGGCAACCCACTCCCGTGTTTTTGCCTGGAGAATCTCAGGGATGGGGGAGCCTGGTGGGCTGCTGTCTATGGGGTTGCACAGAGTCAGACATCACTGAAGCGACTTAGCAGCAGCAGCAGCAGCATGTTCTTTCTTGATACAATATATTAGTCAGTGACAATAAAAATTAATTAGCAAGATTTAGAAGAATGAATTCTATTATCTCCAACTTCATGAACATGTTGGTTAATAGTTTTGTAAGTGTGTTGCCTTATGGACTCAAGATCTTTTCATAGTCACTATAAGTTAAACAAATTCAATCAATATTCTTCTCATCTAAAATAGTCTCCACTTGGCCTATATAATCATCTGTTAATTTAATCTCTGAGTCTTCCATATGATCCAACTAAATTTGAGTTGTCTATTTCTCTGACACAGAAATTTATTTTAAGCTTACTTTGTACCTTTAAACTGCAAATATGATGAATCCATTTCTCTAAGGCACCATGATTCCATTTAGTGGAAAAATAGTGTTGAAGAATAAGAATCTATACACTTGGATAAATCATGGGGTTAAAATTGCTCCTGGGACTTTACAATGGACTAGAAAATATAATTTTAATTTTATTTTATTTTATAAATTAAAAAGACACATACTACAAGTAAAAGGACACAATTCTGCTTAAATTCTTGATTCTTTACTTGTACTTCTCCTCAAAATCAGTTTAAAATAGATGACCAAGAGCAAGAGGCAGTTTTTCCTCTGAATCTACTTATTAAGCAAAATAAATGTTTTGTGTTGTAAAAGTTCACTAGCCAATATAATTCCAGTGAAACTCAAAGAAATAAAAGGCTGAAAAAGTGAAAAAAAAAAAAAAGCTTAACCAGTTGCAGATTTCCAAAATGCCTAGCACAAATTGCTAAATAAATCAATATAGTTCTTAAAGAATTCTTCTTAACAATCAGAATTATTAAACTACAGTATTTTTCTTCATGATGAGTGTACAATCTGTGTCCAATATCCTTCTGAGTTATTGAAGCTTCTCCTGAGAAAATATGACTAAAACCATTTTAAATATTAAAAAAGAAGAATGTGTTCCAAAGCAAAGTCACGGATAAAGTATTGGACAGAGAGTGTTTATCAACCGTTAATATCTGTGACTAGCATTTCAGTTTAAATCAAGATAATTTATTTGGAAAAAAAAGAACACTTTAAAAATCAAATTACATTGGAACTATTTACTCCAAATATTCATATAAAACATATATCACTGAAATGAAGATTCACAGTAGCACAGGAAATAATTATTAAGGTGATTCCTCTTTCTTCTACTTGCATTTTGTAATAAAAATTTGCCTCAATTGTTGTCTGATGGAGGCTGCAACAGATGTGCTCCTGAAGGTTCTTAAAACATATGAGGTTCCTGGGGGTTAATTTCTGCTTCCATGGAAACTACCCTGGTGTGCCCCAGTTTTAAATGACTTCCTGCAGTCTGACACCTGGAGGCACCTGCTCAAAGAAACATTTTTCTTTGGGCTGGAGCAACACACAGAAGGAGAAAAAATTTTCATGTTTGTCTTCCCTTGCATTGAATATGCCAGTTAACATTTTCAATTTTGAGGAAATGATTTCTTTGGAATATATTGAGGTATGATTTTTTTTAAGTTCATTTACATGCTTAGCAGACCTGGTAGTTTATGAACATCTCTTGTGACATGTAAGAGATATGCTCTGCCCACTGATAAAATAATCACCAGTGGGTCATTTGTTCACTGATTAATTTGTTTGGCAAGTGTTAAAGATTTGATAGGTTTACAGGATAAGAAGAAATGAAGACACAGATGAGGACTCTAAGAATCTAGCAATCCATTTGGAAAACAGACCTACAAAAATCTAAGACAACCTGGAAAGTTCAATGAGAACTAAATATACCAGGTAATTTGTGGGTGTGAGTGTTCAGAAATTATACATTATCTAGCACAGAGAGGAACCAAGCCTGGAGACCTCTTTAGGGCAAGTTAGGAGCTAAAGGAGCAGTGAGAGAGTGAATAAGACATTAAGAAGAGAATATTTTTTCTATCTAGATAAGTGTAGGATATGACAATTATCTGGAATTGTAGAAATAGAAACTACAACTGAGGGAGTTTAAAAGATGCCTGAAGATACTGATAAAATGGAGGGTCACATAGTTGTATATTATGACATTTAGCTCATATTTTTGTAGGTGAAGGGGAGTCCTAAAAGCTTTACAGCAGAAAAGAAACATACTGAGATTTCAATTTTTTGAAAATGGCTCTGTGACAGGGAACTCTGAAAGCAAGGGATAGACGGACTTCCCTGGTGGTCCAGAAGTTGAGACATTGCCCCCAAAGCAAGGGGAGTGAGTTCGATCCCTGGTCAGGGAAGTAAGATCCCACATGCCTCACAGCCAAAAACCAAAACAAAAAACTCACACAGAAACACTATTGTAACAAGCTCAATAAAGATTATAAATATGGTCCACATCAAAAAAAGATTCAAAGAAAAATAATGAAGCGGATAGAAAGGGGAGCTACTGTAGGGTTTTAGAGCAGTAAACATGAAAGCTTAAAACCACACAATGCACAGAGGAATGGAGAGGAGAAAAATTTAAACATCTACATTAAAAAAAAAAAAAAAAAGATTCGGTCATGATTTGTAGTATGGCAGAAATATCAATTAACACCATTAGTTCTACTAGAACTAATGTTCTACAAGATCACAGGCAATTCCAACAACTGAAAGACCAGTCCTGTATTGGATAGGATGAGTTTGAGATGCCTGGGGGTTACCCAGGTAGAGGTGACCAGTAGGAAGTTCTGTATCAGAGTCTGACATATAAGGATGCTACAGAGTTAGACAAACAGACTTAGGGCTCTCCCACTTACAGGTAGTTACTAAATTAAAGCAACAACACAGTAACCCCACATAAATGAATAGACAAAATGATAATGAGTGTGTATAGGATCCAGAGAATGTTGAAATAGCCATTCTGCTCCCCCTTATAGATGAAGTCAGTACAAACAGGAAAGACAGGTCTCAAACTTGTGATGAAAAAATATGGAATTGTTGAGAGTTCAGTGGCAACTAGAGGGCTTGGGATTATCATAGTTTATAAATAATGCATAGCATATATATGAAAATCAAGTCTTTCTTCCTCCATTCTACCTTTAATCTCATTCACAGAAGTGACTTATGTTAATGGTATTGGTTTTCATTAACTTAGGTGGATAATTTTATGACTACTCTTCCATTTCTTAAAGGTTAATATATAACCTTTAATAAGGATACACTAACATCCCTCAATAAAAGATGATCATATTAGCACCTGAGTCTATTTTTCTGCTTCCAATTTTTATGCTTCATGTTCTCAAAGAGTAAATTATTTATATATTTTCCTAAAATTATAATCAAGAGTCTGTTCTCATCAATAGATTGTTTCTAACAGTAAAAACATATCACTGGCATCACAATAATGGAATTATGTAAATATTTATTAATTTAAAATCAAATTATATGATTAGATCCATAGGAACAGAAATGCAAGCTTCAAACTTATATCTATGTCACTTAGAGGAAAATATTTCAAATGTATTTAAAATAGATCCAGCTTCACTTTATGAGTTAAGGAATGGTGACACAAATCAGAGCAATTAACTCAATATTTAATTCATTGATTTTATTATTTTCCCACATCACACTCCCGCTTTTTAATATTTACTCTGAATTGACATGTTTTTCAGTCCTGCCTAGAAAAGAATAACTGTTTCTTTCAGTGTTCTGTGCTACAGTTGATCTAGAAGTCTGGTGTCTTTTTATTTCTATTTTACTCAAAATTTCAAAAAATCTGGGTTAGCATCCTCACAAAAGCATAGAAGCCAATGCTTTTCTACAGTATCTTACTGGGATACAGAGGCTGGAAATTTAAAAACAACAAAACCAACAAAAATATACATTTTCTAAATTCCTTTGCAATTTGGGGTCTACAATACATGTTTTTATGTCAGTTGATTGGGCAAGAAAGGCTGTTGCTCAAGCCTTCATTTTGCGGATGTGAGTTGTGGCATGGCTATACTTGCTTTGAAACTTTAGGTCATATGATGGTCTCAGAATCCTTGGATCATAGCAAGGGAGTGTGTGCCTGGGGTCAGTACATCAAGGCTGTGTATTGTCACCCTGCTTATTTAAATTATATGCAGAGTACATCATGAGAAACGCTGGGCTGGAGGAAGAAGAAGCTGGAATCAAGACTGCTGGGAGAAATATCAATAACCACAGATACGCAGATGACACCACCCTTATGGCAGAAAAGGAAGAAGAACTAAAGAGCTTCTTGATGAAAGTGAAAGAGGAGAATGAAAAAGTTGGCTTAAAATTCAACATTCAGAAAACGAAGATCATGGCATCTGGTCCCATCACTTCATGGCAAATAGATGGGGAAACAGTGGAAACAGTGGCTGACTTTATTTTTAGGGGCTCCAAAATCACTGCAGATGGTGATTGCAGCCATGAAATTAAAAGATGTTTGCTCCTTGGAAGGAAAGTTATGACCAACCTAGACAACATATTAAAAAGCATAGACATTACTTTGCCAACAAAGGTCCATCTAGTCAAGGCTATGGTTTTTCCAGTAGTCATGTATGGATGTGAGAGTTGGGCTATAAAGAAAGCTGAGCACCAAAGAATTGATGCTTTTGAACTGTGGTGTTGGAGAAGACTCTTGAGAGTCCCTTGGACTGCAAGGAGATACAACTCGTCCATTCTAAAGGAGATCAGTCCTGGGTGTTCATTGGAGGGACTGATGTTGAAGCTGAAACTCCAATACTTTGGCCACCTGATGCGGAGAGCTTACTCATTTGAAAAGACCCTGATGCTGGAAAAGATTGAAGGCAGGAGGAGAAGGGGACGACAGAGGATGAGATGTTTGGATGGCATCACCGACACAATGGACATGGGTTTGGGTGGACTCCGGGAGTTGGTGATGAGCAGGGAGGCCTGGCGTGCTGCAGTTCATGGGGTCGCAAAGAGTCGGACATGACTGAGCGACTGAACTGAACTGAACTGAATATCTCATCTATATATATTTATGTGTTTTATTAACAATTATAAAACATGTAGAGCTAAAAGTGTACATATTACTATGAATAGCTATACCTTTTTAATGTTTCTGTTGCATAATATGGATTTAATATTTCTTTATTAAAATATATGTACCATATATTTCTCACTATGAAATCAATGTTGAAGCTATGATAGAATTTAATAGGGAATTAGTAAACTTATATACACACAGTCTCATACTAGTGACTTACACTCCGTTCTAAATTTGACACTTCAGACTATTAAGGCTATGTTCCATTGTCACTTTATTCATCATTTAAATACAGTATCTGGACATTTGCTGGAGGCATATGCAATGCCCAGGACTGTTTTAATTAAATATTAATGAGTAATTTTGTCTAGAAAATTATGTCAGAATACTGATTTGAAAGACATAATTTGGTTAAAATATTTCACTGGATATTATCAATGCTGTTTTTAGGAAAACATCACCTACTCTATGCTATGTTTGTTTATTTTTCCTTGTTTTCACTGACATGAAATTTGGGTTTAGAGAATATAGTTCAACATAAAAATCTTACCACATGAAAGAGTACTTATATTGTACAAAATTTCCCACTTAATATTAATTTTTAGGTATACACAAAAACATATCCTAACAAGTTTCAGAAATTGTCATAAGGGAATTAGAGACATAACAAAAGATTTAACAAGAACTTTGAAAAGAAGCTAATTCTTATTAATGATTTTCTCTGGTTCACAGTACTCCAGTTTCAAGGTTGAGCATGACAAGCTGATTAAATAAGGCTCACACATTAATATGACACATGAGCACACGTATGCAAACACAAAATGAAGTGGCTTCTAAGAGGCTCAATTTTCTATAAAGATTAACTTCTTTATGTTAAAATTGCATTTCTTAAGTTTAATGAAATCCTATTTCTAATGCTATGCTGGAAAAATACTGCTTCAAAAAGAGTGTGTGTGTGTGTGTGTGTGTGTGTGTGTGTGCACACTCAGTTGTGTCTGATTCTTTGTGACTCCTACTGTATCTTGCCAGGCTCCTGTGTCTGTGGAATTTTCTAAGCAAGAATATTGGAGCAGGATGCCATTTCTTCTCCAAGGCATCTTCCCAACCCAGAGACTGAACCCACATCTTTTGCATCTCCTGCACTGGCAGGCATGTTCTTTACCATCTGAGCCAACAACTTGTACTTAAAGGGATGTGTGTGTGTGTTCGGTTGCTAAGTCATGTCTGACGCATTGCTATCCCGTGAACTGTAGCCCACCAGGCTCCTCTGTCCATGAGATTTTCCAGCCAAGAATACTGGAGTGGGTTGCCATTTCCAACTCCAGAGGATCTTCTCGAACCAGGGATTGAAACTGTGTCTCCATGTCTTCTGCATTGACAGGTGTGTGCTTTACCCCTGAGCCACCTGGGAAGTCCACTCAGAGAAATACAAAACTTAGTAAATGAAGATATTGTAAAGTCGGTGTCACATAAGCAAAGCCACGTTTAACATGGTTAATGTTTCTTTCTTCAGTTTGGGTATGGTAAAAGCTATGTGGAGTAGGAGACCTGGAGATAGATAGAAGCTTATCAGGAAGGAGATTACTAAAGATGGAATGCTTCAATTAAATTTTTTCTGCATTAGACTTGCTTAGACTTTGTACTGTTTCAGCCTCAAACTATTCATGAATAAAAGAATGGCTGAAATCATGTCATATGTAGGAACACATCCATGTTCCAACAAAGATTACAACTACTTAGGTTCCATATCAGAAAAATACGTTAAATATATTGCTACGGAAAGGACAAGAGTAGGTGTGTGTGTGTGTGTCTGTGTGTCTATGTGTGTGTGGACTGTGAGAATGAGGATAATTGGGCAGGAAGGTGAAAACGGGAGAATGTCTGAGTGACTCCACAATATGCTGTTATACTCACAGATTCATTAGAAGGCACATAATATACTCGTAAAAATGAACTAAAAAATTCCTCTCAGCCCCCAGGATGCTTTAATGACACATGATATTGGTGAAGCAGTCGTGGTCTTAACTAAGAAGAGTTTCTCTTTCCAATGTAACCAGCTTACCATTGAATCATCATTAAAATGAAGGATGCTAATCAAGCAGAGTCATTATATTGAATACTGGTTTCCATCTGATTATACACAATTAAATAAAACCACACATGGCATTTTCCTACCAAAATCATGAAAGACACCATTTCCAGAATAATGCACATTTAAAGGTCACATATCCTCTGAAATAAGAATGCATAATTTAAATCTGCCTGGGAGCAGCTGGAACTTGCCCTCTAGCTATGTAAACATATTTTCATTTTAATATTTACTCAAGTATTCATTATGCATGGTTAATCCCACATTTAATCTCTTTCCTCCTTAAAATTGTCCACGCCATTTCTGAAAATACTGAGTGATTCTATTTTGAAGGGTGTTTGGGATTTATAATTTTTTTTTACTATTGAAAGAGAGTAAAGAGAAAAAATTACTGTACTTAGTGATCGAACTTTTGTAGTTTTTAATGTTCACACTTATGTCTGTATTAGTTTGGTTAGTGTGTATGTACCATAGCTACATAGTACATGCTTTATGTCAAGATGTATTCTAAAAGATTTATTACCTTTCATTTTCTTCAGATTTTTTTTCAGTTAATGATCTTCCAGTCCTTGCGGGAAATTTTGCATACATAGCACCAAGTGAAACTGAATAATATTGTGGTGCTGGTTGTTGTTGTTCAGTCACCAAGTCATATCTGACTCTTTGTGACCCCCTTGGGCTGCAGCACATCAGGCTTCACTGTCCCTTACCACCTCCCAGAGTTTGCCCAAGTTCATATCCATTGAATTGGTGATGCCATCCAACCATTTCATCTTCTGTCACCCTCTTCTTCTCCTTTCAATGTTTTCCAACATCAGGGTCTTTGCCAACTTCGCATCAGGTGGCCAAAGTATTGGAGCTTCAGTTTTAGCATCAGTCCTTCCAGTGAATATTCAGGGTTGACTTCCTTTTAGTATTGACTGGTTTGATCTCCTTGTTGTTCAAGGGACTCTCAAGAGTCTTCTCCAGCACCACATTTCAAAAGCATAACTTCTATGGGGTCTGCTTTCTTTATGGGACATGCAATTAAACTGACAGCTAAAGGAGAAAACTCAGTATCATAAATGTGCAATGACCTAAAAAAGCCATTGAAATAAACTTTATTGAGCACTTACTACAGATTCTCTGCTATGCAATTTCTGCAAGATCAGATCAGATTAGTCGCTCAGTCATGTCCGACTCTTTGCAACCCCATAAATCACAGCATGCCAGGCCTCCCTGTCCATCACCAGCTCCCGGAGTTCACTCAGACTCACGTCCATTGAGTCAGTGATGCCATCCAGCCATCTCATCCTCTGTCTTCCCCTTCTCCTCCTGCCCCCAATCCCTCCCAGCATCAGAGTCTTTTAAAATGAGTCAACTCTTCGTATGAGGTGGCCAAAGTACTGGAGTTTCAGCTTTAGCATCATTCTTTCCAAAGAAATCCCAGGGCTGATCTCCTTCAGAATGGACTGATTGGATCTCCTTGCAGTCCAAGGGACTCTCAAGAGTCTTCTCCAACACCACAGTTCAAAAGCACCAATTCTTCGGCACTCAGCCTTCTTCACAGTCTAACTCTCACATCCATACATGACCACAGGAAAAACCATAGCCTTGACTAGACGGACCTTTGTTGGCAAAGTAATGTCTCTGCTTTTGAATATGCTATCTAGGTTGGTCATAACTTTCCTTCCAAAGAGTAAGGGTCTTTTAATTTCATGCTGCAGTCACCATCTGCAGTGATTTTGGAGCCCAGAAAAATAAAGTCTGACACTGTTTCCACTGTTTCCCCATCTATTTCCCATGAAGTGATGGGACCGGACGCCATGATCTTCGTTTTCTGAATGTTGAGCTTTAAGCCAACTTTTTCACTCTCCACTTTCAACTTTCATCAAGAGGCTTTTTAGTTCCTCTTCACTTTCTGCCATAAGAGTGGTGTCATCTGCATATCTGAGGTTATTGATATTTCTCCCGGCAATCTTGATTCCAGCTTGTGTTTCTTCCAGTCCAGCAGTTCTCATGATGTACTCTGCATATAAGTTAAATAAACAGGGTGACAATATAAAGCCTTGACGTACTCCTTTTCCTATTTGGAACCTGTCTATTGTTCCATGTCCAGTTCTAACTGTTGCTTCCTGACCTGCATACAGATTTCTCAAGAGGCAGATCAGGTGGTCTGATATTCCCATCTCTTTCAGAATTTTCCACAGAATTTTCTCTGTTCGTTTCCAAGGCAAACCATTCAATATCACAGTAATCCAAGATATACCCCAACCAGTAATGCTGAAGAAGCTGAAGTTGACCAGTTCTATGAAGACCTACAAGACCTTTTAGAACTAACACCCAAAAAAGATGTCCTTTTCATTATAGGGGACTGGAATGCAAAAGTAGGAAGTCAAGAAACACCTGGAGTGACAGGCAAATTTGGCCTTGGATTATGGAAGGAAGCAGGGCAAAGACTAATAGAGTTTTGCCAAGAAAATGCACTGGTCATAACAAACACCCTCTTCCAACAACACAAGAGAAGACTCTATACATGGACATCACCATATGGTCAACACTGAAATCAGATTGATTATATTCTTTGCAGCCAAAGATGGAGAAGCACTATACAGTCAGCAAAAACAAGACCAGGAGCTGACTGTGGCTCAGACCATGAACTCCTTATTGCCAAATTCAGAGTTAAATTGAAGAACGTAGGGAAAACCACTAGACCATTCAGGTATGACCTAAATCAAATCCCTTATCATTATACAGTGGAAGTGAGAAATAGATTTAAGGGCCTAGATCTAATAGATAGAGTGCCTGATGAGCTACGGAATGAGGTTCATGACGTTGTACAGGAGACAGGGATCAAGACCATCCCATGGAAAAGAAATTCAAAAAAGCAAAATGGCTTTCGGAGGAGGCCTTACAAATAGCTGTGAAAAAAAGAAAAGCGAAAAGCAAAGGAGAAAAGGAAAGATATAAACATCTGAATGCAGAGTTCCAAAGAATAGCAAGAAGAGATAAGAAAGCCTTCTTCCCCTATCAATGCAAAGAAATAGAGAAAAACAACAGAATGGGAAAGACTAGAGATCTCTTCAGGAAAATCAGAGATACCAAAAGAACATTTCCGCAAGATAATCCTATTTAAATCTGGCAGTACTTTTATGAGATCAGATTTAATACCCTTATTTCAAGGGACTGAAGAAACTGGAACTTGGAAGGTCTAATGTGTGTCTGTGAACACACAGCTAAAATACACAGCAATAAAAGCTTTCTACTCACCAGATCTGCCCTCTCTACCTCTAGTTCCTGGGAAGACTCCCGAGATTTTTCCGGAAGTTCTTGAGAATGTATGACTGTTTTGACCAATGGTCTATGAGCCAAAGTAGCTTGTGTCACTTTTACCGGAGGTTACCATATTTTCTTTCACTGGTGCTATAGCCTTTGAGGCCATAAGATGTTACAGCAGGGCTATATATCATGACCTCTAACCCTAAGCTGTCGGAGAAGGCAGTGGCACCCCACTCCAGTACTCTTGCCTGGAAAATCCCACGGACGGCGGAGCCTGGTAGGCTGCAGTCCATGAGGTCGCTAAGAGTCGGACACGACTGAGCGACTTCCCTTTCACTTTTCATTTTCATGCATTGGAGAAGGAAATGGCAACCCACTCCAGTGTTCTTGCCTGGAGAATCCCAGGGATGGGGGAGCCTGGTGGGCTTTTGTCTATGGAGTCGCACTGAGTCGGATAGGACTGAAGCGATTTAGCAACAGCAGCAGCAACCCTGAACTGTAGCAGAGTGCTGTGGAGATCCACACAGCAGCACCAGACTTAGAAAGAGAGCAGGAACACTTGCTTTGTTAAGCCGCTGGAACTTCAGAGTACACTGGTTCAGCAAGCAGCCTAGTGTGTCTGATGACTAAAGTATAAAAAGGAAATTAGTACTTTTTCCTGTTATCAGTAAATAACAAAGAGAAAAGTCACCTTACAGAATGAGCTTTCTTTTTCTTTTCTTTCTTTTTTTTTTTTTAATACAGTATCGCATGTGCTGTTCTCAGTCGTTTCATTCGTATCCAACTCTTTGTGACCTATGGACTGTAGCCCTCCAGGCTCCTCTGTCCATGAGATTATCCAGGCAAGAATACTGGAGTGGGCTGCTGTGCCCTCCAGGGGAGCTTCCCAACCCAAGGGTCTAATCCATATCTCCAGTGTCTCCTGCATTGCAGACAGTTTCTTTACCCACTGAGCCACCTCGGAAGCATGCAGCATTTCATGATAGAGTAAAAACTATCTTCTCATATAAATTTAAGCTTAAATTAATTTAAATAACAAAATTTAAATTTTATGTACAAAAAAGTTCTTAATGACCTGGATAACTACGATGGTGTGGTCACTCAACTAGAGCCAGACATACAGGAGTGTAAAGTCAAATGGGCTTTAGGAAGCATAATGCTAAGCTAGTGAACACAGCTAGTATAGTTGATGGAATTCCAGCTGAGTTATTTCAAATCCTAAACGATGATGCTGGCGGAGTGCTGCAGTCAATATTCTAGCAGATTTGGGATACTCAGCAATGGCCACAGGACTGGAAAATATGTTTTCATTCCAATCTCAAAGAAGTGCAATGCCAAAGAATGTTCAATCTACCATTCAATTGTATTTATTTAACATCCTAGCAAGATAGTGATCTGAATTTTTCAAGCTAGGCTTCAACAGTACATGAACTGAGGACTTCCAGATGTACAAGCTAGATATAGAAGAGGCAGAGGAACCAGAAATTTGTCAAAATGTTGGATCATAGAAAAAGCAAGGAAATTCCCACAAGACATCTATTTCTGCTTCATTGACTATGCTAAAGCCTTTGACTATGTGGATCACATAAAACTGTGGAAAATTCTTAAAGAGACGGGAATACCAGACCACTTTACCTGCCTCCTTAGAAGATAAAAAAAAAAAACAAAAACAAACAAACAAACAAAAAAAACCAGTTAGAATCAGATAAGGAACATTGGGCTGTTTCAAAATCAGGAAAAGAGTACGTCAAGGCTGTGTATTGTCACCTGCTTATATAACTTCTATGCAGAGTATGTCATGTGAAATGAGGGGCTGGATGAATCACAGGCTAGAATCAAAATTGCCTGGAGAAATGTCAGCAACCTCAGATATGCAGATAACACCACCCTAATGGCATAAACCAAAGATGAACTAAAGAGCCTCTTGATGAAAGTAAAAGAGGAGAGTGAAAATGCTGGCTTAAAACTCAACATTCAAAAAACTAAGACCATGGTATTTGTTCCCATCACATCATGCAAATAGATGGAGAAAAAATGGAAACAATGGCAGATTTTATTTTCTTGGGCTCCAACATCATTGAAGATGGTGACTGCGGCCATAAAATTAAAAAACACTTGCTTCTTCTTAGAAAAGCAAGTTTGTCTTATGACAAACCTAGACAGCATATTAAAAAGCAGAGATATCACTTTGCTGACAAAGATCTGTATAGTCAAAGCTATGGTTTTTCCAGTAGTCATATACAGATGTGAGAGCAGGACCGTAAAGAATGCTGAGAGTGGAAGAACTGATGCCTTTGAACTGATGCTAGAGAAGACTCTTGAGAGTCCCTTGGACAGCAAAGAGGTCAAACCAATCAATCCTCAATAGAATAAACTGTGAATATCCATTGGAAGGACTGATGCTGAAGCTGAAGCTCCACGACCAATGGCCACCTGATGCAAAGAGCGAACTCATTGGAAAAGACCCTGATGCTGGGAAAGGACTGAGGGCAGGAAGGGGGCAACAGAGTATGCAATGGCTGGATGGCATCACCAACTGAGTGGACATGAATTTGAGCCAACTGCAGGAGACAGTCCAGGACTCAGAACCCTGGCATACTTCAATCCATGGGGTCTCAGAGTCAGACATTACTGAAGCGACTTAGCATGCACACATGCACAAGTGTTCAATAGTCATATATGGCTAGGGGGCCCTATAATTGAATGGCACAGAACATTCCCAGTATCACTGACAATGTAAAAGGCAATGAGAGGCTGATCCTTTATTTACTCTATCATTCTAAATACAGGTAGTCACTCCATTGCTAGGTGGACATTGAAACAGATTGCCTCTGAAATTCTCTTGAGCCATAAATCCTTTGAAAATGGACTATTTACAATCACTAAACAAAGCTGTTTGGGTGGGGGGAAAGAAAACCATTTAGGTTCTCTTTCCAAATATTTTCTTGAGTTTTTGAAAATATATATTCAAACATTGACTATCACTATGTGATATCTAATTGTGCTGGGAGATGCTGAAATTTATAGATTTTCCTAAATAATACAAAATTACAAATAACTACTCACGTTGGTGGTGCATGTGCCCTCAGATGCACTCATTCTACTTTCTGTCCACTGGCATCTCTGCTAATAGAATTTCACTGCAGGTGGAAAGAAAACATGGCAAGCAGACAGCTCTTTTTAATTAAAGTAAAATCTCAAAAGATTTGTTTCTTATTACTGCTCCTAAATCTAAGTAGGGGACTTTCTTTCACTTCATGTGATGGAAGAAGGGAAAACAAATTGAACATGGAAAAGATAACATAAATGGAGAATGAGAAATTTTCTGAGCTAAAACAAAAACAAATAAGACATGAGTACTTTCGTAACACTGAGACACTTTGAGAAGCTATCTTAACCAAAGAATCAAGGTTTTTTAACTTTCTTCTTTATCCAGTTTTCCATCTCAGTTACAAGCTAAGAAATAAAATTGGGGGTGGAAGACAGGGCCCTCCTATCATCTTCTTCTCTGCGCTTGCTTGCGTGGTATTCGGGAAACAAAGACCAGGGGAGGAGTCTGGGGACCCAAAATTAAAAAAAAAAAAAAAAAAAGAAATAAAATTGAAGAAATTAATATTTTAAGAAATCTCTGAAAAAATTTCTTAGTGTTGCAACTTCAAGTTTTACAAGTGTCCATCTTTATCAAGAAAAATTGGACTATTATGAAATCCATTTAAGTAATACCTGGGGAAATACCAGCAGCTCTTTCCTCTTCAATCCATGAGAGTGAAAAACAAGAAAAAATGAGCACTGGATCCCAGTTTTATTCTATGATCAAATATACTCTTGTACCACACATGACAGCTGTATTTTTTTCTCCTGACTAAATAGTCATATTAATTATTTTTAATTGGAAGATAATTGCTTCACAACATTGTGTTGGTTTCTACCATACAACGACTTAAATCAATCATATGTGTACATATGCCCCTTCCTCTTGAACCTCCCTCTCACCCTCATCCCATCAACTGCTCTAGGTTGTCACGGAGAACAGGCTTGAGCTCTCCTCTTGGTGTTATACAGCACCTTCCTACTAGCTAGCAATTTTGCATATTGTAACGTATGCATTTCAGTGCTATTCTCTCAATGCTTCCCACCCTCTCCTTACCCCACTGTATGCACAAGTCTGTTCTCTATGTCCGAGTCTCTGTTCCCGCCCTGAAAATAGGTTCATAAATACCATTTTTCCCCTAGATTCCATATATATGCTTTATTATACAATATTTGTTTTTCTCTTTCTGACATACTTTATATTAAAGGCTCTGGGTTCAAACACCTCACTAGAACTGACTTAAATCAATTCCATTTTATGGCTTAGTAATATTTCATTGCATATATGTGTCAAAACTTTCTTAGCCATTCATCTGTCACTGAACAACTAGACTGCTTCCAGGTCCTGGCTATTGTAAATAGTACTTCAATGAACATTGGGATACACGTGTATTTTTGAACTATGGTTTTTTCAGGGTTTCATTCCAGGAGTAAGCGTCTTTTACTGTCATGGTTACAGTCACCATCTGAAGTGACTTTGGAACCCAAAAAAATAAAGTCTGACACTGTTTCCATTGCTTCCCCATCTATTTCCCATGAAGTGATGGGACCAGATGCCATGATCTTCGTTTTCTGAATGTTGAGCTTCAGGGCAACTTTTTCATTCTCTTCTTTCACTTTCATCAAGAGGCTTTTGATTTCCTCTTCACTTTCTGCCATAAGGGTGGTGTCATCTGCATATCTGAAGTTATTGATACTTCTCCCAGCAATCTTGATTCCAGCTTGTGTTTCTTCCAGCCCAGCGTTTCTCATGATGTACTCTGCATGTAAGTTAAATAAGCAGGGTGGCAGTATACAACCTTGACGTACTCCTTTTCCTATTTGATCCAGTCTATTGTTCCATGTCTAGTTCTAACTTTTGCCTCCTGACCTACATATAGCTTTCTCAAGAGGCAGGTCAAATGGGCTGGTATTCCCATCTCTTTCAGAATTTTCCACAGTTTATTGTGATCCACGTCATGGGAAATAGATGGGGAAACAGTGGAAACAGTGTCACACTTTATTACTGGGGGCTCCAAAATCACTGCAGATAGTGACTGCAGCCATGAAATTAAAAGATGCTTACTCCTTGGAAGGAAAGTTATGACCAACCTAGATAGCATATTCAAAAGCAAAGATATTACTTTGCTGACAAAGGTCCATCTAGTCAAGGCTATGGTTTTTCCTGTGGTCATGTATGGATGTGAGAGTTGGACTGTGAAGAAAGCTGAGTGCTGAAGAATTGATGCTTTTGAACTGTGGCATTGGAGAAGACTCTTGAGAGTCCCTTGGACTGCAAGGAGATCCAACCAGTGCATTCTAAAGGAGATCAGCCCTGGGTGTTCTTTGGAAGGAATGATGCTAAAACTGAAACTCCAGTACTCTGGCCACCTCATGTGAAGAGTTGACTCATTGGAAAAGACTCTGATGCTGGGAGGGATTGGGGACAGGAGGAAAAGGGGACAACAGAGGATGAGATGGCTGGATGGCATCACCGACTCAATGGATGTGAGTCTGAGTGAACTCCTGGAGCTGGTGATGGACAGGGAGGCCTGGCGAGCTGCGATTTAAGGGGTCTCAAAGAGTCAGACATGACTGAGTGACTGAGCTTAACTGAACTTAAGTGATGCCTAGTAGTGGAATTACTGGGTCAATATGGTAATTTTGGCATAGTCAATAAAGCAGAAATAGATGTTTCTCTGGTACTGTCTTGCTTTTTCCATGATCCAGCGGATATTGCCAATTTTATCTCTGGTTCCTCTGCCTTTTCTAAAACCAGCTTGAACATCTGGAAGTTCAAAGTTCACATATTGCTAAAGCTTGGCTTGGAGAATTTTGAGCATTACTTTACTAGCATGTGAGATGAGTGCAATTGTGTGGTAGTTTGAGAAATCTTTGGCATTGCCTTTCTTTGGGATTGAAATGAAAACTGACCTTTTCCAGTCCTGTGGCCACTGCTGAGTTTTCCAAACTTGCTGGCATATTTAGTGTAGCACTTTCACAGCATCATCTTTCAGGATTTGAAATAGCTCCACTGGAATTCCATCACCTCCACTAGCTTTGTTTGTAGTGATGCTTTCTGAGGCCCACTTGACTTCACATTCCAGGATGTCTGGCTCTAGGTGAATGATCACACCATTGTGATTATCTTGGTCATGAAGATCTTTTTTGTAAAGTTCTGTGTATTATTGCCACCTCTTCTTAGTATCTTCTGCTTCTGTTAGGTCCATACAATTTCTCTTCTTTATCCAGCCCATCTTTGCATGAAATATTCCCTTGGTATCTCGAATTTTCTTGAAGAGAATATTCTTTCCCATTCTGTTGTTTTCCTCTATTTGTTTGCATTGATCACTGAGGAAGGCTTTCTTATCTCTCCTTGCTATTCTTTGGAACTCTGCATTCAGATGCTTTTATCCTTCCTTTCCTCCTTTGCATATAGGTTTCACTTGAGAAACCTATATGCAGTCAGGAAGCAACAGTTAGAACTGTACATGGAACAACACACTGGTTCCAAATAGGAAAAGGAGTACATCAAGGCTGTATATTGTCACCCTGCTTATTTAACTTATATGCAGTGTACATCCTGAGGAATGCTGGGCTGGAAGAAGCACAAGCTGGAATCAAGTTTGCAGGGAGAAATATCAATAACTTCTGATTGTGGGTGACACCACATTTATGGCAGAAAGTGAAGAGGAACTAAGTAGCCTCTTGATGAATTTGAAAGAGGAGAGTGAAAAAGTTGGCTTAAAGCTCAACATTCAGAAAGCACTTCATGGGAAATAGATGGGGAAAAAGTGGAAACAGTGTCAGACTTTATTTTTAGGGTCTCCAAAATCACTGCAGATGATGACTGCAGCCATGAAATTAAAAGACACTTACTCCTTGGAAGGAAAGTTATGACCAACCTAGATATCATATTCAAAAGCAAACACATTACATTGTCAACAAATTTCCATCTAGTCAAGGCTATGATTTTTCAGTGGTCGTGTATGGATGTGAGAGTTGGACAGTGAAGAAAGCTGAGCACTGAAGAATTGATGCTTTTGAACTGTGGTATTGGAAAAGAGTCTTTAGAGTCCCTTAGACTGCAAGGAGATCCAACCAATCCATTCTAAAGAAGATCAGTCCTGGGTGTTCATTGGAAGGACTGATGCTGAAGCTGAAACTCCAGTAATGTGGCCACCTCATGCGAAGACTTGACTCATTGGAAAAGACCTTAATGCTGGGAGGGATTAGGTGTGGGAGGAAAAGGAGATGACAGAGGATGAGATGGCTGGATGGCATCACCGACTCGATAGACATGAGTTTGGGTTAACTCCAGGAGTTGGTGATGGACAGGGAGGCCTGGCGAACTGTGATTCATGGGGTCACAGTCTTGATGACTGAGAGACTGAACTGAACTGAACTGATGGTATTTTTATTCCTATTTTTAATACTGTTCTCCATCATGACTGTATCAATTTTTATTTCCACAAATAGTGCAAGAAGGTTCCCTTTTGTTCACATCCTCTCCAGAATTTGCTGTTTGTAGATTTTTTGATGAAGGCCATTTTGACCAGTGTGAAGTGATACCTCGTTGTTGATTTGATTTGCATTTCTCTAATATGAGCGATGATGTGATGCACTTTTCATGTGTTTATCGACCATCTATATGTCTTATTTGGAGAAATGTCTCAAGGAAGATATACAGATGGCCAATAAACACATGAAAACATGTTCAACGTGATCCATTCCTGACCCCTGATCAGTGACCTCCCAAGGCAGAGGGGCAATGGGAAAAATATGTCCTGTCTCAAGGAGATTTTAATCGCTGACTTTGTTTGGAACTGTTGGTATATAATGATAGAAAGTAGAATACATTTTAATTGGTTTTCTTATATATATTTTTTTATTTCTTATGGAAAACTTGTCTTCTAATTGCCTGCACAACAGGCATATCACTCACCAACCCAACCACATTTTGGTAGCTTCTCATAATTGTCTCATGGACATACCAGTGACATATGTATTGGACTATATCTGTGGAGAAGTTCAAATATTTACGTTTCTTGTAGCAAATCTATGATCTTGTGAAAATTAAGCAGCATTCTCCTTTTATAATAAGACTCCTGTTTTTCAACTTAAAATTGTGAAATAACTTATTTCCATTCTTTAAATAACTTTCGATTTTGTATCACGTTGCTGCTATTATTGTTGTTCAGTCAATAAGTTGTGTCTGACTGAAACCCCATGGTTTACAGCATGCCATGCTCCCCTTCCTTCACTATTTTCTGCAGTTTGTTCAAATTCATATCCATTGAGTCAGTGATGCTTATTTACCCATCCCATCCTCTCCCATCCTCTTCTCCTTTTGCCTTCAATCTTTCCCAGCATCAGGGTCTTTGCAAATGAGTCAGCTCCTCAAATCAAGTGGCCAAACAATTGGAGCTTCAGCTTCAGCATCAGTCCTTTAAATGGCTATTCATGGTTGGTTTCCTTTAGGATTGATTGGTTGGGTCACCTTCCAATCCGAAGGACACTTGAAAGTCTTCTTCAGTACCATTCAAAAGAACCAAATTTTTGGTGCTCAGCCTTCTTTTTGGTCAAACTGTCATATTCATATATGACCACTGGAAAAACCATACGTTTGGACCTTTGGCAACAAAAAATGGTGTTTCTGCTTTTTAATATCCTGTCTAGGTTTGTCACGGAGAAGGCAGTGGCAACCCACTCCAGTACTATTGCCTGGAAAATCCCATGGACGGAGGAGCCTGGTAGGCTGCAGTCCATGAGGTCGCGAAGAGTCGGACACGACTGAGCGACTTCCTTTCACTTTTCACTTTCATGCATTGGAGAAGGAAATGGCAACCCACTCCAGTGTTGTTGCCTGGAGAATCCCAGGGACGGGGGAGCCTGGTGGGCTGCCGTCTCTGGGGTCGCACAGAGTCGGACACAACTGAAGCGACTCAGCAGCAGCAGCAGCAGGTTTGTCATAGCTTTCCTGCCAAGCAGCAAATGTCTTTTAATTTCATGGCTGCATTTGCCACCACAGTGATTTTGGAGCCCCAAGAATTTAGTGTTATATATATATCTTAGGAAATATTTTCATTTTTTGATCTATTCAGTACTTCCTTAATTATTCTTTTGTGATTATCCTAATATTCTTTTGGGTATAGTTGGTATAAAACATGCTAGAAAAAGTAAGGATACATTAATTTATGAGCCAGTACCAATAAATTTTAAAGGAATTAATTTTTTAAATTAAAACACACACACACACCCCTCATAGCAGGCTGAGGATGAAATCAAAATAAAACTAAACCAAAACCTTTGAAATGCTAATGTTTACCCTGAGGCTGTTTAAAAACACCATGTAAAGTAACACAGGTAAAAATAATTGATAATACTCCCACAGAATATATATGAAATTCAGAAAAGATGAAATTTTATTCGTCAATTATTTTTATGAGAAAAAAATAATTAGGGGAAAAACTAATGATGGAAAATATATAACAGTTATTCACTTTAAACTGAAAAGGTCCGAGGTAGGAATGTTCAATATTTTCCATTAAATACAAGATATCAAATTGACTGCCATTGAGATCAAGTAATATCTCATCTTTTTTTTTTTTTTTTCTGCTTTACTCGAGCTTTATCATTGCATCCACACCATTTCAGATTCATTATTACAGTTCCCAACCTACCAATTCTAAGTACAATGAAAAGTGCAGTCAAGACAGTCACAGATATAGACTGACTGATTCATAAACTTATTGAACGAAGGAGAACAACTCAGAGAACACTACCTTGTATTCTTTGAATATGGAGAAGATGGGTCTAAAGATTACCCACAAGGTGCAGAAATTATTCAATAGGTGAACAATTAAAAGTTTGTGATAAACAATCACCTTCTTCCCAATTGCATGTTTTCCTTCCCCTCTCTTTCTACCCTGTCAGGAATTCACAATTCTATTAATCACAGTACATCTATAATGCAGAGATTTGAATACACTTTATAATTTCAGTCAAGTCTTTTTTGAGGTTCAGCACACACACACAAAAATTATAAACTAGAACACTGTACACCAAAAATAAAAAGAAGTAAATACTGAGGTATATAGAATTATTGAGATAACTTTTCTGAGATGTTATTGCTGATATAATCAATGGCACTTGGAAAGATTTTGATCATTTTATCTTAGGAATTTAATATAATATTGGCAACTGTTTGATGGCTGGTGCATAATGTGGAACTGCACTTATTAAATACTGAAATAAACATTCCTGAGTGTATATCAAAATAGATAATAAGAGAAACTGAGCAACAGAATATAGTGATCCAGATAATAAAGAAATTGGCATTTGATAGAACTAATTTTAAATTCTAGCTTTGCAGATTATTACTGTGTAATGCTGTAATACATTTAACTCTTCCAAGTGCTCGTTTCAGAATCAGGAGACTTGAGTTCAATCCCTGGGTAAGGAAGATCCCCTGGAGAAGTAAAATGCATCCACTCCAGCAATCTTGCCTAGAGAATTCTATGACAGAGGAGCCTGGTGGGCTACAGTCCATGGGGTCTCAAGAGTCTGATTCAACTTAGTGACTAAACCACCACCACCAGTGTGAAGATATCATTATGTCTCATAGAATTTTACTGAGCATTGAACTTACTAATGTACACAAAGTGCCCCTTACATGTTTCTAAAATGTTTTAGGAAGCTGTACATTTCTGACCTATATGAGTTATGGTTTTGGAATGCATAGCAATCTTAAACAAAAAAGAGTATCAAAACATTTTTCATCAGATAGATATAAACTTCATAATCAAAACATGGTCTTGTGATTTTTGTCTTTGCAGCTGTGTATGAGCCCCTGTGTAGCAAGTAAAAGTACAATCATATTATATTTTACTGTTTAAGTAGATTTCATTGTAGTTTAAATTCAGAGAAAAAAAAAGTGGAAAATGTAAGAGATTGTAAGAGATTTACATTACCCCAAAGTGCAAACAAATATAGGCATAATCATCTAAAACAAAGCAAAATAAACCAAAAAAAAATGAATAAACAAAAAAGCAAGATGAAAAACATTTACCTTTCAAGTAGACTTCTACCCAATAGTGGTTCTTTTACTTAGTAATTTTGTAACCGTTCTTTTGCATACATACTGTCACTTCTTCTCTGTTCATTGGGATCCTCCAGGCAAGAATATTGGAGCGGGTTGCCATGCCCTCCTTCAGGGGATCTTCCAGATCCAGGGATCAAATACTTGTCATCTTTGTCTCCTGCATTGCATGTGGATTCTTTACCACTGCACCACCAGGAAAGCACCATTGTTCTTTAGAAGTAGTAAATGATTGACTTCCCTGGAGGTCTAGTGGTTAATACTCCACCCTTGCACTGGATGGGGCATGGGTTCCATTCCTGGTTGGGGAACTAAGATCCCATGTGTGGCATGGATGGAAAAAAAAAAAAAAAAAGGAAGTAAATACTGTATAATCACTTAAATTATCATTTGATGAATTAAGACCTTTTTAATATAGTTCTTCTGTGTATTCTTGCCATCTCTTCTTAATCTCTTCTGCTTCTGTTAGGTCCTCGCTGTGTCCCTTTCTATTCTCTGGAGCTCTGCATTCAATACTCTTTCTCCCTTGCCTTTTGTGTTTCTTTTTTTCTCATCTATTTGTAAGGCCTCCTCAGATAGCCACTTTGCCTTCTTGCATTTCTTTTTCCTTGGGATGGTTTTGGTCATTGCCTTCTGTATAATGTTACGAACCTCCATCCAGAGTTCTTCAGGCATTCTGTCTACCAGATATAATCCCTTGAATCTATTTATCACCTCAACTGTATAATTATAAGGAATTTGATTGAAGTCATATATGAGTGGTCTAGTGTTTTTCACTACTTTCTTCAATTTAAGCCTGAAGAAGGACAACATCACTGAGTCAAATTTTATTGACATTGCAATTTTGCTTGTAATTAATGCATTTGTTTGGTCTTATATATGGGTAAGAAACTTAAACCTTCACATTTTTAGTCATTGAATATACATTATGACTATGCAAATAATATTGTATAAAAATGTTAACATTAATCTTCAAAATTTTGTTGTACAGACAAATCACCTTCTAATAATAATTGAGATAACTATGTAATATCATAATTGATTTTCACCACATTGAAAATTATGTAAAGTGAGGATATTAAATGTTTATATTTGTTAGTTTTTGTTTAGATTGGCAAGATTATCCTCTCTGTCATCAGCAATGTTTTTCTCACTTTATGTTTCTGTGGCATAAAGTCAAAGAAAAAAAAAGAAGGATACTTTCCCTTTTTATAAATAAAAATAATATTTATAACATTTATCTTACCTTTTGAATATTTGGGTAGAAGGACAAAGAGATATTGTATAATAATAAGATATTTATTTCATATTCTGATTGTAAAAACAGAAAGGAAGCACAATGGGTCCATTTTATAATTGTAGTGTGAAACATGCTTACAATTTAGGAAAAGTACATAATAACAGGAAGGAAAGAAGATTTTGAGGGAGATAAAAACAGAGATGTTGAAAAGAGAGAAGACAGACAGCAAAGGACTGGTCAAGGTTTGTTGGATAAGAAAAAATTAGAGGAGAGAGAAACAGAAATATGTGAGAAAGGAAGCCAGAAGGGACCAAAGGGAAGGAAAAGAATCATCCATTTATTTATTCTTTCATTCACTCAGTAATGTAGCATGTGATCCACTAGTTTATGAAGAACATATGGAAGACTTCCATCATAGTCCAGTGGTTGAGAATCCACCAACCAATGCAAGGGAAACACATTTGATCCCTGGTCTGGGAAGATTCCACATGCCTCAGGACCATTATGCCTGAGCTCTAGACCCTGTGCTCCACAACAAGGGAAGTCCCTGCAATGAGAAGCCTGAGAAATGCAACTAGAGAGTATACTACAAGTGGAGAAAGCTCTTGGGCAACAAAGAAGACCCAGCATAGCCAAAAATAAATCAATGTATAAAAATCATTTTTATAAAAAGGAACATACCAAGCTCTGGTGCCACCTCTGAGTCAGATGCTGGGCATGTAATAGGGAAACAAGTTAACACTTTGCTTAGTCTAGTAGAAGAGATAAAAATAATGAACAAATGCACTTAAATATATCATTAGTTTTTATAGCTCTAAAAGAAAACAGGGCTCATATTCTTGTAACTACTGCTGACCAAATATAAGTTTGCACCATTAGGTATGAAAAGAATTTATAGAAAACTAAGCCTTAGAGTTGATCTAACTTTATTCTGTAATCACACAAGTAAAGTAGTTTATTATTTTCTGCACTTACATCTTGAGATTTTTTTGTTTTTAGGTTTTTTTTTTTTTTTTTTTAGGCAGAAACAGATGAGTTAATGATTTTGTTGGAGATAAAATGTATTGCACATGCTAATATTCTTTTGCATTTTCCTTTCATTCAAATTGTAGTACTGAGCATTATACAAAGGGCTTAGGATAGCTGTTTTTATTAAATGTCAGAGTTTATACTTAAACTACAATTTTAGTTGTTTTTTCGTTGAGATGCTAATTCATGGCAACACTTCTTAAAATTTATTTGGGATTAGTAATAATATAACTTTTATGGTCATTTTATTATTAAATTAAATATTATGATCTAGTTTGATCTTTGTGGAGATGTTATCCAATAAAAAAACTTGAGATGCAAAATAATGTGAGTGTATTTAATGCCACAGAGCCATTCACTTTAAATGGTTAAAATGGTAAATTTAGCTTTATGTATATTTTACCACAATATTAAAGAAAAGACAAAAGAAATCCTAATATATGAGACTGTAAAGAGAAGATTTACATATAAATTCCCTGATTTTAGCTTTCTTTCCTAATCTCTTAGAGTCATGATCCTTTATTATGTCTAGGACACATTTAAGAATCTTTCTGGGCAAATGATGCTTTCTTTGTGTACATTAGCAAACATATACAATTTCATTAAAGAAATATTTCTTGTGGAAGACAAAACAAATCATCAATCAAACAAAAACTATGCCATTCAAAATGAACAAGTCCTCTTTTTATCCAGGTTATTTTATTCAAGGAATCAGAACCAGATAAATAAAAGAAAAAAAGGATATAATTCAAAAAGATACATGCACCCTATGTTCACGCAGACTACTTACAATAGCCATCTATGCCCATCAACAGAGGTATGGTTGAAGAAGATGTGGTACATACACACAGCAGACTATTACTCAGCCATGGGCTTCCCAGGTGGGTCAGTGTTAAAGAACCCACTTGCCAATATACGAAATGCAGGAGACATGGATTCGATCTCGAGGTCAGGAAGCTGTCCTAAAGAAAATGGCAACCTACTCCAGTATTCTTGCCTGCAAAATCCCATGGACAGAGGAGCCTAGTGGGCTTTAATCCATGGTGTTACAAAGAGTTGCACACTACTGAGCAGTTAAGCATGTATCCATTCAGCTCACTTCTGTTCAGTTCACTTCAGTCGCTCAGTCGTGTCCGACTCTTTGCAACCCCATGAACCTCAGCACGCCAGGCCTCCCTATCCATCACCAACTCCCGGAGTTCACTCAAACTCAAGTCCATCGAGTCAGTGATGCCATCCAGCCATCTCATCCTCTGCCGTCCCTTTCTCCTCCTGCCCCCAATCCCTCCCAGCATCAGTCTTTTCCAATGAGTCAACTCTTTGCATGAGGTGGCCAAAGTACTGGAGTTTCAGCTTTAGCATCAGTCCTTCCAAAGAAATCCCAGGGCTGATCTCCTTCAGAATGGACTGGTTGGATCTCCTTGCAGTCCAAGGGACTCTCAGGAGTCTTCTCCAACACCACAGTTCGAAGGCATCAATTCTTCTGCCCAAGGTCAGGGGCGGTGGCTGAGAGGAGCAACCCCACTTCCAAGGAGCAGTGGCTGCACTGGCGCAGGAGGGCCTAGAGGAGCTACTTCACGTTGAAGGTCAGGAGGGGCGGCCGTGAAGAGATACCCTATGTCCAAGGTAACAGAAACCCAAGTAAGACAGTAGGTGTTAAAAAAAAAAAAAAAAAGACAGTAGGTGTTGCAAGAGGGCATCAGAGAGCAGACACACTGAAACCATAATCACAGAAAACTAGTCAATCTAATCACATGGACCACAGCTTTGTCTAACTCAATGAAACTAAGCAATGCCGTGTGGGGCCATCCAAGACGGGCAGGTCATGGTGGAGAGGTCTGACAGAATGTGGTCCACTGTAGAAGGGAATGGCAAACCACTTCAGTATTCTTGCCTTGAGAACCCCAGGTATCCATTATTCAGCCATAAAAAGAAACAAAACTGTGCCATTTGCACAGGCTGTCATATAGAGTAACTTAAGTCAGGGGGAGAAAAACAAACATTGTATACTACCACGTATATGTAGAATCTATAAAAATGGTACAGATGGTCATATTTGCAATGCAGAAATAGAGACATAAATGTAGAGAGCAAACATGCAGATACCCAGGGGGAAAGGCTGGGGGCTGTGAGTGAGATGAATTGGGAGAGCTCTGAACCAGGCCATCCAGAATGGAAAGGAGATTTACAGATAGAAAGGAAAGGAACATTTTGGCCACAGGCAAGGGCTTCCCTGGTGGCCCAGATCATAAAAATCTGCCTGCAATGTGGAGATGCAGGTTCAAACCCTAGATAGGTAAGATCCCCT
The DNA here is from genome assembly GCF_027580195.1 of Bos mutus. Lineage (NCBI taxonomy): Eukaryota > Metazoa > Chordata > Mammalia > Artiodactyla > Bovidae > Bos > Bos mutus. The sequence goes on from NC_091617.1 coordinate 14,133,385, forward strand.
GGAGAAGGAAGTGGCAATCCACTCTAATACTTTTGTCTAGAGAATTTCATAGACAGAGGAGCTTGATGGGCTACAGTACACAGGGTTGCAGAGTCACACACAACTGAGTGACTAATACTTTAACTTATTTTCAAGATCGTGAGAGGATCTTTGGGTTAGGCCATGAGAACAGGGATTCCCTCATGAATGGAACATAGAGTGATGAGGACGAGGAGCTCAGAAGATACTGGGAGGGGGTTAAACAGCTTTGCATGTATTAGCCTGTAGTGTGTGCAATTGGTCCTGGGGACCACCACGGAAAGGATGGAAACGGACAGTCTGAACAATGAAGGCTATTGTCCTTGAAATTGGATCTCTTTCAAATGAGCTCACTGTTGGCACTAGAAATAATGTACTTGGTTTGCTATTGAGCACATCCGCAGGATAAGCACTATGGGAAATATGAGTGTGATCATTCAGTTTCTCCATAGAGTAAAAGCCTGTCTTTGGGCTTGACAATGCTCTGGCTGAGTGACAGTATGGAGACATATAAAGTGTAAGAACACAACAGGTATTTGATTTTACTGGAGACCTACCTAATAATCCACAAGCAATATCCATTTGAAAGCATATAACTGGAGCCAGGAAGCAGCTATATGATAATTTTTAAAACATCTTTTTGTTCTTTTAGAATTGCAAATCTAGAAAGGCTAAGAATTCAAGCAGCATAATTATCTTTTAAATGTTTCAATTTTGATATAATGTATGTTGAGGCAAAAATGTTATGGTTCATAATACAAGTATATTCTCCCTCAACCTCAATCCTACTTAGGATGTCCTTTATTTAGAGTAAAAAAAAAATTAATAGTAAAACCTTAATGACTCATCTCATGTTCATGATCATTTGTGGCCATTATAGCATAGGTCACTCCCAGCTTCCATCATTATCAGAATGTTAAAGACCCTGTTGGGGCTTCTTATTGTCATTTGCTTGACATCCATTTATTATTTACCACTAGGGACATCACAGATGGCCCAATAGCCTTCCAATATTCTTTAATGAAGAATGATCATTATTTTTATGGGTCCTCCTTGGGTACCCGATCTGTGAGTAAATAGCTACTGGAAGAGAAATTGTATTTGGTGAGTGATTAGCAATTGACCACACCTCACAAAGAAATCTGTGCAGTTACACAGACTATCCAGACTCTTTAAACTTTAATTTACCAGGGAAGATGTGGAGATAATGAGTTAAACAGAGTATAGAGATAAGGTGTACAGATAAATAAATGTGAAAGCACTTTGTTGCATTACTTAGGACTATTTAGGATACATATGACAAAAGACTTTACTCAAATTGGCTTATGCTAAGGAATGTGTTACCTTCTGTAACTGAAAATTCCTGAGAAAGGAATGACTTTAATGTGTTCAAATAAGGTCATTAAATTTGTTTTCTCTTCACTTGAGTCTGTTTCTCTGGGTTATTTCCTTTTCAAACAGAAAACTTCATGTGGTTGCAAGGTTGCTGCCTGGCTTTTGGGGATAACATCCACATTTAATAGGAAAGAGTACTTACCCTGATGCGTGCAGGTGTGCTAAGTCGCTTCAAACATGTTTGACTCTTTGAAACCCTATGGACTGTAGTTCACCAGGCTCCTCTGTCTATAGGATTCTCCAGGCAAGAATATTGGACTGGGTTACCATTTGCTTCTCCTGAGTATCTTCCCAAGGATTGAAACCATGTCTGTTGCATCTCCTACACTGTTGGTGGGAATGTAAATTGGTAACAGACACTGTGGAGAACGGTGTGGAGGTTCCTTAAAAAACTGAAAACAGAGCTACCATATGATCCAACAATCCCACTCCCAGACATACATTCAGGAAAAAAATATGAATTCAAAAAGATACTTCACTCCGACATTCACTGTCATGCTATTTATAAAATTCAAAACATGGAAGTAAGCTAAAAGTGCATCAACAAAGGAATGGATAAAAAAAAATGTATATATATATATGGACTGTTACTCAACAATAAAATGAATGAAATAATGCCTTTTGCAGCAATATGGATGGACCTAGAGATGATAATATTAAATGAAGTGAGTCAGAGAAAAATAAATGTCGTATGATATCATCTACATGTGGAATCTAAAAAAGTGAAACCAATGAAGTTATTTACAAAACAGAAGTAGACTCATAGAGAAAACACAAAATTATGGTTACCAAAGGGATAATGGTATGGGGGGGAGATAAATTAGGAGTTTGAGACTAACTATATATACATTCAGAGAAGGCAATGGCACCCCACTCCAGTACTCTTGCCTGGAAAAATCCCATGTGCGGAGGAGCCTGGAAGCCTGCAGCCCATGGGGTCTCTGAGGGTTGGACATGACTGAGCAACTTCACTTTCACTTTTCACTTTCATGCATTGGAGAAGGAAATGGCAACCCACACCCGTGTTCTTGCCTGGAGAATCCCAGGGATGGGGAGCCTGGTTGGCTGCCATCTATGGGGTTGCACAGAGTCGGATACAACTGGAGTGACTTAGCAACATATGTACATTACTGTGTATATATGTATATAGTACAAATATATGAATCAAAGTATCCAGTATGCTACTGGAGAAGAGTGGAGGTCAATCGCTTATAGCTCCAGAAAGACTAAAGCAATTGGGCCAAAGCAGTACTATATATAAAATAGGTAATCAGCAAGGTCCTATTACCTAAGACAGAGAATTATATTCAATATCTTATAATTACTTATAATGGAAAGAATCTGGAAAAAAATACATATATGTATAACTGAGGGCCTTCTCTGGTAGCTCAGCTGGTAAAGAATCTGTCTACAATGTAGGAGACCCTGGTTCGATTCCTGGGTTGAGAAGACCCCCTGGAGTAGGGATAGGCTACCTACTACAGTATTCCTGGGCTTCCCTGGTGGCTGAGATAGCAAAGAATCTACTTTCAGCATGGGAGACCCGGGTTCAATCCCTGAGTTGGGAATATCCCATGGAGGAGGGAACTACAACCCACTCCAGTATTCATGGCTGGAGAATATCCATGAACTGAGGAGCCTGGCAAGCTAGAGTCCACAGTGTTGCAAAGAGTCAGACATAACTGAGCAACTAAGCACAGCACAGCATGCATAAGTGAATCATATTTATGTACGACTGAAATGAACACATTGTACATTATGTATACTTCAATCTTAAAAAGTTTAATAAAGTAAACATTATAAAGATATAGATTTTTCACTAATATTTTGATCTAGGCCCAAGAAAACTCTTAAAGCATGATGTTCTTACGAGTATCTTTTTTCCCTAAACTTCACACACAATACATATTATAATTGCCAGTTCTGCTTTTTAAAGTCTAGTAAGTATTTAAAGAAACTTGCGAAATAATCTGATGGAGCAATTCTTATTTGTAAACACTGTTCCCTATAATTTTACAGTTGTGACCCATACTTGTGTCAATAATTTTTTTTTTTAAGGCACTCATAGAGCATGGTTATCTTCTCTTCCTAAAGCATATGCAAAGTACTCCCTTCCGAAATCACAGCCTTATTGTGGCCAAGGGGCTCATGTAATTCAGTGAAGCTATGAGCCATATCGTGTAGGGCCACCCAAGATGGAGGTCATAGTGAAGAGTTCTGACAAAACACCTTCTACTGGAGGTCAGTTCAGTTCAGTCGCTCAGTCATGCCCGACTCTTTGCTACCCCATGGCTGCCTCATGCGAGGCTTCCCTGTTCATCACCAACTCCTGGAGCTTCCTCACACTCATGACCATTGAGTCGGTTATGCCATCCAACCATCTCATCCTCTGTCATCCCCTTCTCCTCCCACCTCAATCTTTCCCAGCATCAGGGTCTTTTCAAATGAGTCAGCTCTTCACATTAGGTTGCCAAAGTATTGGAGTTTCAGCTTCAGCATCAATCCTTCCAATGAATATTCAGACACAATTTAGTGATTGTAAAACAACAATCCACAGTAAGTAGACTTCATGTTCATTTTCCTTCAAGTTATATAACTATTGTATAGTTATATATTTCATTTTGTAGTGAGAATGTGTAAAATCAAATTTCTTGGCAAATGTGTGGCATATAATACACATAGTACTGTTGACCCTAACCACAATTCTCTGAGTTAGACTTCCATAACATTTATATTCTGATTACAAGTTTATATGCTTTGACCAGTATATTCTCACTTTCCCCAAGCCTTTATAACATCATTTACTCTCTTGCTTCTAAAAGTTCAGCTTTTGTAGATTCTATATATAAATGAAGTCATACAGTATTTGTCTTTCTGTCTTATTTCATTTAGCCTAATGCACTAAAGGTCTATCCATGTTTTTTTTCAAATGGCAGAATACTCTTTTTTTATAATTGAATAATATTTCATTTTGTGTGTACACATCTGTGTGTGTACACATGCAATCACCGATTGGCAAATGCTTAGGTTGTTTCCATATTTTGGTTTATTCAACTCAATGACAAAGCCAAAAATCTGACTAAAGAACAGCACCAGAAATGAACAGACATTTCTCTGGTGGAGACATGCAAATGGCCAAAACGTACATGAAAGTTGTTCAACATCACTAACAATCAGGAAATTGCAAATCAAAACCAAAATGAGATATTATCTCACATCTGTTAGAATGGCTGTCATCAAGAAGAGAAAAGATAACAAATATTAGCAAGAATATGGACAAGAAGGAAGTCTTGTGCCCTCACTGTTGATGGAATGTAAATTGATACTGCCACTGTGGAAAAAAGCAAAAGATTTCTTAGAAGATTAAAAATCAAACTACCTTATGATCAGCAATTCCACTTCTGAGTATATATCCAAAGGAAATGAAAATGGTATTGAAAAGATAGCTTCACTCTCATGTTGTATAGTGTTATTCGCAATAGTTCATTTATTTTATCAGTAGCTAAGGTAATGACTGTCTTAATATTAGACAAAGCAGGTTTTAGAGAAGAGTTTTACCAAGGGTAAGTAGAGTCTTTTCATAATGATAAAGGGGACAATTCATCTATAAGACTTAATGATCCTAAACATTTCTATATCTAATAATGAGCTTCAAAACAAAAACAGCAAAAACTGATAAGACTACAAGAAAAAATAGGTAAATTCACAACTATGGTTAGAGATTTTAACATTATTCTCTGAATAATTGATAGAACCAAGAGACAGAAAATCAGTAAAGATATAGAACACACAAATAGCATTATCAACCAAATTTACATAATTCACATTCATAGAACACTCCACAAAACTATAGCAGAAAACATATTCTTTTAAAATTTAAATGGAACATTTGCCATGATAGATGATATTCTGGGTCATAAGGCAAGTCTCAATAAATTAAAAAGTATTCAATTATAAAAAGTGTGTTTTTTGAATCTATTTTGTTTATTCATTCCCCTGTTGACATACAATTAACAACCACAGATATTTCTCAATTTATAAGGTATAGGATATTTAAAGATCTACATAAGCAATAAAATGGCTAATTTTAAATCCCCAAGAAACATGGATTATTTTATTTTTTTTATATATGAGTATACTTTATTTTTTTAATATTGCATTTATTTTATTTTTTTAATTTTATTTTATTTTTAAACTTTACAATATTGTATTGGTTTTGCCAAATATCGAAATGAATCTGCCACAGGTATACATGTGTTCCCCATCCTGAACCTTCCTCCCTCCTCCCTTTCCATACCATCCCTCTAGGTCGTCCCAGTGCACCAGCCCCCAACATCCAGTATCGTGCATCGAACCTGGACTGGGGACTCGTTTCATATATGATATTATACGTATTTCAATGCCATTCTCCCAAATCATCCCACTCTCTCCCTCTCCCACAGAGTCCAAAAGACTGTTCTATACATGTCTTTAGATCAGTGATTTATGAATGCATGCGTAGGTGCATGCTAAGCTGCTTCAGTCCTGTTCAACTCTTTGTGACCGTATAGACTGTAGTCCACCTAACTCCTCTGTCTGTGGGATCCCAGGCAAGAATACTGGATTGGGTTGCCATGTTCTCCTCCAAGGGATCTTCCCAATCTAGGAATTGAACCTTGTCTCCTGCAACTCCTGCATTGCAGGCAGATTCTTTACTGCTGAGCCACCGGGGAAGCCCAACTTATAAATAACCTTTGCTAAATAGGAGGAGATAGAATAGTGGTAATAAGAAAAATTAAAAAAAAAAATTCTCCTTTTAAAAGTTACTGATTTTCTATTTAAAAGTAATCAGTAAATCAGAAAGGGAAAAACAAATATCATATATTAATGCATATACATGGATTCTAGAAAAACAGCACAGATGAATCTATTTTCAAGATAGGAATAGAGACGCAGATATAGAGAATGGACATGTAGACAAGGTGAATTGGAAGAGTAACATTGACATATATATACTACCATGTGTAAAACAGATAGTGAGCGGGAAGTTGGTGTGTAACATAGGGAGCTCACTTCCATACTCTGTGAAGACCTAGAGGGGTGAGACGGGGTACAGACGGAGGCTCAAGAAGGAGGGGATATATGTATACATATAGCTGATTATGTTGTACAGTAGAAACTAACACAATATTGCAAAGCAATGATACTCCAACAAAAAAAAAAAAAAATAAAAATAAAAGTAATCAGAATTTCATATACTCATAGACTGAAGAATTAGACTCTGAATGTTCCTTACTACTGTGGAATGAAATCAAGGTAAGTGATTATCCAAATAAGTTTTACTTGACGCTGATAATTTTTTCTCTGACTTTTAAAATGGAAAACTTTAATGTATTTTCTATAATGCTATTCCTTATATTTATTATATGCACATATTTTATTCTTATAATACTTAAGTATATCAAAATCAATCATATTTTTAATTGTGTAGTGATTCTTATAATATTGCTTTATTACCAAGTCCAATGTATATATTAATCTAGTCATGCTTTAAGATTAATTTTAAACTTTATCAATCTATGCTGTCTCTTTATATGTAATGCTTTAATGAAGAAAATTGAATGAGTAATTGATCTGAATTTGAATTTTGTTTCTGTGACTTTCCAGATTTATAAACCAAGAGAAGTAATTTCATCATTCTCCTTATCAGAATTTTAGTTATAAAAATAATAAGAATGAATGATAAGGTATATTATATAAATGTGCATTACTTTATATTACTACAATTATTTATTTTTTATATTCCATGATTTTCTAACTGTGGAAACTCTATTGTGACTTTTATTTTTTGAGCCATTTCACTGCTTGGGCAGATTCTGTTTTATTTGTTGCTGTTAATAAATCATACTTCTTGGTGAAATACTCTCACACTGACTCAGTTCAGTTCAGTTCAGTCGCTCAGTTGTGTCTGACTCTTAGCAACCCCGTGGACCGCAGAACGCCAGGCCTCCCTGTCCATCACCAACTCCTGGAGTTCACTCAGACTCACGTCCATCAAGTCAGTGATGCCATCCAGCCATCTCATCCTCTGCCGTCCCCTTCTCCTCCTGCCCCCAATCCCTCCCAGCATCAGAGTCTTTTAAAATGAGTCAACTCTTCACATGAGGTGGCCAAAGTACTGGAGTTTCAGCTTTAGCATCATTCCTTCCAAAGAAATCCCAGGGCTGATCTCCTTCAGAATGGACTGGTTGGATCTCCTTGCAGTCCAAGGGACTCTCAAGAGTCTTCTCCAACACCACAGTTCAAAAGCATCAATTATTCGGTGCTCAGCCTTCTTCACAGTCCAACTCTCACATCCATACATGACCACAGGAAAAACCATAGCTTTGACTAGATGGACCTTTGTTGGCAAAGTAATGTCTCTGCTTTTCAATATACTGTCTAGGATGGTCAAGAGTCTTCTCCAACACCACAGTTCAAAAGCATCAATTTTACAGTGCTCAGCTTTCTTTATAGTCCAACTCTCACATCCATACATAACTACTGCAAAAACCATAGTTTGACTAAATGGACATTTGTTGGAAAAGTAATGCTGCTGCTTTTTAATATGCTGTCTAGATTGGTCATAACTTTCCTTCCAAGGAGCAAGCATATTTTAATTTCATGGCTGCAGTCAACATTTTGGAGGCCCCAAAATAAAGTCTGCCACTGTTTCCCCACCTATTTACCATGAAGTGATGGGATCAGATGCCATGATCTTAGTTTTCTGATTATTGAGCTTTAAGCCAACTTTTTTACTCTCCTTTTTCACTTTCATCAAGAGGTTCTTTAGTTCTTCTTCACTTTCTGCCATAAGGACGGTGTAATCTGCATATCTGAGGTTATTGATATTTCTCCCAGCAATCTTAATTCCAGCATGTGCTTCATCCAGTCCTATGTAGTCACAAAATTTTCAAGCTGTTGTCTATATTAACAAGAGTTATGCAAGCAAAGGATTGATAAATATTTGCACATTGGAACTCATGCTCTGAAATACCTCCTTTTGAAAGCCATTCTCCACACTCTAAAGACCTTTGAATTTTACTGCAGAATGACTTGAGGTCATATGATAAAAAGCCTAGTGGATGAGAGATCATCATCCACAATCCAGTTTCTTGCAATTCCATCTTATTGCAAGTGTCTAGCTGACCTCCAGATATCAATGAAGCAGAAACAAAACAAAAAACTCTGTCAAGTCAACATACAAAATTATAATATTATAAAATATGACATCATATTTTGCAATGGTTTCTAACATATACTGCTGAGCAGAATAGTGGTCCCTAAAGTATATCCAGATTCTAATCTCCAAAACATTCAAATATATTGCCTTACATTAAAAAAAAAAAAAAAAGAAAGAAACTTTGTTGACTTAATTAAAAACCATGAGGAGAAGATATTATGTTGGATTCTCTAAATGGATCTAATGAGGCAGGGAGTTGTGAGTTGGAGGAGGAAGTATGTTGACAGAAGCAGAGGCCCAAGTAGGCAATTGCCGGCTTTGCTGATGAAAAGTGGCAACGTTTATGCTATGGACTGAATATTCGTAGTCCCTAAAAATTCATGAGTTGAAATCTAATCCCTAATGTAATGGTACTTGGAATGAAGCCTTTGGGATATAGAGTTAGATTAGATCTTGAATATGGGGCCTTCATAATGAGATTAATGTCCTCCTAAAAAAATGAGAAACAGGAACAAACTCTCTCCCTCTTTCACCAAGGAAAGATCATGTGAAGATATGACTTGGAAGAAGGTCCTCACCATGAACCCAACCGTATTCGTACATTGATCTTAGGGTTCTATTAAGGAACCTCCCACCTTGGCCAGGCCTGTTTGCATGAGTTGTATCACAACAGGAGGACCCGGTAAGGAACATGATGCTGCCCTGGAAAACTAACCAGGAGAATTCAAGACTGACCTAAAGAAGAAGATGACTAATCTCCCTCAGTCTTTTTCATTGGAATCCATCTTGGCTGAGAGATGCACGCAGTGCCAGGGAAGACCCTGAGTCAGACTATTGGTCAAGCAATGTAATTGGTTAGAGACAACCCAGAAACTAACCATAAAATCTGAGATTTCAAGCCAGGTCACAGAGCAGTTCTCCTGGGTTCCCTAACCCTTCTGTACTCCACCCAGTCACTCCTACCTAATAAAGCCTTTGCTTTGTCAGCATGTGTGTCTCATCAGACAATTCATTCCCAAGTGTTTTTGACTTTAGCCCAGTGAGGCCCATGTCAGAGTCTGACTTCAAGAATTGTAAAGTGATAAATTGTGATTTGTATGTCACTAACTTCTTATCCTTTCTTAGAGCAGCAATAGGAAACTAATACTAATAAAACACAGAAAAGGGGAAACAGAAACTTATACACCACAAATGAAATACCATTGTAACAAAAAACCCCAAATTTCTGTCTTGGCTTTCTGACTCGGTAGGAGATAGAGGCCTGCATGTAGGTAAGGAGACTGGCTGGTGAAGTCTACTCGAATAGTGAGGAAATTGCTTTTAGAGACTAAAGACTAAGAAAACCACATTTTGTATAGGCAAAACACTTAGAAAATGTGTTGCCTGTGATAAATCAGAAAACAGAAAATGTAACAAGTGAGTTTATCAATCTCTCAGATTCATGGACAGCATATTGAAGTGGTAATTGTCTTTTTTTTTCTTCTCAGGTATAAGTTGTTGCAAGAGAGAGACATGCTAAAGAAATTTTAGAGCAGTATTTAGAGGGGTATTTTTCTTTCACAAAATTTTTTCTCTCACTCCCATACTTTCCAGCTGTCAGAAGTTTCTTAGAGTAATACACAGCATAAGGATAAAGAATAGAATCGGGATATTACTAGCAAAACAGTCCTGAGATGAAAAGTCAAATCAAGGGCACCAGTGTTCAGGTAGCAAAAATTTAAAGAAGTGCTGTGTAAAGTTTCTCAATTGGACAAATGAGCTTTTAAGAATCTTAAGAAAATGTGTAATTCATCCCATTTTGCATCACATTATAAAGATGGACCATCTTAAAGAGATTTGAAAGTGGGAATTTTGTGTTATGTGGTGGATTACAATCTAACACATATAAAAATCACTGTTTTTAAAGGACTTGTATCAGCTTGAACTTAATGGAATTAGACAGTTTAAATGCAAATAGATTTCTAGGTACTAAATATATCTAGTCAAGAAGCAGGCCCATAAATTTACTCATACAATCACACATCATTTCCTACAGAAAAGCAAAGATAGCAAAAGTCACCCTAAGAGTCCTTGAAAAATACAATATTAGTAACCATTCCCAGGGAGTAGAAACAGGTCTAAATGAAGGAAAATCTTCTATAGCGGCCAAAGAGGGGGATTACATTTCTTTCTGAATTTACCATGAGGTTAGGTCCTGATAAACCCATGTTAAGTATCATATGATGAAAATACATTTATTACACCTTACCTACCAAACATCATAGCTTAGCCTAGCCTACCTTGCTGCTGTTGCTGTTTAGTCATTAAGTTATATCTAACTGTTTGTGACCCCAGGGACTATAGCCCTCCAGGCTCCTCTGTCTATGGGATTTCCCAGGCAAGAATACTGGAGTAGGTTTCTATTTTCTTCTCTAGGGGATCTTCCCCACCTAGGGATTGAATCCATGTCTCCTGCTTGGCAGGAAGATTCTTTATTACTGAGTAACCCGGGAATCCTTAGTCTACCTTAAATGTGCTTAAAATGTTTACATGAGCCTGTGTGCGAGTATGCGTGCCAAGTTGCTTCAGTTGTGTCCAACTCTGTGCAACCCTAGGGACCATAGCCTGCCAAGCTCTTCTGTCCAGGGGATTCTCCAGGCAAGAATACTGGAGTGGGTTGCCATGCCCTCCTCCAAGGGATCTTTCCAACCTAGGGATGGATCCCTTGATTTTTATGCCTCCTTCACTGGCAGGCATGTTCTTTACCACCTGGGGAGCCCTTGCATGAGCCTACACTTGGGCAAAGTCATTCAACACATTATGGTTTGTCTCTAAAGGTTATGAAATAGCTGACTAACACCGTGCTGAAATATGACAGATAGAGAGAGAATCATTTTTTTTTTCTTTCATTCTGTGTGGTAGACACTGCCCAAAGAACTTCATAAACATCATCTCAGTAAATCCTTACATTGATTCTTGGAGATAAATTACACTTAGTTTGACATCACTATTATTGGTGAGAAAGTCAAGTCCTAAATTTTTGTATAAATTGCTCAGAGTGAGCGATAGATGGTGAGAATTGGGAAGTAGGCCCAGATCTAGTCTAATTCCAATATCTGGATTCTTATTTATTTTATATTATTACTTCAATGATCTAAGTTCTATTCCAACTGTCATTTAATGGGAAACTATTTTCTCATCTTTTTTTCCCCTGGTGAGTGAAAATGTGAATTTCTTGATTTCTGTGTTAGTGAAAATTAAATTTATGCTTTTCAGAAGGTGGTTCCATTAGAATTGGTAAGGGAGTTTCACATAGTCTAACTTGATTATAAAGCCTTTAAGACTACCATTGAGTGCTCCAGAGTATATATTTCACCCCTCTTTACAAAGTTTGGTTCCTTGCTTACAAATAAAATGACTATTTTCTTCTCCCAATCAATGCATCAAAGTTTAAAGAAAACTGCAACTTCCTTCTAAAACTTGCCATTTATAAAAGACTATTCCAAGAGAATTTGCAATGACTTGATCTCCAGATGTGATAGTATAAAATGTTTTGGATAGATTTTAATAATACTCATTCTTCTGCATATTCTTTTTTAAATCTTATCAATTAGTCTCAAACACTGATCATGCTTATGATACATGACAGGAAGATACAGTGATCACAGACTTGTCATGGCAAAGTTTCTGGCATAACTCCATGAAATTAAGAGCCATGCAATGCAGGGTCACCCAAGATGGACAGGTCCTAGTGAACAGTTCTGATGAAACATGGCTCACTGGAGAAGGAAATGGCAACCCACTCCAGTATTCTTGCCTGGAGAACCAGAATGTGTCTGGTGATGAAAGTAAAGTCTGATGCTATAAAAACAATATTGAAATTGTTCTTTCCAGCATAAGAACCTGCAGTGCTATGTCTGTGAATCAAAGTATATTGGACATAGTCAAGCAGTAATGATAAGACTGAACATTGACATCTTAGGAATCAGTGAACCAAAATGGACAAGAAGAGTGAATTTATTTCACATGACCATTATATCTACTCCTGTGGATGAGCATCCCTTAGAGAAATAGAATAGTGCTCATGGTTAGCAAGAGAGTCCAAAATGCAGTATTTGTATTCAATTTCAAAAATGACAGAATGCTCTTGGTTCATTTCCAAGACAAACTACTCAACATTACTGTCATCCAAGTTATGCCCCAACCACTGATGCTGAAAAAGCTGAACTTCAGAAGTTCTATGAGGACCAACAACACCTTCTAAAACTAACCTTTCTCCCCCTGAAAAAGATGTCATTTTCATCATAGGGGATTGGAATGAAAAAGTAGAAAGTCAAGATACACTTGGAATAACAGACAAGTTTGGCCTTGGAGAACAAAATGGAGCAGGGCAAAACTAACAGAGTTTTAACAAGAGAACATGCTGATCATAGGAAATACTCTTTTCCAACAACATAAGACTATACACATGGACTTCACTAGATGGTCAATACCAAATCCAATTTGATTATTTCCTCTGCAGCCAAAGATGGAAAAGGTCTATTCAGGAAGCAAAAACAAGACCTAGAGCTGACTGTGACTCGGATTATGAGCTCCTTATTGCAAAATCCAGGATTAAATTGAACAAAGAAGGGAAAACTACTAGGCAATTCAGGTATGACCTAATTCAAACCCCTAATGGTTATAAAGTGGAGGTGATGAATAAATTCTAGGGATTAGATCTGATAAACAGATTGCCTGAAGAACTATGAATGGAAGTTCATAACACTGTACAGGAGGAAGTGACCAAAACCCTTCTAAAGGAAAAGCAATGCAATAAGGCAAAGTGGACTTAACAAATAGCTGAAGAAGGAAGAGAAGCAAAAGGCAAGGGAGAAAGGGGAAAATATACTCAACTGAATGCAGAGTTCCAGAGAATAGCAAGAAGAGGTAAGAAGGACTTGTTAAATAAACAATGCATGGAAGTAGGAAAAAAAAGAATGGGAAAGACTACAGATCTTGTCAAGAATATGAGAGATCAAAGGAACATTTCATGCAAGGATGGACATTCTAAAGGACAGAATCAATAAAGACCTAAGAGGAATGGAAAAAAATTAAGACGAGATGGAAAGGATATTTAGAATAACTCTACAAAAAAGGTCCTAATGGCCGGTATAACCGCAGTGATGTGGTCACTCACCTAGAGTCAGACATCCTGGAGTGTGAAGTCAAATGGGCTTTAGGAAGCATAACTACAAACAAAGCTAGTGGAGGTGGAATAATTCCATTTTATCTACTTAAAACCCTACAAGATGATGCTGTTGAAGAGCTGCACTTAAAATGTCAGAAAATTCAGAAAACAGCATAGACTGGGAAAGGTCAGTTTTCATTCTAATCCCAAAGAAGGGCAATGCCAAAGAATGCTCAAATTACCGTATTTTTTTATTTAACTTATATGCAGAGTACATCATGTGAAATGCCAAACTGGATGACACAATTTGGAATCAAAATTGCTGGGAGAAATATCAACAATCTCACACATGCAGATCATACCATTCTAATGACAGAAATGGAAGAAGAAATAAAGAGCCTCTTGATGAGAGTGAAAGAGAAGAGTTAAAAAGGTGGCTTAACACTCAACATTCAAGAATCTAAGATCATGACATTCAGTCCCATCACTTCATTGCAAATAGGGGGAAAGTGGAAGCAGTGATTGATTTTCTTTACTTGGGCTCCAAAATCACTGGGGACGGTGACAGTAGCCATGCCATTAAGAGACACTTGATCCTTGGAAGAAAAGCTGTGACAAACCTAGACAGCATATTAAAAAGCAAAGACATTGCTTTGTCGACAAAGGTCCATATAGTCAAAGCTATGGTTTTTCCAGTGGTCATATACAGGTGTTAGAGTTGCACCATATAGAAGGCTGAGCACTTAAGAATTGATGTTTTCAACCTTGGTGCTGGAGAAGACACTTGAGAGTCCATTGAAATGCAAGGAGATCAAACAAGTCAGTACTAAAAGAAATGAGCCTTCAATATTTATTGGAAGGACTGATGCTGTTGCTGAAGCTCCAATATATAGACCACCTGATAAGAAGAGATGACTCATTGGAAAAGACCTATCTTGGAGAATTTTGAGCCCTACTTTGCTAGAGTGTGAGATGAGTGCAATTGTGTGGTAGTTAGAACATTTTTTGGCATTGCCTTTCTTTGGGATTAGAATGAAAACTCTCCTTTTCCAGTCCTGTGGCCACTGCTGAGTTTTCCAAATTCCCTGGCATATTGTGTGCAGCAATTTAGCAGCAGTGTCTTTTAGAATTTGAGGCTTCTCTGTCCTTCAGTATTTCCCATATTTGCTCAAACTCATGTCCATTTAGTCGATGAATGGTCAAAAAAATCTGGTGTGTTTCTGTCCATGGTGTCACAGAGTTGGACATGACTTCATGACTAAGCAACAATATCTGCTAAATAAAATTAATTAATATAAGAAACAATACAAAATTTAAATTTCTCCATTTTTCACTCTTCAAAGCTTATCTAATGCTACTTTTAACTATATATACATATATATGTCTATGTATACATATAAGTGTGTGTGTGTGTGTGTCTATGTTTGTGTGTGTGTTTGGGCAATTTACAAAGTGACAATGGGACATCATTTAATTCTAAGGTCACCCAAGGGGTCTCTAAATCATCGGGCATTACTTATTATCTCCATTGTGCCTGGAGGCCTCAGTCTTCAGGAAAAGTAGAAAGAGCCAATCAATTCTTAAAATCAGCGATAAAAAAGATAACCCAGGAGACCTCCCTGGGATGGAAGGAGGCTTTACCAATAGCTTTCCTCCACACCCACATTGTCCCTAAGGAACAGGTTGGTCTTAGTCCTTATGAGATGCTATGTGGGAGACCTTTTGTTTATGTCAATGACCTCTTCTTAGATCCAGAGGTTCAGACCCTCCAATCTTATACCATGGCCATTGGGCAATTCCAACAGGATATACGCTTGTGGGGTATGAACCAGGACCCAAAAGATTCTAAAGAGTCACCACTATATGCTCCAGGAACTCAAGTCCTAATTAAAGTCTGGAAAGATGGGTCCCCAAAGGCTCAACTCCAGCCCACATGGAAGGGCCCCTACCCTGTAATACTTTCTACCCCAACAGCAGTCAAGGTACCAGGACATGACTCCTGGATTCACTACTCATGAGTCAAGCCATGGAAGAAAACAGAAGAGGACACTTGATACACCTGTGAGCCCCTGGGAGATCTCAGATACCTATTCAGAACTACCAATGAGTGTCATTCTAATGAACACCCCCAAAACCTGGTTTCTGGGGATAAGATTTCTCAGGATAGCTCTAAGGAGCCAACACAGCTTGACAGAGACTGTACTCCAAAACAGACAGGAGATAGATCTTCTGATTCCTGAACAAAGAGGGACTTGAGCTATCCTGGCCATGTGAATTTAAAATTGACCAATGTCCCTACTAGTCCTTGTTATGCTATATTGATGATGCCTATGATTATTCCATGTACTGTCAATTGTCTAACCTGTTTTGTCTCTGCCCAGGTCAACCAGCTACAACATGCAGTGCCAGTTCAACAAAGATATAAAACTACAGCTGACCACGGAAAATATCACACACCCTTGGACACCGCTATAAGGACTCTGAGGATTGAGACTAGCAAGAGGGGGAGGCCCAATACCCCTCGCTGCCCCAGTTCAGCAGGAAGTAGCCAGAAAGACCTCGACGCCCCTATTCCCAAAGAATTGGGCCTCACATCTCTTGAGGGGGGGAATGTTAGGTAGGTAGAATAGGGAAAAGGAGTCCAAAATGGCAGTGGCTAAAAGACAAGGAAGGTCCGAGGACCAGAGTGAAGACTTCAGGCAGAACAAACAGCACTCCTGGCTAAGCCTAATTTGCATAGGGCAGGCCCAGGTGGAAGAAAAAACATATAAAAGGAGGAGCCAAAGTGCTTTCTCATGGATTCTGTCTCCCGTGTGCATGCGCGCTCTCTCTCTCTCTCACTCTCACTCTCTCTCTCCCTCGCTCCCCACACACTCCTCCACTCTCTTCTCTTCAAGTCTTGGATTCTCCTGCTATCTTCTAAATAAAATAGAGCTGTAACACTGAAAAAAAATAATAATAATAAATAAAGCTTATACTGAAAGTTATCCCTTGTGAAAGTTTGGTCATTTTTTTTTCATTTTAAGAATGAATTAAATTTAGTTTTAAAAATAAAATTAAAGAAAATATTTGTTAAAACTTCTGAGCAATGATTAACTTTTTTTATAACTCACAAAGTCCTAAAAAAATGATCAACGTGAGAAATAAAATTGTGACATAAACTAGAACTATCTTATTTCTAAGGTGTCTTTTTACCAAGTGCATATCAAATTTCTATGTGCCTCAGAAGTACCGGGATGGCTTGTTAGAAAGACAGGCTCCTGGGCCCCTCTCCCAGATTATTCTGATTTTTAGGTCCATGGTGGGGTCCAGAAGTTTACATTTTTAATAAGTTCCCAGGTGGTGTCAATGCTACTGGTCTAGGGGCCATGGTTTGAGATTCACTGCTCTTACCAAGTGTTTATTCATTACATTCTCTGACTGGACAAGGTATAGAAGCCAAAAGATTGAGTCAGGATGAGGCAAGATGACAGAAAGCATTCTCTTCTTTTGAAAGTATAGAGATAGGTCTGGGAACCTCTTTCAAAAAAAAAAAAAAAAATTGTAAAGTCATAAGCTCATTCATTGCAAGATACTATTCAAAATAAACATAAATGCAACACTTTATTAAAGTAAAAGTATTTTACTATTAATATACAAATGGTGAAGAGTGACAATTTTGATATACTGTAAGCCATACTTTCAATGTCTTTCATAAATACAAAACTTCAACATTTGCAGTATCATTTTTACAGTTTAGACATATATACACAGCATTTCATAGGGACATACTCTATTGAAACAAAAAGAAAACTTTGTGGTCGCTAACTTAACAATATAGAATTTGAATGGCATATATAAGTTAAAGAAAATAAAAGGCAGCATGTTTCAACGCATACTGAGCACAGCATAGAATTCACATACCAAAAAATAAGATTCTTTTTTAAACTTTATTTCTAAGTTTACAGATGCCTAACAGAGTTTAGAGGCAAATGCTAAACCATGAGCATCCCTTCAAAACTTGGAATAGATATTTTTTCTCTTTAACAGTACCATTTATTTTACATAATGCCTGTTTTTCTCTAAAATAACTCCTATTTGCAAAGTTGAATCATAGCTTCTATGTATGTTAATTCTCTTCTCTGGATTTCTGTAAGTTTCCTCCTTTGCATCAGTATTATTGGCCTTAATTTTTATCTATACAATCTTCCTTGTCCTTGCTCCAACACTTCTCACATGATGGTCCTTCTTACCTACTCCTAGTGTCAGAGCTCAGTTTGCCTTTCTGAATTTTTTCAGCTCTTTGTTTCATCTATTCTCCAATGTCTGGTTGTGATTGAAATGCTCCAATAGTCAATACTTCATTTTTCCAAGGAAGGCTAAGACCAGATGCTAAAAGATATACGCTTTAATTTTAGGAAAACGATTAAAATAAGTGGCAATATTAACTTTGTATGGGCAATTTTTATATTAAGAACATCATGTGGTTAAAATCCTGAAAATATTTAAGAAATTACAGTAGTGGTACCAACTAATGTAGTTAAGGTGTCAGTAAAATCCTATAGTGAATAATAAACAATTTTTCTAAGGATATTAACTATGTTTACTAAATAAATATTAAATGTTGCATATAGTATGAGCTTAAGAGAAGAAATTATTAGCATTGTGTGTAATGTTGTTAAATAGCTGCATCTAATGAGAAAATACAATTTTTAAGAAGGAAGAAGAGGAACTTGGAAGGAAATCATATTTGTTCAGCAATTGCTACATATAGACTCAGTTACATGTGTAATCACTTCATCTCAACATTATTAAGTCTGTAAGTAGAAGACATTTTTGAGAAATTTTCACTTTAGGATTGAAGTGTTTCATTTTTATGAGCCTTCCACAGTTGAATTTTGGCATATGCTAACACATCCATATGTGATTTCAGTGTGAAAGACAATGCAATAATGATTTAAAGGGTTAATATGAAGATGCAAATCTTTTCTTTCTAAAGATGAATAATGCAATCCATCTCATTTAAAAACTGTAATTTCATCTACTTATAAAGTCTGTTGAATAAGCTCTTTGGATATGATTATGAAAAAGAACCCATGAGGTATTGAACTTGAGCATTTACATTATTCTTCATGAAAAACAACATTGCAAATTTAATATGTAATTGTAATATGCTATTTCAATATTTCCTAAAATTAAGAAATTGAGATTGTTCTTTCTACCACTTCAGTTGTAGATATTTTCATCAATTATTATCTTATCGTCAACAATAAAGGATGGTTTATGATCCCCAGTCAAATATATAACAGGAATAATGTAGACCCAAGTGACACCATAATAATTTATCCTATTTGAAATAGTAGTCTGTTGTCTTTGTTTCACAACTAGTAAAACTCAATTTCAACAATATCTAGAAGGTATTTATTGTCTAGAACAACGATACAGAACAATATAAGTATGTTTTATGTGTGCATTAAAAGAATCGCTTTATCAAGAGTGGAAATAAGTTACACAGAATAATTTGTTTTATTGAGATTTTGTATTCAAGGTGAAGTAGCCTGAACTGAGCTTATTCACTAAATATAGATAAGACAGTATCATTCAAGTGTCATAGATATAAGCAAAATATATCAATAGAGATTGCAGTTCTTTTTTCTTTTAATAAAGATCATGCTAATCCAAAGGCACAAATACCTCTTAATTATTTAAAATAAGAAGCATAAACTTAAGGTATGAGTATAAAGTTACAATTAATTGTTGGCACTCAAATAAATAATTTTATTAATAAAAATCTTCTATTTATATAAATGTTTAATTCAAAACCAAGATTCATGTAAATGTTTCTGGATCAAATAGCCTTTGAAAAAATGCTTTTGTAGGTATTAGTAGTAAAAAATGCAGGAAAAATTGAGAAGCATTACATTAATATTAATGTTAGATGTTAGAATCAATCGAATGGCCATAAGTCAATCCACAAAAATAATAAATAAATCTTTAGAAATCAAAATTTTAAAATTTCTTTGCAGATCATTGTAAAGTATATTGACACATTAATTTGTGCCAGTCTTAAAAACAAAATACATATTAAAATTCTAATATTACTTTTCTCTTTTATATGTCATTGAATATAGATTGTCACTGCCTAATTGCACATAACCTATCAAGAAATACCAGAATTTTCAGTGATGTTTTTGCTTCTTTAAAATAGCACAGCGTTCCAATTATTTAACACTACCTATATTCAGTTCAATCTTTTGACATTTTATACTAACATTTAAGAGTACTCTCAGACATTAAAAATAATATTTATACAGATGTATGGATATGTTTAGTTTAGAATAAGAATGAAAAATAAACAGATCATTTCAGGTCTACTCATATTTTACAATTTACTACAAACCAGCTCTCATTTTGAAACTTTTACAAGTAGAGTCTTTTGGAGTATTCCATTGAAATGCTTTGAAAAAAAAAAAAAGAAAGAAAGAAAAAAAAAAGGTTTATCACAGTATAGCCTTGCTGTTGCAGGGCATGGATTTCAAGGACAAGAGATAAGGACCACTCAGACAATTGAAACAATGCACTTGAAACAGTCTGTTTACAATTAGTTTCAGATTATCTGTTAACTTCAGATCATCACTCCACATTGGTGGCCAAAAATTTAACAGCCTACATATTTATATATAATGTACTTATATATATATATAAAAGAATTATTTAATCAAACTGCTTTATGGTGAAAAGTCCAAAGAAATGACAGAATCAGAACTTTCAGACTGAGGAAACAAAAATCTTTGTTCTTTATTATGATTTCTCTGCTCTTGAAGTATAGCACAGATATCACAAGAGTAAACATGCTAAACTGCTTTCTTAAGTTTTTCTTTCACTGTATTTACTTTAAAACCATGTAGCCCTATCCTGGAAAAATAAGCATCCATGCCGATTGCTTCCTGGACACTTTGCTAAGCCCAGTTACTCTGCACAAACTAATTCAAGTATTTTTTTTCTTAGTTTTAGCACATTGATACAAAAGGGAAAACAAAGGAAAAAGAAAGTAAAATAAAGCGAAGAGATGATCAGAAAAGCATAACTTAAACAGCAACAGTCAAATTCGTTAAGAGACCAGTTAGATAATTCCTACTCAAATTCCTAGGTAGGCACAGGAAGTTTTTTCTTGAGGATGTGCCTGAAAGGATAGCAAGGAGAGATTCCTGCATCGTATAACCCTGTACATCATGGCAAGGACACTGTGGAGATTTAGTGCCTGAAAGTGCAGATGGGCACCTTCTGTCCTCTAATAACCATAGTTTTGGAGAGTTAGTTGTCTCTCCTAAGTTGACAGTTTTAAGCACTTTGTAAATAAAAGCGTTCATGAGTGACGTTAGTATTACACTTAATATTTGTCAAAAGATCCCCATAGAGAGATACCCTAAAGCAGCAGTATCACTCTCCACTGTTAAGACTTTCCTCCAACGTTCTATTGGTCTGCATTTCCTAACCTGTCTGTTATATTTAAGCTTCACCACCTGAAACACGAAAAGTTATGAATGTGATGGGGCCTAAAGAAACCTTTGGCTCTCTAGGGTAAGAAGTAACCTACAACTTGCTCCCATTTGGTATGTCTACTTATAATCATAAATACATATTTTTAACCTCATATATAAGTGAAAAGTATTTTTCAGCCTTTTACCTCTGGGAGCTTGCATAGCTTGGAAGTTAATATGTATTTCTTCTGGTACATATTACTAATAAGTAATATTAGAAAATTTGTGTTGATTATCTGAGGAACTTCTTCAACCAAAATTGTTTATCAAAATCTTAAAATGACTTCTAGCTACCACATCCAGAATAAAAAGACATAGTGGTGATTTAATCATTTGTCACTGACACTTTTATGGCAATGTTTAATGTTAATTTCTCCATAACTTAACCACTAAGGATCTTAAGTTCCATTAGCCAATTACATATAATGGTTAACCTATAACATTGGGAAAATGAATTTTTAAAGAGAGATTATCTAAAATAATGGGGAAAATGTATCTGAGGATATGATTTGCAGTATTTAAACACTAAAGACATTTTTTGATTAAAATTACTTTAAAAAGTAAAAGATAACCACATATATCACATTTATAAATATATCAAGACAACATTGATATTGTTCCCATTTCAGTTTACTTTATTTGAAGCTGAGGGCAAAAAATCAATAGTATTTCACTTGCAATACATTTTCATTGTGTGTAATCCATTATGAGTGAATGTGGCATCTATAAGAGATAGAGATTTATGGAGTCTTTCTAATCTAATTTTACACACAACTAATATTCGTTCAAATGGGTAACAATTTTGATCTGGCACTTCAGCGTCTATTTATTAACAATTAACATTGACGTAGCACTGTAATTATAACTTAAAAAGAATTTCCCAAAGTGTCTCTCAATATTTAACATCTGCTAAAGATAACTAGCTCCTTCAAGCCTAAATTCCCTGAAGTTCTCTGGATGAAAAGTGTAACCTTAAGTATTTTCATCTTAACCTGAAATCCACTTTAATAATCTATTTGCCCAAAATTGTACTAAAAAACATGCAGGGCTTTTTTATACATTTAGCTCACAAAGCTTTTGTTTTGCTTTTTCTTAAACTCCTATTTGTGGAGAGGTTGTGGTAGGAAATACACTTCTGAAGAAATAGAGCATTTTACCTATATAATAAATTGCAGTACTTCAATCATAGAGTCAATTGAATACACAAGAGTTGGTGCCAGTCAGGTCTCTATTTAAATTCATAACAAAATAAGCAACAACAGTACAACAATAACAACAAAAGGAAATGGACCATGGGCAGGAATATTGGATCTTATGTATACGTGTACAAGCTATTCCAAGCTAGAAGTTTCCCAAGAAATTAAGGTCAGTGGAATAATTTTGGTCATAGGGTCACTGCAATCCAAATGCTCTTTGTAGCATTCATCATTCAAGACTGTAATCTTCCTGTTATGCTTTGCTGTCATCTTCTTTTGATTGAATGATGTCGTTAGAAACCTTAATTTCTATCGTTTCTGGATTTAGGACTTCTTTCCCATTTTCTTCTTTTAAAGGCAATTTTCTGGAAGAGAATATAAAAATAATAGACAATTGGCTAAGGCTCTTTAAGTGATATCCATAAATATATAAATTATTGTTTTGTAGAAGGAAATGGAGTACAATTAGGTGGCTCAGATGGTAAAGAATCTGCCTGCAATGTGGGAGACTGGGATTCAATCCCTGGGTTGACAAGACTCCCTGGAGAAGGGAATGGCAACCATTCCAGCATTCTTGCCTAGAGAATTCCAGGGACAGAGGAGTCTGGCAGGCTACAATCCATGGTGTCGCAAACAGTGAACATGACTAAATGACTAACACACACACACACACACATAATAGAATGAATAAAAAAAATCAGGTTTGTTAAAGTAATAATTAAGTTACAAATAGAATTCACCTCTGTGACTTTAACCTCACCATTGTATGGAATAATGAATGCTACTGTGCTAGTTCCTCTGGGATATATTTGCAATTTTTTAATATATCTGAATGAGAAGAGAAAGACATTGTCTTCTGAAAGTCAAAGCTATTACATGAAAACAAAACAATCAAAAGTAAATCATTTCATTGCTGGGAGTGAAGTATCATCTATCTTAAAACTATTCAGTCAGGCTCTCTTTTATGATTATTATAAATAGTGCATTCAGAATTCTTCTTGTCTGTTTTTCCCAAGAACTGAAAATATCAGCCATAAAGGAGTATAAAAACAATGAGTTACTTCTAGCAGCAAAATATACAGAAACTTAGAGCTTAAACAGGAGTGCAGCAAGATGTTTAAATTCAATATATCTCTTACAGAAGTATTTATTACACTTGTAATTAATCAGTGTTTTCAATTAACTCTTGGATGGTATATTTTTGTATATGTATATTTATTCATTACTTATGCTTATGTTAAATTATATTTTTAAAGATTACTGTTAATTTTGTTATTTTTATGTTAAATATTTTTTAATTGAGAATCGGAATAATTATTAAATTATCTTGCTTTGATTTTGTTTTGTTTTCTTTCAAAATATAGCCCTGTTCTATATAAGGGCATTTTCATAGCCAGCTTTCATACACCATTATATCATAGTAAATGTTAACTAACAGGTAGGAAGTTTCTTTGTTGTATAATATTTTGTTTATTGAAAAGATTTCTGATTTCTGAAGGGGAGTGTACAGAACCCAAACTAAAAAACTACCTCTGCAAGAGTCAACTTCAAATTAGAGTGTAATAATCCCTAACTGAAGTCATTAAAAAGGGCCTGAAGATTTAAACCAAAATTAAAGCTTCAGAGTAGTACTGCTACCTTTGTCTAAATATTATTATTATTATTATTATTTTTCCCCTTGAGTGAAGATAAAGGGGATTTATAAAAAAGTCATTTTCTTCACCTGTGACAACACTCAGCCTTTGATTTAGGATGAGAAGCCTAAATCAAATTTATCTCCAAGAGAATACTAGCTAGTAAAGAAAAATGATGTTTTTTAACAATAAAATATAAATGTCGTTTTGGTAAGCAGTATTTAAAGAATAATGTGATCACCCTGATTTTGGCAGTATCAAATATTTTCAATTGTTATTGTTGTTCAGTCACCAAGTCGTGTCCAACTCTTTACAACCCCATGGACTACAGCATGTCATGCTTTCCTGTCCATCACCGTCTCCTCGAGTTTGCCCAAGTTGCTGTCATTGAGTCGGTGATGCCATCCAACCATCTCATCCTCTGTCATCCTCTTCTCCTTCTGTCTTCAGTTTTCCACAGCGTCAGGGTCTTTTCCAATAAGTCAGCTATTGGCATTAGGTGGCCAAAGTATTGAGGGTTCAACTTCAGCATCAGTTCTTCCAATGAATATTTAGGGTTGATTTCCTTCAGGAGTGACTGGATTTATCTCCTTGCTGTCCAAGGGACTTTCAGGAGTCTTCTCCAGCAACACAGTTCTAAAGCATCAATTTTTCAGTATTCTGCCTTCTTTACTGTCCAGTTCTCACATCCAGAGAACTGGATGTGAACATCTTTACTGTCCAGTCTCTCCACATGACTACTGGAAAGACCGTTGCCTTGACTATCTGCACCTTTGTTGGCAAAGTAATGTCTCTACTTTTTAACACACTGTCTAGGTTTGTCATGGCTTTCCTATGAAATTAGAAGCAATTATCTAATTGCTTTGACATTTGCAGTGGTTTTAGAGCCCAAGAAGACAAAATCTGTCACTGCTTCCACCTTTTCCCCTTCTTTTTACCATGAAGTGATGAGACCGGATGCCATGATCTTAGTTTTATTTTTTTCAATATTGAGTTTTAAGCTGACTCTTTTACTCTCCTCCTTCACCCTCTGGAGACTCTTTTGGCTTTCTGTCATTAAAGTGGTATCCTAGTAATCAAACTGAGTTTCATCCAGCCAGGCATTTTGCATGATGTACTCTGCATATAAGTTAAACAAGCAGGGTGACAACAGCCTTGACGTACTGTTTCCCCAGTTTTGAACCAGTTTGTTGTTCCATGTCTGATGTACCTTTCCCCCCTTGATTTTCACTTCTCTTTTTCTTCAGCTTTCTGTAGAGCCTACTCAGACAACCACTTTGCCTTCTTGCATTTCTTTTTCTTTGGAATGGTTTTGTTTGCTGCCTCCTGACCAATATTACAAACCTCTGTCCAAAGTTATTCGGGCACTCTGTTACTAGATCTAATCCCTTGAATCTATTCATCACCCCCATTGTATATTCATAGGGGATTTGATTTAAGTTGCATGACTGGCCTAGTAGTTTTCCCCCACTTTCTTTAGTGTAAACCTGAATTTTGCTATAAGGAGCTGATGATCTGAGCCACAGTCAGCTCCATGTCTTATTTTTGCTGACTATATTCATCTACTCCATCTTCAGCTAAAGAATGTAATTATTCTGATTTTGTACTGACCATGTGGTGATGTCCATGTGTAAAGTTGTCTCTTGTGCAGTTGTAAAAGCGTGTTTGCTATAATCAGTTCTGATATATAGCTGTATATAGTCCTGTTATATATTCTGTTCTCTTGGCAGAATTCTGTTAGCCTTTTCTCTGCTTCATTTTGTACTCCAAGGCCAAACTGGCCTGTCTTTCCAGGTGTCTCTTGACTTCAAACTTTTGCATTCCAATCCCCTATGATGAATCGGACATCTTTTTGGGGGTTAGTTCTAGGAAGTCTCCTAGGTCTTCATAGAACTGATCAACTTCAGGTTCTTTGGCATCAGTCATTGGGGCATAAACTTGGATTACTGTGATGTTGAATGGTTTGCCTTGGGAACAAACCGAGGCCATTCTGTCATTTTTGAGGTTACACCCAGAACTGCATTTTTCATTCTTTTGTTTAATATAAGGGCTATTCCATTTCTTCCTTTGGATTCTTGCCCATAGGAGTAGATGTAATGGTCGTCTGAATTAAATTCACCCATTCCTGTCCATTTTATTTTCTTTCCAACTATAATGTTTATTTTTTTTAATTTTATTTTCAAACTCCACACAATTGTATTAGTTCTGCCAAACATCAAAATGAATCCATCACAGGTATACATGTGCTCCCCATCCTGAACCCTCCTCCCTCCTCCCTCCCCATACCATCCCTCTGGGTAGTCCCAGTGCACTAGCCCCAAGCATCCAGTATCGTGCATTGAACCTGGACTGGCATTTTCACTAATTCCTAAGATGATGTTTATTCTTGCTCTGTCCTGCTTGACCATGACCGATTTACCTTGATTCATAGATCTAACATTCCAGGTTCACATGCAATACTGTTCTTTGCAGCATCGGATTTTACTTTCATCACCAGACACATCCACAACTGGTCCCGCACCTTCCTTCTTCCTGAAGCTGTTAGTAGCTGTCCTCCAGTCTCCCCAGCAGCACACTGGACACCTTATGACCTGGGGGGTTATCTTTCAGTGTCATACCTTTTTGCTTTTTATACGGTCTGTGGGGTTCCCATGCTAGTATATTGGAGTGGTTTGCCATTCCCTCCTCCAGTGGATCACGTTTTGTCAGAACTCTTCACTATGAGTGGTCCATCTGGGGTGGCCTTACATGGTGTGGCTCATATCTTCATTGAGTTATGCAAGCCCATTCACCATAAGGGGAATATATTCAGTTGAATACTGCTGTTATTACTTTCTAATAATACCTTTGTTTCTAAACATTTTAACCTTCATATTCATGAACATCATTTTTGCACATGTCCATTTTTGTGGGTTTAGCTGAAGTATTAATCATGGTTTTAATCAAGTTCTGCTGGATGCAGAACTAAGTAAATAACATAGCTTTGACTGGAGACCAAGCATCATTGAAATAATAGATTATTTAACAGCATCTCTTCTTCTTGACAAACATACATTTGAAAAATAGACATATTTATTTCACACTATTTATTTCTATTTTACAACTCTGTATTCATAGTCAAAGCAGTAACTAATTTCCTGATATATTTTTATTTCAGTAAAATCAATCACATTTTGAAAGTATCACTTTCTTACAGCAAGATCAGTGCAGGAAAGTCCAAATTTGAAACATGCTTCCATTATTCTGCTATATTTGCGTAAACTTATGAATATTTATTTATTTATTTGTTTATTTTTATGGGTGTACATGTGTTCCCCATCCTGAACCCACCTCTCATTTCCCTCCCTATCCCATCCCTCTGGGTCATCCCAGTGCACCAGCCCTGAGCATCTTGTATAATGCATCGAACCTGGAGTGGGGATTCATTTCACATATGATAATATACATGTTTCAATGCCATTCTCCCAAATCATCCCACCCTCAATGAATATATATTTAAACAGGAGATTTTCTCCTACACTGATACAAAATCTTTATGTGAAATATCTCAATTTTGATATTCACATGTACTTTCATTGAAGAAGAAACATTGTTTTAAAAATGTTATTTGTCAAGACATGCTATTGATAATGATAATGTGATAGTCAGTTTACAAATATTTATCCAAAAATAATTAAGGATTCCAAGCTACATACTCAGGTTCTGTTAGTGGTGTGGTTTCATTTGGCTCATTTACTGGGCTCCCATCTTCATGATTAGTAATTCTTTCGTCCTCTGTTCTCATCTCCACTATTGGTTCTTTTGATCCATCTTTCCTAGAAAAATAAAGAAAAATAAAACCTCACCTATAAAATGCAAGAATGGGTGCATTACAGAACATAGCTAAAAATCTCCACAAAATCTCATCACCCTTTAAATAAATCCAATGTGGCTAGAATGGAGTATTTACTAAGAATCTTTTTTCCATTGAAATTTATCTAGCCAAATATTGTTCAGAAAAAAATAGAAAGAAGAAATTCCATTTTGTCTAGAATTCTTTTCATCAAAACTGTGTTAAATATTCCACAAAATAATTCAAATTTAAAATCTGATCACTCACTTTCTTTTGGGAAATAAATAAAAAACATGTTGATGCATAAAATTTATGACATGAGGTATCTGGGTATAACTCCCTTTTCCCATGTGGTAGCAAAGGGGGCTGGATTTGGGTATCCCTCTTCATGCCTGTGCAAAAGCAAATCACACTCATGGGGGCTGCCCAGGTGGTGCAGTTGGTAAAGAATCCACCTGCCAATGCAGGAGACAAAAGAGACATGGGTTTGATCCCTGGGTCAGGAAGATCCCCTTGAGAAGGTAACACTCCAGTGTTCTTGCCTGGAAAGTTCCTTGGACAGAGGAGTCTGACTGGCCCTAGTCCATGGGGTTACAGAGTCAGACACAACTGAACACACATGCACTAGAATCCACACACATATACACACACTGACTAGTCATCTGCTATTATTGTTTATATCTTATTCTTTTTACAACTTGCTTATATAAATCTGATTAGGTAAATTCTCTTCTAAAAAGTTAACATTTACACAAAACATTCTTATTTATTTATCCATTTGATGATTTTTTTTGTTTAAGCCAAAGTGTGTTTCCCATCAGAGTAACAAGCCAATAGCAGGGACTAGTTTGTTTTTCCTCACATTTGTATCTCTGAATCTTAGATGTGCATGTGCTCCGTCTTTGTGACCCTTTGTTCATAGCCTGCCAGGCTCCTCTGTCCATGAGATTTTCCAGGCAACAATACTGGAGTGGGTTTGACCCAGGGATCGAATCTGTGCCTCTTACATCTGTATTGGCAAGAGTGTTCTTTACCACTAGTGCCAAAGTGCCTGGTTACCTAGGTGTTCAATAGTATTTGCTATTGCAAATCAATGCCTGGGTAAATGAGAGTATACATGTAGTTTAAGAAAATAGTAATAATTAGCCATTTTATAAGATGAACTATGATAATACAAGATAGATGCTAATTTGCAATAAAAGCCAAATAATGGAATACTCTAGGAGTTTATACAAATGCTATCTTGTATACCATCAACTTTCTCATTTTTTCTGCAATATAA
Organism: Bos mutus; assembly: GCF_027580195.1. Taxonomy (NCBI): domain Eukaryota; kingdom Metazoa; phylum Chordata; class Mammalia; order Artiodactyla; family Bovidae; genus Bos; species Bos mutus. Next base: position 14,162,612 of record NC_091617.1, read on the forward strand.
TATTATTCAAATAAAGATGCTCTAAGTATGTAGTTAATGTGTTTTGAAATGAATATACTGTCTTATAACTTCTGATCACATCAAAAGACTAGTCCAAGAATGCTTGAGATCATGTTTAGAAAATAGTATATATTCAATAAATCAAATTAATTATATTCTATCTCTCATTGAGATTTTCTATATATTTTTTAGTTGAAACAATGACTCTTTGGAATGATTTCAATGTTTTTGAATTTATCAAGTCTAGATTTATGGCCCAGGATGTGATCTATCCTGGAGAAGGTTCCATGTGCACTTGAGAAAAAGGTGAAATTAATTGTTTTGGGATGAAATGTCCTATAGATATCAATTAGGTCTAACTGGCCTATTGTATCATTTAAAGTTTGTGTTTCCTTGTTAATTTTCTGTTTATTTGATCTATCCATAGGTGTGAGTGGGGTATTAAAGTCTCCCACTATTATCGTGTTATTGTTAATTTCTTACACTGTTGGTGGGAATGCAAACTAGTACAAGCCACTATGGAGAACAGTGTGGAGATTCCTTAAAAAACTGGAAATAGAACTGCCTTATGATCCAGCAATCCTACTGCTGGGCATACACACTGAGGAAACCAGAAGGGAAAGAGACACGTGTACCCCAGTGTTCATCACAGCACTGTTTATAATAGCCAGGACATGGAAGCAACGTAGATGTCCATCAGCAGATGAATGGATAAGAAAGCTATGGTACATATACACAATGGAGTATTACTCAGCCATTAAAAAGAAAACATTTGAATCAGTTCTAATGAGGTGGATGAAACTGGAGCCTATTATACAGAGTGAAGTAAGCCAGAAAGAAAAACACCAATACAGTATATTAACGCATATATATGGAATTTAGGAAGATGGTAACAATAACCCTGTATACGAGACAGCAAAAGAGACACTGATGTATAGAACAGTCTTTTGGACTCTGTGGGAGAGGGAGAGGGTGGGATGATTTGGGAGAATGGCATTGAAATACGTATAATATCATATATGGAATGAGTCACCAGTCCAGGTTCGATGCAGGATACTGGATGCTTGGGGCTGGTGCACTGGGACAACCCAGAGGGATGGTATGGGGAGGGAGGAGGGAGGAGGGTTCAGGATCGGGAATACATGTATACCTGTGGCGGATTCATTTCAATATTTGGTAAAACCAATACAATATTGTGAAGTTTAAAAATAAAATTAAAAAAAAAAAACAACAATGACTTTTTGAAAAAGTTAAAAACTTTTTCCCTAAGGCGGGGGAAATCATGATTTTAAAAGATATGATGGACAACAAGCATGAAATGAACCATGCGCTTTCATCTTTCCAAGACTTTAAAGTTAATCGATCTCAGCAGGAATTACAAACAGAAGTGTTGGTGGATAAACTACCAATTAATAAAGTCAAATAGAAGCAAACAACAGAGCTTGGATACACCAGGTTGTTTTGCACATGGTCACCAACATCCTTCTAGACAAGTAAGACAAAACAAGAAGGTTCTTTCTGATTTCTCTCTTGCTGTCACCTCAAAGTCAAATCAGCTCCTAGTAATTGACTCTACCTCGTCTATATCTGGATGGTATACTCTTTCATATGTCTATATACTACTATCTTGGTACAGAAGACCATGTCTTTCCACCGGAAGTATTTAAAGATTCTCCTATCTAGTCTCCCTAACTTTATATCTTTCCTTTACACCTACCAACCTTCCAGTAATCCATTCTTCAAAGCAACTAAATAAATCTTTAAAAAATAAAATAAAATAAAAACTGTTATTCACTTTCTATTTAAAAAACATTTAACCCAACAAGATTTAATCCTTTTGTACTCAGACAATTCTCCTAACTAATATTGGTACCAGTTTCTTTACCTGTCTTATTCCACTCAGATCCACTTTGTGCCTAACATAGTCAGCTCATTCCTGCCTTAAAAGCCTCTGTACTACTGTTACACCTGATCAGAATGCTCTTCCCCTTGATCATTATATTTGTGACTCTTGATCACTCACTCTTCAGTTTAGTTTCACCTCCAGCTAGAGGTCTTCAGTGACTGAAACTCTAGTAACAGTATACCATTCTGTTTTTCTTTACTTTTTAGTGCCTATCACTATCAGACAGTTTTATTTTTAGCATTTATTATCTGTATTCTTACATTAAAATGTGAATTCCATGTGAATAAAGTTCTTGTTTGTTTTGTTCACCACTTTATCCCTAGGTTGTGCTTGTTACCTAATACTTGTTCCATTTAGTTAATAGTAGAGCAAGAATGAATATATACAAAATTCAGTTTTGAGTCATGTGTGCATATATATGTATCATCTATATATAATATATGTATAATTATGTTAAATAGCATGTTGTTTTCTGTATATGGGAAAATGAACTAAAGCTAAATTTGGTGATACACTTCTTTAGTTAATCAGGCAACTTAAAAGTACAGCAAGTTATAAGAAAGTATATGTTTCTAGGAGGATAGCAAGAGATAGTGAATAGGAATGGATCCCACTGTATTTACTATGTCATATGTTCATTATTCTTTCAAGCATTAAAATAGTCTAATTTTATTTTGTTCTTTGCTATCCACTGTGTCCAACAACTGAGCAGGTGACTCTTTGGGATATTTAAACTAATTTTTTTAACTGAAAATGTGTACTATTCAATTTACTATCCCTTAAAGTGAAAATATTCCTTACATAATATCCATAAGAAATGGTCATAGATGAAATGCCTAGTAAGCTTGAAATAGGTTTGGAGATTAAAAGCAAAACAAAAGAATGCAGCCATGCAAAGATGAATTCTCCTCTATCCTTAAGCCTAAGACATAATGCATGAAGCCATGAAATGCCTAAATATATGAATCAAGAATGAATAGAAATGACTCAACAATAAAATGAAATGAATCACTGACAGAATACCATGAATGAATTCTAAAACATTATGTTGAATGAAAGAAGGCAGACACATATCAAGTTTTATAAAAGCTAAAAATGATCTATGATGAAAAAATCAGAATAGTAGTTGCCTGGGAGAGGGGGAGTTACCTGCAGTAGTGTGGTCTTGTCTGGGTAGGAACATGAGAGAACTTTTGAAGTTGATGCTAATATGGAACACTTTTTTTTGCATATCACTCTAAGTTTTGCATAAAGAAAATGTAAATTGTGAACTCCCTGTAGTGATTTAAAAAGTCTTTCATTACTGTGACACAGATGTCTGATACTCACAGGTATGCAGCTTTTCCTTCTTCAAGTTCTTTACTTTTACCACTGGAGCCACTTTTCTTCCCACACATTCTCCTGGTGATGCACATCAATAACCCACACTGTCGAATAAAGAAGCAGCTGACATCTGTTACCACCAGGATTAGCAAGAGTGCGGCGACTCCCAGACCAATGACCGCTCCAAGCCCAAGACCATTAAAAAGTGTGTCTTAAAAATAAAAGAAAATAATTGTATTAAACCTCAAGTTAGAAAAGATTATACAGTTATTTTGAAAAAGAAATCATCTTATCTGAGAAATATTCAACTTAAGAGACAGGAAAATATCTTTACTAGCACACTTGAATTTCATGAGCTATTGTCTGGTTTTCAAACAATGTTTTAAGCAACAGACATGTTAGAATTTGAAATATCTCTTACAAATTTTCTTCAGAAAAAACACTCTAACTCTAGTTTACAGTATACTTCTTGATTACCTTTGGGGAATATAATGAATATTTTATTATAACCCTAATTGTACTCTACAAGAAAGTCAGAGTCATTTTTAGATCATCACTTTGTTCAAAGAAAAAAGATAATCAAAACTCCTGTAAGAGATGTGTTAAATAGATGTTCTATTTGGAATAATTTTAGTTTTAAGACTTAGTCTTGAAATGATGCTATAGCACTTTGCTTTGACAGAGGATACACTTTAAAATATCATCCTAGAAATATTTCAAAAATCATTTTTATCAGAATCTAACTACTTTTCAACGTGTTAATTTCTGCTGTACAACAATGTGAATCAGACAAATGTGTACATACATCCTGTCTTCGAGCCTCCCTCCCACCACACCTGTCCCCCCCCTCTATGTCATCAGAGAACAGAGCTAAGCTCCCTGTGCTGTACAGCAACTTCCCACTAGCTATGTACTAATATTCAATGCTACTCTCTCAATTTGTTCCATCCTCTCCTCCATCCCCCTGTGTGCACAAGTTCATTCTGTACACCTCATCTCTATTCCTGCTCTGCATCACTTAAAATAAATGATTTATTTGTATTTCTCCAGTTAATAGTTTAACAAATCACATTAGACCAGAGGCAAACTTTAACAGAGTTGTGAACTTTCTGAAGTCATATCCATGATGGACTCAGTGAACATAAGTTCGAGTAAGCTCCGGGAGTTGGTGATGGACGGGGAAGCCAGGCATGCTGCAGTCCATGGCGTCACAAAGAGTTGAACATGACTGAGTGACTGAACTGACTGACTGAAGTCATATCATGAAAAGGTAGGGAAAGATGGGAGCCACTTTTTCATGACATTTGCTTGGAGGAAATTCCACAAGTCATACACAAAGGATTCATGAAGGAGGTGATAGAGAATAGGGTGGAATAGACTGATTAACAGAGTAGAAACGGCAAGAGGGATAATGCAGCAAAAATGAATCAAATATTATATGCCTGTAGTTGAATATGGGGGGCAATTCCTCAACTATAACAATGCAGATAGGAAAGAGAGTATAATGGAACGATAGAAGATTAAACTGGAGATATTGTGTTATCTAGAGGTAAAAAGCAGAGTCATATAACAATTGTATAAAATTGTTCAAAATGACCTTGATAATGTTAAAATTTGCCTACATAACATTTTAAACTTATAATTATCATTTTAAATGATAAAATACATTTACCACTCAGCATCATAATAGCATGCTCAGTATGTGAGTGGTATGCAATTCAAGTGACAGATACAGAAGCAAATTTGGGTTTTACAAACACTACTTCTGAAAAAAATATATATGCAAAATAAAGATTTTCTAAGTCATATTTTTAAAGTTATGTCTAATATACTTTAAACATGATTGAAGAAATTGTGATCCAAAGGAACTGATACAAGAGTTCTTATGTTGAATTTTCCACTAACAGGCCAATCTTGAATATATCACACCTGTCTGAATACTAGTTTATTTTTCTGAATTTCATGTCTAAAGTTTTTTTTTTTTTTTTTTCAGGAAATGTATGTTATTTATATTCCTTAATAGTCTTCCCTTGTGGCTCGGTGGTATATTATAGAATCTGCCTACCAATTCAGGAGACACAGGTTTGATCCCTGAGTTGGGGAGATCCCCTGGAGGAGGAAATGGCAACCCACTCCAGTGCTCTTTCCTGGGAAATCCCATAGACAAAGGAGCCTCGAGGATTACAATTAATGAGGTCACAAAAGAGCGATACATGACTTAGTAACTAAACAACAACAACATATTTCTTAACACTCCCAGAGCTTGCAGGTAGAGTAATAAAAATCCTTCTGTGACATGGTGCACGGCACTTACTCAGGCAACCTCATGGTTCACCCGTGCTAGAACATAGATATTCCTGTACAGCATCCCGTGTTGTTGCAAATAAGAATTCTTTAAGCACAGAATCAACAAACCTGGAACTCACATGCTCTTAAAAAGTGTCATTTTCATTACAATTATTTTATTTCCCATAATTAGAAACAGGCAATAGAAACACAGTGTTGGAGGAAAAAAAATTTTCATGCCTTTTTCAGAATCTGCTTCCCCTATCAAAGTTTACCATACTATTTAGATGGTTTTAGTGTGGAAAAATAGCCTAGTGCGAATCCAGAGAAATTATTAACTTTGACAGAACTATTCTCTTATCCCATGAACCCACTTTAAGGAAAGACTAGAGAAACAAAATATTTTTCAGCCATGGGAATTTGATATTTTGTCATGCAAAGTTTCAATATACAAATGGACAATGAGATTCCAAATATTATTTTTAAATTTTCAAAGATGTATCTGTATGCACTATTAAGAAACCTAGTGCCTCATGCTAGAAAAATAATGTAACAAGAAAACTAGGATTTGTTTCAGCACTTTAAATAATTATACTTTTTCTTCCATTATTCCTTTTCAAGTATAAATTATCCTCACCTAAATCTACTGTTACAATAAAGACAATTGACTTATGAGAGAGCTTTCATTTTATGTAAAGCAAAAGATATGTTTTTCAGTGTTAATTTGTAATCACTTTGGATTTGCCTCACATGATTCAACTACCAAAGCTCGGATAAGAAAAATAAAGATTTGATTGTTAGCCCATGTGGGTATATTGACTCAAATGACCTTTGAACTTCAATCACTTCTTTCCTACTTCATTTAGATTCCTCTCACATGCATTCCTAGTCAAAGTCTTAGGCAACGAATCCCACAGCTCAATGATGATATATCTGGTCAATGACATAAATCCCCATTTACCATTTTTAAAATGTGAAGACTTTTGCTTTGTTCAGAAAGGCATTGAATCTGGCATCAGAAAATCCTGCTTCCATCACTTATTCCCCCATATCCTTTGCTGAGTCATTTAACTTTTCTCTAAGGCTGAGATGCCTCTTTATTGAAATGGGGACAATTTGGAAAACAGTCTCCACAAACTAAGCCATGAGGTTGTTGGAAAGACTTGTGAATATAATAATGTATTTAAATCACAAGGTAAAAATTTAACAAGTATCATTATTATTACAAAATTCTATGGAAATGCAGTTTTGGTGAAAAAAATTGACCATCTGAAATTAAATTAATTCAATAAATATATTTCTTCATCAGCAACCTTCACAATCTCTTGTTAAGCATTGATTATACTTTTTTAATATAAATTTATTTATTTTAATTGGAGGCTAATTACAATATTGTATTGGTTTTGCCATACATCAACATGAATCTGCCACAGGTATACACGTGTTCCCCATCCTGAACCCCCTTCCCACCTCCCTCCCCGTACCATCCCTCTGGGTCATCCCAGTGCACTTCTGAGAATACAGTCACTGTTTTGAAATGACTTAGTGTTAGCTAGTTAGCTTTTAAATGATAAATATTTTATTTGTGACCTTTTCAGTATTAAACCAGTATATTGATCTGCTTCATTCCTGAGTTCAAAAAAGTGCTTAGAAACATTGTATTTGTAAAGCACCTTATGGTGGGGGAATATTGACTTTAAGAGCTATTACTTTTTTCCTAGAGAAACGAAGTTATACCTTTTTAATGATTACAAAGTTGGATGACTACCTAAAGTTACTTTTTAAGAAAAATATATATTTTGTCAATGCAAAGAATAGGCATGGATATCAAATAGTTTTATGCAATAAATATTTAATTACATTCTTTCGTGAAAGCTTTTTTTAGCTTAACAATGTATTTCAGTTCAGTTTAGTTCAGTCGTGTCTGACTCTTTGCGACCCCATGACTCGCAGCACACCAGGCTTTCCTGTCCATCACCAACAATACATTTAAATGTTTATATTTTCTCATATTCCATGAAGTTAAGCTATAATAATTATGAAAGTTAAATTTTCTAATATTTTCCTTCTTTCTTTTGTTACCAACTTAGTCTATTGTAAAAGTTCACTTATTTGTCTGGACTTCTCACAAAGTCATTACCATATATAGCATTGCATCACTAGGATTTGGGGACTAGGAATAATTTATTTCCTTAGAAATATACAAAAAATCTTTATAAGTAAATTATGGTTTTAATTACTTAATACATTGAAACTAAGCATGGCAATCATTTAAAGGATTTTAAAGCCATCTTTTCTTTTTAGCTTTCCAGAATAGTTACATATGTGCTTTATGACTTCATTTTTATTTAACTCCATTACAAAAACAAAAATATTTTCAGGTCTCCACATTACAAGATAACCCTTAATATCAGATCTGTAGAACTGAAGACTATTTATTTAGCCTGCTGCTGCTAAGTCGCATCAGTCGTGTCCGACTCTGTACGACCCCATAGACGGCAGCCCACCAGGCTCCTCCGTCCCTGGGATTCTCCAGGCAAGAACACTAGAGTGGGTTGCCATTTCCTTCTCCAATGCATGAAAAGGAAAAGTCAAAGTGAAGTCGTTCAGTCGGGTCCGACTCTTAGCGATCTCATGGACGGCAGCCTTCCAGGCTCCTCCGTCGATGGGATTTTCCAGGCAAGAGTACTGGAGTGGGGTGCCATTGCCTTCTCCGTTATTTAGCCTGAAGGCATGGAAACCCACTCCAGAATTCTTGCCTGGGGAATCCATGGACAGAGGAGCCTGGCAGGCGACAGTCCATAGTGTCTCAAAGAATCAGACACAACTGAAGCAACTTAGTGTGAGTGTTTATATATATATGCCACACTCCATGGTCCTGGTATCCTAGTTCCTGAACGAACCCAGGCCATGGCAGTGAAAGCACCAAATTTTAATGACTAGACCAACAGGGAACTTCTCAGTTTTATGATTTTTTAATACCTGTGTTTAAGTCAACATTTCGTATTGAATATTCAGCATCAAATGGGAGAAGGAAATGGCAACCTACTCTAGTATTCTTGCCTGGAGAATCCTGTGGACAGAGGAGCCTGGAGGGCTGCTGTCCATGGAGTCGCACAGAGTTGGACACGACTGAAGCAATTTAGAATGCATGTATGCATTGGAAAAGGAAATGGCAACCCATTCCAGTGTTCTTGCCTGGAGAATCCCAGGGACAGAGGAGCTGGTGGGCTGCCGTCTATGGGGTCGCACAGGGTCAGACACGACTGAAGCAACTTAGCAGCAGCAGCAGCAACATCAAATAGTCAAAAGATGGCAATAAAACTAGTGAATAAATTAAAATGTGTAATTTGCTTACATAAACATGTCAATATCCATTTTTTCTATGCTACAAGTAGAAAAACAACTATTTAAAACTGGTACAATAATGCAAATAATTATTTCTTGCTTTTCTGTATTTTTCTTGAATCCTTGTTTTCAGCTTCTTTTTTGGTGTTCTTTTGTATTTCTCTTTGAAAAAGGATTTCATGTTAGAATTAATAAAATATAAATAATTTAGGTGTCAAAAATTCAAACATCTATTTGTACGTACATATTTTATTATTGAAAGCAAATATGAGAGTCAGTCTAAGAGAGTTTTTACAACATCCCTCCAAGCTGCACCTCCCATACTGTGAAAGTTAGGAATTGGCATATAAACCAATATGTAGCCCAAGAGGTTATGTAATTGCAATTTAATAGTCATCAAAATATAAAATCAAAACACTAAAATAAGGAAAAAAATTCCCATCTGTCATATGTGTGACTTTTTTCATATTTCTGTTGCAGAAATTAGCTTACTGCTAAAAGCACTTAAATAATTTTCCATGAAATATTGTTTGATGCTAATATTTTTTTAAAAAACTGTATATTTTATTTACAAAAGTACCATTGCTTTTTGATTCTTAATTAGTTCAGTTTTTTATTTAACTCTGTATAGGTTGAGAATTACTTTTAGATGTCTAAATTTGTGATAAAAATATAGAGAAAAAACTTTAAAAAATTTAAAGGGAGATTAATTTAAATTTAAATGGTCCTAAATGGAGATTTGGTTGTTGCTCCCAGAATAGTGGTAATTATTTTCATAAATGATAGTGCTAAATATACCCTGAGGTAGGAAATGGCAATCTACTTCAGTATTTTTGCCTGGAAAATCCATGGACAGAGGAGCCTGGTGCGTTACAGTCCACGGGATTGCAAAGAGACAATTATGACTGTGCAACTGAGCACACACACACACACTGATAAATACAGTTAAGTGTACAAAAGACTACAAGGAAAGTTTTTGTTGTTCATCATGACCTTGAACTAATACTAATCTCTTCTACAATAGAGGCAGGTCTATTTGTCTCCTGTTTACACGGTCTTCCTTCCTCTTGCCTAGTGCATCATTTTCATATATCAAATGATTTATGGAAAACCTAGGCATAAATCTGTACGCACATACATTTCATCCTATGTGGAAAGAGAAGGAGCAGCTGCTTTCTACATGTGAGCTCCTTCTAACCTGTCTTGGGGGACTTTCCTGGTCGTCCAGTGGTTAAGACTCTGAGCTTCCATTGCAGGGGGGAGGTTCCATTTCTGGCTTGGGAGCTAAGATCCTGCATCCCATGCATGCTGTGTGGCCAAAAGAAAAGAAAAGAAAACAAGCTGTGTTGGTCAGCAACTCAGCTAATTTTAAATCAGACATCTGGATTATCTGTAGACTTTTGTGTCTATATAGTTTCATTATTTTTTTTTAAAGAACTATGAATTCACTTAGGCTTCACAAACCTTCATTGAGTGCTTCAAAATTAGTTCAGCATTAGAGGAGTTTCCTGATATATACTAAAAGAGATTAAAACTAACATAAGTCTTTAGGCGTAACATACATTGATTGAAGTCCAGTTTCATTTATGAGGCATATGTTTCCCTAATTTAATTTCATTCATTGGATTCCCCAAAACACAACAAAGGAACAAAAGGTAAGATTTTTAGATTAAGAAGGACCTAGAGTAATCTTCATGCATTATAAAAGATAATCTCTGGGGTAATACATATTTTAAAATAAATCTATTAGATGAAAACATAGGCAGAACACTCATTGACATAATTCACAGCAAGATTCTCTTTGACCCACCTCCTAGAATAATGGGAATAAAAACAAAAATAAACAAATGGGACCTAATTAAATTTAAAAGCTTTTGCACAGCAAAGGAAACTATAAACAAGATGAAAAGATAACTCTCAGAATGGAAGAAAATAATGGCAAAAGAAGCAATCGACAAAGGATTAATCTCCAAAATAAACAAGCAGCTCATTATCAGAAAAACAAACAACCTAGTCAAAAAATATGTGGAAGATCTAGACCGACATTTCTCCAAAGAAGAAAAACAGATGGTCAACAAACATGAAAAGATGTTCAACGTTGTTCATTAATAGAGAAATGCAAAACAAAATTACAATGAGGTTTCATCTACCCCAGTGAGAATGACCATAATAGAAACATCTATATATTAAAAAAAAAAAAAAATGATGGAGAACACGTGGAGAAAAGGGCTTCCCTGGTGGCTTAGTGGTAGAGAATCTGTCTGCCAATGCAGGAGCCACAGGTTAGATGCCTGAGACAGGAAGATCCCCTGGAGAGGGAAATGGCAACCTACTCCAGGATTCTTGTCTGGGAAATCCCATGGACAGAGGAACCTGGCATGCTACAGTCCATGGAGTTGCAGAGTTGGACACAACTTAGCCACTAAACAACAATAATGCTTGCACTGCAGGCGGAAATGTAAATTGATCCAGCCACTATGGAGAACAGTATGGAGGCTCCTTTAAAAACTAAAAATAAAACTACTGTATGATCCAGCAATTCCATTATCAGGCATATACCCTGAGAAAACCGTAATTCAAAACGACACATGCACCCCAATGTTCATTACAGCATTACTGACAATAACCAGGACATGGAAGCAACCTAGATGTCCATTGGCAGAGGAATGAATGAAGAAGTTGTGAGATATATACATATATATACACACACACATATATATATATATATATATATGTGTGTGTGTATATATGTGTGTGTATATATATATATATATATATATATACACATAATATCCCATTATGTGTGTGTGTGTATATATACACACACACACACACACATAATGGGATATTACTCAGTCATAAAAGGAAGAAATGTGAGTCAGTTGAAATGAGGTGGATGAACCTAGAGCCTGTTACACAGAGTGAAGTAAGTGAGAAAGAGAAAAGCATATATTTGAGGTTAACACATATATATGAAGTCTAGAAAAATGGTGCTGATGAACCTATTTTCAGGGCAGGAATAGTCACAGATGTAGGGGGATGGACTTGTGGACACAGCAGGGGATGAAGAGAGTGGGAAGAATGGAGAGAGCAGCACTGAAATATATACATTACCATGTGTAAAATAGATAGATGCTGGGAAGTTGTGGTATAGCATTGGGAGAACAGCCTGGTGCTCTGTGACAACCTAAAGGGGTGAGATGGGAGTGGATGGGAAGGAGGCTCCAGAGAGAGGCGATAATATGTATACTTCTGGTTTCACAATATTTCATATAGTCAAATGGCAGACACAACACAGCACTGTAAAGCAATTATCCTACAGTTAAAAATTTGAAAAAACTTATTAAAAAGCATACCTACTGCTCTAATTAAAAAGTGAACTTAAGATGTCAAATAGTTTCTTGCTCTGTTATTTAGATTGTTGCTTTCCAAAATCACTTGTCATTCATATACTTGGAAATGATCTTAAATTGATTATTTAGTGTTCTGTGATATTTTTATAGGATCCCCCCAAATTAACAAAGAATAGGAAAATATAGTAAAAAGAGCCAAAGTATAGAAACAAGATTAGGGTCTAGACTATATCAACAGAAAAAAAGTATTTTTAAGAGACTTAAAAATGTTGATAAACTTTACAGCTTTATCAACAGTGGCGATTAAAAATGAAGTATAAAAAGAATACATTTGAATCAGTTTTAATGAGGTGGATGAAACTTGAGCCTATTATACAGAGTGAAGCCAGAAAGAAAAACACCAATACAGTATACTAACGCATATATATGCAGTTTAGAAAGATGGTAACTTATCGTTACCCTGTAAGCGAGACAGCAAAAGAGATACAGATGTATAGAACAGTTTTTTAGACTCTGTGGGAGAGGGAGAGGAGGGGATGATTTGGGAGAATGGCACTGAAACATGTATAATATCATATACGAAATGAAAAAATTAAAAAAAAATGAAGTATAATCATAGTATTGCCCACTATAGATTAAGCTGCAGTCTTTGCATCTTTTGACATAATCCACTCAAGAAAGAAAATGATCTTTTCAATTCTGAGGACTTGGGTAGAGAAAAGTTGCATTTATAAGACGATTTCCTATGGGGAATACCTGACTTGCTAAACAGAACTTATTTGTCTTTAGGCTTGATAGTTTTCTCTCAGTTATACTCAATGAGGAATCAGGCATATTCATAGAAATATTATGTACTTTAGGTTTTTAGAAAAATGATTCCAAGTATCTACTTTTATAAATTTGAAACAACATGACTTCTGCAAGTGTAGTCACAAGGAGAAAAAACAATGAAGACTTTTATTCAAGCATGTTATAAAATTCACTATTAAAGGGTGAACTTTTGAAACGATTGATATAACAATCTAAGAACAATGTCCCACTCTTCTCATTTCTCCACATACCACAGTTCTCTTCTATGTCATGACCATGGGTTTCCTGTATTTATACTGACTGTTGTTAATCCTGAATGATGGATCCATTCCATTTAATGTTTGTTAATTTTTTAATTGGAGGAAAATTGCTTTTCAATGCTGTTTGTTTTTGCTATACAATTGATCCATTCAATTTGAATTCACATTTGATAAGCCTGTTTGGAGGGGTGAATTCGCATTTAGAGTTGGACCCCATTCCTGCCAGAGACACTCAGAGGGCTCAGGTAGGCCTTGTGCGCACCGGGACCTGGGGACCCCACGGAAACTGGGACAGAACTGTGCTTGAGTGTCTCCTGTGGAGGTATGGGTCAGAGGAGGGCTGCTGCAAGGATGGGGCCACATGAAAAATGCTGGGCTGGATGAAGCACAAGCTGGAATCAAGGTTGCAGGGAGAAACATCAATAACCTCAGGTATGCAGATGACACCACCCTTATGGCAGAAAGCAAAGAACTAAAGAGCCTCTTGAAAGTGAAAGAGGAGAGTGAAAAAGTTGGCTTAGAGCTCAACATTCATAAAACTAAGATCATGGCATCCAGTCCCATCACTTCATGGCAAATAGATGGGGAAACAGTGGAAACAGTGACAGACTTTATTTTGGGGGGCTCCAAAATCAGTGCTTATGGTGATTGAAGCCATGAAATTAAAAGACGCTTGCTCCTTGGAAGGAAAGTTATGACCAATCTGCTGCTGCTGCTGCTAAGTCGCTTCAGTCGTGTCTGACTCTGTGTGACCCCATAGATGGCAGCCCACCAGGCTCCCCTGTCCGTGGGATTCTCCAGGCAAGAATACTGGGGTGGGTTGCCATTTCTTTCTCCAATGCATGAAAGTGAAAAGTGAAAGTGAAGTCGCTAAGTCGTATCCGACTTTGCAACCCCATGGACTGCGGCCTACCAGGCTCCTCCGCATATGGGATTTTCCAGGCAAGAGTACTGGAGTGGGTATGGCCAACCTAGACAGCATATTAAAATGCAGAGACATTACTTTGCCGAAAAAGGTCCATCTCGTCAAAGCTATTGGTTTTTCTAGTATTCATGTGTGGATGTGAGAGTTGAACATAATAAAGAAAGCTGAGTGCCAAAGAATCGATGCTTTTCAACTGTGATGTTGAAGAAGTCTCTTGAGAGTCCTTTGGACAGGAAGGAGTTCCAACCAGTCCATTTCCTAAAGGAAATCAGTCCTGAATATTCATTGGAAAGACTGATGTTGCAGCTAAAACTCCAATACTTTGGCCACCTGATGGGAAGAACTGACTAATTTGAAAAGACTCTGATGCTGAAAAGATTGAAGGCTGGAGGAGGAGGGGACAACAGAGGATGAGATGGTTGGATGGTATCACCAACTCAATGGACATGAGTTTGAGTAACTCTGGGAGTTGGTGATGGACAGGGAGGCCTGGCGTGCTGCAGTCCATGGGGTCACAAAGAATCTGACACGACTGAGTGACTGAACTGAACTGAACTGAAGACTGTTTGACATAAATGTTTGAAATTCTGAGGTTTTTAATGTCTGATCAATATCTCTTTAATTGTATTAAATAAAAAGAGAGAATCACTGCAAACTATAACAGCAAGGGTGATTAAACATATCATTTTCTATTAATCCAAAATGTTTTAAAAATTCAAACAAACTCAAGAGCTACTACGATTAGAATTTATACTCTCTCTCCAATCCAAGCCACTTTTTTCATTGCTTCCCGTACAACCAAAGGGCTTGCCTGGTAGCTCAGTTGGTGAAGAAACTTCCTGCAATGCTGGAGACCTGGGTCCAATCCCTGGATTGTGAAGATCCCATGGAGAAGGGAATTGCAACCCACTCCAGTATTTTTGCCTGAAGAATCACATGGACAGAGGAGGCTGGCAGGCTATATAGTCCATGGGGTTGCAAAGAGTCAGACATGAGTGAGTGACTAACACACACACACACATGACTAGAGAAAAACTGAATATCTCCTCCTATGACACATGCTTTTATTTTAAGATAACTTTATAACATATTGATCTTTTGATAAAAATGCAATGTATAATTATAAAACATAAAAAATATAAGAAATTAAAGTTATAGAAAACTAACATTGATGGAAATTACTTTCATCTCTACCATTTTGTGGCCAAAACACTACAAATGGAAATATCTGTCACACTTTTATTCTATTTAATTATTAATGAAATGTGGACAATAATTCTCATGTAACCTAGCTAAAATATTCTTTGATAATCATATATGAAGCTACTTTGGAAATTCCAAAACACAGTAAAAATATTACTTTACAAACCTGGTGGCTCAGATGGTAAAGAATGTGCCTGCAATGCACGAGACCCAGGTTTGAACCCTGGGACAGGAAGATCCCCTGGAGAAGGAAATGGCAACCCACCCCAGTATTCTTGCCTGCAAAATCCCAGGGACAGAGGAGCCTGATGGGCTACATTCCATGTGGTCACAAAGAGTTGGATATGACTGACTAACACAAATGATCACTTTGTTTATGGCAAACATTATTCATCACTTGTTTATAGTATCTTCTTTTAAAAAATTAGGATTTCTCTTCTTTTACTCTAAATCTTTCTAATTTTAGCAAGTATAAATACTTTAAAATCGCTAGCATACATGAACTATGGTGCATAAAATAATTGTAAATAAATGTTTATATTTTACATGTATTTTTTACTATTTTTGATAAACACTATTCATTAGGCCTAAGGTTTTGGTATATTTTCATTCTTCCAGTTTTAGATGTGCATCTCACTGTGACTAAAATTTGAGAGTTTTTTAGTTTACTATTATTTTTAATTTTTTCACTATTTGTATAGTAAATATACCTTTATGGTCATTGCCTTGCTTCTTCTATATGTCAAATTAAAATCTTTCCCAATCATTGAAAGTCTGATGTCAAAATTAAACAAACAAAAAAAGATAATTATTGATAATGCTATTATTGTCTCTGACAGATAACACTGAATAAGCTGGTTTTAGAAAAGGCAGAGGAACCAGAGATCAATTGCCAACATCTGCTGGATCATGGAAAAAGCAAGAGAGTTCCAGAAAAACATCTATTTCCGCTTTATTGACTACGCCAAAGCCTTTGACTGTGTGGATCACAATAAACTGTGGAAAATTCGGAAAGAGATGGGAATACCAGACCACCTGACCTGACTCTTGAGAAATTTGTATGCAGGTCAGGAAGCAACAGTTAGATCTGGACATGGAACAACTGACTGGTTCCAGATAGGAAAAGGAGTACGTCACGGCTGTATATTGGGACCCTGCTTATTTAACTTATATGCAGAGTACATCATGAGAAATGCTGGACTGGAAGAAACACAAGCTGGAATCAAGATTGCCGGGAGAAATATCAATAACCTCAGATACGTAGATGACACCACCCTTATGGCAGAAAGTGAAGAGGAACTAAAAAGCCTCTTGCTGAAAGTGGAAGTGGAGAGTGAAAAAGTTGGCTTAAAGCTCAACATTCAGAAAATGAAGATCATGGCATCTGGTCCCATCACTTCATGGGAAATAGATGGGGAAGCAGTGGAAAGAGTGTCAGACTTTATTTTTGGGGGCACCAAAATCACTGCAGATGGTGACTGCAGCCATGAAATTAAAAGACGCTTACTCCTTGGAAGGAAAGTTATGACCAACCTAGATAGCATATTCAAAAGCAGAGACATTACTTTGCGAACAAAGGTCCGTCTAGTCAAGGCTATGGTTTTCCAGTGGTCATGTATGGATGTGAAAGTTGGACTGTGAAGAAGGCTGAGCGCTGAAGAATTGATGCTTTTGAACTGTGGTGTTGGAGAAGACTCTTGAGAATCCCTTGGACTGCAAGGAGATCCAACCAGTCCATTCTGAAGGAGATCACCCTGGGATTTCTTTGGAAGGAATGATGCTAAAGCTGAAACTCCAGTACTTTGGCCACCTCATGCGAAGAGTTGACTCATTGGAAAAGAGTCTGATGCCGGGAGGGATTGGGGGAGGAGGAGAAGGGGACGACAGAGGATGAGATGGCTGGATGGCATCACTGACTCGATGGACGTGAATCTGAGTGAACTCTGGGAGTTGGTGATGGACAGGGAGGCCTGGCATGCTGTGATTCATGGGGTCGCAAAGAGTCGGACATGCCTGAGCGACTGAACTGAACTGAACTGAACTGATGCTTAGTTTGTGAACAAATATATATATATTATATATATATATATATATATATATATATATATATATGTATATTTCCTAGGTGGCACAGTGGTAAAGAATCAGCCTGCCAATGCCAGAGATGCAAGAGACACAGGTTCATTCCCTGAGTTGGAAGATCCCCTGGAGGAGGAAATAGCAATCCACTACAGTATTCTTGTCTGTGAAATCCCACGAACATAGGATTATATATATATATAGGTATATATGTAGGTATATATATACCTATATGTATGTGTGTATATATATATATAGGTATTCTCTTCACTTTTGTCTATTTTAGCTCACCATTAGCTTTGAGTTTTTTGGGTTTTTTTTTCAGTTTTGAGGTTTTGAATCATATTGTTATTTTTATAGTTAAGGTTTTTTGCACAATATTTTAGACATGTAAATATCCATTTAAATAAAACAATAAGATTAAATCTCTTAAAAGTTTATTTTAATATGAAGTGGATCAAAGTCTCGTTTGTTTTAAATTATGACTATACTTGCTTTCTGTTCTAATCATTTATTCTGTAGTATCAGTTCTTTTTTGGACAATTCTTGTTAATAGTATTTATGAGATAAGTAATTACATCATTCAGCTTTTTGACAAAATGTGCTCATTAGCAACTTTTTCAGTTCAGTTCACTTCAGTTCAGTCGCTCAGTCATGTCGATCTCTTTGCCACCCCATGGACTGCAACATGCCAGGCTTCCCTGTCCATCACCAACTCCTGGAGCTTACTCAAACTCATGTCCATGGAGTGCCCTTAAACCTTCACTTTATTCAGATATTTAATTGCTTATTGAGCTAGTTGTACAAAAACTGTGTGGGTACAGTGTTCTATCTCCCATGTTTTTCAGGGTACGATTTAAAGGGAAAATGTACATAATGCTAGTATATCTGTGCTGGCTGTGAAGAGAGTATAGTCATCAGTGAAGATAAACTGCAGTCTTTTATAAAGGATTGCATTTCAGGCAAATAATATTGGAATTTTAAAAGGGTAAAATCTTAAAAATATATTAAAAATAAAAACTGTTAGATACTTGAAAAAAGTACATACTTGTATGTAATTACACCAGTTTATAAGTGTTTTGGGACTTGTCTTAGGGATTTTTGGCTTTTAGGATCACACCAGAGGTAATTAGCTGTGTTTTAAATGAACATATATTGAGTTCATTGGAGCTCTTTATATCTACAAATATATTATAAAAGTCATGTTGGAGATCCATAGTTACATGGAAGTTTATATCGTATGTGATTTCCTAGCTTTCTGATTCTTTGATAAAACCCTTTGTAGTATTCCTCATAAATTTAGGAATTGAAAATTTTCAGATTTTAAAAGATATAAGCAAAATTCACCAATAATCTTTCAACATTACTCAGACATAGCAATAAAGCCCTATGTTATGTTTTATACATGTTTAAAAGGAAAAGGAAAGGAAAGTCGCTCAGTTGTGTCTGATTCTTTGCGATCCCATGGACTGTAGCCTACTAGGCTCCTCTGTCCATGGGATTTTCCAGGCAAGAGTACTGGAGTGGGTTGCCTTTACCTTCTCCAGGGGATCTTCCCGACCCACGGATCAAACCCGGGTCTCCTGCATTGCAGGCAGACAGTTTACCATCTGAGCCACTAGGGAAGTCCTCATCTATGTTTTAAGTCTTCAGGCTATTTTTGGTACATCTTAAAAAGGTAGTCTTGTCTTCTGTGTGTGTAATCAGTTCAGCAATACTCATGTAGACAACTTACTACCTACTAGCGAATTTCTTTTCATACAACCCTAGTATTTGGGAGGTGAAGATTGTATTTTACAATTCCTATATACTATTTTCTAGTCGTTTTGATTTTTCTGTCAAAATGATATTACATGTATAATGATTTTTTTAATGCATAAATGCAATGCTAATCTACAATTTCCTTTCAAGTCCCTTTTCCCTACTAACAGGAGAGATTTGGAAGATGGTATCAAGAGGTAGCACTGATAAATCAGACATTTTTTTAAACTAAGTAACTGATTTGAGGTAAGAAAAAGCAGTTAATTGAAGATAATTGGTTTAGTAATGGAAAGGAAATTATACTTTACTATGCAAATTAATATTTGTAAAACCCTACACTCTTTTCTAAAAGTATACATGTTTATTTACATATATATGTAAATATATATATATTTACAAAGTAGGATTGTGACTGACATGTTTTTTCAAAATATTTTCTAGTCCTTTATATCATAAAAGTTATCTTTTAGCCTAGTGACAAATTGGTCAAAGACATATGATCATCCTATGTGATAATCATATGACATGATTATCATAATGCTATTAAACAATTCTATCAAGCTGTTGTGAGAATAAAAAAAGAAAAAGGCAAAGGACTCTCTTCACTGGGAGTTATTAATGTATTTATAGGGGTGACTGAGAATGCTTTTCTAGTGGTGTAGCATAGTGTGACCTGAGAAAATATGTGGAAGAAGCGTGGAAGCTGATGACTAGTGGTCAAGGAAGGCATGATAGAAAAGATAACTTCTGACATGACACTGAAGAATAAGAAGTTTTCTGTGTGATTATGAGCCCATTTAAGTTAGAACATGATATGAGCAAAGAAGGAGATATATGAAAATATACAGTATAACCTGAAGTTAGCAGATATTTATGGATATTAGGGATTTGATATTGGGGGTAACTGGTGGAAGATGCTGATTAAGTGATAAATTATGAGGTTAAAAAGAATGAAACTTTCAATTGAATAGACAAATGAAAAAATAAATCAACCAAAACAAAATAGTCACCACCACCAACAAAACCTAACTGATCTTTTCTTAAAAGATGGTAGGAAGAGGCTAGAAACACATAGACAAGGAAATAAAGCCTGTTGCAGTGGTTGGGAGTGGGGCTAGTAGAGGCTTGGGCTACAGTGCTAAATGTCCATCCAGCCTTCCCTCTCTCTTACTCCATACCTTTTGCTATAATGCATATATACATGTCAATACCTGCCTGCTGTTGGGATTGAATAAGCTAGAAGATAGTCTCATATTGCGATTAGTGATTTAATTCACATTAGATAACGTAGGGACTTCCCTACATTATCTGTAGGGACCTCCCTGGTGGTCCAGTGGTTATGACTTCATCTTCCAATGCAGAAGGTACAGGAAGCTAAGATCCCACATGCCTCATGGCCAAAATAAATAAATAAATAAAACAGAAGCAATATTGTAACAAATTCAATAAAGACTTTAAAAATGGTTTCCATCAAAAAATATAAAAAGTGGACACTGTATAAGATGAAATATACTATATTTTGTATTATATATGTATACATATACATATATACCATAAATTATAATTAGTATGGGCTTCCCTGGTGGCTCAGAGGGTAAACAGTTTGCCTGTATACTTATTCTATATACTTTTAATTAGAATGACATTTCAAGTGACTCATAATTTTGACCATTTTTAAAATATCTATTCAATCTCCCTTAAGGTTTTAGTATCTATCTTTTTTAAAATTTAAAACAATTCTGTATAAAAAGTGAACAATCTAAAATATAAAAAGTATTCTTCTTCTATGAGAATGCTGATGGAAACTTGTCAAGTTTTAATATGAGTTAAGGTAACATGTTTTAGTGTAAGAAAGGAAATTAAAGAATAAAATAATTGCATTAATTTTGAAAAATCAACTTGGCTAAAAGAAATAGTAGATAACATTTTTCTGATAAATATTTCAAATAACTAAAAACTTAGTAATGAATATTTTATAATGGTTGAAAACCTGGTACAAATATAAATCATGGGAAACTGTGAAATATCTAAAGCACTTGCATAGCAGAATATCTATGCTCCTATCTACACTGACATTTCAAATTGCTAATTATGTTGGAAGGAGACCACCTTCCACAAAATCCCGTCCAAAAAATGGACAGTAATATAAAATATTTTTCTATATGATAATTATTCAAACTGCTATATTTGAAGTTTATTCTTACCTCACTCACTATAATTTCTTCATATTCAGTTTAAATCTTATGGTATGTGTTCAGTTTACTTTCATGGAATTAATTTTGTTATTTCACATAAGACAGTGAAGCTTTTATTGGTTAGTAGAAAAGGGAGCTTCTTGGAATGATATGAATATGATCAAAACAGATATTGGTCAGTGTTAAAAAAAAGTGAATAGTTTAAATTTCAGGTCTTTGTTCACTCATTAAATGGCCAATTTCATTGTTTCTTTTAATATTAAAAGAGTATTCCCTATATTTAAAACAAGGAAATTAAATTTTCTTTACACAAACAGAAAATACCTTTTTTTCTTAAAGACTATATTACAAAATTGAATTACACTTGTATAAGATTAAACTAGAGCTTCCCAGGTGACTCAGGGGAAAGAATCCACTTGCCAAGAAGTAGAGATTTGCTCCCTGCGTTGGGAAGACTGCCTGGAGAAGGAAATGGCAACTCACTCCAGTATTCTTGGCTGGGAGATCCTATGAACAGAGGAGCCTGGCAGACTAAATAGTTCTTGGGGTAGCAAGTAGTTGGACATGACTTAGCAACTAAAGAGCAGGAGCATCAATATTAAACTACAATTGATGTTTTACAAATTGTTTATTGAAATTCCATACAGTTTAACCTATTTATTATAAAATTCTTAAATATACATACTTTTGAATTCTCTAAATTTATAAGACAATAAATGTAAATGTGAACAAATATATGAATGATATTATCATTTTTTAAGGAATTTATAACCTATTAATTTTACAAAATTTCCATTTTAACATGCATTGTATTGTGTCTTAGAAACTTCCTTTTCTGCATTGGGGTTAAATAAAAAAATTAAGCTATGTTATTAAAACAAAACATTCTAAACATGTAGGGCCAGTTATTATTGCACACTGCATCTGAATGACTATATTGTATACCATCAACTATAAAATAGAAGTGTAGACTTTCACTAAGAAAAATGGAGACAAAAATGTTATTCATTTCATTTGGTGTAAGGATAAAACATGGAACAGCCAGGCAATGGAATATCATTCAATACTACAAAGAAATGAACATGAAAAGATACAGAGGCACATGAAAAGATATAGGAGGAATTTTAAAGGTACATTACCAAGTGAGATAAGCCAATCTGAAAATATTACTTACTGTATGATTCCACCTATATGACACTACAGAAAAGGCAAAACTATGAACATCAGTAGTTGTCAGGAATTAGCAGAGAGGGGTGAAAAGGCAGGCAGAGGACAGAGGATTTTTAGGGCACTGGAACTGTTTTGTATGATACCATAATGGTGGATACATGTCATTATATATTCATCAAAACCCATAGAATGTGCAAAACCAAGAGTAACACAATACAAACTCTGGGTAAAAAATGATGTCTCAATGTAGGTTCATTGATGGTAACAAAGGTACCACTCTGCATGATTATAATAGAGGAGGCTATATGTATATCGAGATAAGAGGTATATAAGAACTCGGTACAGTACTCTCAATTTTGGTGCAAAGTTGAAACTAGCCTAGAAAACAAAGTATATTTAAGAGCAGGAAAAAAGTTAATATTTTAAAATCTTAATGGGAATTGTTAATAGGCCTGAATCAACTGAGAATGTCTATAATTATGTTTATGTCCTTTAACAACTACCAAAATGTGACATACTAAGTTATGAGTAACACACAGGCAAGTCAATCACTTTCAGTTTCCTGTTTTTGTATGAGGAAATCTAGAAATGAACCATACTGAATAGTGTTGTAGAGAAATATTTCTATTTCCTTAAGTAAACTTTCCTTCATATCTGAGCCATTTGATGGAAGAGTAAGTCTCAGGATAGTATATGAAAACCCAATTAATTGTTATTCTGTTTTCCAACAATAAGTACCAAAAGTATAATACATTTCTCATCATTTTTCAAGACCATCAGTGAATTTTGCATTTAATCTTTCAGGTAATGTACATATCCAGTTCAGCGTGATGAAATTATATAGAAAGAAGCAATGGCAAATGGAAATTTGTCATTCAGAGATTCTTCAAACCAGAAATGCTAGTTTGAGGAGATAATTTTTAGTTCTGTTTTAACCACATTTAAAAAAATAAAAGAATATATTCTAATATGATTTTTAAAATAATTTAGTATTTCTCTTGTAATAATAAATGAGAAATCAGTAAAAAAAGCATATAGCCACTGTGCAAATTATGTATTGAATTTTCTTATTTTTAAAATGAAAAGGATAGATGTTGAAATGGAAATATCTATTTTAGCTTTCATTAGAAAGTAAAAATAGTATTTTATATAAAGATAATATTATTTATTTTAACCAAAAATATAAATAAGTCATTTAAAAAATGTTTTTAGACAACGTATAAAAATCAGAAAATAATAAAATTTAACTTGATACTCTAAGACTATATACACCACGTGAGTTTATTATACTGATCATGAGAATAAATGAAGCTTTATGTATAAGTTGAAGTGAGAAATATAACAGCAGCTTAAGAGAAGTACCAGGACTACTGGAAGGCATGGTGGTCAGTTAATACACAGCCTTTCCTTTGCCAGAAAATTTTTCCTATGGTCCAATCAAGAAGTCAAAGGAATTAGGTCAAAGCTAGAAGATCATATAAGTAATAGACAAGAGATTTAGGTATACCTCCTGTCAGTGTAATTTGGTAAAACAAACATACAAGGAAAACAGAATATGAGTAACTGGACTATGTCAATGACTAGTCGTTCTCTGATCCTCAGATTGTTGCTATAACAAGATAATGGTGTTTTATTAGAATGCTAGAATATATTTGCTCAAATCTCTTTAGTTTTCTTAGTGGTCCCCCAAAATAAAGTAACATAAATCTAACCAGGTAATATAAAATTACTGTGACAGTCACTATGAAAATGTTCAAATATCCCCAGATACTTCCCATTTGATACCATATGATTTTTAAGGAGCTTCAGGAAAAATAAAAACAAGAACAGAAAAAAAAATTAGCTTACCTCTTTCTCTCTCCCAATATATAAAACTTCTATAACTATTTTATCAACTGAAAGAAGTTAAGCACTGTAACAAAATACAGATACTATAATTTTCATTTTAAAATGTATGCAAACATTTTAATGAGTGGTCTTTAAGACATATATTTGGGAGAAGGCTGTTCTGGATAAAGGAAGATTAAGCATGCCTTAAAATAATGCAAATCTTGAAAATGAGTATTTTCCCTTTTGTAATTTCTACACTATTTAATTTTTAACTGGCAATGCAACAATTGACTGTTTGTAAAAGAGAAATATATATGCATGTGTTACCATACATGTATTACTTTGAGATATTGAATCTGATCAAGTTAGAAATGAAAACACACAAGACAGAAAAGGTTTGTACCAGTAATAAAGAAAACACATATAGCAAAGGTTTTCCTCAGTTTTCTTTATTACAACAATGGAGACACAGAAGTACAGAAAATAAAATGACATTTAATATACTATGAAACTCATGCATAGGATTACACAAAGTGCTGGATATTATGTCACAGGTTTTAAATAAGAGATGATATTGAGGACAATACATATATAACATACATTTTATTTTAAGAAAATAAGCTATGATGAAAACAAATGCAATTAAAATGATCAGAAATAGTCACTTTAAAACAGAACTGTTATATATAAAATCGATGTTAAGATGTGAGATAAAAAATATTCTTGAAAGAAGTTCATGAATTATGGATGTTCTTTAAAAACAGTCATTTTCAATTTCTTACTTTTTAGGGAAAAAAAGGATTTACTAGAGATTTATTTCACTGTGCCCATTTAGTACATAGATAAATATGGCATAATTTAAAAGTTATGTTATCTCTGAATATTATGCAATGTTCCCAGTTTATAACTATATTTCCATTACTTGAAAATGGAGTGATAAAGAATAACTAAATTCAATTTGAACATATACAAATAAAGAAAGTTTACAATGTATGTAGGCTTAAGACAACCAACATTAGATTAGTTCATACTTAAAATTTAATTACACTTGAATAAGTATATCTTTAAAAAGTAGCTGGAATAATAGTCTACAACAAAGACAGGAGGACATCAGTTGCAATTCAAATCACCTCAGATTCACTACTAGAACTTTTGAACATATGTGTTTTCCCTGGCTATTTTGTTTTTCAATTTTGCTAACTAGTAGCTAAAAACTGATGTTCTAGAATAATCCACTCTTTCTGTAAGATTTACGGACAGGTATTTTAGGCTTCCAATTACTTAGTTAATAACCATGAGGGAGGGGAGGATGACTGCCAGAGATCTGTATCTGATTCATAATCTTAGGTAAGATAAAGAAACTAAGGTGTTTGGAAAATAAAGCATTGATATTAGATTCTCATCTCTGATTTATTTCAGAACAATGAAATTAGATTGAATCCATTCTCCTACCAAAATACTGAGATGCTATTTACTTTTATAATCATTATGTATTATATTAAATTTTTAAGCACCATGTAGTAGAAAGATATACTACATACATCAGCATGAATCATATGGCTGATTCATGCTGATGTATGGCAGAAACCAACAAAATATTGTTAAAGCAATTATCTTTCAACTAGAAATAAATAATTAAAAAATTAAAGATGTTAACTCTAGAGGATTAGTTTAGATGGTGGTTGGGCAGAAAATATGTTAATTAGATATTTGAAACTTTTTCCTTTTAGTTAAGACCTAATATTTACTGTTAATATCTTCTGCATTCTAAGATTATCAAGCATTAATAGTGATTAAATACTACCTCATTTTTAATGACATAATCAGCTGATTTAAATATAGGCTTTTTACCAATTTCAATTTATATTGAAATCATTCCAGGGCAACTTGTAGAATATTCATATCTCCAATCATTTGAAAATAAATTTAATCTACCCATTCAATGCATTAACTTTGTTTAAGGTTTTATGACATATATATATATATACCACAAATTCTGAAATTTAAAAATTTAACAGCAATTAACAGAAAAGGAACAGAAGAACTGCATCTTATTTATCCATGGCCCGAAATTGAGAGGGAAAGAGAGAGAGGAGGAGCAAAGGGAGGAAGGGAGAGAGAGAGAGAATAGTATAAAGAAAAATTAAGAAGGAAGAATGAAAGGAAATAAAACCAAGTAAGAGAAAGCTTACTTGATTTGTACTTATTCAAAAGTGTGTTAAAGGATACTACATTATGTCTCATAGATTTGAGGAATAATAAAATACATAAAATGACAAATTTAGGTATGAACTTTTCATCTAGTATCTTTATTCGGTGAATGGAATTCTAATATATAAGTGCTATGAAATATGTAAATGATAATATTTAATTTAGGTAGTGCTTCCCTGGTAGCTCAGACAGTAAAGCATCTGCGTGCAGTGCAGGAGACCCAGGTTCGATTCCTGGGTCAGGAAGATCCCCTGGAGAAGGAAATGGCAATCCACTCCAGCACTCTTGCCTGGAAAATCCCATGGACGAAGGAGCCTGATAGGCTACAGTCCATGGGGTCTCAAAGAGTCGGACACGACTGAGCAACTTCACTTCACTTCAGTGTCCTAAGAAGTTATTTATTTAAAACTCTTAGTGCTACTAATAAAATAGTTGGGGCGTTTTAGATAATTTTATGACTAGAGATGTTGCTTAACTACTATAAACTGAAAATACACATAATATTAGTTATTTTTGAAAGGTAGATACAAACATATTTACTCTACTGCATTAGTGATGCAAATATTCATCTTGAATTGTTAAAATCATTTGTAATCTAGAAATTTTATTATTTTATTCATGTGTAGGTGTATAATGAATAAAAAGAATGCTTTTCATATATCTGAAAGTAACCATCCAGATCTAAAAGTTCATGGCCTAATTCCTCCTCAAATATTTTATTTTGTTCAATATAAATAAAAAATCATAAATCTACCTGTCTGGATTAAAAACATTATAGAATTTTCCTTACTTACATTTTAATTTAAATTAAATATAATTAATGGGAATTATTAAATAGAAAATATAAGTTGTATAAGCATCTCCAAATTGTATAACTGATGAATTACTATGCATACTTGTAATTTTAATTATTAATATTAAAAGAAATGCTGAACACGCAAACAGTCAAAATTATGTGCAATTTGGGCAATTATTTTTACATAATTGACATATATATATATAATATGTTAATCCAATCTCTAGAATTTATTTATTTAACATTATTAAACCCTTGAGATACTTTAAGCTAATTAAAAAAAATTTAAGGAAAATGAAGTCATTAAGAGTTTCAATCATTTTCATGTCTAACAGCAAAGAACGCAGATAAGTACATAAGTACATTTGCATAATAGTTTGGAAAAAATATGGGTATAGGGTTTATAAAATGTTTTTATTCTCAATGGATAACAGTATTAGAACAGAAAAGACAAAAATGAAATTAACTTAAGGTTCTCCCATATAAGACAATATTTTTCATAGGAAAGGTTTTATTGCTGCCTCTTAGGCATAATCTGTTAACATATCTGAAATGTAGTTTGATCGACCTTAGAGCAATCTGATAAATAATTAGAGCTTGAATTGGGGTCGAGAGATCAGTAGGGATAAATGATAAATGGATAAAAGAAGATAAACTTGGAAAGGGTTGGAAGAAGAAAAATGATTTCAAGTGTATATAAAAACATAATCAGAATGCTCTATGTGCAAATAATGGTAACTATGCATAAGCAAATCAACCTAACTTTATAACTGGTATAATACGGTCTAAGCAAACTGTTAAAATGATCTAACATTTGACGATACAATACATACAACAATGAACATAGGTACATATTTCTGATTATATATAATGAATAACATAAAACTCACCTTACACACAAGTTCATATTTATACATTTAGGCACAAAATTTTATTGAAAAATCCACTGGATTAAAAAAAAATATTGGATGATGCTAGGAGAATTTTTACATCTTGGTTAGCAATAATCACATTTCCTTAGATCTACAGCAGATTTCAGTTAGACAAAACATACTGTCAGACTTGATGGTTGTACATAACAAAAGTAAAACTCAAGTAATAAAAAATATAATTCAGCAACATTTACATTTATTACAATGTAAAATAACAATCAGACAAGGTAATTTATGCTCTCTAAGGTTTCACTTTTTGAAATGCAACAGCTGCATTGCTTATAGTTTTGTGCTCTCCTATTTCTTATAGACATAAGGCAAAGCACGGGGTTTATATTTTAATATGTCTTGAGAATATTTTTTAACTTACGCACGTCTTAGAACTGTAAAATAACTGTTCGTCTAAGAATAGAAACTTGGCCAAATAATAAATAGCTTATTAATTTTAGGATTAATATCTTGACTTGGACTTAAATGTTTAAAAAACATAAATGAACAGCTTTATTAAGTGCAAGTAATTCCGCTAAGATACTAGAATTTTAATTTTAGGTTCTTTTCTGACCTGTCCAAATATCAGCCAAAGTATCATGTAAGCTAGACTGAGTGTTCTTCATATCACTGTTTGTGACTTTGAATTATAGATTATAAATGGTATGGGGAGGGAGGAGGGTTCAGGATGGGGAACACATGAGAAATAAAGGAATAAAAAATTAAAAAAAAAATAAAGCTCAACATTCAGAAAACTAAACTAAAATAAAATAAAATAAAATTTCAAAAAAAAAATCAACTCTCTTATCTTACTAAAGACATATTACATGTTCTCTACAAAAGTATTTCATAATCATGTACTACATCAAGATAATTTCTATGACTATTATGGAAATATTGATAATACTGGCAAGATCCAGTCAGGTTATAACAAATGGAAAAATTTGTTCATGCAAGTGTTCCTGGAACTCCTTTCTTTCCTAGCACTTGTTACATATCAGTAGTCAACACATCTGCAAGTATTATCCAAATCCATGGAATGTGAGATGCAATCATGGAGTGTAGTATGAAATTATAGTTCGTTCTTCAATACACAGAAACACTGGTTATTTTAATTTTAAAACTAGAACATTTCCAATAAATAGGTTAAATCCCCACACTGCATGAATTGGTAGGAGGAAATCCCTTTGTCTCAGCAGGGGAGAAAGAAGTGTATTTAACCTGTAAATGGGTCACTTCTGCATTCTTTAGATTTGCTGTTAGCTCAGAAGAAAGAAGTATAGCAGTGGACAGCAAAGAGTTTGGAAAGATGAGTTACAGAAAACAGACTACCAAAGGTTGGTCCACCTTTACATCTTACATAATAGGATCCTGTAAGTATTTCATTGAAGACATAAAAACAATAAATACAACAAAACAAATTGTTTTTGATGAATGAATCTCAAAGCCCAGAAATCAATCATTTGATTTACCATGTGAGCCACTGTCATTCTTGTTAATACATGTAAATTTGATTTCCTCCTAATTATCTTGAATACATAGTAAGAATTACTTGCTAGACTGTAGCTGGGAGTTAAAAAAAACACACACACAAAATACTTCTCTCTTATTTTGTAATGAATGAAATGTGAAAATAACAATCATTACTCATGCTACTCCATCAAACCAAGCCTCCTCTCAGTGCTGGAATCTAGTAACACGTCCTCATCTCAGTTCCATCTTCTGGAAAGTAGTGGCTAAAACATTTACTTCCCTCTGATCTTGCAAAGAAACTGACTCAGGTTTCCAGGAAAAAGTAATAAGATTTTATGTTGGAACATGAATACTAGATGTTACCGCAGAACACAATTCAAACCTAGTACACAGGGTGCAACTTTAAAAATATAATCAGCTTTAACTTACTATTTACTTTGGGACAATTGCAGAAAGGTAGTTTTATTTAATGAAAACTAAAAGTCTAGATTTTTGGTATTCAAATTGAAGAAATGAATCTGGTTCACTTTAATTCCTTATGATATTTTATGTCAATAAGAGGAAAATCAGGCAGTACATAAGACATACACATTTAATGTAATAAAAGCTATCAGGTTTATGTTTTATATAAATAGTAAACTATGAAATATTATGTTTACAAAGTTCTAAACCTACATTCAAAGGAATAACAATCAAGTCAATATGAAAGAGCCACAATTCTACATCACAAAATTTCTATTTATACAATATTTGGCCATGGATATTGAGTTATATTTGTAAAATAATCAAATGAAATAATATTAGATATAGCAAATGCTTAAGTTTTAAATGGACTTCTGTGGTGGCTCACACAGATGGTAAAGAGTCCCCCTGCAAAGAAGGAGACCAGGGTTTGATCCCTGGGTCAGAAAGACCTCTTGGAGAAGGGAATGGCTACCCACTCCAGTAGTCTTGCCTGGAAAATTTCATGGACAGAGGAGTCTGGTGGGCTATACAGATCATGGGGTCACAAAGAGTCAGACACAGCTGAGTGACTAGCACTTTCATTTTTAAGTTCAAATAAAAGTGACATGACAGTTAAGAAGGCCAACTTTAGAAATTAAAAAAAGTTGAGAATGAAACAAGTTACTCTGTGAACTAGTACTTGGAAGAAACAATCTTGGTTCAATGTCCTTCTGTGATTTCCCAACAAATATATCTATTTTAAAGGTCAACAATTTGGGGTAGGGAAAAAAGGCTCACTATTTGTGGGTGAGGACACATGCATATTTAGTTAGACTTTAGAAAATATTTTATTGCAATTATAGATTAGTCTTGTAAGTTTTCAGGGCAAAAAAGGAAATATATGATATAGCAACAACATTAAAACATGCAAGACAAACTTATGACTATAATGAAAGAAAATGCAGCAGCATTCAGCTGCCATGACTGGCTTCCATTTTCGCTTTTATTCGCTTCACAGCATTTATCTGTATGATGAAAATTATTTTTGAAAGTAGAACAAGAAAAAAATAATTAAGGAAAAAGAGTAGAGTTACAAACATGAAAATAAAGGAAAAGAAAAAAGTGACAGTAGGAAAGAAAAAAGGAGAAAATAATTAATACAAGATGTACACAAAGCTACTACCAATTACCTACAAAAAATATTTTGATACAAGACAAAGAATAAAAAAATCTAGTATAAAATGCTTCTAAATTTTTGTCACATATTAAAAATATAACTGAGACTCAATATAAATAATGTTTATTTCACATAACATAGACATTAGTTATATCATTGATTTCTCAAATGTGAACATTGTAAATATTTTATACTGAAGATACAACTTTTTAGAAAAAGGTCACCAGTCATTCCACAGTGTCACTGGTAAATTCACACTGTTACTTAAATATGAGCTCATCATATTCTGTAAAGTTTGCTAATAGTACTTTTTTTGCTATCATATTTTCTTAGAAAACACATTTAATAAGAATAGCTATATTTTAATAATGAATGAATTACCAAGAAATATAATTAAAATTATAAGTTCATGCAATGAAAATTTGCAAAAGAATAGAAGCGAGGAACATTAACTCAACTGGCCATTGGTACACGTGACACATATGTTATTGTTTCTCATTTAAAATAATTTTGAGAAACAAAGATAATGAAAATAGTTTACAGAAATTTATTTTTATATTATGGGCTAAACCAAATAAATATTGTCTTGAACGTATGATTAGTATTTAGACTTGGCTGAGATTTCCACACTGTTAAAATGAAGTTCTTCCCCATTAATTGAACTTCAACCTCACCATTATTTTAGAATTTCTTTCTATTCTAAAACAATCATAACCTTAAGAAAACATTTTAGTATTTGCCATAAACTTGAATATTTTATTTTCTGTTCATGTTATTTGGAGATGAAATATACACTAGTCTTGTTGAAAGTAGAGTTGAATGCCATCAAAATAATTTCACTCAATAGTTCATTATATGTATAATCAAAAGTTGATTATAATAAAAACTAACTGAAAAAATGTTAGCAATATATTTATTGGTGATGATTTATGTCACTTCTCTATATGGATGGAATTATGTGTCACCAAATTATGTTGAGTCAATGTAAATATTAAACATGTCTTCAATTCAAGAATTTCAATTTCAAGAAAAGAAAAAGGAAGCAGTTGCTAAAAGGTACTAAGGTGGTTTTTGGGTTTTGGTTAAACAAACAATATTAAACATGTTGTAAAGCCAAAATAAATTGTGAAAAATATTTTCAGAGTAATTTTATTACCAAGAATTTTTTAAGGCATTATATTATAGTCATTCTAGCATGTTAGGAATATTTTTAGCTATTGAAATTACAGAGAAAATGAATAAATATCATTTTATCAGTCTCTAGTTCCATAGATGATTTTATAGTCAGTTTTACAAGAGTAATTTGTCATCTACCAAATATTTTCAATGTTTATAAAGTAAAATGAGATAGAATTATGCTGTATGAATATCACAAATTGATTGTGGTTGTTATTTTGCACACGTTTTTTGTGAATCAAGGGACACAACATTCAAAATAAACACATATTTAATAAGTGAGAATAGGAAAATATCACTAATCATAAAATATTTTTAAAATCTGAACCATAAACTATTGACTGATGTTGTGTCCACTAAAATACATACATAGAAAAGCCACTATTATGAATAGAATGTATTACATATGAATGTTAGATAAGCCTATTGTTAAAAATTAGTCCCTCAGTCCAACAAATAAATATACTCTAGATTTAGCTTGTTGCTTTAAAGAGTTAAATATATCTGAATGTACATAAGTAATGTTTTTTTTTTAATTCGAAGTCTGTATAGTTTATTTTGACAGTCTATAATACATGCTATTTAAAATATAAATTAAAACTAAATTAACTTCTAAATGTCATATATTTTTTCCAATTAAATAAGACAAGATTTGCCAGTTTATTAAATATAACTGATTTAAAATATGCTTGAATTTATAATGTGTGTTTTAAAATGGAATAAGAAATTATGAGTAATTATGCTGAAAGTATATAAATATATTTTTTTCTATTTTGCTGATACATAATTTTAATTCTATAGTATTTTGTGGGTTTAAAGGCTCCCCAGTCTACCGTCAACCATCACAGCTTCTAAAATTGCCCCAAGAATCCTCCTACGGCTAAATCAAACAATTTTTGAACTATAAGGGTATATCTTTTATCTGTCTTTCCATAAGACCTCAGTAGTCTCTGGATTTAGTCACAAAAATTATACATTATTTTGTAACATATTTATAGATAAAATAAATCATGTATTGCTTCCCCTTTTCCAGTAAGCTGCTGTATCAGCTGTACAGTTTAGAGTGTATGAATCCTATCTCCTACCTTCTCAGATAGTTTTGTCTCTACATCTGTGACTTTTCCTTGACTGATTGATCTGTTTCATCAGCTGTGTAACATGCTCTAGCCTTTTTCATCATAAAAGTCCTTCTAACACTGACATCTTCCCTGCTCTGCTCACCTTCATACAAAACTTGAAACCCTTAAATTAACATGGAGTCTACACCTGCTAACTTTCCATATGATCCTCAGCTCTTGTCCACCTAATTTCTTTCTCTCAAATTTCAGCACAGCTGTAAACAGACTTCACATTTCTTTCAAATGAGTTTCATTAACCTCTCAGCAGCTTCTGGAGGGACAAATGTGATTGATAACTTTTCTTCTGGAAATATGACTGCCTCTCAACTTTCAAAATATTACAGCCTTGCATTTTTCCAGGAACTCTATGACATCTTAGTCTCATTGGAGGTGGGGTGGGGTTGCTTTCTTCTTCATGTATATTACAGTTCCCTGGGATACAGCTATTAACACTCTATTATTCTTCAATACCTCAACAAGTACCCTGTGAATACCGATGCTGTACCAGACACCCTTCTAGGTACTGGGAAGCATTTATGAGTATCACAGACATCATTTATTTTTCATAAGGTGTAGATATTACTCACTGTGCGGTTTTATCCCCACACAGGCCTAAATACCAGTCACTCTTAAGGCTGACAACATCACAGTGCATGTTTTCAAGTCATGGCTGTCATCTCGTCGCCATACACACATATCTAACATCTATTTGACATTTTAAAGTTAATGAATAACAAACTGATCTTATGTTTGATATTTATTCTAAAACTGCTGCTCTGTTTATAAGATTCTTCACCTGCAGAAATGATACCAACAATGTTAGAGTTGTCCAAGCAAGAAACTCAAAAGTCATCAATATCTACTGAATCCACTCTTTTAAACAGGCAGGATAGTCTACATCTACAGTGTGCCTGGAATTTATTCACTGTTTTCTTTCTTTTTTTTTTTTACTGTAACCACATTTTTTTAAAGCATTCATGTTCATCTATCTCTTGCTTCTACCAAGATGAACAAGATTAATCTGTGTAAAATGTCCATATGCTCATGTAATTTCCCTGCTTCAAATGATTTCTTATGACTTTCAGGATCTGTTTTATTTACATGGTTTTTAGAAAATTTTGGATTATATAGGTCACATGTCCCTCTGAATCCTTATTTTTGTTCACACACCTCCAGGTTCTTTTCCAGCCATGCTTTTGCTAGGTCTTAAAGCAAATCAACATTTTTTTTTTCCCTCAAAAACTTCTTTATTTCCCTTGAAGGCTCACTCCGTACAAGTTTCTTTCAGGAAGTCACTTTCCAAGGGAATCCTTTCTTAACCCCCATCTAATTCTATAAACTAGCTAAACTTGCCTAAGACTTTCCTGGCAGCATATTGCACCAGCATATCTTAGTTGTAATTACTTGGTGGTTATTCTCATTCTTGGTTTATGTCTATCTTCCCTCTAGATTGTACAGTCTTTGAGTACAGGAGCCAGTTTCATTTTTTTCAGAGATAATTTCTCTGTACACATCACAGTACTTTTTACAAAGCAAGACCCTAATAAATACCTGGAATGAATGAATGAATAAATCTTAATATTGCAGAACCAGAAGAAACTAGTGTAGAGATTAGGAAATATGCATCAAGAGAAGCCAAATGACATGAGCAAAGTTCAAACTATAAATTGTTTTCCTTCTAGGCAGTGCTTGCAAACTGACTTTCCAAAATTGAAATAAAAATTTTTATAGTAAATAAATCATAGAATACTTTACTTATTTCTGTGCCTACATATATATGTTACATATATACACACACACACACATATATATATATACACATATATAGTCTGTATTTACTTTTTGAATTATACTTACTATTCATTTTATTAACAACATTGTCTTAAAAAATAGCATAGCAAGAACTCTGGGAGTATAATGTAACCTGCTTGAAATCTATATATTTATTTTTTTTACAGTTTGTGTTTTATCTATAAAATATAACTAAAATACTGCCTTTCATTTCATAAAATATTCATTTTAATCTTGATAAAAGTAATTATTCTCCCCAAGTATATGAGCTAAATTAAAAACGCATGGGAATGAATTTCACTCTTGCAATCTTCTTTTGAAGATTCTGACTCAGATTAAGAATCATATTTTTATCATGGTCTGATATCTTCAAAGAGGATAATTTCTACAAATGCAATTCCTTTTAACTCTAGAAGCAGTTATTGATGTTTAAACTCACAGAAACAACAAACTTGATAGTTCATTCAACCATTCTTCTTATTTAGGTGTATCATCTTAAAGGACATGGAATTTGTCATATGATTTAGAGCAGCTCTGATCTTGAACAAATACTTTAACTTCTCACAACTATATCTATAAAATGAGGATAGCTCTTACTTGCTCAACTCAGATTCAGGAATAAAATAAGGTCATAAATGCAAAAGTACTTTATAAATTATAAAAAGTGCCACTATAATATAAGATATCCAGCTATCCATATTATTTCTAGATACTTCCAACTTCCTAATTTCAAGTTATAATTGGAAATACTTATTAATTATGTAATACAAAGCTATGATATAAATTAATTTTAAACCAAGCAATAGTAGTTACTTTTTAATAGATTATTGCATAAATCTGCTTTCAACTGAAAAATGACATAACAAAGCCATACCAATGAATCTAATATTAATTTGAAATTACAAGAGGATTAAATAACATGACTAAACTGACAAATTTTATGTTTTCCAGTCTCAAAAATATGCAGCAATACTGATACTCAACTATAATATGACTTAAATAAGTCATGTTTATGAATATACAGTTATGATATCTCATTGATATATAAAATATATGTGTACATATACATGTATGTATAGAATTTACCATTAAATATTAAATATAATATGTGAAAGAACAATTAATATTAAAATATGACCAATATGACAACTCATTGACAGAGTTAACTAACTGAGTCAGGACAAATTCTTGCATATCCACCTTCATGGCATGTATCTGAAAAAAAAATTTGATATACCTTCTACAGATTTTGATAACATCACTAGCATAAAATGATGTAAGCACTATTAACTATTAAAAGTAGTCACCAGTGTGCTGAGACTGCCAGTGATGAGTGGCCTGAAACGTTTTGACCTTCTTTGTAACTCTATTCACTGTTCTTTCTAAGGGGTATCTGTGGTTGTTTCTGCCTCATTGTGTGATAGAGTTTATCTTTTCAAACACAACTTGCTTGGTCAGGCATGAATGGGCTCATCATTATCTTTGGCCATATTTCATAAGTGGAGGACTGGGCCCCATGTGTTTGGCAGAGAAGTTTTCTCCTTTGTAAAAGCTTTTTCTGGGCTCAAAGAATATTTTTCATGTTGATTTTCAACAGTTTCTTTTATCCTCTAACCTCCCCTTCTGCTCATTCTCTCTCTCTACCACTTCAACCACTAAAGTCTAAAATTTTCAAAGTGCATTTACAAATGAACCAATCTTTTGGCAACAGCAATTGAGAAATCATGATTAAGACATGTAAATAACCATGACTAAAACCTAGAATGTTACTTCCTGCTATAAAATTATGCTTTCAATATCAAGAAAAAAATCCAGAAGTGTTATAAAAGATACTATCGTATTTCTTTTTAGCCAGTGAAAGCACATGGTTTGCTTACCTTTAATAATGTTGGGCTTAGGCGGCATGCTGAATTCATAGACTGTTGGTTCTGAATATCCCAATCTATTGGCAGCTGTAATTTGAACTTCATATCCCATTGTCCACTGTAGATGCTCCAAAATAATGTGGTCTTTATTTCCCTGCACTTTTTTCTCTAGCCACTGATCTTCTTTATCTTTCTGCAAAGTCAATACAATCATATTTTGTAAATACCCATGCACTAAAGTTGTGATCTTTAAAAAAATAATTTATCTTGAAATGGAGTGAGTGAGTTTATTAAAATCAAAAAAGGATATTTCCTCTTTCACTGGGATAAATTAAACTATATATAGATGAAGTTATTTCTAAGGTTTTTCTCCACTAAATATTTAATGCTTTTTAAATTTGCTGAAAAGTGATGATTCATAACTAATACTTGACAATTCAAATGATAATTCACCTCCATTAAGAGTTTTTAAAATTTCACATATAATAATTGCTATTTATTCACTTTGTTGATTATTAATAATTTTGTAAATAGGGACTATAAAATATTATATATAGAAAAAGCTTAGTATGTCCATTAAAATAGTTACCAGAGACTATTGTCTGGGGCACGTGGGAGGAGGTGTGTTAAAAATAAAGTCTGTATTTTTTAAATAGATTAAAATTTTAACCATAATTTTTAATACTATGTTTCAGACTTATAATGAAACAACATGTGACAAAAATTATTACCTTTAAATAGGTTATTAGAATAAGAAAATAAAAAGTAATATCCTATTCTTGAACATTCTACACTTAAATACTGAATCTTTTTCTAAAATAAATGTTTTGGACAACATGATATTTGAATTACCATTTATTTGAAAAAAATACTATGACTACAGTCATCAATAATTGAAATAATATATGGATTAAGCTATCTTTAACAATGCAAACATTCGGTCGTGCAGTGTGTTAACAATCTGAACACAGGTTAAGTGTTGAAACAGTAATCTCTCTGCTACTGTCCCTCAACTCTATTACAGAAAAAGGGTAGCAGCTGCCTCTGTTACTTTCTTGAGGAAGCAATGAGGAACACTGAGTAATTATGCATTCCAGGGCATTAAGAATCATTACCACTTAACAAGTAGTTAATTAGCATTAAAGAGAAAGTAGTTCTACAATGTGAGTGTCCCTCTGTTGTTTGGACTCTTTGCAACTCATGGCCTGAAGTCTGTCAGGCTCCTCTTTCCATGGTAGTTTCTAAGCAAGAAAGTGGAGTGGGTGGCCATTTCCTTCTCCAGGGCATCTTCTCAACCCAGGGATAGAACTGACATCTCTTGCATCTCCTGCATTGGCAGGCAGGTTCTTTACCACTAGCACCACCTGGGAAGCCCTGTTTCTATAATAGCTATACAGAGTAGAAATGATATTTTCTGAAATCACATATCTAATAATCCATTCCTGCAACTGAAAATCTCAATTTACCAGAATTGTAATTATAAATATACTGTAACCTGGCCATAGTGATAGATAGATATATAGACAGAGCAACAGATCCATTGATTGATCCTTTTTTAACCTCAGAGCTCAATCTAGTATTACTCAATTTTGAGCCAACATTTTAGAATACTTACTTGACTAGAAAAAATAATAACATTTTCTACATTTATGGTGAAAATTGAGGATTTATTATCTAAAATCAAATTGTGGAAGTTAAATTCACTATTGCATTAAATTGACAGTATCAATAATACAAATATGAAGTATCCTTCAAAAGGAGATAAGACTTCATTACAGCTTTGGTACCATTCTAAGATTCTCTTTTCTTTATAATTATTTTTGGTTCTGCAGAACTTTTATTATAAAGGAAATCAACTGGTCTCTTTTATTGTTTCATCTAAAACTGGAGGTATTACTCACCTCCCCACAGTGAGGCCAAGGACTTTGGACAAGCACTTAGAATTATCATATAAACAAGGGGTATGTTCCTTTGCTTTTAAGACTTATAAATCAATTTATTAGACTAGGCTGGTGTCCGTGTTATAAAGTGTGTTGGAAAAGCCACTGGAAAACAACAATTTGGACCAGGAAACTTTGCAACTCATCTAAGCCACTAAATGACTAGTAAATTTAAGGAAGGATCCTAGGTGTGTTTTTCAAGTGTTTGGGACAACTGTATCACTAGCCATGATTATCCCAACATCTGCTTTCTTCATCATTTGTCAATTATTCAGTCTTTAGTATGGTAGTGAGACTGTTCTAGAAATATGAACACAATAGTTAGCAAGAATGTACAACACTTATTTCAGAGTATACAAACCAGCATAGAAAGAGGACATGAAGTCTGAAAAACAAGAAGGTGTTTTGTGAGTATATATTAATAACAGGAAGGATTAAGACAGTCTAGGAACCCGGAAGGTTTTCTCAAGGGAGGTAACGTCAAATTAATAGGAAATAAGAAATTCCAGTTCCATTTTTCTTTTCATTCTTCCTCACTGAGTTAATGAAGATGTGATTCCTTCACAGAAGTTTTAAATTGCCAAAATAGTCAAAATGATTGAAAACCTCAGAAAGATGCAGAACCACTGGGAGATGCAAAAAAGTAGCCACTTTATGTTTATTGTTATAGGTATTGACAAAAAAAAAAAAGCTACAAAAATCTCCACTTAAAAGTAATTTTAGATCATATGTGATATATGACTTATAAACACAAACATACATACACAGCACATAAAATACATATAAAATATTTGATACATTATAAATTGTATGTATACACAATTCAGAGAGGACAAGGTGAGAAATAGGAAGACTGAAGAATTAGATAAGGATAAAGGCTGAGCACCGAAGAATTGATGCTTTTGAACTCTGGTGTTGGAGAAGACACTTGAGAATCCCTTGGACTACAAGGAGATCCAACGAGTCCATTCTGAAGATCAGCCCTGGGATTTCTTTGGAGGGAATGATGTTGAAGCTGAAACTCCAGTACTTTGGCCACCTCATGCGAAGAGTTGACTCACTGGAAAAGACTCTGATGCTGGGAGGGATTGGAGGCAGGAGGAGAAGGGGACGACAGAGGATGAGATGGCTGGATGGCATCACTGACTCGATGGACGTGAGTCTGAGTGAACTCCGGGAGTTGGTGATGGACAGGGAGGCCTGGCGTGCTGTGATTCATGGGGTCACGAAGAGTTGGACATGACTGAGCGACTGAACTGAACTGAAAGGTTACACAGAGCAGTAGAAAGTAGCCCCGGTGGGCATCCCCTTACCCAATTATTCAGTATAAATTCTATTTAACTATGAAATACTGGTGAAAGTGAGTATTTGTATGGAAATTTGGAGTTGAATTTTGTTTTGGATTTGAATGGAGATGTAGGAGAAAGAGCCAGAAAATAAGCCAGCAGCTGATATCTGGATTACCCCAAGATACAATTCATTATTCAGAAGGATGAATAGGCTTCATGTCCTTTAGGTAATCTTCCAAAAATATTTCTGAGAATTGAGCATTTGAAGTGA
The DNA here is from genome assembly GCF_027580195.1 of Bos mutus. Taxonomy (NCBI): domain Eukaryota; kingdom Metazoa; phylum Chordata; class Mammalia; order Artiodactyla; family Bovidae; genus Bos; species Bos mutus. The sequence goes on from NC_091617.1 coordinate 14,203,532, forward strand.
AACTTCCAGATTAGTCCAAGACAGGCTGATAGACTTTTAAATCACCAATCACTTAACTCTCAATTGTTGAGGCTCTTAGTATGATGAATTAAAAGCCCTTCCATCATTTTAGATAGTTGGACTGATGGCCTAAAGGAACCAAAAGGAGCTCTAATATTTTCCCTAATTTAAATCAATTTCATTTTCCATTCACCATTAGACAAGGAGGTTTTTTAATCCCTTAATTGTTATTCCTAGGGAATACAGAAAAAATAAAGTGGGTGTTACCAAATACTCCCCTAGGCATCAAAATCTCATTTATGCATTTGTAGAGTGCCTGATTTAAGAATTTAAATGCCTAGGGAACAATTTAAGATAATCTAGTTGCAAATGTTCCCCTAGGTAATTTAATGTGATGATTTGCTGAATAGAGCTATTATTAATAAGCCAATTAAAAGTTGAAGGGCAGCTACTAAAAAAAAATAAATGGTCATTTACTTTGATATAGCTTCTCTTAAGCAATCCTTTTTGTTAAAATATAGGCAGCAGAGCCATATGACAGTTAAGGGGACACTTTAAAAGTTATTCTAAAATCATAATATCAGTAAATAGATATCAGTTGTAACTTCTCCCTTTTCATTTTCTAATTTTATTGATTTGAGTCCTCTCCCCTCTCCCCCTTTTTTTTTGGATGAGTATGGCCAAAGATTTATTGATTTCATTTATCTTCTCAAGGAACTGGCTTTTAGTTTCGTTGGTCTTGGTTATTGTTTTCTTATCTCTATTTCATTTATTTCGCAATGACCCTTATGATTTCTTTCCTTCTACTAAGTTTGGGTTTGTTTATTCTACTTTCTCTAATTACTTCAGGAGTAAGGTTAGGTTGCTTAATTGAGAGATATATTTTTTCCGAAGGTAGGATTGTGTTGCAATAAACTTCCCTCTTAGAACCACTTTTGCTGTGTCAGATAAATTTTAGATACCCAACTGATTGCAGAGTTTCAAAGAACAGCAAGGAGAGATAACAAAGCCTTCTTAGTGAATGATGCAAAGAAACAAAGGAAAACAATAAGAATGGGAAAGACTTGAATCTCTTCAAGAAAATTAGAAATACCAAGGGAATATTTCATGTAAAGATGGGAAAAATAAAGAACAGAAACAGCAAGGACCTAACAGAGGAGGAAGAGATTAAGGAGTGGTGGCAAGGATATACAGAACTATACAAAAAAAGTATTAATAACTCAGATAACCACGATGGTGTGGTCACTCACCTACAGCCAGACATCCTGGCATGTGAAGTCAAGTGGGCCTTAGGAAGCATTACTATGGACAAAGTTAATGTAGGTAAAGGAATACCAGCTGAGCTATTTCAAATCCTAAAAGATGATGCTGGTAAAGTGGTGTACTCAAAATACCAGCAAATATGGAAATCTCAGCAATGGCCAAAGGATTGGAAAAAGTCAGTTTTCATTCTAATTCCAAAGAAGGGCAATCAAAGAACATTCAAACTACTGCACAACTGTACTCATTACACATGCTAACAAGGTAATGCTCAAAATCCCTCAAGCTAGGCTTCAACAGTTTGTGAATCAAAGAGGGGTTCAGGATGGGGAACATGCATACACCAGTGCCAGATTCATGTTGATGTATGGCAAAACCAATACAATATTGTAAAGTAATTAGCCTCCAATTAAAATAAATGAATTTATATTAAAAACAACAACAACAACAACAACTTCCAGATGTACAAGCTGGACTTAGAAAAGGGAGAGGAACTAGAGATCAAATTGCCAACATCATTTGGATCACAGAAAAAGCAAGGGAATTCCAGAAAAACACCTACTTATGCTTCATTGACATGCTAAAGCCTTTGACTCTGTGGATCACATAAACTGTGGACATTTTTAAAAAGATGGGAATACCAGACCACCTAACCTGCCTCCTGACAAACCTGTATGCAGGTCAAGAAGCAACAGTTAGAACTGGACATGGAAAAACAGACTGGTTCCCAAGGGAAGAAGGAGTACATCAAGGCTGTATATTGTCATCCTGTTTATTTAAATTCTATGCAGAGTGCATCATGCAAAATGCTGGGAAGGATGACTCACAAGCTGGAATCAAGATTGCTGGGAGAAATATCAATAACCTCAGATAGGCAGATGATACCACCCTTATGGCAGAAAGTGAAGAACTAAAGAGCTTCTTGATGAGAGTGAAAGAGGAGACTGAAAAAGTTGGCTTAAAGGTCAACATTCAGAAAACTAAGATCATGGCATCCAGTCCCATCACTTCATGGCAAATAGATGTGGAAACACTGGAAACAATGGCTGACTATTTTTCTGGGCTCCAAAATCACTGCAGATGGTGACTGCAGTCATGAAATCAAAAGACATTTACTCCTTGGAAGGAAAGTTACGACCAAGCTAGACAGCATATTAAAAAGCAGAGACATCACTTTGTTAACAAAGGTTCATCTAGTGAAGGCTATTGGTTTTTCCAGTAGTCATGTATGGATGTGAGAGCTGGACTATAAAAAAAGCTGAGAGTCAAAAGATTGATGCTTTTGACATGTGGTGTTGGAGAAGACTCTTGAGAGTCCCTTGGACTGCAAGGAGATCAAATCAGTCCATCCTAAAAGAAATCAGTCCTGGGTGTTCATTGGAAGGACTGATGTTGAAGCTGAAACTCCAATACTTTGGCCACCTGATGTGAAGAGATGACTCTTTTGAAAAGACCCTGATGCTGGGAAAGATTGAGGGCAGGATGAGAAGGGGACGACAGAGGATGAGATGGTTGGATGGCATCACCGACTCAGTGGACATGAGTTTTGGTAAACTCTGGGAGTTGGTGATGGACAGGGAGGCTTGGCGTGCTGTGCTTCAAGGGGTCACAAAGAGTCGGACATAACTGAGAACTGAACTGAACTGATGGTTTTCCAGCAGTCACGAACGGATGTGAGGGTTGGATTATAAAGGATGCTGAATGTTGAAGAATTGATGTTTTTGAATTGTGATGCTGGAGAAGACTCTTGAGGGTACCTTGGACTGCGAGGAGATCAAACCAGTCAATCCTAAAGGAAATCAACCCTGAATATTCACTGGAAGAAATGATGCCAACGCTGAAGCTCCAATACTTTGGCCACCTGATGCAAAGAGTTGACCCACTGGAAAACACACTGATGGTAGGAAAGATTGAGGGCAAGAGGAGAAAGGGATGACAAATGATGGTATGATTGGATGGCATCACTGATTCAATGGACATGAGTTTGAGCAAACTCTGGGAGACGGTGAAGAACAGAAAAACCTGGTGTGCTGCAGTCCATGGTGTTTCAAAGAACTGGACACCACTCAGCGACTGAATAACAACACAGATTTTGTGCAGTTCTGTTTCATTGTCACTTCTTTCTAATTTTTTTTTATTTATTTCTTATTTGTTACAAGGAAGCTTCACCTCACACTGGTCAGAATGGCCATCATTAAAAAAAAAAAAAAAAAAACTACAAACAATGAATACCTGAGAGGGTGTGGAGAAAAGAGAGCTCACCTATACTATCAGTAGGAATGTAAATTGGTAAAGCCAATTGGGAGAACAGTACAAAGATCCTCAAAAAACTAAAAATACAGCTACCCTATCATCCATCAGTCCCCCTTCTGGGCATATCTCAGAAGAAACACATACTTTGAAAAGATATATGCACCTTAAAGTTCACCACAGCACTATTCAAAATATCCAGGACATAGAAGCAACCTAAACATCCATCAACAGAGAATAAAGATTAGTGTGTGTGCTCACTCTCTCAGTTGTGTCTGTCTGTTTCCTACCCCATGGACTGTAGCCTGCCAGGCTCCTCTTTCCATGCAATTTCCCAGGCAAGAATATGGAAGTGAGTTGCCATTTCCTATTCCAGAGGATCTTCCCTACCTAGGGACTGAACCCACATGTCTTGTGTATCCTGCATTGGCAGATGGATTCTTTACCACTGTGCCACCTGGAAAGCCCAAATATGTGGTACATATACACAGTGGAATATCACTCAGCCATAAAAAAGAATGAATTAATGTCATTGCAATAACATGGATGGACCTAGAGATCATCATACTGAGTGAATAGTTCAGATAGAAAAAGAGACATCTCCTATGATATTGCTTATATATGGAATCCAAAAGATAGTACAAATGAATCTATTTAAGAAACAGAAAGTCACTGATGTAGAAAACAAACTTATGGTTATGAGGGCCATAAAGGAGGAGAGAGGGATAAATTGGGAGATGGGATTGACATACAGGCACTACTACATACAAAATATATAATAAGAACCTACTGTAGAGCACAGGCAACTCTACTCAATTCTCTGTAAAAATATTAGTATTTAGGGAAAGATTTGCCATCATCTGTATAGAGAGGAGATTGAAGGAGAGATAGAGAGGGTCTTGGCTTTATTATTTATGAACTTGACTTGTTATTCCTTGACTGTTTTTATTCATAATGAAAAATCTACTAAGTTTCTTTCCAAAGTCTCAGAATATATACGGTCAATATCATCTTAAATAAAAGCTGAATAATTATGAAAGGGAAGGCCAACAGACGAGGTGAGCTCCTGCTAACGATTAATGTTAAATCCCTGTAATTCCAATGTGTTTCAATTTAAGATTTTGTGTTCACGTGCAAGGCACCTTGTAAATCCTGGACTTCCTGGTACATGTATGACTTTACAGAAGGCTGAAAATTTTCTGAAGCTCTGCTTGTTACTCTGAATATGAGCGGTGATTTAGCAATCTGGATAATGTATAAACACACACACACACATTTCATTGTGACTGGGAAAGATGCAAGTTTTAAAAGTTTTTAGGAGAGTTTCAGGATCTAACCCCCTTTTAAGTATTATTATAGCTGATTTAAACTGCCTTTCTTTCAGGTACTGAAGCTTGGTGAACTTTTGTAAATTGGACTTTATGTATTTCTACTCTCCATCATCCAGGTATGTCTTGAAGAAAAAATAAGTTCTAATTTTTCCTATTCATCACCTTCTGTGTGCTCATATTCCATGAAAATTCACACAGTGAAAGTTTTTTACCCATATATTTAGTATTTCTTGTATTAATTAATCTAGATACAGGATCATTTATAATAGCATAACATAGACCAACTTATTCATTGAGTTGTCAGTGTACTTATTCATTCAGACAATTAGTCTATTTGATGTTATCACTACAAGGGTGATTACAAATCATTATTTTCACTAGCAGCAAAGAAAAAAATACCCCAAAAAGTTTAGGACTTTTTTGGAGAGAAATATCAATAACCTCAGATATGCAGATGACACCACCCTTATGGCAGAAAGTGAAGAGGAACTAAAAAGCCTCTTGATGAAAGTGAAAGAGGAGAGTGAAAAAGTTGGCTGAAAGCTCAACATTCACAAAACGAAGATCATGGCATCTGGTCCCATCACTTCATGGCAAATAGATGGGGAAACAGTGGAAACAGTGTCAGACTTTATTTTTCTGGGCTCCAAAATCACTGCAGATGGTGATTGCAGCCATGAAATTAAAAGACACTGACTCCTTGGAAGGAAAGTTATGACCAACCTAGATAGCATATTCAAAAGCAGAGACATTACTTTGCCAACAAAGGCCCATCTAGTCAAGGCTATGGTTTTTCCAGTGGTCATGTATGGATGTGAGAGTTGGACTGTGAAGAAAGCTGAGTGCCGAAGAATTGATGCTTTTGAACTGTGGCATTGGAGAAGACTCTTGAGAGTCCCTTGGACTGCAAGGAGATCCAACCAGTCCATTCTAAAGGAGATCAGTCCTGGGTGTTCATTGGAAGGACTGATGCTAAAGTTGAAACTCCAATACTTTGGCCACCTCATGCGAAGAATTGACTCATTGGAAAAGACCCTGATGCTGTTGGGGGCAGGAGGAGAAGGGGACGACAGAGGATGAGATGGCTGGATGGCATCACCGACTCCATGGACATGAGTTTGAGTAAACTCCGGGAGTTGGTGATGGGCAGGGAGGCCTGGCGTGCTGCGATTCATGGGGTTGCAAAGAGTCGGACACGACTCTGCGACTGAACTGGAACTGGAACTGGAATGTCCATAGCTATTCAGTGGTTGAAAATATTTCAAAACATAACTGGATGGCTTTAAATAAATGTCAGTATGCACACCTAAATATAATTAAACCTACAAATTAGTTACTAGCAAATTATTTACAATTGATTTTAAAATAAGTTCTCTCAACAATAAAATCTCAATGCTACTTACTATTATTATTTTAATATAAATTTACTTATTTTAATTGGAGTTTAATTACTTTACAGTATTGTATTGGTTTTGCCATACATCAACATAAATCTGCTACAGGTGTATACATGTTCCCCATCCTGAACCCCCCTCCCTCTTCTATTTATTATTTAATAGTTTTTAAAAAATTATCTTTTTTTCCCCCTCTGGCCATTGAGATACTTAGTCAAGCTTAAGAAGTTCAATTACGACCTAGAAACATATGCTAGAGCAGTGTTGCTAGTCCCTAAAGTATATTTTCAAAATTGATGTTATTTTATGAATTTTATATAGCCCTTCTTAGATCAGGCAATTTTTTTAATTTACAAAAATTAAGTGGTAGGATCTGATACCTATCATCCAGTGAGAAAAGTGAAAAACTGATGAAAGCATATAAAAAACTTATTAAATTATGTAGAGTTTAATTGACACTACAATATGAAGTAGGTAAAAATATTCTGTACATGAAATGACTACTTTAATTTTTCTATACACATTATGACATTAATGTTTGTCTTTATTTTCCAAATACATTGTTTAATCTCACTGCCTTATTAGAGATGTTAATTTTCACAAAGGGTCCATGGAAACATCTAATTCTGTTTTTATTACCCTAGTTCTGGTCTCATAAATTCTGTCTTCCAACCTAGTCTTCTGCATTGCAGGCAGATTCTTTACCATCTGAACCACCAGGGAAGCCTCCTCTATCTACTAGAGGACAATATATAATGTTTCTTGATTCATTATCTATAGGAAGTTAAACATTCTCTATATTACAATATTATTGGTCTTTGTTTTCCAGTTAAAGGCAGGTGTAAATACTCAGATATGATATCTGCTATAAGTCAACACTCACATAAGGTATGTACTATATGCATTTTGTTGTTCCTAGATTATAAAACATATAGTCCTGCGCACAGGAGAGTTAAATGATAGTGTCAAAGAAGCAGTCAAGTAAAAATCATAAGCATGTTTCTTACTTTCTGAATTTACCGATTTAATTTCCCTATAGGCTGTCCAATTAAAAAATCCATTGCATATAGCTAAATAAAATTTCAAGTTGTTCAACTGCTCTTTACTCCACTGTGGAATTCATTCATTTTGAGGAACTAATATTAATAGATGAAATGGCTTGGAATCATACAAAGGAAAGAGATAATTAAGCTATTTTTGAAATAGTTATTATTTCAATACAAGTGCCAATATCAAGGCAAATACTGCTACACGTTTAGCGACCTAATTTTGAACATATAAGTTTTTAACATGAAAAGTGACCTATTGAGAAAGAAAATGTGGAGAAAATTATTTTTTCCCAAGATGGGATATTGTTTAACCACATGAATATAACTTTATACTGAATTTTGGAATTTTCAATTGGACCTGCAGAGTATGATTGTATGCAGGAGGAGGAGGGAAAGAAAAACTTAGGGATATGGAGATTATATTAGTGTTTTGGAGTACAAGGCATGTGTGCGTGGTCAGTCACTACTCAGTCCTGTCTGACTCTTTGCAGCCCCATGGACTGTAGCTCACCAGGCTCCTCTGTCCATGGAATTCTCCAGGCAAGAATACTGGAGTGGATTGCCATTTCCTTCTCCAGGGTATCTTCTCAGCCCAGGGATCAAAACTTCACATCTCTCGTGTTTCTTTCATTGGCAGGCAGATTCTTTACCTCTGCATCACCTGGGAAACCCATACAAGGCATACCACTAAATGATTTGGTAAAGATGAAGTGAGTCAGAATGGCTGTATTTGGAGGCAGAGTAGATAGGTAAGCTGAGTTAAGATGGGAGAGTGATTGAGGAGACAATTTAATCTCCGCAGGCATATTTAAACTCAGCCCTTACTGTTACAAAATTGTTTCTGACTATAGACTCATGCTTTGTTCCCATTGATACTCATGACTAAGCCATTCAAATTCTGTAAGTTTCAGTTTGTCCATTTAAAACTGTCAGAAAATGTCTTTTATATATGATTATATATTTTTCTGCCTTTTTTTTTTTTTGCCTAAAAGTTAGCAATAACTTCCTTGTAATACAGAGGGTGTGAGGAATTACTTTTACAAATCTTACCATAGAAGCCCAATTTCCTTAATAAAGCAGTGTTCTCTGCTAAAACACCTGTAGGCTTTAGTGTAGTAACCCAGTAATCGATTATTAGTCAATCATTGCTTTGTTAAAATTATGCTAACAATCATTTCAATTATGATCTTTAAAAAAGAGATCTATGAATTTTGGTATTTATAAACAGCTGGATAGTGAAAATTAAGAGTAAGTATATGGTGATGAAAGGTATGGCCAGGAGAAATGAGATGGAATTGAGGAAGAACTAAAACTTTCTTTTATTGTCAAAGTAAACTTATATACTGAGTAAACAGGCAAAAGCAGGGCATTGCTAATACTAGGTTGGTTGGGGATAGGTGGGGGAACAAATGTAAAATAATGGAAGCTAGAGATTCACTGAAAGAAAAAACAAAACAAAACAAAATCTGTGCTTGTTCAAATCTTAATCTGAGTCACATCAACTGTGTGTAAAGGTAAAATACCCTGATGACTGCTGTAAATTTGAATCTCTAAAAATTTTCTAGTCTTATTATACTTAATACTATACTTACTTGTGTCCATGTATGTTTCGCATATAACTTCTCACAAAACTAATTCTAATCCTCATCAAGGAAAGGACAATACATTTTGGCAGCATTTTAAATGGCAATTTATGTTTTCAAATATATACATATATTTCTCTTTGAATGTCTATTTCCATTTTGTGAATCTTATTGGCTCTACACAGATATAGTAATACTTTAATGAACATTTTTAGTTTCACCTACTTGCAATAGAGTAAGTGGGGTTGGGAGATGCAACACATACTGTAATGGGTGGTTGAGTTCTGGATGGCCCACTATCAGGCACCCAAAGTGCCAATAGTGTGTCTTTTTAGATATATAGGATTCACAACAGACAGCACTGCTATAGACTAAATTATGTATACCCCTTCATATTAATATGTTAAAGTTCTAACCTCCCACGTGATTCTATTAGGAGATGTAGCCTTTACAGAGGTAATTAAGGAGTTGACTCATTGGAAAAGACTCTGATGCTGGGAGGGATTGGGGACAGGAGGAAAAGGGGATGACAGAGGATGAGATGGCTGGATGGCATCACCGACTTGATGGATGTGAGTCTGAGTGAACTCCGGGAGTTGGTGATGGACAGGGAGGCCTGGCGTGCTGCAATTCATGGGGTCACAAAGAATCGGACACGACTGAGCGACTGAACTGAACTGAACTGAAGCTTACATGAGGTCCTTAGGATGGAGTCCTAATCCAAAAGGACTTCTATTTTCATAAAAAGAGGAAGAAATATTTTCATAAAAAGAGGAAGAGATGTGTGTGCACAGAAAAAAAGGCCATGTGAAGACACAACAAGTAGGTAGCCATCTACAAGCCAAGCAGATAGGCCTCAGAATAAACAAATCTGCTGACACCTTGATCTTGGACTTCCAGACTCCGTAACTGTGAGAAAACACATTTGTGTTGCTAAAGCCACTTGGTCTGTATTATTTTGTTATGGTAGCCCTAGCAGATTAATACAGCCTTTATAATGAGAAAGATAATTAACAGTATGTTGACGATGCCAATGTTTAGCCGACCCACCTCCCAGATATAATACTTTTCATTTAGTGATGGTCATGAGCCATATTCTATCTGCTGCTGCTGCTAAGTCACTTCAGTCATGTCCGACTCTGTGCAACCCCATAGACGGCAGCCCACCAGGATTCTCCAGGCAAGAACACTGGAGTGGGTTGCCATTTCCTTCTCCAATGCATGAAAGTGAAAAGTGGAAGTGAAGTCGCGTGGTCGTGTACGACTCTTCACGACCCCATGGACTGCAGCCTACCAGGCTGCTCCATCCATGGGATTTTCCAAGCAAGAGTACTGGAGTGGGGTGCCATTGCCTTCTCCGATATTCTATCTAATGAGACATAATTCTAATTCTGCTTGATGTAGCTTTTGAAAATTGTGTAGAGTCTGCTGGAAAAACAAATTCATCTTAAACATCTTGTTGCTCCTTTTCATCCTTTAGCTCTCTTCATGTTCTAAATGGAGATGTGCGGGCAACATCTTAGTACACAATATAATCTATATGAAGACAAAAGCCAGCATGCTAAGGATGAAAGAACATAAGGAAAAACAATTTGCATGTTTGACTGTATAGGTGAACAAAATCATAGCATTCCAAAAATATACATGCTATGTAATATAAAACCACTAATAGAGGAAGAAAAGATATAATCTGAAATCACATTGGTATCATCAGTCAGAATTAATGATTCTGTTTAAACTCAATAAAACATTTGTGCATTTTCTAATATCAACTCTTTAGATAGCCAAGCATAGCTTTTAGTTTTAGGTAGAAATTATACATACACAGAGTACTTTAAACATATTTTTACAACTTACTGAATTTCTGAGTTCACCATGGTATTTTACTGAGGTTATCCATAAGTTCTTACCATCCATCTGTATTTTGCATAATAAATTTTTCTGGGCACAAAGGTATGCTACAATCTGCGTTCAAGTTCTTTTATCCCAGTTTAATTCCACTAATTTCTTTCAAGCCTGTGGCCGTTACAGAGAGACTTTCACTTTCAAACAGTTTCCAGATGGCCAAGTAAGAATAACCAAAAAACTGGGTTTGACTAGAAAGATACCATCAGAATCAGAGAGAAACAAGTGAGCCATTCAGAGTTGTTTTGGAATGGGGGCATGGAGCCTCCATAGCAGATTAGCCATAAGACACACATAGCTGTTCATCATCCCCAGTATGAAACCTGCAACAAAAAGACATCCTGGGAAGGGGATATCAATCAGAAATTTAAAAGGTTGAACTGAGGTCTAAACTTAAATATTGACATAAGACACTCAAAATTAAACTCCCTTTTTTCCTACCCTTCAAAATTTAGATGTTTGAATTTGAAAGCAACAATATTATAACTTAGAAGATTGTGGATTTGTGGGAAAACAGTTAAAAATTCATCTACCTACTGCTGCTGCTGCTGTTAAGTCACTTCAGTCGTGTCTGACTCTGTGCCACCCCATAGATGGCAGCTCACCAGGCTCCCCCGTCACTGGGATTCTCCAGGCAAGAACACTGGAGTGGGTACTATTAAGGAGCAACTGCACTGTTTTTTAAAATATAATGTACTTGGAAGGTAGTAATAAGTTCAGTAAACATAAACATGAAATTGAGACATTATGGTGCTAATCATAAACATTAGTAAGACAGAAGGTAGAAAAATTAAATTATAAATAATACAATCACTTAAATTTCCAAAGTATGCCTGATGTAGTGAAAAGGGGGAATAATTTTTCAACCTGTTTTGTAAGGGCACTATTACACTGACAACATAAAACAAATACAAAATGCCATCATGACAACTGGAAGCTAGATAAACTTTTAAATTTGGTGTAACACTTCAAAAATTACAAGAAATGAGTAGGTGATATAAATTTAAAAAGATGTATATGAATTAAAAATGATAGTAGCACATGCATTTAAAAAGGAAATAGGCTTAAGGGAACTTATTCACTAAAGTGAATTTTAAAGGGTGAAAAGGAAAAAAATAAATAGAATTGATATGCTATAATGGGGATAATCATGTTGCTGTTTAGTCACTAAGTCATGTCTGACTTTTTGAGACCCCATGAACTGTAGCCCACCAGGGTCCACTGTCCATGGGATTCTCCAGGCAAAAATACTGGAGTGGGTTGCCATTTCCTTCAGGGGATCTTCCCAACCCAGGGATTGAATCTGCATCTCCTACCTTAGATAGATTCTTTACCACTGAGCCAAGGATAATAATAACCATTAGTAAATAAACTTTACATAATTTAATATAAAATTGTGTTCCGCCTTTTAACATATTCTACACTAAATACTCAGTGGTTCTTATGGTAAAGCTGTTAACAGAAATCACCTCTAGTGAACTTTGGTATTATTTTTCCGATGAAGGTAGAGTCCATCAGGTGACTTTTCCATCACTCTGTAAAACAAGAGATCCTTCATTCCCTATATAGATGACAAGTCCCACGGCAGCTTTCAGTTGTTCAAAATCCCATATGAGTTAGTGCTAAGTAAACTTGAAGAAATCTATTCCCTCTTTCTCAAGTTAAATGTGGCCATTATTTGTTAAAAGAGTGATTTATTTTCTACAATCCATTTAAATAGTAATGCACTTTGAGTCAATAAAAATTTAATAATTCATAAAAATTAATTATGAAGTAATTTTGAGTTGTGAATCCTACTTAAAGTAACTAAAATTGAAAAGATAGCTTAGTTTGAAGTTATTAAAATCAAGTAGAATAGAAGGTGAAATATTCTGCTAAACTCAGAAAGAAAGGGAAAAATGATATCTCATTTCTGAAAAGTAGCTAAGTTTAGAAATCACAGTATGAATACCATGGCAAGAAATGAACAACATGCGATTTAGAAATCACATGAACACCATGTTATTTCGATTATCTATGGTTGCTGCTGCTAAGTCACTTCAGTCGTGTCCAACTCTGTGCAACCCCATAGACGGCAGCCCACCAGGCTCCTCTGTCCCTGGGATTCTCCAGGCAAGAACACTGGAGTGGGTTGCCATGTCCTTCTCCAATGCATGAAAGTGAAAAGTCAAAGTGAAGTCGTTCAGTCGGGTCCGACTCTTAGTGATCTCATGGACTGCAGCCTACCAGGCTCCTCCATCCATGGGATTTTCCAGGCAAGAGTTCTGGAGTGGGGTGCCATTGCCTTCTATCTATGGTTAGATAGAAAACAAGCAAACATTCTATAATATATAATGATGAATTTCAGCAATGAAAAAATAGCATTTGAATTTCTATGAGAACTGTTTACATTGTTTAACAACAATGTATGTAATATGCATTTACTTCTGATGTATCTATGAATTAATGCAAATTTAATGCAATTAAATTTGAAAACACTGTGCACAATGATAATAAACAGGGTACTTACACTTCTATATTTCACAATGTATTCTAAAATAGGGGCTCCACCATCATCCTGTTTGGTGATACTCAGCTTAAAGCTCTTCCCACTGCTTGGCTGTCCATGTATGGATGGAGGACTCGGTTCACCTATATAAGCAATAGAACATTCTTGATATTTGCACACACTTCATAGATGTAGAGATACTGCATTTTAATTAAAAAAATACAGTCATATAACAAAATATTACATCATCCTGTGTTTACCATTTTCTATTTGTCCTTTGTTGTGATATAACTTTTTGTCCTCTTTTTATCCATCCAAGAAACAGCAACATTCATAAATCGAGAAGTATCATGCCAAAATTGTGAAATCTCAGAATCATATATATAATTTATACTGATGGGCAAATGCTCTAAGAATAGAACTCACCGCATTATACAAGCCTTAAGCTTTATTTCTTGTATTGATAGCATGCTATCATTTAGTTTTCTAATATAAATTTAATTTGTAAACATGTGTAAAAATGTATTAATATAAACATATTAAGTCATCAAGCTATCTAAAATATATACCTACCAGAAATATAATAAATTAGCAATTTGTCATCTCCTTTAATGGATGTTTTTAAGCTAGATATAAATTTGAATAAATAAATTTTTATAGTATCCAAACTATACATGGGTTTCAAAATTTATACCTGTGGTAGATTCATGTTGATATATGGCAAAACCAATACAACATTGTAAAGTAAAAATAAAACAATAAATAAGTAAAAATAAAAAATTGTCACTTAAAAAAAATTTCATTTTATGGTATACTGAATTGTATTATTTTTGTGGAAAAATTGATTTCTGAAACAGTTTTTGACTAGAACAACTTCACAGATCTACCAATAAATAAAAAAATAAACAAATATTTCAAAAATTAAAAAAATCTCACTTTATGAAAATATAACTTTGGTGTTATTCTTCACATGAAGATGGTCTTATAATAAATATAATATGTTTAATATGAACAGAGTTCAACAGAAGTGGAAGAGTATCAGCATTAGTGTGAAATATTATGAAATAAGATGATTTATATGCTGTTAACATACTATGTTTTCTGTATATAAATTTAAACTTCTGTAAAAAAAAAGTACAATAACATCTTAAAAGGATTCAATAAGAGAATATGAGAAAGACTAAATATGAAGAGTGGGGTTGCTTAGGATTATAAGCAGAGAAAGGATAGCTCTCTATTAAAATGAGGTTAAGTCATTCTAGGGTAATTTTAGTCAGGAGGTGGGGTTTTGAGTCAAGATCTATTTGCAGTGGTCCTGGTGAAAAAGAGGCACTGAAAAAGACTCTGCCATCAGGAATGGAGAATACACAACATATCTGACATTTTATGATAACCAACAGAAAAGACTTGGTCATAAATTAAGACGATTATTGCAGTCAATTTGACTGTACTACATAAGTATATAATAAGCAAAGCATTGCATAGATTGTCATACCAAACACTCTCTTCCAATAACACAAGAGAAGACTCTACAAATGGACATCACCAGATGGTCAATATCAAAATCAGTTTGATTATATTCTTTACAGCCAAAGACAGAGAAGCTCTATACAGTCAGCAAAAACAAGACCAGGAGCTGACTGTGGCTCAGATCATGAACTCCTTATTGCCAAATTCAGACTTAAATTGAAGAAAGTACGGAAAAGCACTAGACCGTTCAGTTCAGTTCAGTTCAGTCACTCAGTCGTGTCCGACTCTTTGTGACCCCATAAATCGCAGCACACCAGGCCTCCCTGTCCATCACCAACTCCCGGAGTTCACTCAGACTCATGTCCATCAAGTCAGTGATGCCATCCAGCCATCTCATCCTCTGTCGTCCCCTTCTCCTCCTGCCCCCTATCCCTCCCAGCATCAGAGGCTTTTCCAATGAGTCAACTCTTTGCATGAGGTGGCCAAAGTACTGGAGTTTCAGCTTTAGCATCATTCCTTCCAAAGAAATCCCAGGGCTGATCTCCTTCAGAATGGACTGGTTGGATCTCCTTGCAGACCAAGGTACTCTCAAGAGTCTTCTCCAACACCACAGTTCAAAAGCATCAATTCTTCGGCACTCAGCTTTCTTCACAGTCCAACTCTCACATCCATACATGATTACTGGAAAAACCATAGCCTTGACTGGATGGACCATTCAGGTATGACCTAAATCAAATCCCTTATGGTCATACAGTAGAAGTGACAAATAGATACAAGGGATTAGATCTAACAGATAGAGTGCTTGAAGAACTATGAACAGAGGTTTGTGACATTGTACAGGGGGCAAGGATCAAGACCATCCCCAAGAAAAATAAATGCAAAAAGGCAAAATGCTTGTCTGTGGAGATCTTACAAATAACTGAGAAAACAAGACAAGCAAAAGGCAAAGGACAAAACAAAAGATATACCCATTTGAATGCAGAGTTCCAAAGAACAGCAAGGAGAGATAAGAAAGCCTTCTCCAGTGATCAATGCAAGAAATAGAGGAAAACAATAGGATGGGAAAGACAGAAATCTCTTCAAGAAAATTAGAGATATAAAGTGAACTTTTCATGCAAAGATGGGCATAATAAAGGACAGAAATGGTATAGACATAACAGAAGCAGAAGATATTAAGAAGAGGGAGCAAAAATACACAAAAGGACTATATAAAAAAGATCTTCATGACACAGATAACCATGATGGTGTGATCACTCACTTAGAGCCAGACATCCTGGAATGTGAAGTCAAGTGGGCCTTAGGAAACATGAATTCGAACAAAGCTAGTGGAGGTGATGGAATTCCAGTTGAACCATTTCAAATCCTAAAAGATGATGCTGTAAAAGTGCTGCACTTGATATGCCAGCAATTTTGGAAAACTCAGCTGTGGCCACAGGAATGGAAAAGGTCAGTTTTCATTCCAATCCCAAAGAAAGGCAAAGCCAAAGAATGTTCAAACTATCGCACAATTGCACTCATCTCACACACTAGCAAAGTAATGCTCAAAATTCTCCAAGCCAGGCTTCAACAGTATGTGGACCAGGAAATTCCAGATGTTCAAGCTGGATTTAGAAAAGGCAGAGGAACCAGAGATCAAATTGCCAACATCCGTTGGATCATCGAAAAAGTGACAGACTTCCACAAAAACATCTACTTATGCTTTATTTACTACACCAAGTCTGTGGACCATGTGGATCACAACAAACTGTGGAAAATTCTAAAAGAGATGGGCATACCAGACCACTAACCTGCCTCCTTTGAAATCTGTATACAGGTCAAGAAGCAAGAGTTAGTACTGGACATGGAACAACAGACTTGTTCTAAATTGAGAAAGGATTATGTCTAGACTGTATATTGTCACCCTGATTATTTAACTTATATGCAGGGTACATCATGAGAAATGCTGGACTGGATGAAGCACAAACTTGAATCAAGATTGCCAGGAGAAATAATAATAACCTCAGATATGCAGATGACACCACCCTCATGGCAGAAAATGAAGAACTAAAGAGCCTCTGGATGAAAGTGAAAAAAGGAGAGTATAAAAGTTGGCTTAAAGCTCAACTTTCAGAAAACTAAGATCATGGCATCTGGTCCCAACACGTCATGGGGAAACAATGAAAACAGTGAGAGACCTTATTTTGGGGGTTCCAAAATCACTGAAGATGGTGACTGCAGCCATAAAATTAAAAGACACTTGTTCCTTGGAAGAAAAGCTATGACCAATCTAGATAGAATTTTAAAAAGCAGAGACATTACTTTGCCAGCAAAGGTCCATCTTGTCAAAGCTATGCTTTTTCCAGTAGTCATGTATGGATGTGAGAAGAATTGATGCTTTTGAACTGTGGTGTTGAAAAAGACTTTTGAGAGTCCCTTGGACTGCAAGGAGATCCAAGCAGTCCATCCTAAAGAAAATCAATCCTGAATATTCATTGGAAGGACTGATGCTGAAGCTGAAACGCCAACATTTTGGCCACCTGATGCGAAGAACTGATTCATTGATAAAGATCTTGATGCTGGGAAAGATTGAAGGCAGGAGGAGACAAGGATGACAAAGGATGAGATGGTTGGATGGCATCATCGCCTCAATGGACATGAGCTTGAGAAAGCTTGGGAGTTGGTGATGGACATGGAAGCCTGACGTACAGCAGTCCAAAGGGTCGCAAAGAGACCGACACAACAGAGCAACTGAACTGAACTAGTGCATAGATTATATAATGGTGTTTGCTCTATCACACTCAATTTTCTCATATTTTTTAACAGTTTATTCAACATAAAGGAAATCTATACTATTTTAAATTTATCTAACTTTATGTAAATGCATTTTAACATTTCAAAACAGGATAGTAATGAGAAGGGGGCTTCAGCAGTTATTCTTCTGCAGTCACCATTGCAATGAATTAATTTAGTGGTACCTTTTTCTCACACTTAGGGTCTATGTAATCCATGGAATACAGGCAATGGTCATGCTTCAGCAAAATAGAACATTAAATTTGTTGCACAGATACTTTTCTACTCTCTCTTTGAATATAGTCTGAGCACTACAATCTAATTAATCAGACTGAAAAAGTAAGGCACTTTCCTGATGGGAACAAATTTACTCTATATTTTGCAGTGCACTTTTTTCCCCTTTCTTCAAACAGAGTTATCTTTTGTAAGTCTGAGATGCCACCATCTTCAGCAACCACTCCAACAAAGATATAATTCACTTTCTCAAAGTGTTGAAATGTCTCCCTGTATTTTAGTATCCCATTTAAGTTTGCAAGGAAGAGAATGACAACAGAGAGAAAAACACAGATTACTTACGGACTGGTAGTGTTTGGAAAATTTCTATTTTACTATAGTCTCCTTGTCCTTTTCCATTTACAGCTGCAACCCTGATTTCATAAGTTGTATTTGGTTCCAGGTTGCTCAAAACAACCATTGCTAAAAGAAAAAAAAAACATATGCCTATGATTAATACATTTTAATAAGTAAAACAAACCAAACTATTATAAAGTTGAGTGGAACAGTATCACTGAATTAATCTTTCCATGAAATATCTGAAAAGCATAAGAGCTATACATAAGTGGCAAATTATTTGTGGGTAATTGTCTTCTTCATCTCTATTTTAACTTTTTACCCAGATGCAATAACTTTCAAAGAAGAAAATTAATAGTTCCTTTCATGATACTTACATTCACAAAGTAGAAAATGAAATATTTTTCTTTCATTTTTTCAATATTCAAGAATTAAAAGGATTTAAATAAAACATCTTTACTGAATGCATCTCAAATATTTTGTCTACGCTAATGAAAGCTAAGATGTGTATTTAATGATCTATATCTTGTACTTTCATGTTAGGATGTTTCAAACCATAATACACCCACTCCCAGCATACCTCATGTTATACCAGAAATCTGCAGAACAGAGGGATGCTGCATCATTCATAGTCCTGCATTGTAAATATTACTTGTGAATAAGTCATTGAAACTAATATTCTCTTTGAACCTCAGACTGACTTGCTCCAACCTCTTATACATAAAACACAATAAAATATTCAATATCAATCAATCAATAGATGAGTGCTATAGAATTTAGTGGAGATATGAAATTCAATATTTAGAAGTCTGATCTCCAGTATAAGGTTTTTGAGTCATGTCAAAGAAGTGTCACTCAGCCAATGGTTGTGAAAGTGGATCATTTGCTTGATAATCTCAAATCAAATCAAGTTATTTTAATGCTAGCTTGAAGCCTGTCATCTCTCATATTTCTCTCTGAATTTCTTCTTGAGTATTTACCATACCAGCCCTGGATACAACACAACACAAAGGAGAAGAAAGAATCCGAAAAAGTACAGGCATATAAAATTTTATTAGAAATATTCTGTGGGTCATGACAGTCCTTTTAATTTGCTAGAAGGTTTTAAATACATTTGTAGATTTCAAAATTTTACATCTTTACAAATACCTTTGGTGGAACTAATACAATTCCATAGTTGCCTCTATCCTCACTGCTTTTGCTAAACAGAGTAAAAAGCTTTTGCTAAACAGAGTAAAAATTAAAAAGTAGACATGGAAATGCCTTGATGACCAATCAAAAGGAAGTTATATCTGGTTTACATAATAATTTAAAGTCAAATGTGCTCAGTCGCTCAGTCGTGTCTGACTCTTTGTGACCCCATGGACTGTAGACTGCCAGCCTCCTTTGTTCATGGGATTTTTCCATGGGATTTTCCTAGTAAGAATACAGGAGTGGGTTGCTATTTTCTCCTCCCAACTCAGGGCTTGTACCTGCATCTCCTGTGTCTCCTGCATTGCAGGTGGATTCTTTACTGTTATGCCACTGGGAAAACCTCAAAGTCAAATGATCAATTCATAATAGAAAATATAATCAATTATAAAAGATTAAATCATAAGTAATCAGGCACCTATCTGTAAGACTATTGATTAACATGAACAATGACTGAAGATGAGACAAACTGAATAAAATCCCAATATAGTATATTAACCTGTTTCTGATAATTACATTATAATGTATATTCACTAGATAACATTTTTCATTTTATGTTGAATGAATATACTTAGAGAATTTGATACTTTTTGTGCTCCCTTCTTTTCTCCAATATTATCATATATACCGGATAAATGTTAATGGCAAAATATGGTTCAGATATCAACCAGACAGATATTAATCCAGTATAGATGTTTCAAAATCATTCAAAAGAATACATTTTCCATAATGAAAATTTTATTTCTCATTTTCTCTACTGGGTAAGAAAACTGCACTTGCTTTAGAGAGCACACAGCCTTGTGAAAACCTTGGATGAAAACACACGGTATCAAAGTTAAAGGAGGCCAACTGAGAAAAACCGGATTAGCAGGGGAATCCAACTGATTAGAAGCTACAAGGATAAATCGGAAAGTCAGCCTTGAATTCAATTTCTTCCGACAGGTTTTTTTAGGAAACCCAAACACAGTTGGCTGGTGAGCTGGATTCAGAGAAATACCAGCCCAAGAAAAAGAATTCATTTGCAATAGAGGAATGGTTAGTGGGAGATGAAACTGGTCATGGAGATAATGGAAAGGGAGAAGGACTCAAGCTAAGAGGCAGCTGAAATGCTTAGAACTTGGAATCCCACTGAGTTTAAGAGAGAATGATTCTGCTCAAGATCTGCATAAGAAGGAATTTAAATGTTAAAAATTTATCATATTTTATCATTTAATAAGCTAAAAATATAGCAAATTTAAAATCAAAGTGGCACTTCCCCAGTGGCTCAATTGAAAAATAATCTGCCTGCAATGCAGGAGACCCAAGTTCAATCCTTGGGTGAGGAAGTTACCCTAGAGAAGGGAATGGTGACCCACTCCTGTATTCTGCCTGGAGAATTCCATGACAGATCTGGCAGGCTACAGTCCATGAAACTGGAAAGAGTTGGACATGACTGAGCAACTAACACATTCAAAATCAAAGTAAGCTAAACCTGCAGAGATTAATGCTTTATAAAAGTGAGTTTAGTTTTCAGGGGTTGTAACAAAAATGTATGGGCCCTTGGACAATCAGTAATGTCACAGAGTAGTTTGTGTTTGTAGCATGGAGACTTATGAGAGACTAGTATAGGAACTAGCCAGGTTGTAATAACATTTGTAATAAGACACTTAGTGATACAGGCTTTAGATGCATGAAAGAAATCCCATGGCTCTGGATCTGATTCCACCACTGACTGAGGTTCAACCAAGTCTTAGGGCTGAGTTTTTCTTCTCAACTTCTAAATCAAAACACTTTTATTAAGTTTTATAGAAACAAAAGTATAAAAAATTAGTTGAAAATAAGTGTAGATTGGACTTACCAGGTGGCTCTGATGGTAAAGAATCTGCCTGCATTGCAGGAGACACAGATTTGATCCCTGGTGGGAAAGACCCCTGGCTAAGGGGATGCTACCCTCTCTATTCCATTGTTGCCTGGAGAACACCATGGACAGAGGAGCCTGGTGGGCTACAGTCACAGTGATACTTACAAACATTTATACATATAATCTATATACAGAGTATACTACACAAGAATATAGGAGAGTTTGCCATAGATGCTTTTACTGCTACAGACAACTTTGGTATGTAATATGCTCTCCATATTCTATGATGTAAAGATGCAGCTGCTTACCATTGTTTTATTTATTTATTTTTGGCTGCACTCCATGGCAAGAGGATCTTAATTCCCATACCCCCTGCAGGGGAAGCATGCAGTCTTAACCTCTGGACTACCAGGGAATTCCCTTTCCATTGTTTTAAAATCACAAGTTTGACTACCTCAGCTGTGAGGGACTGGTAATGCTTATATTCAGGTGTTTGTCTTTATACAAACAAGAAAAGCGACAGAATTTAAATCACACAATTTTAATTCCAAATAAAATTTTTCATTTCTTCAGAAGCCTGGAGGTCAGACTATTCATCTTTTTAGATTAAAAATGAATAACAATAGTGTTATCAAAGAATCAGAGCATATCAAATTAAGGAAAAAGTTGATATTCCTTGGATTAAATACTTGAAGCGTATCTCCCACTACCCACTCCGTAACTACACACATTAAACAAAAGGCAGCTCTGCATTCTACTTGAATGCTCTGAGTAATTCAAGTAAAACTCCTTCTGGCTTGGATTGCCAGCACTCCTCCTCCTGTCATATTTCATCGAGATTGTGAGGCACTTTGAGTGCCTCTCTACTTCTGCCACGGGGACACTCATTTCTTGAATCCCAGGATGATCAATTCACAATTGATTTTATCCATGTTTCTCTTATTAATATGTTTGTTTTCTGTGCTAAGACTCTTTTCTAATAACTGAATTTCACAGCAAAGCAATTTGTGGAGGAGAGAAGCAACAAGAGCACAATGATGGTGAGCAGCTGTTACAACACTGGGCTAAAGGTAAAGCAGAGGGGAGGCCTTTTATAGAGGACTTTGCAAATTATAGGGGAGCGACATGGAAGAAAACCTGTTAAAGCCAGTTTACAAAGTTCATATATAAGAAGTCAGTCTGCTTTTGAGTTCTGACTCTAAAGGTTTTGGTACAATGACCCTTATTATGAGGCTTATTAACATTGTGTGAACATAAAGATTACTGTGTGAAATTGAAAGAACTCCATAAGTTGGGGCTCATTTAAAGAGAGGGAAAGGTAAGGATTCAGGGGAGGCAAAGCCTGTGTCTGTAATTTGACTTGCCTTTCTTAAATGAGAGGATATATATGTTAAATTGTCCATAATTTACTGACGTATTACCAAACATAGGGTTTCTGAATACACAAGGTAGGGCTTGAAAGCAAACCACCACTTGAAATACAAAGACTGTGTACTCTATAATAGAGCCCCTCAAATTACGAAGTTAGTTAATGAAAGACTTTCTTTCCCCCAATGTGTCCGTACAATAGAATAACAGAACCACAAACTAAGGTGTGGGATGGGTTCTTTCTCTATAATTTATTGAAAATTCAAACTCAAAAATTAGGTGAAAGTAGGTCTAGATTACAAACCACTAAAAGTTCTCCAAGGACAAATGGCAAACATTTAAGTCTTTCATAGTTATATTCATGCTGATTTAGAAACCATAATGCAATTCTTCTGAAAATTATAAACAACCATGAATTCTCCTTTGACATGGCAACAAGGGCAAGTTCTATAAAAACGCTGGTTTCTCTCACTAATGTAATGTTTCTGATTGATTTAAATATAACTGTGTTTTATAAAGGCCATTTTGTTATCTGGCTATAAATGTAAAGGGTACAGTAAATACATGGCAATAATGTATTGAGATACACTAAAAACAGTGACATTTTAACTGACAAATGAAAGGAAAATCGAACTTTTTAAACATTATTTTTACAAGTATGGAAATGATATTACTAGAGAGAAAAATCTGATCCATATTCTCTAAGAAGGGAATCGAGTTTTATTAAAAGCAGTTGAACAAAATATATTTTGTTTGTTCAGAAAATGGATTGTCAGTTCCTCCCTTTGGCTGTCAAGAGAAGCAGAGGCTACTGAATATTTACAACTCTCAGAGCAAGGTAAATTACATATTAATATTTACATACTAATTAGGTTTAGCAAAGCTCTAAAGTGAGATGAAAATTTAACCATACTCTCTTCACTCTCTTAAACCCTGGATCTCTCCATGGGTTTTTCCTCCATGGGTCATTCAATATAGAGATAAGGACTCCCTTTGTGTAGAACTGCTGTATCATCCATCTAACATCGAACTGTTCAGGTTATCACAAACTCGGAAAACATCAGATAGCCAAGAACAATCACAAAGCTTGTCTAGGATAGAACTGATCATTCCAAATTTCACCTGCTCTTAATCTCCTCAGATAAATCTGTAAATATAATGAAATCCCCAAAGTTCCTCATCTGAGATTCAACTTTTGTTGTCTAAACAGTTAAAACAAGAAACAAGACAAGATAGCTTTTTTTGGAGACAGAAAATTCTCTTACTCCTTTCTGCAGAAGTTTACAAAAGGTTTGAATAAAAACAAAAGTAATTTTTTAACTTTTATTTCCATAATGCAGAATTTTGACCTCAGTTATTCTTTACATACATGAAAATAATATGTTGGGATGATTTAATTATTAATGCAAAATGTCTTCAAGTTTTCTTAAGTGGTTTATGCAAATACTCATCTCAGTTCAACTATATTTTCATGTACTCTTGAAAGTATCCATTTTATTTTTGCACACTTATATAGTGTTTAAAGATTCCATCAGTTGAAAAAGAATATTATCTCACTTTTTAAAACCATCTTAAAGATTTTTATAGATCATAATATATAAGTTGTTTCCTGCTGCTGCTGCTAAGTCGCTTCAGTTGTGTCCAACTCTGTGCGACCCCATAGATGACAGCCCACCAGGCTTCCCCGTTCCTGGGATTCTCCAGGCAAGAACACTGGAGTGGGTTGCCGTTTCCTTCTCCAATGAATGAAAGTGAAAAGTGAAAGTGAAGTCGCTCAGTCGTGTCCGCCTCCTAGTGACCCCATGGACTGCAGCCCACCAGGCTCCTCCATCCATGGGATTTTCCAGGCAAGAGTACTGGAGTGGGTTGCCATTGCCTTCTCCGTATAAGTTGTTTAAATACATACTATGGGCTTCCCAGGTGACACAGCAGTAAAGAATCTGTCAATGCAAGAGACAAAGATGTGGGTTTGTTCCCTGGGTCGGGTAGATCCCCTGGTGCAGGAAATGGCAACCTACTCCAGTATTCTTGCTTGGAAAATTCCATGGACAGAGAAGTCTGGTGGGCTATGGGTGGCAAAGAGTTGGAGATGACTGAGCACGCACAGATATAAATATATATACTATTAATACAAATAATGTTTAGGGATATACTATTTATAATAAATAATTCAAATGAATATATTCTTTGATGAAGAGTAGAATGAAAAATTAAATTATCATGTACTATTTGTGTTGGGTTTTAACTAAAAAAATATATTGATGACACTATTTTAAAACTACAGCTCATCATTTCTGAATTTATGTAAGTTTTTTCTTTCCTGTACTGCTTTTTATGTTCTTTTTCACTTTGAGCATAAATGATACATAAAAACAATTTAACAATTGTCTTGAATTAAATAGCTTATCCTTGAAATATGCTTTTTGCTAAAACCTTGCTTTAAATAAAGAATAGTTTCACCAAAATTATTTTCATAAACTATTCATACTTTTTATGTTTGAAATATAATACTTCTTATCACATAGAAATTATTCCTCTAAAGGAGTTTGACTGATTTTCTTTAGGATCCACTTAGTATGTAAATGATGATAGATAAATAATTACCAAAATTTTTAAAACCTCGAATAGCCAAAGCGATCTTGAGAAAGAAGAATGGAACTGGAGGAATCAACCTACCTGACTTCAGGCTCTACTACAAAGCCACAGTTATCAAGACAGTATGGTACTGGCACAAAGACAGAAATATAGATCAATTGAACAAAATAGAAAGCCCAGAGATAAATCCACACACATATGGACGGACACTTTATCTTTGACAAAGGAGGCAAGAATATACAATGGATTAAAGACAATCTCTTTAACAAGTGGTGCTGGGAAAACTGGTCAACCACTTGTAAAAGAATGAAACTAGAACACTTTCTAACACCATACACAAAAATAAACTCAAAATGGATTAAAGATCTAAACATAAGACCAGAAACTATAAACTCCTAGAGGAGAACATAGGCAAAACACTCTCTGACATACATCACAGCAGGATCCTCTATGACCCACCTCCCAGAATATTGGAAATAAAAGCAAAAATAAACAAATGGGACCTAATTAACCTTATAAGCTTCTGCACATCAAAGGAAACTATCAGCAAGGTGAAAAGACAGCCTTCAGAATGGGAGAAAATAATAGCAAATGAAGCAACTGACAAACAACTAATCTCAAAAATATACAAGCAACTCCTACAGCTCAACTCCAGAAAAATAAATGACCCAATTAAAAAATGGGCCAAAGAACTAAATAGACATTTCTCCAAAGAAGACATACAGATGGCTAACAAACACATGAAAAGATGCTCAACATCACTCATTATCAGAGAAATGCAAATCAAAACCACTATGAGGTACCATTTCACACCAGTCAGAATGGCTGCGATCCAAAAGTCTACAAATAATAAATGATGGAGAGGGTGTGGAGAAAAGGGAACCCACTTACACTGTTGGTGGGAATGCAAACTAGTACAGCCACTATGGAGAATAGTGTGGAGATTCCTTAAAAACCTGGAAATAGAACTGCCTTATGATCCAGCAATCCCACTGCTGGGCATACACACTGAGGAAACCAGAAGGGAAAGAGACACGTGTACCCCAATGTTCATCGCAGCACTGTTTATAATAGCCAGGACATGGAAACAACCTAGATGTCCATCAGCAGATGAATGGATAAGAAAGCAGTGGTACATATACACAATGGAGTATTACTCAGCCATTAAAAAGAATACATTTGAATCAGTTCTAATGAGGTGGATGAAACTGGAGCCTATTATACAGAGTGAAGTAAGCCAGAAGGAAAAACACCAATACAGTATACTAACACATATATATGGAATTTAGAAAGATGATAACAATAACCCTGTGTACGAGACAGCAAAAGAGACACTAATGTATGGAACAGTCTTATGGACTCTGTGGGAGAGGGAGAGGGTGGGAAGATTTGGGAGAATGGCATTGAAACATGTAAAATATCATATATGAAACGAGATGCCAGTCCAGGTTCAATGCTCGATACTGGATGCTTGGGGCTAGTGCACTGGGACGACCCAGAGGGATGGTATGGGGAGGGAGGAGGGAGGAGGGTTCAGGATGGGGAGCACATGTATCCTGTGATGGATTCATTTTGATATTTGGCAAAACTAATACTATTATGTAAAGTTTAAAAATAAAATAAAATTTAAAAAAAGCAATAATTACCAAAATTTTTCTTCTATAATCTAAATTAATAAATTTTTATAAAATACCCATGAGAAGTATCTTGAATGACTAAAAGTAATCAGAATGTTATTTTTTCATTCACAAATATGCTAATTTCCCAAAATATCAAAACAAAATTACTTTTTATATTATAAACTTTTTTGTTTTTCTCCTGTTTTTAGGGGGAAAGGAATTAGGAGCTGAAGTTAAGCTTTTGTAACTAAATGTGGCTATAAAAACTCGAAGCCACATTTTAGCTATTTAACCTCTTAATAAATTTTATTAAGTCTGTCTAGTCAAAGCTATGTTTTTTCCAGTAGTCATATATGGATGTGAGAGTTGGACTGTAAAGAAAGCTGAGTGCCGAAGAATTGATGCTTTTGAACTGTGGTGTTGGAGAAGACTCTTGAGAGTCCCTTGGACTACAAAGAGATCCAACCAGTCAATCGAAAAGGAAATCAGTCTTGAATATTCATTGGAAGGACTGATGCTGAAGCTGAAGTTCCAATATTTTGGCCACCTGATGCAAAGAGCTGACAAACTGGAAAAGACCCTGATCCTAGGAAAGACTAGGTAGGAGGAGAGGGGGACAACAGAGGAAGAGATGGTTGGATGGCATCACCAACTCAATGGACGTGAGTTTGAGCAAGCTCCAGGAGTTGTTGATGAACAGGGAAGCCTGATGTGCTGCAGTCCATGGGGTCTCAAAGATTTGGACACAACTGAGTGACTGAACTGAATTGAATAACAATTATACATATTTTTTATGTTATCAATTATGCCTTCTACTTTGGATTCTGAATGTTTTACTGAGAGAAGCTTTCTACTGTAAGATTCTTATGGGCAGAACACATATGCTATGCTATGCTATGCTAAGTCACTTCAGTCGTGTCCGACTCTGTGTGACCCCATAGACGGCAGCCCACCAGGCTCCCCCGTCCCTGGGATTCTCCAGGCAAGAACACTGGAGTGAGTTGCCATTTCCTCCTCCAATGCATGAAAGTGAAAAGTGAAAGTGAAGTCACTCAGTCGTGTACGACTCTTCGCGACCCATGGATTGCAGCCCACCAGGCTCCTCCGTCCATGGGATTCTCCAAGCAAGAGTCCTGGAGTGGGGTGCCACTGCCTTCTCTGAACACATAGCACACATATTGTATGCACTGTCTCTTGCCCTCACAGAGCGTACATATTTCAAATGCATAATGAGAAGTCAATAAAGAGTTTTTGAATTGAAATTTTAAAACATATGCTCAATAAAAGCTCACTTAAAAACTGATCCTAAATGAACATTTTCTAAATCTACAGTTGCTATCCTTGATCTCTAGTTTATTCGATTTATTCTTGCATTACTGAACATTTAAAGAACATTTTACTTCCTCGAATAAAATGTTTTGTTTGATCAAAGAATCCACCACTCAAATTCTATTCGATGATATGTCATTGAATACCTAGACAAGACCAGATCTGTTGTATCCTTCATTTCACAGATAAATAAATGGGGGCTCAGAGGATCAAACAGTCAAGAATTAGCAAAGCGTGGATTCTATCTTAAAGCTTTGCCTTGTCCCACACTTGCATCTCAGACTGTAAAACCAGAGTACAGAAAATCACTGCAACCAAGGAATCCAGAAAGTCCTCATAAACTCAAAAGTGAGGAAAATGTATCCTCTCTCAAACACATGGGGCTCTCCTGATAACTGGTAAAAATTTTACCTGCAATGCAGGAGACCCCAGTTTGATTCCTGGATTGGGAAGATCTGCTGGAGAAGGGAAAGGGTACCTACTCCAGTATTCTTGGGCTTCCCTTGTGGCTCAGCTGGTAAAGAATCCACCTGCAATGTGGGATACCTGGGTTCAATTCCTGGGTGGAGAAGATCCCCTGGAGAAGGGAAAGGCTACCCACTCCAGTATTCTGGCCTGGAGAATTCCATGGACTGTGTAGTCCATGGGGTCACAAAGAGTCAGATGTGACTGAGTGACTTTCACTTTCACTCAAAGACATTAATTACATATAAAAGTAAAAACTATAAAAAATGATAATTCTGCATATACTTTTCTTCCAAGATTTAACTTAAGCTATTAGAAGGCAAAACTTCTTTCTCAGAATATTTTACTCAGTTATGTATTTCTAGGGCTTCCCAATGTGGACCTAGTGGTAAAGAACCCTCCTGCCAATGCAGGAGATGTAAGAGATGTGAGTCTGATCCCTAGGTCAGGAAGATTCCCTGGAGGAGGGCAAGAAAACCCACTCCAGTATTCTTCCCTGGAGAATCCCATGGATAGAGGAGGCTGGTGGGCTACAGTCCATGGCGTTGCAGACAGCTGGACACAACTGAGGTGACTTAGCATACAGGCATGTATGTATTTCTGGATTCTCATTAAACAATGTAAATCCATACTGATGATCTTAACATATTCTCAGCACTGTAAGATGGACACAACTCAGTGATTTTTCCTATAGTTCACAGGAACACATTATAATTACAGTAAGATGCAGTAATGAGAGATTCAGAATAAAGTCAGATTGAACAATCTGATTATTAAGAGCTCTTAAGTTTCTCACTGTAGGAAAAAAAGACATTTCCTTCTGCCTATTGTACATTTTGGGCAACTTGTTCTTTCAGTTCTATGTATTTTTAAATACTCAATTAGTTTAGTTTATATACCATATATATACCCTTATATACCAAGGTTCCTAGACACACTACCAATAATGCAGAATGAACCGATCTTACTCTGTCATTTATGTTCTTATTTATCCACACACCAAACCACAGGACGATCCAGAAATTCCCCCCAAAAAGTGAGCAAGATTCTGAATCAATTCATCAGGTGCAGTGTGGGGAGTTTGTCTCCCCTAGAGTTTTTAGTTTTTATAAATTCTTTATTCCTCCATATTCAAGGAAGTTATATACTATTATTTTAAACTCATATTAATATTCAAAATTTCTCCTAGAGAGGCTTTGCTTTTCTCCACACTGAACTCAGATATCCCCTTCATTTCTAATCAATTGCTTGCTATTTTTGAATTCTGTACATTCCTTTTTGAATTATGGTTTGCTCAGGATATATGTTCCTTAGTACGATTGCTGGCTCAGACAGTATTTTTAGTTTTTAAAGGAACCTCCACAATGTTCTCCATAATAGTTGTATCCATAGTAGTTGTATCAATTTACATTCTCACCAACAGTGCAAGAGAATTCCCTTTGTTCCACACCCTCACCAACGTGTATTGTTTGTAGATTTTTTGAAGATGGCCATTCAGACAAGTGTATGGCCATACATTTTGCTCTGCATTTCTCTAGTAACGAGAAATGTTGAGCATGTTTTCCTGTGTTTTGTGGCCATGTGTATGTTTTATTTGGAGAAATATCTGTTTAGGTCTTCCACCCATTTTTGATTGGGTTACTTGCTGCTGTTGTTGTTTTGTTTTGTTTTTTTGATATGAAGCTGCATGAGGTTGTTGTATATTTTGGAGATTAATCCTTTGCCAATTACTTCATTTACAAATATTACTCCCATTCTGAGGGTTGTCTTTTCATCTTCTTTGTGGTTTCCTTTGCTGTACAAAGCTTTTAAGTTTAATTAGGTCTTATTTGTTTATATTTTCATTACTGTGGGAAATGGGTCAAAAAGGATCTTGCTGTGATTTATGTCAAAGAATATTCTGCCTGTTTTCTTGTAAGAATTTTATAGTGGTTGTCTCACATTTAGGTCTTTAATCCATTTTGAGTTTAGTTTTGTGTATGGTGTTAGGAAGTGTTCTAATTTCATTCTTTGACAGGTAGCTGTCCAGTTTTCCCAGAACCACTTATTGAAGAAATTGTGTTTTCTCCATTGAAAATTTTTGCCTCCTTTGTCATAGATTAAATGACCATAAATGTATGGGTTTATTTCTGAGGTCTCTATCCTATTCCATTGATTTATATATCTCCTTCATGCCAGTACCATAGAGTTTTGATTACTGGTGGTTTCTCATAAAACTAAAACTAGAAATTCCATATGACCCAGTATTCACTCCTGGGAATATGGCCGGAAAAAACCCAAAACCATAATTAGAAAAGATACGTGCACTTCAATATTCATCGCAGCATTATGTACAGTTGCCAAGATATGGAAGCAATGTAAGTATTCATTAACAGGTGAATGGATAAAAATGTGGTGCACACATACACACACACAAACACACATACACACACACTGAAATACTACTAAGTCATAAAAAATAAAAACCTGCTTTATACAGCAACATGGATGGACTTAGAGGGTATTATGCTGATTGAAATATGTCAGACATAGAAAGGCAAATATTGCATGACAGTGCTGATAGAAGAACACAAAAATTACAACATACTAGAGAATACAATAAAAGAGGCACAGACCCACAGATATAAAGAACAGCTAGTGGTTATCAGTGGGGAGAAGGAAGGGTGAGGAACAATAAAAGGATAGGTGATTAAGAAGTACAAAATATTTTGTATAAAAAGTACATTACACAACACAAGGAATACAGCTAATATTTAATAGCATATATTAATGGGTTATAACCTTTAAAAGTCATGAATCACTATATTGTATACCTGTAAAGTATAATGTTGCACATAAATTATATGCCCAGAGATAAATCCACGTACCTATCGATACCTTATCTTTGACAAAGGAGGCAAGAATATACAATGGAGAAAGACAATCTCTTTAATAAGTGGTGCTGGGAAAAGTGGTCAACCACTTGTAGAAGAATGAAACTAGAACAATTTCTAAAACCATACACAAAAATAAACTCAAAATGGATTAAAGATCTAAACATAAGACCAGAAACTATAAGACTCCTAGAGGAGAACATAGGCAAAACACTCTCCGACATACATCACAGCAGGATCCTCTATGACCCACCTCCCAGAATATTGGAAATAAAAGCAAAAATAAACAAATGGGACCTAATTAAACTTAAAACCTTCTTCACAACAAAGGAAACGCTAAGCAAGGTGAAAAGACAGCCTTCAGAATGGGAGAAAATAATAGAAAATGAAGCAACTGACAAAGAATTAATCAAAAAATATTCAAGCAACTCCTGCAGCTCAATTCCAGAAAAATAAACAACCCAATCAAAAAATGGGCCAAAGAACTAAACAGACATTTCTCCAAAGAAGACATACAGATGGCTAACAAACACATGAAAATAAAAACCACAATTAGGTACCATTTCACGCCAGTCAGAATGGCTGCGATCCAAAAGTCTACAAGCAATAAATGCTGGAGAAGGTGTGGAGAAAAGGGAACCCTCTTACACTGTTGGTGGGAATGCAAACTAGTACAGCCACTATGGAGAACAGTGTGGAGATTCCTTAAAAAACTGGAAATAGAACTGCCTTATGATCCAGCAATCCCACAGCTGGGCATACACACCAAGGAAACCAGAATTGAAAGAGACATGTGTACCCCAATGTTCATTGCAGCACTGTTTATAATAGCCAGGACATAGAAGCAACCTAGATGTCCATCAGCAGATGAATGGATAAGAAAGCAGTGGTACATATACACAATGGAGTATTACTCAGCCATTAAAAAGAATACATGTGAATCAGTTCTAATGAGGTGGATGAAACTGGAGCCGATTATACAGAGTGAAGTAAGCCAGAAGGAAAAACACCAATACAGTATACTAATGCATATATATGGAATTTAGAAAGATGGTAACAATAACCCTGTATGCGAGACAGCAAAAGAGACACAGATGTATAAACAGTCTTTTGGATTCTGTGGGAGAGGGAGTGGCTGGAATGATTTGGGAGAATGGCATTGAAACATGTATAATATCATATAAGAAATGAGTCGCCAGTCCAGGTTCAATGCAGGATACAGGATGCTTGGGGCTAGTGCACTGGAATGACCCAGAAGGATGGTACAGCAAGGGGGGTTGGGAGGGGGGTTCAGGATGGGGAACACGTGTACACCCATGGCAGATTCATGTTGATGTATGGCAAAGCCAATACAATATTGTAATTAGCCTCCAATTAAAATAAATGAATTTATACTAAACAATAAAATAAAAAGTTCTTTTCATGTGTTCCTGTGTCAAACAGGGATCAGTTGTGGAAATCAAGATCTTTGGCAAAACATTCCAAATGGAAGAAGCTTTGTGGAGTACATTCATTTTTCTGCCATGTGAAAAATATTCTGTCCATTGACATGGCAAAATCACCAGATTATGCTCAGGCATGATCTATCACTAAGGAGATTTCCTTGCTTCTCTAATGATAAGTGAGCCAGTAGCAGCAGGACATGTCATTCATTGGTTTAATGATGCCTTTTGGTATGAAGAGGCATCTTTATATATGATATGAAGGCATCTTCATATATGGGAGGAAAATTACAAATAATTAAGACCACTTTTTAAGGCTTCCCTGATAGCTCAGTTGGTAAAAAATCCACCTGCAATGCAGGAGACTTGGGTTTGATCCCTGGGTTGGACAGATTCCCTGGAGAAGGGAAAGACTACCCACGTCAGTATTTCGGCCTGGAGAATTCCATGGATTGTATAGTCCATGAGGTCACAAAGAGTCAGACACGACCAAGCGACTTTCACTTGACTTCACTTCTAGCCCACTTTTTAGAGGAAGGTAAACAACTACCTCAATTTTCTCAATAGTCTGCTGCTGCTGCTGCTAAGTTGCTTCAGTCATGTCCGACTCTGTGCAACCCCACAGATGGCAGCCCACCAGGCTTCCCCGTCCCTGGGATTCTCCAGGCAAGAACACTGGAGTGGGTTGCCATTTCCTTCTCCAATGCATGAAGGTGAAAAGTGAAAGTGAAGTCACTCAGTCCTGTCCGACTCTGAGCGACCCCTTGGACTGCAGCCTACCAGGCTCCTCCGTCCATGGGATTTTCCAGGCAAGAGTGCTTGAGTGGGGTGCCATCGCCTTCTCCGGTCAACAGTCTACTATGTCTACATTTTGAATATGTCTAATATTTTAAAATCCTATAATACATATTTTAAACATCTTAGTAGGTGGCATGACAATTTATTAATATAAATAGAATTAGGTTTTAAAGGATGGATAAGTACATAGCATTAGTTGCCAGAAGAGCCTGTGTAGTCATTAGAAACTGCAAAGCAAGATGAAACAGCTAACTTGCTTGAGTGTTTTTATATATTATAATTCATTTTCATGAAAAGTGAAAGTGTTAGTCGCTCAGCTGTGTCCGACTTTTTGTGACCCCATGGGCAATAGCCCACCAAACCCTTTTGTCCATGGAATTCTCCAGACAAGAATACTGGACTGGGTTGCCATTTCCTTCTCCAGGGAATCTTCCCAACCTAAGGATCGAACCTGGGTCTTCCACATTGCAGGCAGGCTCTTTACCATCTGAGCCACAGTGGCAGATGTTTGGAAATAGTTAATAACAATTTTATTTTATTATAAACAAACTTAGTAATTACATGATGCATTAATTCATCTTAGGTGATATGGAATATTGATAGGTTCACACATTATGGTATCAGTTCAGCTCAGTCATGTCCGACTCTTTGCAGCCCCATGAATCCCAGCATGCCAGGCCTCCCTGTCCATCACCAACTCCCAGAGTTCACTCAGACTCACGTCCATCGAGTCAGTGATGCCATCCAGCCATCTCATCCTCTGTCGTCCCCTTCTCCTCCTGCCCCCAGTCCCTCCCAGCATCAAGTTCTCAAATGTGTGGTCAAGATGGAAAGATGACTCGTGTCTTAATATTTATATTATGAGGTCATTAGCTGGCAGTCAGAGACTGATATAAGCTATACTTATTAAAGACATGCAAAAGAATATAAAATATTTCTACTAAAAGATAATGAAATAAATTTTTACAAATAAGTTCAAGTTTATATTGGGATGTGAAGGATGGACAAAAAAGAGTGAAATTCAAGCATGACTGAAGAAAGTAGAATGTGTGTTTGGCACAATAAGTGGACTGGTTTTGATGTGCCAAGTGTTTGTTTGAGGGAATGTTATGAGATTAAGAAGAAAAGACACAAGAAGCACACACAAACACATAATACATACTTGCATATGTATATATGTATACATAGTATTATTGATCATTTACTAAATATGATTATTTGAATTATGTTTTATATCATTTGATTGGAGAAATGGAATTATTTTTCAGATTACTTTTATGCACCCTAATGACTGATCTTTTACATATCTTGGAATGTGAGCATCCTATTTTAATGTCACTGATATATGCAATATGATTTTTTAAATGACATTGAAAAAAATCAAAGCAGAACACTATTAGTTCAAAATGCTAATCAGACCTTAATGTAGAAAACTGGAGGACATGAGATAGCAACAGTAAGACAAAATAAGAACATTATCTCCATGGTCCACAGATGATATTAAATTGCTGAGAAGCAGAGCAGTGTCAGTCTCTGAAATCACTTCTAATGACAGTCCATGATGTTCATCCTCCTTAGGAGGATGGTACTATCGAAGAAGGCATTAGAACCTTTCCAACAAAAGAATCTTGAGCCATTTAGTTCATAAAAGTAAAGGTCTATACCCTCTTTAAACGATCAGTATATTTATAAACAATAATAGAAAAATACTGTTCATTATATTTTAATAATAAAAATCAAATAATTTTAACAAAGCGAAATATTTGGGGGCATGATTTCAAAAAGTTTAGCAGAACAAAATGTAGATGTCTTCTGAAGGCCCCAATTGTTTAAGTTCACTATCCAAATAATCCTGATGCTTAGAGCACAGGGATTGCTCACTGAATTAATAAGAATTTGTAAGCCATATTCCAGTGAAGACTTTATTTACACTGCATACTAACGTATCCAGAAGACTGTATGTTTGAGCAGTGAAATTGGTTCTATTTTTTTAAGTTTCTAGGATCTATGAATACTTTCATCCGCCTGTGGATTAAATTCCTATAAAATATTCATGTTTCTTTTCTCACTCCCCATAAACATCTTTCCTATATAAATTCATTCCATTTCTTCATAATCTTTATTTCTGTGATTCATAAAATTATAACCACACAGAAAAGCTTATTAATTTTACAGAAAAAAATTAAACTTATTTGTATAAAAACTCTCTCATTACCGTAGAGACAATGCTGAGTACAGAATTTTGTATGAATTTGTCTCTTCATCCTGACATACGTGAGGAATTTTATAGCAGACAAGGAATTTTACTTAACACTGCTATTTCACGCAATTTTCCTCTTAGCTTAGTTCCCTCTAAACTTTGTTCTACATAGTTTAAATTCATTAAGATTGCAATTATATATAAATTTGTAATTTAGTTAGAGTTCTTTTTATGGGCACAATGGAAACCGTC
Organism: Bos mutus; assembly: GCF_027580195.1. Classification (NCBI taxonomy): domain Eukaryota; kingdom Metazoa; phylum Chordata; class Mammalia; order Artiodactyla; family Bovidae; genus Bos; species Bos mutus. Next base: position 14,239,573 of record NC_091617.1, read on the forward strand.
CAAGATATTCTTGTTTTGAATTTTAACATACAGAAGTCTTTCCACTACATGCAAATTAGAACAGATTTCCTTTCACTTAAAATATGAAATTACTGTGAATTACTTTTTCTTTCTTTCTTTGCAATTCATAAGAGTTTACGGCACTTGCATTTAACATAGACAGATGGTTTTTGCAGTCAGCTTCTCTTATGCCTTTCACCACTGAAATATAGCCATTTAGAAATGATAGCCACTTTTCTTTAGGTATATTTATGTTGGAAACAGTAGAATCATAAAAAAAGTATTTCTTGAAGAGAATTGTTAAAGCACATTGGAACTTATTAAGTTTTAAAAATCTGCAACAGTTTAGAGCTAACACTAATGATCATTTTAAATAATTTCTAAAATTGCGAAATTGAATAGTATATGTGGAGGGAAATCCAGTTTTGCTTAGGCAATTGCAAGTAATACAGATTCAAAGAAGCATTGGAATAAAAATTGTAAAGTGTAATTTGGAGTAATGACAAAATATATTTTAGCTATTGAGAAACTAGAAGATTATTTAAGCAAAAACAAGCAAATAAACCAAAGAACCCCTTTAGATCCATTTCATCACAAGTGGTAGGCAAAGAAGTTTGTTAAGAAATGGTATATTATAGCTCTTCAAACATGAACGGGCTATCATAGATTCATATCACTGTATCACATGAATCCTTTACTCAATGATTATGAAAGATATCTGCTAAAATATAATAAAACAAAAAATACATAGTAATATGAACTTTAAGAACATACACACAAAAGAAAAAAAAAAACAAAGATAAGAAGGAAAAAAGGAAATTCATTTTTAGTTAAAATAAACCACTGTGTATATGGTTTGAAAGAAGCAGAGACAGAAAGGACCTAAAAGTATGCTCACATTATATTCAGGGATAGGTTCTGAGGTGTGTTTCAAAAAAAAAATATATATATATAAAAGGAAGTTTTAAGTAGAAAAAATATATTAATGATTTCTTTATTTTTAATGCTACCACAACATAACATAGAAAATTTCTCATAAATTTAGGAATGTGACAAGTTAGATAACATCAAATATGGCAAAACGCATTTGAGGAAATACATGTATGGGATTAATTTTGTTGAATTATGATATTCATTCTCATTATTTTTATTCTATATTTTAAATAATCACTGGCATTCTTTTAAAATACTAACAAAAGCAGAAACGTTTCATACTCAACAATGACCATGGAAGAAATTTTTATATTTAGTAACATTAATAAAGTGTTTCCACTAATGATTATTCTGAGTTTTACATTCAGATTGAAAGAGGCCTAATCTGTACATTTTCATTAAAAATTAATTGACAATATAATAGAATCATGGCCTCTTCCAATATTATGTATGCTGTAGACATAGCGTTATACATATACAATATGCTCCTCAATCACCAGTGAAGAATCCAGGAGCTGTTGAACAAACTGATCACAAGGCTGAGAAGCCCTGTCTTTGCAAACAACACCAAGTGGTTTTTTCTCTCACTTTTTAGTATACACGTCTAGACAAGGATCACCAGATATTTGAGAAAAGTTTCCAGTATGAATGACAGAGAATAAAATAAATAAAAACAACAACAAAGTAAGTCTAGGAGAAAATCAGGGAGCAGAAACAACTTTGACAACAGACTATCATGAAGGATTTAGAAATTTAAAATTGATAACAAACTAAAAATATAAATGTTACAGTGAAAAAAATATATAGTAGGATGGTACTAATCTTCAATCTACTTCAGTTTAAGCTTATATTCAAAAGTTTGCTGATCTATCAGACATAGACTTATATGTTATAAATCCAAACAAATACTTCAAAACAATTTTGAAAAATATGCTTATTAAATGTTACTTTTCAAAGAAGAAATGGCTTTTTATACCATATAAATTGATGTTTTTTCTTTCAAATTTTAATTAAAACAGATTTTTTCACTAACACTAAAACCTGCATAAAAAGTTTTGAATTATATGTAACATGAAGCATGCACATAATCTTAACTGTAATGTTTTCAAAATAAATACTTTAATGTTAAATTTGCCATCAAAAAATTAAAATACACACAATGAAATTGCATCCTGCAAAACCACATTTAAAGTTCAATGGAACTATGCAATGAAAGGATTGAAAAATCCAACCGGTATTTATTTTCAAATTATAGTCAATTATTATATTCCTTGATTAGTTAAAAAGGCAAGAACTCAGAAAGTAAAAGTTTCATTGAATTTTTATTGAGAAAGTGCTCTTATGTTCAAATAAAACTTATCTCCCTTATTTTCAGTAACAAAGGGAAATTCTACTATAAGCTTAGACCTAAATAAAGCAAAGTGTATAATAATTTTGGTTTACACTGGAAGGACTTCTTGTGTGATTCTAGCTGTGATTTTATGTGTGTTTCTAAACATTTCACAAATCAATAGAAATAGATTATGCTATTTGAGAGAATTATTTTCTTCTCTGTTAAAAAGAGCTTGATATTTTAAAATATTAATTTTCCATTTTCATCTTGAAGACTGAAAACTGAGTAGCAAGTTTGCAAGATTATTATTTTCTCTTAATTTGTGCCCAATGAGGTATATATTAACACTTACAAAATGTTAAATGATATGGCAATGAGTATGTCATATAGCCCTCCCAGTCAAAAAGTCTTACTCCACCTGTAATACATGATTTTCACTCATAATTAAATGTTAGGATGACTCACATTCCATTTTTGAATAGTTCAGGTTTTGATATCTGATTTGCTCATAATTCTCTATGTTTTGAAAATTAGTTTTGTGTCACATCAATGATTGGGATGATCAGTAAGGGTTTAGTTAAGCCCTGACAAAGAATATAATAATAGGTCTAGTCTTCAATTGCCCTCTAAGCCAGGTGCAGAGTTAGCAACTGAAATTCACAGAAGATTAATTAATAAGTCATTTAGAGTTACAATTCACTAACAGGAAATTTCCTATTGAATGACATTACAATCAAGCAAGAGCTGATATTTATGTCTAGGTGACTTCCCTGGTGGCTCAGATGGTAAAGCATCTGCCTACAATGTGGGAGACCCAGGTTCGATCCCCGGGTTGGGAAGATCCTCTGGAGAAGGAAGCGGCAACCCACTCTAGTACTCTTGCCTGGAAAATCCCATGGATGGAGGAGCATTGTAGACTACAGTCCATGGGGTCACAAAGAGTAGGACATGACTGAGCGACTTCACTTTCACTATGATATTGGCAATTGGAATCAGATACATGAATAGTATATAATGTATTGTAGATACATGGAAAAGTAACTAAACAGACACTAAACTAATGTAAATTAGAAGAAGAAAACCACTCTGAGGGCAAAAAGATGCAGTAGCTGAAACGTTCATGACCATATGCACCTACCTTTATACAGATAAACCTAAATCAATCTTCTAAGAAATGCCTCAAAGGCAATGAGTACGATTATGTTCATAAAAATCTCAAAGTTTAAGATGAATGATTAGCACAAATTATAAAACAAATATATAGTAATATCATTTTTTCATTATTCAAAAATATACGAGTCCCTTAACACATCTTCAAAGTAGATAAATACTTTGCTGCTGCTGCTGCTGCTAAGTCACTTCAGTCGTGTCTGACTCTGTGTGACCCCAGAGACAGCAGCCCACCAGGCTTCCCTGTCCCTGGGATTCTCCAGGCAAGAACACTGGAGTGGGTTGCCATTTCCTTCTCCAACGCATGAAAGTGAAAAGTGAAAGTGAAGTCGCTCAGTTGTTCCTGACTCTTAGCGACCCCATGGACTGCAGCCTACCAGGCTCCTCTGTCCATGGATTTTCCAGGCAAGAGTACTAGAGTGGGGTGCCATTGCCTTCTCCGAAATACTTTGCAATGGAAAACAATTAAAAAAATAATGCTAAATAAGATCGCAAATTCTGAGGTTTGTGTATATACATATTCATAACTATACATAGATACACACACAGATTTTATTATGTCTCACAATTCAAACTTCAACAAAATTTTGAGGTCTATGAAATGAAATCAGCCTTTTAAATTTTATTTTAAATAGATATATGATAAAGAGGATATAGTAAATATGGACATTTTAGCTAAGATGCCTGGGAGTAACTCAGACAGAAGATAGTTAGGGTTTGCCACAGGTGTAGACATGACTGAGTGACTGTCATTAGTGCCTATATTAAAATATAAATGCAATATAATTAAGAAATATGCAGTTCCTTTCTTGCCACTCATTCTAGGGAAGAGAGAATTTTAGCTTGAAATCACTTCCAAAGCAGGTGTGATTGTGAGAGGATATTGTGGGTTGGCCAGGGTAAAAGAATAATTCTAGGCATTGTTAAAAGCACCTAAACTTGTCTAGTGAAGAACATGAGAGCAAGATTGAAGTATCCCTTTTAAAGTAAACTATAGTGACTCAATGAAATATGTGTGCTTAAGGCAGAAAGTTTAAGTCTAAACTATCTCATATATTCTAAAAGTCAAATTATTGATGTAAATTTTATAGCAAACATAACCATCATTATGCATTCCACATTTCATATTTCTATTAGTATAAAGCATTTGCTATTCTGATCTTTATTCTATTTTATATCTTTACCATATCTTTATGAAAATGGTACATCTCCTTGCTAAAGGAAGAACAAATGCCAGACACACATATTCTAGATTGCTAGGGTTGGTAATCCCAGTGGGATTACCCAGCTTGTGGAGGGTCTGGCAATGTAAATATTCTGCTAAGTGCAATTTCTATAATGTCCAGACTTGACATTTCTTGTCTTCATATCTGTGCCAACTCAACACAGGTGAGTCTAGAGTGATTTTATCTGTTCTGTCTCCATTGTCTACTAGGACACCGTCACAGGAAGGTTCATGCCTTTCATAGAAACCATACATGTTACACCATACATGTTAGGGTCAAGGCAGAGCCAGCAGAGGGAAACTATGCAACAGTACTTTCTTTACTAGTTTATACTATCTTTTTTGGCCACAAGATGTTATTCTATGTCCCAATTGTGCGTATGTGTCTAAGTCGCTCAGTCATGTCTGAGTCTGTGATCCCATGGACTGTAGCCCGCCAGGCTCATCTGTCCATGGAATTCTCCAGGCAAGAACACTGGAGTGGATTGCCATTCTATTCTTCAGGGCATTTTCCCCACTGAGGATTGGAACCTGGGTCTCCTGCACTGCAGGCCAGATTCTTTACTCTCTGAGCCACCAGGGAAGCAGTATATCCCAATTAACAGAGCCCCAATCTGTTAATTTACTATTGTTTCCTATTTAGTTTCTTCTAATAATGGCAGAAATATCACACATTCATATGATGAAATTCTACATAAGTGGAAAGAAGTGTTGTAAACTGTTTTAACTTCTCAGATTTAGCTAATTCTATTAATCAAAATGTCATGACTCTCAGTAAAAAATCTGAGTTTTTCAAACATAATTTTGAAGTAAATGTTAGCATGCGAGGTCAAGTTGTATAGGTGGCTTCATAAGTATATATGCAAGGCATCTATATTTTACAGTATGACTTTCATACCTACTTGTGAAAGAAATATTATTAATAAATGAAATTTGATAACTGATAATATTCAGCTTTCAAGTGTAACATGTCACCAATTTCTTTTCCAAAACCCAAAGTTTAAATACAATCTTTTTCCCCTTGGAATTAAACTTTGGTGATTTTGCTCAATTCTTATTTTTTAAATCTTAGTTTTGGCCACACCACGCAGCTCATGGGATCTTAGTTCCCCAACCAGTGACTGAACTCCAGGCCATGGCAGTGAAAGTGCTGAGTCCCAATCACTGGACCTCCAGAGAATTCCTAAAACTCTTTAAACTTTACTAAAGATGGAACATTTTCTACTCTTTATTAATGAATTCTGAAGAAGAACAGGACAGTGGGAATGTCTCCCCATCCTATCTCATTAAAATAAAAATAGCACATTGAAGGGAAAATAAAAAGCTAATCATTCAGGTATATTGAAGATGAGCTTGGATTAACCAACATGCTTTGAAATCATTGACTCACTTTGAACTCCATGGGAGCGTACTATTTTCCAGGTTTCTGATGCCACTTCTTTGACATCCACTTGATAGTGATTAATAGGCACACCTCCATGGGAGTCCGGCTTGCTGAAAGAAACCTTGGCTGTGGTCTGTGACAGCTCTATAATCTTCACTCCATAGGGACTTGATGGAACATCTACAAAGGAATAAAAACAAAGGAAATATAACCCAGGTAATGTGGATGGCCATTATTAAGATTTATGGTGCTCTGAGAACTAGGAATAAATGAAAATTGCTGCCTCTATCACTTAATATATTTGAATTACAAAGCTTGCACAAACCACTGAATGATATCTTCAAATTACAGGAAAGTATACACTGGTTCATGTTTATTGCTGTAGAAAATAGTAAATTCAATATCAAATTTCATTTATTAAGGGAAGTTTTACTTCTGTCTTTACTATCCAATATAAGCATTTTATTTCCATTCAAGAAAAACAAGTTCCTGAGTGTATGTGTGTGTGTGTGTGTGTGTGTGTGTGTGAGAGAGAGAGAGAGAGAGAAGGCAGGTACAAGTAAAATATAAGAAAACCAGATTTTATTGAATTATGAACATAAATAATTATCTTTAGTGAAAATGTGAGATTTATTTTTGTTTATAAAATTATATTAATAATTGGGCAAATGTTTAGAGAAATTGTCATTATGAAATAAATAAAGCTTTAAACTATCTTTTAAAATTTTCCTTATGAATCATTTAATTAAAATAATGTTACATATTTAAGTTTTAATCCTTTAGTTGAGATATTTACATTTTAATCCCTGCAATTAAAGGAAACAGTTAAAAAATCTTTTTTCTATGTGCTTTGTAATAATCCTTTACTCATATTACTTCAAACACAAGAAGATACCCTTGAGCACCTTTGGGTGAAACTTCATTGTATTTTCTAGTACACAAAGCCTTGTAAAGAATTATCTGAAAGGCCAAACAAGCAACAGGAGAGTGTAAGAGAGAAAAAAGTCTTGATGAGGAAATCAATGAAACCTCTGCTCTGAAAACATGAGCAATTAGAGACATGTTAAACATTAAAGGAATTTCTCTCTGTCCCTTCTGTCTCTCAGTCTCAGTCTTTCTTCAATATCACATTTGAAAAAAATCATAAAGATTAGAAATATATACAATTTAGGTAAATTATATATAGGTATTTTATAAATATGTAAATTAAGTATATACTTCCATCTCAGTAATAAACTTTACAAAACGAAAATCACTTGATTGAAAATAATGCAGTAATTGTAAATTTTTGATTCAGTATAATCAAACATTCATATAAAAATCTCTAATGGCTGTCAAGAGTCAAATGTGCCTTATTTGCTAGAGTTAAAAGAGAGCACTGTAGATCACATAAAAATATGTTTTACAAATGACACTGGACAAGAGCCAAGAGGTCAGGTTTATGGCCTTTTGGATATTAATATTGTAAAGAAATGCAACAGTGTACATTTCAGGTCTAATTAGTGATTGCAAATTATTTGGCAGTCCTATGAAGTGCATTATACTAAAACTCTAAGGTTCAGAAATAAATATGCAGAATATGGATGCATCCCAAAGTCATACAACTATGAAAATATTACCTGGAAATAGATATTTTAAGTTATCTTAATAATTTATTTAAGCTGTCATATATAAGCTTCCTGGTGGCTTAGATGGTAAAGAAAAGTTTCTTTAATCACTAGGTTATAACCAGTTTCTTTTCATCTGTAGGTTTGATCTAAAGTATGCAGAAGAGGGAAAACAAACACACATTGATTGTTCCACATAAGACTGAGCCCGTGTTGAGTGACTCTGTAACATCAATTAGGACTAAGTTGGGCATCACAGCAATAATATTTAGTTTGAGGGCACATTTCAAAAGAAAAGTTTTTAAGTACTAGTGGAGGCTGGAAGAGCCTCCCAGGTGGTTCAGAGGTAAAGAATCTGCCTGCCAATGCAGGAGACGTAGGTTTGATCCCTGAGTCAGGAAGATCCCCTAGAGCAGGAAATGGTAATCTGCTTCAGTATTCTCGCCTGGACAATCCCATGGACAGAGGAGCCTGGTGGGATACTGCCCAGAGGTCGCAAAGAGTTGGACATAACTGAGACTGAGCACGCATGCAGAGAGAGGGTCAAAGGGCTCCCACCTTTGACCCTATGGTATGTACACAGTTTGGGGTTCTTACCCTTAGTACAGAAGTATGCACCATTTGCTAAGCTGTATACTCTGATATGGTACACCAACTGAACCTTTAATCTTAGCATAAATGTACCATCACAAAAGTATAGGTGAGTGGGTATTTTTTCTATCTATTCTCAGACCTCTTGACTCTTAGCTTGGTTTTCATTTATATTTATTTTTTGTTGGCCTCTTCTTTCTCTTACCTGACTAAAAAGAAAAGTGTGCTTGTAATTTGAAGCTCTAAAATCTTTTTTTAGATAAAATCTGATTTTATATGTCCAACCACCCAATGGCTACTAAATTATGAATTTCTTGAGGAAAGGGAAAAAATATTTGCTATACACAATTTATACATGCAAGCATATATACATACATATATACACAGATGAACTGTTGAAAAAAAGTGATGGGCTATACTCAGGCCTCAGGAAATATATGATAAATTACAATTTTCATCAATTAAAAATATGATATAGAGGTACAGATTTTGGCCAAGTAAATAGTGCCTGACATCTAAACTAACACCTCTAATTCTTCTCTCCACTTTCTCAATTGTTTCATAATCACATTCATTCTTGATCCTACCTCTGATATATACATCAGCATTAGTCACAAAGTTATTCTTATTTTTCTTGCATTTTAATTCTTGAGATGAGAAAATTCCGTGAGATGGTGAAGGACAGGGAAGCCTGGCGTGCTACAGTCCTTGGTGTCTCAAAGAGTCAGATACCACTTAGCAACTGAATAACAAAATCTTTTCATTCCTGCTTGCACTGTGAACTCCAAAGCCCATGCCCCATATGCTTCTTCCTGAAATGCCATTAGTGGCTCTCAGCTTCCTCTTCTGTTGGACAGCCCACCAAGTTTGAATCCATATGGCATGGAAATGCAAAATCAATATTTCTAAAGCACCACTCTGATCACGTTACTTTCCTGAGGAGATATTCAGGAACTTCTTCCTCTTTACAACCTCAAACTTAGACTTTTCTGTCTGGCTTTCAAGATCCTGAAATATCTAACCTCACTGGGTGTATTCAAGCAAAAGATCATATTTTAAAAGATGATCAAATACAACCCACTGTTTCAAATGGGGATTGTGGATGTTGAATTTCATTCACAATGCTCCCGTCATTCCATCTCAATAACTAAAGGATGCCACCTATCACTAAATGAATAAAAAGGATAATTGTACAAACTATTTATATTTACTTTTCATCTCTACTAGTACCAACATAGGATTGGGTGAAAAGCCTGGATATATATCATCAGAATCTATAAATTCAAAGTCTGGCCTTTTGTCAGCTGCAACCTTGGACATGTCTGTTAATCTTTTCCACAGTCAGTATTTTTCTCCCCAAAATGGAGATTAGAATAACGTCCACGCTAGGGATGTTACTTGCATTAAGTAATGAAAAACATGTAAACCAGAACCTGAAATATATTAATAATAAGCACTTAGTAAATATTAGTCATCATAGTTTTGCTATCCTTCCCTGATAACCACATTCTTACTATCACTTTATTTTGTATCCACTGACATCTTTCAATATTCAGTCAAGTGGTCGGTAAAAGATACAATACTGAGATTCAGCTTAGAAATTTTTGCTGTGTGTAGTAGCAAAGAGTTGCTGTCACAGTCTAGGAGTCACATAGGGACCATCTGTGAAGTTGATGTATGATTCTAGGCAAATAAAACTCATTTAGTATCAGTTTTATTTTAAGCAAAATGTTAATAATAACAGCATTAAAGTTGCTGTTGTGCGGGTAAGTTAATGGGGATATATATCACAGGGTATTTACAAATATCATTCCACTTACCCTTTCTTTAAAACAGCTCTCAGTGTCTAAATAACATTGATGTAAATTTTGATATTTAAGCATATATCTAAGGTCATAGTTTGATCAAAGTATAAAGGAAAAAACATAAAAAATCTTTCTTGGTAATCATTTATATGTTGTAACAGGTAAAGGAATAATAAGAGGAGTTGTTCTCTGACTTTAATTCTGATAAAATAAAACAATACAATTAAATAAAATGGAACTAGTAAGTAAAGTTAGAGTATAAACAACCTGATTAATAAGGAAGAGGGCAATAAGCAGATATATATGTGTATGTATATTTATATATACATATCTATATGTATCTCTCTCTCTCTCTCTCTATATATATATATATATATATATATATATATAGATAGATACACATAGATATTTGGAAACAAATTCAAAACAATACATCAAATATTATGTTCCCCTGCCCAACAACAAAACAGCATCCTAAAATGAAGATACTCCCTATAAAGCAGAATCTTGAAAGCACATGCCCCAAGATATTCATGTGGAGGAAAAGAGTTGAAGAATATAATGTACTTATAAAGGATAATTTGGGTAAGTAAATTTTTAAAAAACATTTTCAACTTGATTATGAATCATGAGATTAAAAAACAGTATTTCTTCAGGAGTCAGGATTAGGTAGGGGCTTATAGAAATCATGATGTTCATTCCCTCATATTGCACCCTATCACTTCTGGATTCATGGATATCCAACCTCTGATTTTTCCAAGGCCAAACTCTTCATCTTGGAATAATATTACTTTTACTTTTCTGCAGAACACTGTCATCAGGGAGCTCTTCTCTTCCTTTTATTTTTCTTTGGACTTTCAGTCTCGCTTTCTTCTCTGTCTTATTACGATGAATTAAAAAGATTTCTGCAGTTCTACTCCCTTCTCAGACAACAAGCTCTTTAGTTTCCCTATCACACAACTTAGCTGTTTTGAGTTTCTACCCCAACATCTTTACTTCTGAAACTTTGGTTTCCTGGATTGCTGGGAAAATGGCAATTAAGATACAGTGGTTCAGAGACACTGACTCAGCTCTTTCCCCAGCAGTGAGGGTATAGTATCACTTAACTTAGATCAATCAGAACAATTTGTCAATCTTGTAAGAATTTTAAAATATTTTTTCTTAATATTTGTAATCAATTTTTCTAAAATGGTGTTTGAATCCTTATCTCAAATACTTTCATATGATACCCCTCCTCCATTTCTATCACTATGCTACTCCTCTTTACCAAAAGAAATGGAAGGCTAAAATCTTTATTCCCTGGGCTCACTTGCTGCTATGGTTGTTACCACCATAAAGGCATTTAGGATGAGTGGCACATCCTCATGGTTTAACATGCTAAACCAGTGTGAGTGTCATTCCTATTCTTCTGAGCAGGCGCATGTGGACAAGAGGACATACAGATGTGGATTACAGAAGTACCTCGACTCCTTACTCCACAGTCTATTCAATTTCTGGTGCCGGGGGCTGTGAAATCAGTAGAAGGGTAGCTTGACTGCAAAGTTTCTTGACCTCTGATAAGCAGTTGCAGACTTGACTTTGGACCTCACTTGAGGTATATTAAGACCTTGAAGTCAGAAGACTGGTGGCTATCTCATGCCTTCCCTCTCCCCTGTTTCTCAAATAAATTTATAACCACCCATGTCTCCATATTAAAATATTATTTCCTGGTTTATTTATCAATCTCCACCTGATAAAGGTCCCAAATATTAAGGGAATTCTCATATAAAGAATTGAGTTTCCTAGATTTAGTAAGACCCTACCATGCAGAGTGTATATATCAACTGCATTCACCTCAAGGATAATGCTGAAATGGCTTTCATCTGCTTTGGCTCTGAGTGGCCACATTATTTACAATAAATTTTATATATTTTTCCTATTTCAATTGTGAGCTTAATCTAACATTATAGCCAATCTGTAGCACATCTGAAACTGTAAATTCCTCATATCATTACCCACCTGGTTTGCTCCAAATTCCAAATCAAATCATTATTCTATTGATCTTTTAACATCATTTGATCACATATGTTTAAAATTTTCTCCTCACAGGTAGTGACACTAAACTTCTGAATAATTGTTTTCAATTTTATTTGTTCATTTACTTTTATAACTGTCAGGTACTCTACAGCCTGGGGGCTGCAGTCCATGAGGTTGCAAAGAGTCAGACACGACAGAGCGACTAAGCACATACACACAACTATGACTCATAAGCAAATCAAATGACGCATTTTGAACCCTTAATACATTCAATAATTCATCTAAATCTACTATAAGCCAGGTAATTTTCAAAGACAAAACTTTCCCTTATAGTATAGGAAAAAAGAGAAAGATGTAGATTTTTCAGGTTAGATATCTCAAAATTGATTATGTAAGAGAAACTTACATATTAAATAATACATATTGAAAATTACATATTAAAACTCAACATTTAGAAAACTAAGATCATGGCATCCAGTCACATATCTTCATGCCAAATAGATGAGGAAACAGTGGCTGACTTCATTTTTCTGGGCTCCAAAATCACTGCAGATGGTGACTGCAGCCATGAAATTAAAAGACGCTTACTCCTTGGAAGGAAAGTTATGACCAACCTAGATACTATTATTCAAAAGCAGAGATATTACTTTGCCAACAAAGGTCCGTCTAGTCAAGGCTATGGTTTTTCCAGTGGTCATGTATGGATGTGAGAGTTGGACTGTGAAGAAAGCTGAGTGCTGAAGAATTAATGCTTTTGAACTGTGGTGCTGGAGAAGACTCTTGAGAGTCCCCTGGACTTCAAGGAGATCCAACCTGTTCATTCTAAAGGAGATCAGTTCTGAGTGTTCTTTGGAAGGAATGATGCTAAAGCTGAAACTCCAGTACTTTGGCCACCTCATGCGAAGAGTTGACTCATTGGAAAAGACTCTGATGCTGGGAGGGATTGGGGCAGGAGGAGTAGGGGACGACAGAGGATGAGATGGCTGGATGGCATCACCGACTCGATGGACTTGAGTTTGAGTGAACTCCAGAATTGGTGATGGACAGGGAGGCCTGGCGGCTGTGATTCATGGGGTCGCAAAGAGTCAGACATGACTGAGCGACTGAACTGAACTGAACTCCTTGGAAGGAAAGTTATGACTAACCTAGATAGGATACTAAAAAGCAGAGACATTACTTTGCCAACAAAGGTCCATCTAGTTAAAGCTATGGTTTTTCCAGTGTTCATGTATGGCTGTGAGAGTTGGACTATAAAGAAAGATGAGTGTCAAAGAATTGATGCTTTTGAACTGTGGTATTGGAGAAGTAAGACTCTTGAGAGCCCCTTGGACTGCAAGGAGATCCAACCAGTCTATCCTAAAGGAGATCAATCCTGGGTGTTCATTGGTAGGACTGATTTTCAAGCTGAAACTCCAATACTTTGGCCACGTGATGCAAAGGGCTGACTCATTTGAAAAGACCCTGATGCTGGGAAAGACTGAGGGCAGGAGGAGAAGGAGACGACAGAGGATGAGATGGTTGGATGGCATCACTGACTCAATGGAGATGGGTGAACTCTGGAGTTGGTGATGGACAGGAGGCCTGGCCTGCTGCGGTTCATGTGGTCGAAAAGGGTCAGACACGACTGAGCGACTGAACTGAACTGAACTGAAGAGAAACTTAGTTTTATATTTAGTTGGAGAAAGTGTATTTTCCAATGAACTGATTTCAAGCTGCTTTCATATTTTATGGAACAAGGGTCTAGATAAAATGTAGTCCAGGTACAAGGGCAAGTAGATTGACAATAATTACATATCAACAGAATTCTGTTCAATTGATCCAATTTAACCTGTAAGAAGGTCTCTATTCTTAAAAATGACTTGCATAGACTGAACCATGACATAGGTAAAAATGCAAATGACTGCCTCATGGTATTTGTGAATTAAATCAATCCTGGAAAGAGAGCAAAAATATTGGATTTGACAAGATCTCAGTAAGTTAAAAGGATGAGCTCAAATGGACAAGATGAAATTTAATAGGGGTAAGTACAGAGTCCTGAACTGAGATTAAAACAAATCAGCTGTGAAGCATAGTGCAGGAGACCTCAGCAGGTCTCCTAGTATTAGCTTGTGTGAAAAAAGGAGGTAGGAAAAGACTTGAAGGAAAAAAGTGGCAAATCAAGTGAAATTTATGAATTGTTTAATAAAATACAATGTCCATAATAAATAAGATTGTTATCCCAGTATCAGATACTACTGTGCATTCATCATCTATGATGTCCTAGAATTAGCCAGTTTTAAAAAGAGACCTAGCTACTCTCAGCTGCTGTTATTGTTCAGTTGCTAGGTCATGTCCAAATCTTTACGACCCCAAGGACTGCAGCTCGCCAGGCTTCCCTGTCCTTCACTATTTCCTGGAGTTTGCTCAAATCCATGGCCATTGAGTCACTGACTCTATATCTGCTACCATTTCCACCATTTGCCTTCAGTCTTTCTCAGCGTGACGGTCTTTTTCCAATGAGTCCAGTCTTCGCATCAGGTGGCCAAAGTATTAGAGCTTTAGCTTCAGCATCAGTCCTTACAATGTACATTTTGGGTTGATTTCCTTTAGGATTGACTGTTTTGATCTCCTTGCTGTCCAAGGGATTCTTAAGAGTTTCTCCAGCACCACAATTCAAAAGTATCAAATTCTGGTGCTGAGCCTTCTTTATGTTCTAACTCTCACATGACTACTGGAAAAACCATAGCTTTGACAACACTCATAGTGAAGAATGATATTTAAAGATTAAGATCTGGCTGCCAAGCATGCTCTTTTGTTACTGGGATGTTGTAGCTCTCAAGTTCTCTCAGTGTGTAGAATTATCTTAAACATTCTTTTCTAAATCACATTCCTGGCAAAAGGAAGCTCCCTGTAGAAGTGGTTGAACACATACACACACACCTCCACTTCTTTTCTCTATCCAGCTATGTACACAAGACCAGAGTACTCCCAATACCCAATCATCAACTGTGGATCATTCTAATTTTTGCATTTACTGATCTCTTCCCCAAAGGTGAGATAATTATATTGATTTTATTAGCCATGCTATATTAGCCATGCTAACCCTACAAACTTCAGAAATTAATCATTCATCACTGCCCCCATTTCTTTATTGAAAACTCTCCTTACTCTGATCAGGCTCCCATACTCTTCTCTGGGTTGCTGTCTCTGTCTTAAAACAGGCACATCCTTTCACCGAGCCTGACCTCCAACACCTCACACTGAACAAATGAAAACCATTTAACTCCATTCACTACATTCAGTGTTAAACATCATATGCTGGATTGCCATGCCCTACCCTATCCACAAAAAAATACCCACTTTGCTCAGATGTGAAAAATGAAAGCGAAAATGTTAGTCACTCAGTCATGTCTGACTCTTTGTGACCCCATGGACTGTAGCCCACCAGGCTCCTCCATCCATGGAACTCTCCAGGCAAGAATACTGCAGTGGATTGCCTCCATTTCCTTCCAGGGGATATTCCCAACCCAGGGATTGAACCTGGGTCTCCTGCATTGCAGGCAAATTGTTTACCATCTGAGCCACCAGGGAAGCCAGATGTAGGACTTAATTATTCAGGAGGAAAAAAAAAAGAAGAAAAGAAAGGAAGAATAGAGAATATATTTTGGAAATACATGACATATGAAACTGCATAGATATTATGTAATGAATTCAATAAGACTTTAAATCTCATCAGTATAATGTTCTATATTTCATAGTTTCTTGAATTATGAATTTCCAAAAACTAAAAAAAATTTTAAAAGGTCATTTATCAAGTTCTACCTTATAGAAAATGGGGTCATTTTTCAAAAAAGCAATATATAATAGTACATCAATGTTAATATATTTATATTATATTAACTATAATATATATAGCAATCATATGTCTAGATATTATTTATAAACAGTTTCTACAAGGACATTTGCCTAATTTTCTAAAGCTTGGAATTGACATGAGTAGTGGATGCTTCTCATTACTACAATTAATACTTCAATTTATTATAAATGAATTTGATGTGATTTAGCACATTTCATTTTCTAGAATTTAGTTTGCTTGTACAAAGATTTATTCATATGACTAACTGCATGCAGTCTACTTCCTATGATTTTCATTGAGATTAGTTTTCTAATGACTTCCTGGTAGACAGTACACTCTGGTTTATATTCTCCCTTATTTCATCATTTTCTGCCTCTTTTCCTTTCTATATTAACTCCTTCTAATTTTAACTTTTTCCTTATCATTTCCTTCCCTAAAAACTCTCCACAGAATCCTTCTCTTCCTTTACCCATAATGTAGTACAATAAAACTTGAATTGGAGAAGAGCAGGTTTTCCAGTTACATAATAATTTGATTATTATCAGCTTCATAACTTTTAAATTTCCCTTTTGATCTTCACAACTAATGACTTTAAGATATATCTACATATCAAAAGAAATACTTCATAACAATATAAAATTACAGCTATATAATTTAACTTTATATAATTTATTTAATATTTTATATTATATAATTTATTTGAAAAAGTTTCAAAATATTTTCATGAAAGTTATTTATTCTATTAAAATATAATAGTATAATGATTTTCTGATATTTCCCTACCTGGACCTAGAAGACAATAAATTATATTTACATCATCTGAACTTTACAAGTATAAACATGGATATTTCCAGATTTCTAACTAGTCTTGTACTAATGGCAAAATCTATATGTGTTTATATATATACATAAATATAAATATATATAATATAAATACAAATAAAAACATAGCTAGATTTCTAGTTAAGGTAAACTTTAACCTGCATGATATTTTACCTATATATATTTAAGCTTTAAGGGAAGAACTGGAATGTTTTTATATATACAAAATGAAACATATTTCAGCAAATTACATAACTCTAAATTTTAACAATAAAGTTACTGTTTATTCTTTCAATTTAGAATTTTAAAACAGATTAATTTTAATTTCTCTAAAGATATATTTTATTGGTATTTTTGACAAGATTTTTACTTTACGTGAATATAGTTTGATTTCTTAAGACATATGTTTCCTAACACTTTCGTAGATGTGTCATATATAAAGTTGGGGGAATCAGAATGAAAACTAATCTTGATTAGTGAATACAATCTAAGCCCTCACTGTATCATATAGAACTGTTACAATATTTTAAGCACCAGTTCTATCTTTCTCATAGTAACCTGTATCAGGATTATGAAAATATAAAAACTATTTACTTCAGGAAATGTTTTATGAGATATCAGAAATTACTACGTTATACTTACCAGCCAAAGCAAGAATATACTCTTGAAATCTTGTTCCTATACGATTAGTAGCTGTGCAATTATATCGTCCAAAGTCATTATCGGATGTAGGTGCAATCTAAAATAATTATAATAATAAAAGTTTCACAATTTTAAAACAATATCACAGAAGTTTTAAAATAGTCTGTAGCATCACTATCATCTTCATATATATACAATTACTGAAAACTTGTCATAACTCTTTTTTCTGTATCAAGTAAGCATTCTCTCCTTTTAAGATATAATCCATAGTTTTGTACTATCCATGTGTGTCCATGTGCTTAGGTGCTCAGTCCTGTTCAACTCTTTGCGACCCCATGGACTCTAACCCACCATGCTGCTGCTAAGTGGCTTCAGTCGTGTCCGACTCTGTGTGACCCCATAGACTGCAGCCCACCAGGCTCCCCCATCCCTGGGATTCTCCAGGCAAGAACACTGGAGTGGGCTGCCATTTCCTTCTCCAATGCATGTAAGTGAAAAGTGAAAGTGAAGTTGCTCATTCCTGTCCGACTCCCAGCGACTCCATGTACTGCAGCCCACCAGGCTCCTCTGTCCGTGGGATTTTCCAGGCAAGAGTACTGGAGTGGGGTGCCATTGCCTTCTCCACTAACCCACCATAGGACCAGGTAAATTACAGCTAGTCTATCGATTTATTAAGTAGATAAATACTACCTTTTTGTTACATGTATTCAAGCGAAAAATCATCAGATATTTATATATGTAAAGTACAGAAAATAGTACCGATTGAAAAATACATATTCTGCAATTGCTACAAATGACTAAAAATAGGAATCTTGTAACAAAAGCATTGTTAACTCTGTTTTCTACCTTGCTGTCTTCCATCAGGCAGGTTTAAAGTTTAAGAAAGGTTCAAAATACCACAGCTTTCTCTTCCTCTTATGATTTTATTAAACATAAAATATTAAGAAATGGTGAGGATATATTTAAAATAAAAATCTTTCAGGAAGGTATTTTGCAAGAAAATATTTCCCTGTGTACCAATCCCTGTTGGCAGGCATAGTATCTTGGTATCTAATAATGTATCTTGCCCCTATTGTTGTTCAATTCCTATCATTCTCTTTCAGTTTAGGTGGAAAATAGTTGACCTCAGTCCTTACACACTTGAAATCCATAATTAAGTTAACCTTCTGGGATTCTATTGTTGAACAGTGGGACCAACCCTGTAATTCTAATGTACGAAAATTCTGAAGTATCAATTCAGAAAAGAGATTTGGTGATCGTAAAGATATAATTTTCAATTCCAGTAACTGTTATTAAGAGAGAATAAGCGTACAAAAGAGTTGCTGTTAATTTCAAGTCTATCCCAAAAGGGGAAAATGGTTTTGTGATAATGGGAGGCTATTAACTACAAGTGCAATTTGGAAGTCCATTGAAGGTGATAATTCTGAAAGGGTACAAAAAGCCGTGTCATTCATCTTCTAGTCAGATGTCCATCTAGGAATAGATTATAGCTCTAAGGACTAGAAGCTTTAACAGCCCATATATAAGTACTTTTAAATGACTAAAATATTAATTTTTCATATATTCAGGTTATAATAAGCTAGGTTAACTTAACTAGAAAACAATTTTACTACTCAGAAAGTTTACTAAAA
The DNA here is from genome assembly GCF_027580195.1 of Bos mutus. Classification (NCBI taxonomy): domain Eukaryota; kingdom Metazoa; phylum Chordata; class Mammalia; order Artiodactyla; family Bovidae; genus Bos; species Bos mutus. Next base: position 14,258,567 of record NC_091617.1, read on the forward strand.
ATGTCTTTATTCTACAAATATATGAGAAAGTCATTTGTATATCTCAAAGGGAAGAATGTGTACTGAATAAAGGCAATGCAAATACAGGACGGATGTGACAAAGAATCCTGACTATTGTACAGTTCCTTAAGATCCATAAAGTAACTTAAATATACCTATTTTAACTGGAACACATTTTAAAAGGCTCAGTTCAGCTTTGATTTTATGTTCCTGGGAGTTCACTTATCAAAAGACAAAGCCTTTGTAATTTTAGCCGAAATAAGTAGTTTCTTTATCATGCTCTATGATTAACAAATAGAGAAACGATCCCTAGTAGCACAGACTATTAAAAAAACACAGATCACACAACTGGGCCAAATCATGTCCCCTTCCAGCCTATTTCGTATATTCTAGGAAAGCAGTAGAGTCCAACAAGTGGTTTTTAAAAGTTCAATGCCAGCATAGTGAAATAATAGATAATTTTATCAAAATGCATAATAATATATAACAAAGGTATATAATTCATATATATTCATATTAACTATGTTTAATATATAAAATGTTACTTGTATTTATTCAATAAGTACTAGAAACATCTACTTAGGATACTACTTCATATTTTAATATGCAGTTAAAATAATTCAAGTTTACTTCAGATGTTGGGCTTTGATAGAACATTATAAAATACCAAGTGTAGTTTTTAACACCAAAATATTAACTGAGAGAACAATGTTAATAAAGGAATTTGTAAGTTCTTTCCTAAACACTTAAGGGCAGAATATTATTCCAGTCTACCTATTAGAAACTTTCTGAATCAAATTTTCTCAAATATTAAAAAGCTGTCCTATTACCTCAGGGGAACACTTAGGGAAAACAAATGACTAAATCTGTAAGGCCTTGAGAAATACATTTATTGGCAAGAACCAAAAGGATTTATAGAATGTTTTGTTATTTTTTAAATTCACATTAAAAATGAACATATGTATGTAATCAAAGGAAAAAACTGTTAATTCAAGGAATCTACTATTAACCAGATTATTATTAATTGGAAAATTTATTTTTATTTTTATATGTTCTTAAGTATTAGCAATTATGTAACTACTATAATAATTTATAGAGAAAAATCATTATAATGTACATCCTATGGAACTATATATGCTACTAATTCAAAATTAGTAACATTATTACTGATTCTTCTTATTGTTGTTATTGTTATTTTGCTTTAGTGTATTAAGTTGTTTTTGTTATACATCTGTATTATTTATTCAGGATTTAAACTTAATTTTTGAAAATAGTATACACATAAAAATTTTATGCTCAAGGTCAGTGCCCTAAGAAACAGGTTCCTTGGCTATGTATAAGCAAAAATTGCTTAGTTTTGACTTTTGCATTGAGAGAAATGGCATTCTGGCAGAAATGACATGAGAACTTTATATTAATAAAATACTTAAATGTCAATTTATAAATCATTGCTCATATCAACTATGAAGAATTATGAGCTATTCCAGAATCTGAAAAGTGGCAAGATGAAGTCAAGCTGAAATTACAGATTACTCTGTCATTTAAACATGAATGTAAATCTACCTGTTCTGGACTGAATCATGGCTATTGACAAAAATCAAATTCTGAAACCCTAATCTCTAATGTGACTATATTTGGAGGTAGGGACTTTAAGAAGGCAAAGGAGATCACAAGAGTGGGGCCTGGTATTCTTATAAGAAGAAAAGACATTGGAGCATTTTCTCTTCTTTTTCTGCCTACACTGAGGGAAGGTTATATGAGTAACAGTGAGAAGACATCCATCCACAAACCAAGGAGAGACTTGCAATAAACCAGTCCTTCTGGCACCTGGATATTGGACTTCTAGCTTCCAGAAATGTGCGAAAAATTATAGTTTCTATTTTTTAAGCCACCCAGTCTGTGTTATTTTGTTACGGCAGCCCTATCACACTAATACACTCTCCCAAACCTAACCTCAATTTTCTATGGTTAAATACGAAAAATTGCAGTTGAATCTGGTCAAAAGTCTTTGTGAAACTGAGTTCTCTGTCAATTTGCCAATAAATACTTATAATACAGATACAAAAAAAATGTATTTGAAATAGATTTAGACAAAATGTTCTGATAATCAATTATCCAAACATTTGGTGGAAGTGATACTGAAATCATTCCATCAAACAAATGTTTTACTAAGTCCAGTTACTAGGTGAAAGAGTTAACAGGGCACCAGTGAGAACACTTTTAAGTTAATGCAATAAAGATATCAAATGTTATTGTAAAACAAGCATTATTAAAATTTATGTATATTGAACTAGTAGAGAAAATATAGCATCTTTCTAGCTAAACGTGCTATTTGAGAAAGATTCTCAGTTGTTATGAAAGCATCATAAATTAGAAGGACTGATGATCATTGTCATAGATAAACATTAGAAATTGATATACAAACATAATCTACAATTAATAAATAAAAGATACTGTATTCAAACAGAATTTAAAGGCCAGGTACTCGGCAGTATAAAAACAATTATCTACAACCTTAATATAAAATATAAAATGAAATGAGGCAATGAACAAGCAAATCAGGTTTATTTAGGAACTTGTAAATATGTAGCCAGCAGATAGCATTTATATATGCTGATCCAGGAAGCAGGATGATGTAATCACAAACTCAATGCCTAGTAGCAACACTGAAATTGAACTTTGGCCCTCAAAAACTTACAAACTATTCATTCTTTCTCCCTACTTTTCCGTGATACAATTGTTTTTTTAAAATATAAATTCATGAAATATAATGACTTTTGCTGTATAGCCATATATCTATATAAGTAAGCCCATATAAGTAAATAGTGAGACACTAACCATTAATTGACAATGCCCCAAATGCATAAAATTTCTCTTTAAGCAAATAAACATGAAATATACACAACATGGTATATGTATAATATAGGATAGAATTATAGATAATTTATATATCAAGATACTTAAATATATTCTAAAATAGTAGATAACTGCCAAAATAATACAATTTGTTGATATATAATGAAGACTTACCTCTAATATTATTTTTCTCCCTGTGCTATATGTCTTTAAATTAGTGGTGTTTTTAGCTGGCAAGACTAATTTCTCTCTTCTCCAATGGACTGATGCTGGTGGATTTGATTTCACATCACAGCTTATATTTATTGGATTTCCTTCCCAAGAGTAATAAATTGTTTGATTTGATATGAACTTGGGAGCATCTGTAAAGCAATACAATATAACATTATAGACATTTTCTTTAAGATAGTCATTTAATTAGTATAAACAATATTAATCATTATTGACTACAAAAAAAGCCACAGTAATTCTAATTGCATATATTTAATATGTGATTTTAGAACTCATAAAAATATATAATTTGACTGATTCATCAAATCATTTTAATATAAAGTATTCAAAGTTGGCCAATTATTAAAATATGAAATATTAACACTAACAGTTGTTTGCTTTTAATAATCTGACAAAAATTTCCATCCAGCAAGTTAATGGCTCTCTACATATGTGAAATATATTCCTGGAACAACTTTCATTACAAGTGAGAATTTAGGATAAAACAATAAAATCTATGGTCTTATGTCATTTTTCAGCCTTGGCTTAGTTATATAATTTCTCCTATAAAATTGTTAAAGCAGACATAAAATTTAAATGGTAATGTCACAACAATTATTTCCTAAAGTGACTTTTTCAGTATTAAATAAGAAGGTATGTTTTAAATTAATCAACAATAGTTAATTTGAATTTTAGCTCCTATAATGCTATTTTAATTTTCAGGCCCCTACACCAGACCATTATAATTATAGGTGAGAGAAAGAGAAAAAAAATATTATTTCATTGTAAAAACCTAACTGCAAAACCTAGTTGTGCTACATAGACATGTTTTTGTTTTGTTCCATTCTAGAAGTATGATGGAGCCCAAATGCCAATCAACTATGACTTTTCTGAGCCTCAGTAGCCTGACTATATAATTGAAAGGATTCATATTTACAATTTTTAAACAAAAAACATAATCCTAAAATAAGTGCTATGATTATGGCATCCAGTCCCATAACTTCATAGTAAATTGACGGTGAAACAATGGAAACAGTGACAGACTTTATTGTCCTGGGCTCCAAAATCACTGCAGATGGTAACTGCAGCCATGAAATTACAAGACATTTGCTCCCTGGAAGAAAAACTATGACAAACATAGATAGCATATTAAAAAGCAGAGACATTACTTTACCAACAAAAGTCCATATAGTCAAAGATGTTTTTTTTTCCAGTAGCAATATATGGATGTGAGTTGGACCATAAAGAAAGCAGAGCACCAAAAAAGTCATGCTTTTGAACTGTGATGTTGGAGAAGACTCTTGAGAGTCCCTTGGACTGCAAGGGGATCAAACCAGTCAATCCTAAAGGAAATCAGTACTGAATATTCATTTGAAGGACTGATACTGAACTGAAGCTCCAATACTTTGGCCACCTGATGCAAATAACTGATTCACTGGAGAAGACCCTGATGCTGGGAAAGATTGAGAGCAGTAGGAGAAGGGGATGACAGAGTCTGAGATGGTTGGATGTCTTCACTGACTTGATGGACATGAGTTTGAGTAAGCTCCAGAAGTTGGTGATGGACAGGGAAGCCTGGCCTGCTGCAGCCCAGGGGGTTGCAAAGAGTTCAGTTCAGCAACTGAACTGAACTGAAACAAAGTGTTAGCTAAAATGCTGCTGATATATTTGTTGTTGTTGTTGTTCCTGGTATTTAAACTGATTATTCTTGTTACTAATTTTAACTATCTAGAACTTAATATCCCTGATAAGTTATTAATTTAAAATTGTACAAATTAGAAGTTTTGCTTTACTACTCAAATTACTTAATAATGACCTGCTCCCAATTTTGTTATATCAGCAGATTATATATCAGATATATAATGTAAGAATTACAATCTCTGGTACAAATGCATAGATAATTATTTAAATATCCTTGTCCTATGTATGTTTTACTGTATGTTTTTAATGCCAAAATCATATAGAAGTATGACATTCTTATTGAATACTTTATATATGACAGTAAGTTTATACATTTTATTTTATTGTATTTTTTTAATAACCTGTGAGGAAGGTGTTATTCTGTTATTAAGAATGAGGTCTCTGGAGTAAAAGCTATCAAGCTTATTCTAGTACTAAGTTGTAGGTATGGGATGATCTGGGGTAATTTTAACCAGGGTCAGTTGAATTTCTATTCAACCCAGGAACAGATTTATAATATCAAGTACTAGCAGCATTTTGGTTACATGGACTTTATCGTACATTGCTGAAGAGAAAAAAAATTGGGACAATTCCTCAGGAACAAAAAAGCCTTAAGATTCTGCAGTGCAGTCTTAAATATCTCTCCAGAGAAAAGAAGTATAAGCATTATCAAATGTTAATATAAAGGACTTTTAGCACATTGTTTTAATAATAAAGTTCAAAACAACTTAATGGCTCTCAAAAGAGGACTGGATAAACAGTGACTCATATTGGCACTTTGCTAAATATTACAGACATATCTTCTGGTGGTTTTCCCTCACCTTGCAATGTGCCTGCCCTTCCCTCTACCTGGCTGCCTTCAAAACTAAGCTCCACACTAACTTAACATTGCTTTTCCACAACATTCAGTTGTGGGTTAGGTTCACTACTTTGTGTTCCCACAGATCCTATGCTTTCCCTCATCACTGTAGTAGGAAATGGAATTGTTAGGAAGGAAGTTATTCATGAGCAATGAGGGATGGCCTGGCTGAAGGTGATGTAAGTTGGTCTCTGAAATCCATTCCAGACACACCCAAAACTCACAGATATGCTACAAAACAACCAGAGACACTTCTCCAACTCCTGCATGTGGACCCTAGGCACACAGTAGATGTAACCTAATCTCAGAGGCTTCTCCAAGTAACCTTTTGTAGCAAGGAGCCCATTAAGGATAACAGACTGAGTGGGCCTTCCCTGGTGGCTCAGATGGTAAAGAATCTTTCAGCAATGTGGGAGACCCAGGTTTGACCCATGGGTTGTAAAGATCCGGTGAGAAGGGAATGGCAACCCATTCCAATGTTCTTCCCTGGAGAATCCCATGGACAGAGGAGCCTGTAGGGCTACAGTTCATGGAGCCGCAAAGAGTCAGACATGCCTGAGCAACTAACACATAACAGATTGAATATGGGAAGACATAAACAACAGAGCCTACTGAAATATAACTTGCAATTTCATCAATCGGTCTTGAGCATATGCCCATTTGTATTCCCTCTCATTGATTGGTAGTGGGTACAAGCCCTATTTTGCACAGAGCATAACCAAAAGGAGGAGAACGGAAGTAAAAAAGGGGGAAACCAAGAGGGAAAAGAGGAGGACTCCTTTGGGGTAAGCCTGCTCGCATATGTTGGAAGTGTCTGTCTAATAAAAGATTTGTCGGCTTGAGCTGAACTGAGCTGTAATCTGTGTGTTGTTTTAAAACCTTTAGTCCGGCATTTCACGTTTTGTTGCAATGAGGCAAGAACTAAGAAAGAGAAATTAACTGACCTGACAGAATAACCTATATGATTACTTCTCTACCAAGTGGTCTAAATATTTTGGGTTTAACAAAGAATATATAGTGTTATTCAGCCTTGAAACTGAGCCTTAAAAAAGAATGAAATTTTGCCATCTGTAACAACTTGGATGAACCCAAAGGATATTGTGCTAAGTGAACTAAGTCAGACAGAGAAAGACAAATACCATGTGATTTCACTTACATGTGAAATCAGAGAAACAAAATGAACAAACATAACAAAAATAGAAACAGGCTCATAGATACAGAAAACAATTTGTCAGTTGTTGCGGGGGGGGGGGGGGGTGGTGGGCGTGGTTGGAGGCATGAGCAAAATAGGGGGAGGAGATCAAAGGAACGTACTTCCAGTTATAAAGTCTCAGGGGTGTAATATATGGATGGCCTTAGGAATATAGGCAATAATTTACTAATAATTTGTATGGTGATAACTAGACTTATCCTTGTGATCATTTCCTAATGCATAAAAATGACAAATCACTATGTTGTACAGTAAAACTAATAAAATGTTGTAGGTCAATTTTACTTTAATAAAAAAGATTTGTCTTGGTCATGACCACATACCTGATGGCTTATTAAATGTAAGATGCTTACTTGGTTCTCAAAAACCACACACCAAATTTACTGGATATTGTCAGTAAATTTAACCCAATGGTTCAGTTAAAATGAACGGAAGGTATTTTGAAGGAGAGAGGGAAAAAAAAAAAAACACCTTTTTCATGACCTGGGAAGATTCAGTGAAAAATCTAAGAATATATTTGGGGTGTAACTGTAAGAGAAGACAAACTTCCTGATATTTAAAGTCAAAAGCTAAGTCTATATCCATTTCTATCTCTAGCTCTATCTATAAAATATTTTATTACTGGTTAATATATATGAAATATAATCTCTTATAATTCTAGGGAGAGGTTTATAAATAGTATAGCTGCATGTATATGTAGCCCAATATGAAAATCACACGTTAATGTAACTATTAACACCTGATTTACAGTCTACTCCGTCCAAAATATAGCATCTGTGTGTATGTGTATTATATTATTATAATTTAGCCATAAACTTTGGGCATGATTTGACTACTCTATAAAAGCAAGCAATTGCCACTAATTGCTTGCCTGATGATCTCAGTGGGAATTTAATTTGGAATTACTGATGCCGAATGCAAATGTGCTACAGGAAATATATGCTATGCTAAAAGCCACATTAAAAAATGTATTTGAGGTATGAGGCAGGAAAATATTGATAAATTCTATCTATAATAAAACAGAAAATAAATTCCTGTACATTGTATGCTATGCAAATGTCAAGACAGTAGCAAAGCAGCAGTATTCATTGGCACAGGATGGCATATTAATGAAATTGAGCAGTTGATATGGGGCAACTTTCTGAAAAAGGATGTGACTGGCTGAGGCAACACACGAAGACTTTAGGCTAAAATATGTAGCCATATCTCATGATGATAATCAAATCAAGAATTTTAATTTTCAAAAAAGTATGGCTTTCACATCATGAAAGGCTTCAAATGTTGTACAGAGGAAATAACTTATGGCATTTAAAAAATTTAGAGGATGGGAAGGGAACATTTCATAAGTAGAACTGTGGAAAGATCAGACTTGATAATTTATAGACAGAAAAAAAGACAGGCATGGACAAATTTTCACCTTGAAGTTGCATTCTTTGCATTTCATGTTAATTCATGACTACATGAAATGTAAAATTCTCAAAGCATCTCTTAAGGCATTGTATGTCCCCTCAATCATATTAACTTTTGAATTAAAATATTTTACAAACTATAATGAATGGAAATACTTTATTAGAAGAACACATTTTTCAATTGAGCAGAGTTGATAAGAAAAATAAGAGAAACCTGAATAGTGACAAATTAAAATATGTCATTCACTGGATAGGAAGGTAAAGACTTTCTTTCAATGAGAATCAAGGGAAGTGGCAAAAATTCCCTCCTTGATAAAGCTTTAGTCAGGCTTACATAGAACCCACTTTTTATATGGTCTTTGTCCTTAGCTCTGTCTCTGATTTACCTTTAAAAGGGAATGCTGCTAAGTCAGTTTAGTGAAACTCCTTCCACCCTTGATAGCTGATTACTGTCAATATCTGGTCAAGTTCCTTAATGTATATGTCCATAGCCTGCTTTTAGAAGAACCCTATTAGGTCAGTTTAGTAAGAATTGTATTCTCCTTGAAATTTAATCAAGTTCTTCTCAATAATTTTTCATCCATTGACTCCTGTCACTCTGCTTCATTGGCTATAAATCCCTACTTGTCTTTGTACTCAGAGTTCTGTTTAATCTTCCTCCTTCATTTCAACAGTATTGACCCCTACTGCAAAACTTTTGAATAAAGTTTTCCTTACAATTTTTAGCAAGTTTCAGAATAACTTATCTTTGACAAAAGAAAGCATAATCTCAAGAAAGATAATTAAAAAATAACTACTTTCTTTCTTCTTTTTAAGAGGAGATGACAAAGACAGATCAGAAGCAAATAGACATTGATCTGTTTTCTGTAATTTTGTACATGTAAAGTGTTAGAGTTATAAGTATTTTTTAAATATACCCAACCAGACATTCAGACAGGGAAAGATGGAAGATTTATACCCAACTTTGTGAACTGACCAAGTTGTCGTTGCAAGAAGAAGAGATGCTTGTATGCATAGTATCTAAATGTGAACCAAGCTAAACATGCAACACTTTTGTGCACAGGATCACTATAAATTCTGCAGAACTGGACATATCTTACAGAATCTAATATCTGGAAAGGAACACAGGAATCATCTACAAATCTTTATTCTATATATGAGAAACCTTGTTCTGGGGTACTGGGGAGCATGATGGCTGAGTCAAGACCACAATTTTTGTGTGTGTGCTCAGTCACTTCAGTCATGTCCAATTCTGTGTGATCCCATCGACGACAGCCCACCAGACTCATTCTTCCACAGTATTTTACAGGCAATAATACTGGAGTGGGTTGCCATTTCCTTCTCCGGGGGATCTTCCTGACCCAGGCTTTGAACCTGGGTCTCCTACGTTGCAGGCAGATGCTTTACCGTCTGAGCCACCAGGGAAGCCCAGACCACAGTCTTTGGCTTTTTATATTCCTTTCATGAAACTACACTTCTATGCCAATTATTATATTACCAATGATGAATACATTATCAGAGATTAGTTTCTATATATCATTAACAATGTTACTCAATATTGGAACTCATTTTTGAAGTGATAATACCAAGTAATAACCAAGGAAGCATTTATTATGTCCTTTATATGTATTTAAGCAATAAAATAAATATATAATACAGATCAGAATGATCATGGCATATTAGTACACTCACTTATTTTTAGGTAATGCCAAGAATTTGAGATTATTAAAATGAACACTTTTCCAATTTCCATGCTGATGGACATGAAGCTAACATGTAAGAAGAAATACATTCTGAGAAATGCGAGTCATTTCCCCACTATGGATTTTATGGCTAGAATGTGTTAGCAAACTACTTTTGAATAAATAGTCCTTAGATTAAAAACTCAGGAAATTAATCTGAGAAATATCAACAGCCTCGGATATGTAGTTGATATCACTCCAATGGCAGAAATGAAAAGGAACTAAAGAGCCTCTTGATGAGTGTGAAAGAGGACACTGAAAAATTGGCTTAAAACAACATTCAAAAACCTAAGATCATAGCATCCGGTCCCATCACTTCATGGCAAACAGATGGGGAAAAGTTGAAACAGTGACAGATGTTATATTCTTGGGCTCCAAAATCACTGTGGACAGTAACTGTAGCCATGAAATTAAAAGACTCTTGCTCCCTGGAAGGAAATCTCTGTCAAACCTAGACAACTTACTAAAACGCAGAGACATCTCTTTGCCAACAAAGGTCTATATAGTCAAAGCTATGGTTTTTCCAGTAGTCATGAATGAATGTGAGAGAGAGTAGGACCATAAAGAAAGCTGAATGCTGAACAATTGATGCTTTTTTGAATTGTGGTGCTGGAGAAGACTCTTGAGAGTCTATTGGACAGCAAGGAGATCAAATCCATCAATCCCAAAGGGAATCGGTCCTGAATATTCATTGGAAGGACAGATGCTGAAGCTGAAGCCCCAATACTTTGACCACCTGATGCAAAGAGTCTACTCATTTGCCACTCAAAAGACCCTGATACTTGGAAAGATTCAAGGCAGGAGGAGAAGGGGACAACAGAGGATGGAATGGTTGGATGGCATCACCTAGTCGATGGACATGAGTTTAAGCAAACTCCAGAGACAGTGAACAACAGGAAACCTGGTGTACTGAAGTTCATGGGGTTGCAAGATTTGGGCAAAACTTAGTGACTGGAGAACAATAACAGTTATTTTGTTCATAAAATTAATTTGGCTACTGCTTATTTACAGATGTTTATTTCAAAGGTAAGTTTTAAATAGTGCTGTGTAGCTTTCTTGTGACTAAGAAATATATGAATATGCTAACTCATAGTGTGTGCATGCTATGTTGCTTCAGTCATATCCGGCTCTGTGCAACCCTACAGACTGTAACCTGCCAGGCTTCTCTGTCCATGCTGCTGCTGCTAAGTCACTTCAGTCGTGTCTGATGTTGTGAGACCCCACAGACAGCAGGCTCTGCAGTCCCTGGGATTCTCCAGGTAAGAACACTGGAGTGGGCTGCCATTGCCTTCTCCAATGCATGAAAGTTAAAAGTGAAAGTGAAGTCGCTCAGTCGTGTCCGACTCTTTGCGACCCCATGGACTGCAGCCCACCAGGCTCCTCCGTCCATGGGATTCTCCAGGCAAGAGTACTAGAGTGGGTTGCCATTGCCTTCTCCATAGAACTCTCTATATAAGAATACTGGAGTGGAATTCCACGCCCTCCTTCAGTGGATCTTCCCAACCTAGGTATTGAATGGAGTCACTTATGTCTCCTGCATTAGCAGGCAGATTCTTTACCACTAGTGCCACATAGGAAGGCCAACTCATAGTACTTTGCTCTAATCTTGACAGGTTAGTTCTTGCATTTAAAAAAAAAAAAAAGCCCAAAGTAAGTGGAAGTTACCAGCTGACATCTCAATAAAGAACAAATTTCATCCCCAATTGGGAATATTTACTAATATCTTAAAATACAATTGCCTTTTAAAACATTTCTTAATTTTATTTTCATTTAAAATGTATTTACCATATAATTTTTACCTCAGAAAAATTCACAGAATTTCCCAAATAGAGCTTAATATTCAATTCCCTATTATGATATTGATAAATTAACTCACTTGTTATCTATTTCCAAATAATTGTTGAAACATTACAATATGAAAATATATTACATTGCTTCCATCATTGCTTTTTCTAACATGTACTGAGAGTTGCCATTTTGAGTATGCGTCCTCATATTTGAACCTGATAATCACAGTTTATAGATATCATGCTATATTTCATATGTGTTTTTCCTGAACATATACTGCCTCTAATAAAAAATATTCTAGAATATAATGAAGAGTAAGGGGATTTTGTTAACAAAAACATCATACGTAGGTTATAGCTATGTACTATACTAAACATAACTGCCAATACTAAACATAACTGCCAAAAATATCTCCCATATTCTAAAAATGTCAAATATGAATACTGATATGTTTTCCATTCTGTTCTTTCTCAACAGTGAAATTTTAATTTTGATTCTTTCACGTGTATATATATATATATATGTATGTTCATGTATGTGAATATATTGTTCAATCATAAGTCATATCCTACTGTTGAGATCCCATGGACTGCCGCACACCCTGTTTCCCTATTCTTTACTGTTTTCTGGAGTTTGTTCAAACTCATGTCCATTGAGTCGCTGATGACATCCAATCATCTCATTTTCTGTCACACCCTTCTCCTTCTTCTGTCTTTCCCAGCATCAGGGTCTTTTCCAATAAGTTGGCTCTTTGCATATATGAATATATATTCACTCTATGTGTCTTCCCTGGAGGTTCAGAGGGTAAAGCATCTGCCTGAAATGCAGGAGACCTGAGTTTGATCCCTGGGTTGGGAAGATTCCCTGGAGAAGGAAATGGCAACCGACTCCAGTACTCTTGCCTGGAGAATCCCATGGATGGAGGAGCATGGTAGGCTACAGTCCATGGGATCGCAAAGAGTCAGAGACAAAGGAGCGACTTCACTTTCACTTTCACTCTATACTGGACACACACACACACATATATATATATATATAACTTTTGGGAAATGTTCAGTTTTATTTATCAAGAAACAGTAGGTATTCAAAATTTAATTGTAAGAAAGCTTAATTTCCATTAAAAAATTAAGTCACTGCACAATAATATGTTTTATAGTTAAAAAAAATAAGTAGTGTATTTTTTCTTATGTTCTCAAGAGAGCAATACTCATCTTTAATTCTGACAGCATTGTGTCATCATATATGGTACTTGATCCCTTAAATAATGTCCCTATTTTTATTTAAATGTCTACACTACATGTTATCTCTAAAGGATGATGCAATTCTGTTTTGCTACAAAACTTACTCCTACAAAACCAGTTTAAAGTTCAGTATACTATTCTATACTTTATAGAATGTTGAAAATAATTTGCACCTTGTTTATGCTTTGGTTTTATTTGGTGTGATATTTTAACTATCAGTCATTTCAAACACTGCCATGGTAAGGTGCCTTGCAAAAAGCAACGCTAAAATTTTTCTAAATATTAATGACTGAACCGATTGCACATCTCTAGTCAGAATAATATAATAGTTTATGGCTACTGATACTAAGCCATTAGCAAATGTTGGAGATAGTTGCTTAGGTAGAAAAGTTTTGTCCCCTGGCTATTCCTCAAGATCATACTTTGAGCTGGTTGTGGAAAGGAATCAGATGCCTAAGGCTTCCTCTTAAAGATTCTGAATGTTCACCTCTGGGAAGGGTAGCCACTGCACTAATTATACAGAATTATTACTTTGTGTCTGCTTTATGATAAGCAATTTTTAAATGGGGGAATTCTTGCCAACAGGGAATCCTTTCTAGTGGCTCAGGCAGATGCAAAAACAAATAACTCTACCACAAGGCTTAGCGATTGAACAACAAAATACGACAAGGCAAAACACAGTTCAGCAGGAGTGGAATAGGTAAGGTCACTGTCTCAAAAGGTATTAGCAATGACTGCAGTTATGAAGTGCAGGGGATTCACATGGAAAGATTCCCCAAAGAGGATGAACTTTAACCTCTAATATTTGCAAGCATATCAATTTCATAGAGCACAGTGCTTGTCGAAAGTTTTACAAAAAGAATCTGGACATACATACACACAATAGTGGAAGGACTATTTACACTGGAACACAGAATTTTGCGGTTGTTGTTTACAAGCAAAATATTGTACTGGAATCCTTTAAGCTAGGCTTCAACAATACGTGAACTGAGAACTTCCAGATATACAAGCTGAATTTAAAAAAAGCAGAGGAATTAGAGATCAAATTGCCAGTATCCATTGGATCACAGAGAAAGCAAGAACATTACAGAAAAAAAAAAAAAAAACTATTTCTGCTTCATGGAAAGCCTACATGAAAGCCTCTGTGTGAACTAAAATAAACTGTGGAAAATTCTTAAAGAGATGGGAATACCAGACTACCTTACCTACCTCCCGATAAACCTGTATACAGGTCAAGAAGCAACAGTTAGAACTGGACATGGAAAAATGGACTGGTTCAAAATTGAAAAAGGAGTGTGTCAAGGCTGCATGTTGTCCCCCTGCTTATTTAACTTATATGCAGAGTACATCATGAAAAATGCTGGGCTGGATGAATCATACACTGGAATCAAGATTGGTGGGAGAAATACCAATAAACTCAGATATGCAGATGATACCACCTTTATGGCAGAAAGTGAAGAGGAACTAAAGTACCTTCTGATGAAGCTGAAAGGAAAGTGAAAAAGCTGGCTTAAAACTCAACATTCAAAAAAAAAACTAGATCATCACATCCAGCCCCATCACTTCATGGCAGGTAGGTGGGGAAACAATCGCAACAGTGACATTTTATTTTTGGCGGGGCTCCAAAATTAGTGCAGTGACTGCAGCCATGAAATTAAAAGACACTTGCTCCTTGGAAGAAAAGCTGTGACAAAACTAGTGTATTTAAAAGAAGAGACATCACTTCACAAATAAAGGTCTGTAGAGTCAAAGCTATCATTTTTCCTGTAGTTATGTATGGCTGTGAGAGTTGAGCCATAAAGAAGGCTGAGCACCAAAGAACTGATGCTTTTGAACTATGATGTTGGATAAGACTCCTGAGAGTCTCTTGGATAGCAAGGAGAACAAACCAGTCAATCCTAAAGGAAATCAACAATAAATATTCTTTTGAAGGAATGATGCTGAAGCTGAAGCTCCAATACTTTGGCCACCTGACACAAAGTACAGAATCTTGGAAAAGACCATGTTGCTGGGAGAGATTGAGGGCAGGAGGAGAAGGGAGCAACAGAGGGTGAGATGGCTGGATGGCATCTGACTCAATGGACATGAGTTTCAACAAACTCCAGGAGATAGTGAAGAATGGGGAAGCCTGGCACGCTGCCATTCATGGGGCTCAAAGGGTCTGACACAACTGAATGACTGAAAAACAACAAACAACCGTATTGGAAATAGCTTCAGGTTTGCCATTGAATTGAATTTCCAATTCTGCCAGATAGCAAAGACGTAACCTTCATTTTCTGTTTATTAATTTGGACTTTAGGTTTTCTTTTGTACTTTATTTATAGAATACTTTGAACTGGTTTCCTTAATCTCTGAGAGTCCACAAACATAGAAAACATGCTGCTGCTGCTGCTAAGTCACTTCAGTCATGTCCAACTCTGTGCGACCCCATAGACAGCAGCCCACCAGGCTCTGCCGTCCCTGGGATTCTCCAGGCAAGAACACTGGGGTAGGTTTCCATTTTCTTCTCCAATGCATGAAAGTGAAAAGTGAAAGCGAAGTCGCTCAGTCGTGTCCAACTCTTAGTGACCCCATGGACGGCAGCCTACCAGGCTCCTCCGTCCATGGGATTTCCCAGGCAAGAGTACTGGAGTGGGGTGCCATTGCCTTCTCCATAGAAAACATGAACCTAGGACAAATTTTTAAAATGTAGAGGAGAGTTTTAATATTTAACACATATTGGTAAATATTACCTTTGACATTGAATCATATAAAAGCTAACATTTGCTTTTGGCTAGAATTTTATAAACCTCTTCCCTGGTGGCTCAGATGGTAAAGCATCTGCCTTCAATGAGGGAGACGTGGGTTTAATCCCTGGGTTGGGAAGATCCCCTGTAGAAGGAATTAGCAACCTACTCCAGTACTCTTGCCTGGAAAATCCCTTGGACAGAGGAGCCTGGTAGACTACAGTCCATGGGGCAGCAGAGTCAGACATGACTGAGCGACTTCACTTGGTTTTGCTAACTATTCTTGTTTTTAAAAGCCTCTGGTAATTTAATATATACATATTATACGTATATTTATATATACATGTACTCACATATATACATTATATATAGAGACTACATTGAATATAAATGCATATTCATGAATATATAATGAAAATGAAGACTAATCTTGCTTTCATAAATATGATTTTAATAAGTTAATATCTTAAAAATCACAGAATTCACAAGAGAGAAATAATACAAGAGGTCCTAGGTGGCAATGGCAATGATATTGAAAAATAGATTATCTTTAGGCTTTCATGTCTTCTACTATATGTTTACATGATTTAAAAAAATCTACATATTAATTCACAGACTGAAAGAAGGAGATTTTGTAAAACTGGATGTAAAAGGAATACAGATTTTTAAAAAGTCAAGGAACTATGTTCACCTAGCTATTATCACAATGAAAAGATTTAAGGAGACATAATTTGGATTTAATTAAATGGCAGCTGTATAGATCAGAGTATTTCGACAGTGCTTATATCCATTAAGTTCAGTTGCTCAGTCATGTCTCTTTGAGACCCCATGGACTGCAGCATGCCAAGTTTCCCTGTCCATCATCAACTTCCGGAGCTTGCTCAAATTCATGTCCATCAAGTCGGTGATGCCATCCAACCATCTCATTCTCTGTCATCTATTACCTTGACTGAATCTCTGATTTTAAGTTGCCCGCCTAAGAAGAAACTGCAAAACTTGCCAGGATCTGAATTTCTTACTTCCTCAAAGTTGGAATTAGAAAACTCATATTCTAGGCATAACAGGAGGCATCAAAGCAACTTTTAAGACTACTTCAGACTTATTGATGTTGAGATATTCCTGTTTTGATGATTGCCCTGTCTTTTTATTCCTTTCTTTTCCTTTCCTTTACTCTCCTCTCCTTTCCTTTCCTTCCCTTTGCATTCGTCTCCTTCCTCTCTCTCTGCTTCTCTCTCTCCCATTATTGGCTTCTTTTGTGGCTCAGCTGGTAAAGAATCTGTCTGCAATGCAGGAGACCTGGGTTCTATCCCTGGGTTGGGAAGATACTCTGGAGAATGGAAAGGCTACCCACTCCAGTATTAGCTGAGCACACAATACAGTCATCACTGTACCTGACAATTACTTGCTTAACACAAGAATTTCACTTTCTCTGTCATTTCCCCTCAGGCTCTAAAGTTCTTTTTTTGTTTTGTTTTGTTTTCTGAACACATTTTTTTGGTGATTGGTACCTATGACCTGATTTTAGTCTCACTTCTTGCTGAGTGAGACTAAATTTTGCTAGCTGGATTCTTGAATTCTGCCTGCTTTTAGGAAAGCCAGAACTCTTGGGAAAGTCAGAGCTGATCACAGAACACAATCCAGATTATGAGAACTGAAATATAAAAAGCTTTATCTTGAATTTTGAAAGGCTCATGATTAATTGAGCTTCCCATAGCTCGGTTGGTAAAAAATTCACCTGCAATGCAGGTGAAAGTGAAAGTGAAGTCGCTCAGTTGTGTCCAACTCTTTGCAACCCCATGGACTGTAGCCTATCAGGCTTTTCCGTCCATGGGATTTTCCAGGCAAGAGTACTGGACTGGGTTGCCATTTCCTTCTCCAGAGGGTCTTCCCGACCCAGGGATTGAACCCATGTCTCCTGCATTGCAGGCAGATGCTTTTACCCTCTGAGCCACCAGGGAATCAATGCAGGTGACCCCAGTTCAATTCTCGGGTTGGAGAAGGGAAAGGCTACCCACTCCAGTATTCTGGCCTGGAGAATCCCATGGATATAGTCCATGGGGTTGCAAAGAGTTGGACATGACTGAGCAACTTTCAATTTCACTTCATGATTAATTAAATAGGGCAACTCACTATACAACATCACTATATGTAATACTCTCCATTTTGTGAATAAAAAGCTTATTAGGGTAAGCTTTACAAACAATGAAAAACAAATTAAGTCTTTTAAAATCGAATTGTTAGCATAATATGTATTGTCCTGGTAAAACAACAAAACTGCTGTTGCTAGTATGTGTGGCTCTTAAAATATTAAATAAAATATTAAATTAAATTAAAATTTGAAAATTTTATATCACGAATATTAGATTTTAAGAACCATACATACTAGGAACAACAACTTTATTGTGTAATAGAATATTCTATTTAAAAAGTTTTCCTCATCATAAATCTCAGTATATAAAGATATAATTTGCTTCCCTCCATACCACAATTTTATCCCAGTTCAAGGCCATATTCATTACCTAGTGAATTTTAGAAGCCCTTTTCCAACTGGCTTACTGGCCTACTAGCTTCTATTTCAAGATAATCTTCAGTTTAGTTCAGTTCAGTTCAGTTGCTCAGTCGTGTCCGACTCTTTGTGACCCCATGAATCACAGCATGCCAGGCCTCCCTGTCCGTCACCAATGCCCGGAGTTCACTCAAACTCATGTCCATTGAGTTGGTGATGTCATCCAGCCATCTCATCCTCTGTCGTCCTCTTCTCCTGCCCCCAATCCCTCCCAGCATCAGAGTCTTTTCCAATGAGTCAACTCTTCACATAAGGTGGCCAAAGTACTGGAGTTTCAGCTTTAGCATCATTCCCTCCAAAGAACACCCAGGGCAGACCTCCTTCAGAATGGACTGGTTGTATCTCCTTGCACTCCAAGGGACTCTCAAGAGTCTTCTCCAACACCACAGTTCAAAAGCATCAATTCTTCAGTGCTCAGCTTTCTTCACAGTCCAACTCTCACATCCATACATGACCACTGGAAAAATGATAGCCTTGACTAGACAGAGTTTTGTTGGCAAAGTAATGTCTCTGCTTTTCAATATGCTACCTAGGTTGGTCATAACTTTTCTTCCAAGGAGTAAGCGTCTTTTAATTTCATGGATGCAATCACTATCTGCAGTGATTTTGGAGCCCAAAAAAATAAAGTCTGACACTGCTTCCACTGTTTCCCTATCTATTTCTCATGAAGTGATGGGCCCAATGATACTATGCTGCTTAAACCCTTCAAGTTCTCATCATACCTTTTAAGTGAAAAGCTTCTTGATGATGTACAAAGTTCAACATTAGCTGGCCTGTACCTACTTCTGTGACCTTGTATCCATCAGGTTAACTGTATCCCTTAAACTCTAACCATCCATAGCTCTTTCATGCTTTCAGCCTTTTGTACTATCAGTCCCATCTGTCTAATCACTTTTTTTTTAAATTTTATTTTATTTTTAAACTTTACAATATTGTATTAGTTTTGCCAAATATCAAAATGAATCCGCCACAGGTATACCCACATTCCCCATCCTGAACCCTCCTCCCTCCTCCCACCCCTACCCTCCCTCTGGGTCGTCCCAGTGCACCAGCCCCAAGCATCCAGTACCGTGCATCGAACCTGGACTGGCGACTCGTTTCATACATGATATTATACATGTTTCAATGCTATTCTCCCTAATCTCCCCACCCTCTCCCTCTCCCACAGAGTCCATAAGACTGATGTATACATCAGTGTCTCTTTTGCTGTCTCGTACACAGGGTTATTGTTACCATCTTTCTAAATTCCATATATATGCGTTAGTATACTGTATTGGTGTTTTTCTTTCTGGCTTACTTCACTCTGTATAATAGGCTCCAGTTTCATCCACCTCATTAGAACTGATTCAAATGTATTCTTTTTAATGGCTGAATAATACTCCATTGTGTATATGTACCACTGCTTTCTTATCCATTCATCTACTGATGGGCATCTAGGTTGCTTCCATGTCCTGGCTATTATAAACAGTGCTGCGATGAACATTGGGGTACATGTGTCTCTTTCCCTTCTGGTTTCCTCAGTGTGTATGCCCAGCAGTGGGATTGCTGGATCATAAGGCAGTTCTATTTCCAGTTTTTTAAGGAATCTCCACACTGTTCTCCATAGTGGCTGTACTAGTTTGCATTCCCACCAACAGTGTAAGAGGGTTCCCTTTTCTCCACACCCTCTCCAACATTTATTGCTTGTAGACTTTTGGATCGCAGCCATTCTGACTGGCATGAAATGGTACCTCATAGTGGTCTTGATTTGCATTTCTCTGATAATGAGTGATGTTGCACATCTTTTCATGTGTTTGTTAGCCATCTGTATGTCTTCTTTGGAGAAATGTCTATTTAGATCTTTGGCCCATTTTTTGATTGGGTCATTTATTTTTCTGGAGTTGAGCTGTAGGAGTTGCTTTTATATTTTTGAGATTAGTTGTTTGTCCGTTGCTTCATTTGCTATTATTTTCTCCCATTCTGAAGGCTGCCTTTTCATCTTGCTAATAGTTTCCTTTGTTGTGCAGAAGCTTTTAAGCTTAATTAGGTCCCATTTGTTTATTTTTGCTTTTATTTCCAATATTCTGGGAGGTGGGTCATAGAGGATCCTGCTGTGATGTATGTCGGAGAGTGTTTTGCCTATGTTCTCCTCTAGGAGTTTTATAGTTTCTGGTCTTACGTTGAGATCTTTAATCCATTTTGAGTTTATTTTTGTGTATGGTGTTAGAAAGTGTTCTAGTTTCATTCTTTTACAAGTGGTTGACCAGATTTCCCAGCACCACTTGTTAAAGAGATTTTGGAAGTTTTGGCCACAGCAATCAGAGCAGAAAAAGAAATAAAAGGAATCCAAATTGGAAAAGAAGAAGTAAAACTCTCACTGTTTGCAGATGACATGATCCTTTACATAGAAAACCCTACAGACTCCACCAGAAAATTACTAGAACTAATCAATGATTATAGTAAAGTTGCAGGATATTAAATCAACATACAGAAATCCCTTGCATTCCTATGCACTAATAATGAGAAAACTGAAAGAGAAATTAAGGAAAGAATTCCATTCACCATTACAATGGAAAGAATAAAATACTTAGGAATATATCTACCTAAAGAAACTAAAGACCTATATATAGAAAACTATAAAACACTGGTGAAAGAAATCAAAGAGGACACTAATAGATGGAGAAATATACCATGTTCATGGATTGGAAGAATCAATATAGTGAAAATGAGTATACTACCCAAAGCAATTTATAGATTCAATGCAATCCCTATCAAGCTACCAACGGTATTCTTCACAGAGCTAGAACAAATAATTTCACAATTTGTATGGAAATACAAAAAACCTCGAATAGCCAAAGCTATCTTGAGAAAGAAGAATGGAACTGGAGGAATCAACCTACCTGACTTCAGGCTCTATTACAAAGCCACAGTTATCAAGACAGTATGGTACTGGCACAAAGACAGAAATATTGATCAATGGAACAAAATAGAAAGCCCAGAGATAAATCCACACACATATGGACACCTTATCTTTGACAAAGGAGGCAAGAATATACAATGGATTAAAGACAATCTCTTTAATCACTTTCTTATATATTTCATCTCAATGCAGTTGCATGCCTTCTTTCTACCTAATTAAACTGTAAGTTCCATGACAATAAAGATGATGTTGTTTTTTGCTGTACAGCACCTGAATTTATATCTGGCATTCAGTAGGTACTCAGTAATAGTTAATTGAATTAATTAAAACCAAGGACACGTATGTATTTTTAGACAGTAACACTCCCTTTAACAAAGGAAGATGTTTGGTTGGCTTTCCTAAAATCACAGAACTCAGTACTTCAATCCTCTGTTAAGTCTATAATACTAGAGATCTCTTCAAGAAAATCAGAGATACTAAGGGAACATTTCATGCAAAAATGGGCTCGATAAAGGACAGAAATGGTATGGATCTAAGAGAAGCAGCAGATATTAAGAAGAGGTGGCAAGAATACACAGAAGAACTGTACAAAAATCTTCACGACCAAGATAATCATGATGGTGTGATCACTCACCTAGAGCCAGACATCCTGGAATGTGAAGTCAAGTAGGCCTTAGAAAGCATCACTACAAACAAAGCTAGTGGAGGTGATGGAATTCCAGTTGAGCTATTTCAAACCCTGAAAGATGATGCTGTGAAAGTGCTGCATTCAATATGCCAGTAAATTTGGAAAACTCACCAGTGGCCATAGGACTGGAAAAGGTCAGTTTTCATTTCAATCTCAAAGAAAGGCAATGCTGAAGAATGCTCAAACTACCACACAATTGTAGTCATCTCACATGCTAGTAAAGTAATGCTCAAAATTCTCCTAGCCAGGCCTCAGCAGTAAATGAACCATGAACTTACAGATGTTTGAGCTGGTTTTAGAAAAGGCAGAGCAACCAGAGATAAATTGCCAACATCCACTGGATCATCGAAAAGCAAGAGAGTTCCAGAAAAACATCTATTTCTGCTTTATTGACTATGCCAAAGCCTTTGACTGTGTGGATCACAATAAACTGTGGAAAATTCTGAAAGAGATGGGAATACCAGACCACTTGACCTGTCTCTTGAGAAACCTATATGCAGGTCAGGAAGCAACAGTTAGAAGTGTACATGGAACAACAGACTGATTCCAAATAGGAAAAGGAGTACGTCAAGGCTGTATACCGTCACACTGCTTATTTAACTTATAAGCAGAGTACATCATGAGAAACGCTGGGCTGGAAGAAGCACAAGCTGGAATCAAGATTGCTGGGAGAAATATCAATAACCTCAGACATGCAGATGACACCAACCTTATGGCAGAAAGTGAAGAGGAACTAAAAAGTCTCTTGATGAAAGTGAAAGAGGAGAGTGAAAATGATGGCTTAAAGCTCAACATTCAGAAAATGAAGATCATGGCATCTGGTCCCATCATAGATTGGGAAACACTGGAAACAGTGTCAGACTTTATTTTTCTGGGCTCCAAAATCACTGTAGATGGTGATTACATCCATGAAATTAAAAGACGCTTACTCCTTGGAAAGAAAGGTATGACCAACCTAGATACCATTATTCAAAAGCAGAGATACTTTGCCAAAAAAGGTCCTTCTAATCAAGGCCATGGTTTTTCCAGTGGTCATGTATGGATGTGAGAGTTGGACTGTGAAGAAAGCTGAGCACTGAAGAATTGATGTTTTTGAACTGTGGTGTTGGAGAAGACTCTTGAGAGTCCCTTGGACTGCAAAGAGATCCAACCGGTACATTCTAAAGGAGATCAGCCCTGGGATTTCTTTGGAAGGAATGATGCTAAAGCTGAAACTCCAGTACTTTGGCCCCCTAATGCGAAGAGTTGACTCATTGGAAAAGACTCAGATGCTTGGAGGGATTGGGGGCAGGAGGAGAAGGGGATGACAGAGGATGAGATGGCTGGATGGCATCACTGACTCGATGGACATGAGTTTGAGTGTACTCCAGGAGTTGGTGATGGACAGGGAGGCCTGGAGTGCTGCAATTCATGGGGTCTTAAAGGGTCAGACACAACAGAATGACTGAACTGAACTGAACTGAATGCATTGCTTTTCACAGATTTTATTGCCTATTTTGTGAAGTAGTCAGCCCTTTAAATAAGCTAAGAATTAACTGTACATTTTTAAAGAATAATCTAAAATAGCTTGACTCTTTTTTTCAGTGATTGAGTTTTCTCATTTGATTTATGCTGAGGGAAACTACCAAGGGAATAAAAACTAATATATACTTTGGCACATGTAGAGGATAATTCAATTAATAATTTCATATATCTAGTTCTACTGTATGTTCACTCAATGAAGAATCAGCTATGGCAATTAACTGGATTCAATTCATGGTATCATGGGAATTCTAATGGCTCCATGGAATACTAAATTAGATGTGTGCTTATTGCAACTAACCATAGCACTGGGTGTGCATTTGCTGTGCTCAATTTCAGCAGTCAAGTTATGCATAAATCTCAGCATAATTTATAACTCTGGAGTCATAAGCATCATTTACATTGAGATACCTTTGACTTTTTAGTATATGCTGTGTTCTAATTTGACTGTTGTGTCCAAGGAGTCAGATGCAACTGAGCAATAAAGAACACTGATTTAGCATAAGAAAATTTTGATCATAAGTAAGATGAATTAATCCTCTTTCTACTATTGCTATTTTTTTCTCTTGTCCAAATCTGTCTCCTCTTAAATCATACATACAAATATTAATAAGTATTGTACTACCTGTGGCTAGTCTGTTCCCTATTGCTGCTTTATATAATTGACATCTCCAGAAAAGGCTACACCATTTTAGATTATATTATTATTATTATACACAGTTTCACATATAAATTTAGGATAGAAGCTTAAGTGAATCTCATAAGAATTTCTGAGTGATCAAAGGAAGGAAGACTGGTCATACAGATATAGCAGTGTTAAAGTTGCTTACAAATTACAATGATACTAATTTCCTCAGCATCGGATTTAGCATTAGCACATTCTGTAAGTTATGTAATTTGTGTTTATTTATGTCAAACAACTTTAAAGTTTGTCAATATTACTAGAATCGAAAAGAAAACTATCCAGTTAAATGCAAACTCTTTATCTGGTGACTTACTTTGATGTCTAGTTTGTTGATTTTATATGTGGTTAAAAATAGCTCTAAAATGTAACTCTCTTCTTAAACTTTCCAGGTCCCGTGCATCGAACCTGGACTGGCGACTCGTTTCATACGTGATATTACACATGTTTCAATGCTATTCTCCCAAATCTCCCCACCCTCTCCCTCTCCCACAGAGTCCATAAGACTGATCTATACATCAGTGTCTCTTTTGCTGTCTCCTACACAGGGTTATTGTTACCATCTTGGGGCTGGTGCACTGGGACGACCCAGAGGGAGGGTAGGGGAGGGAGGAGGGAGGTGGGTTCAGGATGGGGAACGCGGGTATACCTGTGGCGGATTCATTTCGATATTTGGCAAAACTAATACAATATTGTAAAGTTTAAAAATAAAATTAAATTAAAAAAAAAAAAACTTTCCAGGTCCATCAAACACTTGACTTTTAAAAAATTAAAAGCAAATGAAAACATTTCTGCTATTATATCTTAAGACCTTGATCACAAATTCTAGAATGCTGCTCATCTGATACATAATGGAATAAATGGGTCACAAAAATAGAAAACAAAGAAGAAAAACTCAGTATTGTTGCCATCATCATCATCACCATTCCAATAAAAACACTGAAATAATGATGATGATAATGGTTAAAATGGTGCATATGACCTGCCATTAATTATTTTAAGTATGTTATATAATTAACAAATTTAACTGCAATTATATCACATTATGTTTTATTATTATCATCATTTAACCTTTGTATTTATTCCCTTTTAACTGAAATACTGAAAAGTTGGAAATTATATAATCCTTTTCTACACCCCTTTAAGTCTCTTAATTGAAAACTTAAAATTGGTAACAAGTTGTCATATATTTATAACTTTCAAACAACCACAGTATTATTTAATAAGACTTAGATCATAATTTCTTTCTGCTTAACTACTGTTTATGTTTATACATTTTATATTTTAATGTGTACTTAATTAGAATATTTTTTACTGAAAGAGATGTAAAGTATTATTAAAACATAATAATTTTTTACTTAATAGAGCAAAGCAACTTGAGCCAGATAAAATAAATAAAGCAATTCAATTATGATTAGAAATAAAGCCTATGTGATATATTTAAGAGCATTTGATTCATAGTAAATAAATAAATAATAGTAAATAAACAAAAAATGTATAGCTTCTCCTAAAATAATATTTTATTTGTATGAGTTTCTCCTTTTAGACAGTATTTTTTGACCTAAAAAATGTATATACTCTTTTTTTTAATCTAGCATATTTTAAATATTAGTAACTATCAGTTTAGACAATGAATATACCAATACATATAAAACATCTGTACTATACTATTATGCACAGATTTATATTATACATAGTTGAGCTTTACAATAATATTAATGCTTTTTAATTAATTTAAAAGTATATAGAAGCAAGAACCCATTGTAAACTACAGCCTGTATGAAAAATACCATAGGTAACAAAATTTAATCAAGAAAGCCTTTTTGTAACCTTTTATGTTTATTTAAAAAAATATTGTCAGCTTAATTAAATAAGCAACCACATAGTTTTTCAGTCACCTACAATTCTAATTCACAAAATGAACAAATCTATGAAGGTGATTTTGACTTCTCAGAATAGAACTCCAAATACAGATTAAAAACATGATAAATATTTTAGGATATCTATTACATGTGAAAACATTTTTGGGATTTTCCCGAGAGCTTCTGAAAAACCAAATATGTGTTTCTTTTTTTCTGTAGAAAAAGAAAGTCACTAGAAATAATTAAGTTTGTCTCTGTGGACATTATATTATAGCATAAAGGTTTTTACTTGTTTTAAGAAGGAAATGTTAGTCGTGTAAAATCAAAACATTTTAATAAAGTTTTACATAAGTGTGTATATATTCTAATGAAATTTTTAACTTGGTTTATTAGGGTATGATCTGGAATTTTTACATATCTAATTCTTATTTTTAAGCTAAGATCTAAAAAAAAGGATCTTTTTATGATAATTAAGCAATCATAATGAGAAATATTGCTCAGGAAAATAAAAATGTTTAAATCAATTGTTTTAGCCTTTAGAGTATTTGAAACAAAAATTAATCATATTATAAACTATGAGAGAAACACAAACAAATAGAAAAGTATGAAAAATAGCTTGTATTTCATGGTATTGGACTGATTGTATTAATAACTACTCTTTTTTACCTCAAAAGGGCAAACAGACTAAAAACCTTCATCAGAGGGCAGACAGACTGAAAACCACAATCACAGAAAACTAATCAATCTAATTACATGGACCACAGCCTTGTTAACTCAATGAAACTATGACCATGCCATGTAGGGCCACCAAAGATGTAAGGGTCATGGTGGAGAGATCTGACAACACGTGGTCCACTGGAGAAGGGAATGGCAAACCACTTCAATATTCTTGCCTGGAGAACCCCATGAACAGTAAGAAATGGTAAAAAGATACAACACAGAAAGATGAACTCCCCAGGTTGGTAGGTGCCCAATATATGCTACTGGAGAGTAGTGGAGAAATAATTCCAGAAACAACGATGAGACAGAGCCAAAGTAAAAACAACACCGAGTTGTGGATGTGATTGGTGATGGAAGCAAGGTCTGATGCTGTAAAGAGCAATATTGTATAGGAAACTGGAATGCAATAGGTCCATGAATCTATTAGGCAAACTGGAAGTGGTCAAACAGGAGATGGCAAAAGTGAACATCAACATTTTAGGAATCAGAGATCTAAAATGGACTGCAATAGGTGAATTTAACTCAGATGAGGATTGTATCTACTACTACATCTATTCTTGTGATATAGCTTAGAAGAAAGGGAGTAGTCATCATAGTCAACAAAAGAGTTTGAAATGCAGTACTTGAATGCAATTTCAAAAACTACAGAATAATCTCTGTTCATTTCCAAGGCAAATCATTCAATATCACGGTAATGCATCTAAGCCTAAAAGATGATGCTGAGAAAGTGCTGCACTCAATATGTCAAAATTTGGAAAACTCAACAGTGGCCAAAGGATTGGAAAAGGTCAGTTTTCATTCCAATCCCAAAGAAAGGCAATGCCAAAGAATGATCAAACTACCACACAATTGCGCTCGTCTTAGTTCAGTTCAGTTCAGTTCAGTCGCTCAGTCCTGTCTGACTCTTTGCAACCCCATGAATTGCAGCACGCTAGGCCTCCCTGTCCATCAACAACTCCTGGAGTTCACTCAGACTCACATCCATCAAGTCGGTGATGCCATCCAGCCATCTCATCCTCTGTCGTCCCCTTTTCCTCCTGCCCCCAATCCCTCCCACCATGAATCTTTTCCAACGAGTCAACACTTTGCATGAAGTGGCCAAAGTACTGGAGCTTCAGCTTTAGCATCATTCCTTCCAAAGAACACCCAGGACTGATCTCCTTTAGAATGGACTGGTTGGATCTCCTTGCAGTCCAAGGGACTCTCAAGAGTCTTCTCCAACACCACAGTTCAAAAGCATCAATTCTTCGGTGCTCAGCTTTCTTCACAGTCCAACTTTCACATCCATACATGACTACTGGAAAAGCCATAGCCTTGACTAGATGGACCTTTGTTGGCAAAGTAATGTCTCTGCTTTTGAATATGCTATATAGGTTGCTCATAACCCTCCTTCCAAGGAGTAAGCATCTTTTAATTTCATGGCTGCAGTCACCAAGATTGCAGTGATTTTGGAGCCCCCAAAAATAAAGTATGACACTGTTTCCACTGTTCCACTCATCTCACATGCTAGTAAAGTAGTGCTCAAAATTCTCCAAGCCAGGCTTCAGCAGTACATGAACCATGAACTTCCAGATGTTCAAGCTGGTTTTACAAAAGGCAGAGAAACCAGAGATCAAATTGCCATCATCTGCTAGATCATCAAAAAAGCAAGACAGTTCCAGAAAAACCTCTATTTCTGCTTTATTGACTATGCCAAAGCCTTTGACTGTGTGGATCACAATAAACTGTGGAAAATTCTGAAAGAGATGGGCATACAGGACCAACTGACATGCGTCTTGAGAAACCTGTATGCAAGTCAGGAAAAAACAGTTAGAACAGGACATGGAACAACAGACTGGTTCAAATTGGAAAAGGTGTATGTCAAAGCTGTATATTGTCACCCTGCTTATTTAACTTATATGCAGAGTACATCATGAGAAATGCTGGGCTGTATGAAGCACAAGATGGAATCTAGATTGCTGGGAGAAATACCAACAGCCTCAGATATGCAGATGACACAACCCTTATGGCAGAGACTGAAGAAGAACTAAAGAGCCTCTTGATGAAAGTAAAAGAGGAGAGTGAAAAAGTTGGCTTAAAACTCAACATTTAGAAAACTAAGATCATGGCATCCAGTCCCATCACTTCATGGGAAATAGATGGGGAAACAGTGGAAACAATGGCTGACTTTATTTTTCTGTGCTCCAAAATCACTGCAGATGGTGATTGCAGCCATGAAATTAAAAGACACTTACTCCTTGGAAGGAAAGTTATGACCAACCTAGATAGCATATTAAAAAGCAGAGACATTATCTTGTCAACAGAGGTCAATCTAGTCAAAGCTATGATTTTTCCAGTAGTCATATATGAATGTGAGAATTGGATTATAAAGAAAGCTGAGCACCAAAGAATCGATGCTTTTGAACTGTGGTGTTTGAGAAAACTCTTGAGAATCCCTTGGACTGCAAGAAGATACAACCAATCCATGCTAAAGGAGATCAGTCCTTGGTGTTCATTGGAAGGACTGATGTTGAAAGGTGAAACTCCAATTCTTTGGTCACCTGATGAGAAGAGTTGACTCACTGGAAAAGACCCTGATTCTGGGAAAGATTGAGGGCAGGAGGAGAAGGGGACGACAGAGGATGAGATAGTTGGATGGTAACACCAACTCAATGGACACGAATTTTGATGGACTCCAGGAGTTGGTGATGGACAGGGAGGCCTGGTGTTCTGAGGTTCATGGGGTTGCAGAGAGTCAGATGACTGAGTGACTGAACTGACTGAATCCAGTCTATGAACTGATCTATAATGCTGAACGAGATGAAGTTGAAAGGTTCTATTAGGACCTACAAGTTCTTCTAGAACTAACACCCAAAAAAGATGTCCTTTTCATTATAAGGGATTGGAATGCAAAAGTAGGAAGTTAAGAAATACCTGGAGTAACAGGACAATATTGCCTTGTGTACAGAATGAAGCAGGGCAAAGGCTAATAGAATTTTGCCAAGAGAACCCACTGGTCATAGCAAATACCCTCTCCCAACAACACAAGAGAAGACTTTACACATGGACATCACCAGATGGTCGACATTGAAACCAGATGGATTATATCGTTTGCAGCCAAAGCTGCAGTCAGCAAATACCATCAGCAAAACAAGACTGGGAGCTGACTGGGGCACAAACAATGAACTTCTTATTGCCAAATTCAGCCGTAAATTGAAGAAAGCAGGAAAAACCACTAAAACATTTATGTATGACCTAAATCAAATCCCTTAGGATTATACAGTGAAAGTGAGAAATAGATTTAAGAGAGTAGATCTGATAGACAGAGTGCCTGAAGAACTATGGATGAAGGTTCATGACACTGTACAGGAGACAGGGATCAAGACTATCCCCAAGAGAAAGAAATGCAAAAGGGAAAATGACTGTCTGAGGAGGCCTTACAAATAGCTTACAAATAGAAAAGAAGAGAAGCTAAAAGCAAAGGAGAAAAGGAAAGATATACCATTTGAATGCAGAGTTCCAAAGAATAGCAAGGACAGTGAGAAAGCTGTGCTCAGTGATCAATGCAAAGACATAGAGGAAAACAATAGAATGGGAAAGGCTAGAGATCTCTTCAAGAAAATTAGAGATACCAAGGGAATATTTCATGCAAAGATGGGCCAATAAAGGACAGAAATCATATGGACCTAACAGAAGCAGAAGTTACTAAGAAGAGGTGGCTAGAAAACAGAAGGACTATGCAAAACAGACCTTCACAACCAAGATAATCACGATGGTGTGATCACTCACCTAGAGCCAGACATCCTGGAGTGTGAAGTCAAGTGGGCCTTAGGAAGCATCACTATGAACAAAGCCAGTGGAGGTGATGGAATTTCACTTGAGCTCTTTCAAATCCCAAAAGATGATGCTGTGAAAGTGCTGCACTTAATATGCCAGCAAATTTGGAAAATTCAGCAGTGGCCACAGGACTGGAAAAGGTCAGTTTTCATTCCAATCCCAAAGAAAGACAATGCCAAACAATGCTCAAACTACCACACAATTGCCCTCATATCACATGCTAGCAAAGTAACGCTCAAAATTCTCCAAGTCAGGCTTCAACAATATGTGAACCATGAATTTCCAGATGATCAAATTGGTTTTAGAAAAGGCAGAGGAACCAGAGATCAAATTACCAACATCTGCTGAATCATCGAAAAAGCAAGAGAATTCCAGAAAAACATCAATTTCTGCTTTATTGACTATGCCAAAGTCTTTGACTGTGTGGATCACAACAAACTGTGGAAAATTCTGAAAGTGATAAGGAATACCAAATCACCTGACCTGCTTCTTGAGAAACCTGTATGTAGGTCAGGAAGCAACAGTTAGAACCTGATGTGGAACAACAGACTGGTTCCAAGTAGGAAAAGGAGTATGTCAAGGCTGTATACTGTTATCCTGCTTATTTAACTTATATGCAGAGTAAATCATGAGAAATGCTGGGCTGGATGAAGCACAAGCTGGAATCAAGATTGCCAGGAGAAAAATCAATAACCTCAGATATGCAGAGAATACCTTATGGCAGAAAGTGAAGAAGAACTAAGGAGCCTCTTGATGATAGTGAAAGGAGAGTGAAAAAGTTGGTTTAAAGCTCAACATTCAGAAAACTAAGATCATGGCCTCTGTTCCTATTACCTCATGGCAAATAGATGGGGAAACAGTGGAAATAGTGGTAGACTTTATTTTTCTGGGCTCCAAAATCACTGCAGATGGTGATTTCAGCCATGAAATTAAAAGATGCTAATTCTGATCATACTAGACAGCATATTAAAAAGCAGAGACATTACTTTGTCAACAAAGGTCTATCTTGTCAAGGCTACATTTTTTCCAGTAGTCATGTATGGATGTGAGTTGGACTATAAAGAAAGCTGAGCAATGAAGAATTGATGCTTTTGAACAGTGGTGTTGCAGAAGACTCTTGAGAGTCCCTTGGACTGCAAGGAGATCCAATCAGTCCATCCTAAAGGAAATCAGTCCTGAATAATCATTGGAAGGACTCATGTTGAAGCTGAATCTCCACTTTTTGGCCACCTGATGTGAAGAACTGATTCATTTGAAAAGACCCTGTTGCTGGGAAAGATTGAAGGCAGGAGGAGAAGGGGACAACAGAGGATGAGATGGTTGGATGGCATTAGTGACTCAATGGACATGAGTTTGAGTAAATTCTGGGAGTTGGTGATGGACAGGGAGGCCTGGCATGCTGCAGTCCATGGGGTTGCAAAGAGTCAGAAACAACTTCTCGACTGAACTGAACTGAACTGGACCTCAAAAGATATTTTAGTAGGCTTAAGAAAACAAAGTGCCCCTAAACAAAGAGGATTGTCACTGAATTATTAATATTTGTATATAATAAGAACTCTTTGAAATTCCATTTATGAAGTATTTTGAGATAACCATAGTGCTAATAATAATCATTTAAAGAGGTTATTTACTCTTATTAAGACTTCATCTTCATCACAGGGGCAGAAACAGTTTGACTAATACTAAAAGAGAGGATGATCCCCTGGTGGCTCAGATGGTAAAGTGTCTGCCGACAATATGGGTGATCCAGGTTTGATCACTGGGTTGGGAAGATCCTCTGCAACAGGAAATGGCAACCCACTCTAGTACTCTTGCCTGGAAAATCCCATGGATGGAGGAGCCTTGTAGGCTACAGTCCACAGGGTCGCAAAGAGTTGGACATGACTGAATGACTTCACTAAAGGAGAGAGGACATTTTTCTCCAGATGACTATATAAATATATCCTACAAAATAAAGGGGCTGCTGCTGCTGCTGCTCCTAAGTTGCTTCAGTCATGTCCAACTCTGTGCGACCCCATAGATGGCAGCCCACCAGACTTCCCGACCCATGGGATTCTCCAGGCAAGAGTACTGGAGTGCAGTGCCATTGCCTTCTCCGAATAAAGGGGCATATTTGAATAAATAGAGTAACACAAATGAGCCATATAGCTTTTAAATTATATAGATACTGAATCATTATTATCTGATTCTCAGGTTCCACTTCTTTAAGATACCATGATAATTTCACTTTTCTAAGAGGATTTTTTTTCTCTATTACTGCTCAGTTGTATAATCTCTATGATACATATTTAACTATTTGTGCATTAAATTATGTGATGTTTTCTAAGCAGTTTCACATAAATAGATTCCAGCTTCCAAGATGTTTTACAATATTTTATGCTCTTTCAATGTTTTCACATCTTAGAAAAACAATGTTAATACACTGCTTCTAGTGTTACACAATAATTATTATGAAACCAAGTAATTATTATGATGTTTCTTAAATGAAGACACACAAATATTATTTCCTTCTTTAAAGTCTTTAAAACAATCTATTGTAAAGTATGTTGGTTTTTCTTATTCCATATGTGGTGATTACATAAGCAGGTCTAAAACAACTTAGAGAAATGTGTTAATATACCTATTCTCAAAACCAAAATATTGTTTTAAAATTAACTACCTGAAATTTCACTCATAGGCATGGACCTCTGATATAGCTTGTTTTACTCAGCCAATATTCTCTCCAGAAGCCCTCCAGGTATAACAGGAGTGCATTTCCTGGCTGGATGGATATTTGTTAGGATGAACCTCATGACTTTTTCAATGTGAGAGGAGCAGATGCTTGAAATTGGCTTTCTTTTTGAGTCGCACTCTTTTGCTTCTGCCATCACCATGGTATAGTTTCCTCCCTGTAGTTGCCACCTCTTAAGTCTGGTTTCAGATGTTACTGGACCCTAACATGGAGTTAAGTGTTGCTACTTGCAGTAGAGCTTGCTATTCAGGGTCAGCTGGTTCCAGTTGAGCAAGAGAATTATTAATTCACGTCACTGAGTTTTGGACTGTTTACTATGTATATGTATTGTGACATTAGCTTATGATCTATCTAACAACATGGCTTTTTTTTTTTCTCCTGAGCCATTTTCATTGATTCTCATATATTTTGCTACTTTATTTTGTTTATCATTGGTTTTCATTGCTAAAATGGAAGGTCCATAGAGTCTGTTGTTTTTGTTTATTATAATTCTACATTCTCAAACCTGTAAAAGTGCTTGGTGTGTAGTACATGCCTGATAAATATTACTGAATGAAAGAATGTAATTAAAATTTGAACCTTAGTATGCTTAAACTCAGTCTTCCTTGGTGGCTCAGTGGTAAAAAATCCACCTGATTAGGCAGGAGATCAGGGTTCAGTCCTTAGTTTGGGAAGATACCTTGGAGGAAGGAAATGGCCAATATTCTTGCCTGGGAAATCCCATGGACATATGAGCCTTGACAGCTACTGTCCATGGGGCTGAAAAGGGACAGACATGCTCAGCAACTACAACAACAACACAATGCTTAAATTGATAAAATAATAAATTTAGAGCAAAGTCTTCCTCTTTGCACACCAAAACACTGAAGCTTTGGTAATTTAAATCACTTGACCAATGTCCTAGGATTAGACCTGGTATATTTATTAAAATCTAAGAATAGCTCCCATTACTATGACTTTAAATATTATTTTAGTGATGCACAATACTGGATGCTTGGGGCTGGTGCACTGGCATGACCCAGAGGGATGATACAGGGAGGGAGGAGGGAGGAGGATTCAGGATGGGGAACACTTGTATACCTGTGGCGGATTCATGTTGATATATGGCAAAACCAACACAATATTGTAAAGTCAAAAAATAAAATAAATAATTAAATATTATTTTAGCAAAGTCCAATATATTAAAAAGAAAAATTGCTATCAAGTTTACACCATCACCTCTTTTTTGGGTGTTAGTTCTAAAAGGTCTTGTAGGTCTTCATAGAACCATTCAACGTCAGCTTCTTCAGCGTTGCTGGTTGGGGCATAGGCTAGGATCACCATGATATTGAATGGTTTGCCTTGGAAATGAACAGAGATCATTCTGTCATCTTTGAGACTGCATCCAAGTACTGCATTTCGGACTCTTTTGTTGACCATGATGGCTACTCCATCTCTTCTAAAGGATTCCTGCCCACAGTAGTAGATATAATGGTCATCTGAGTTAAATTCACCCATTCCAGTACATTTTAGTTTGCTGATTCCTAGAATGTTGACATTCACTCTTCCCATCTTCCGTTTGACCACTTCCAATTTACCTTGATTCATGGACCTAACATTCCAGGTTCCTATGCAATACTGCTTTTTACAGCAACAGACCTTGCTTCTATCACCAGTCACATCCACAACTGGGTATTGTTTTTGTTTTGGCTCCACCCTTTCATTCTTTCTGGAATTATTTCCCCACTGATCTCTGGTTTGAAGGACAAAAAGATGTCCTTCTCATTATAGGGGACTGGAATACAAAAGTAGGAAGTCAAGAAACACCTGGAGTAACAGGCAAATTTGGCCTTGGAGGACAGAATGAAGCAGGGCAAAGGCTAATAGAGTTTTGCCAAGAGAATGCACTAGTCATTGCAAATACCCTCTTCCAACAACACAAGAGAAGACTCTACACATGGACATCACCAGATGGTCAACACTGAAATCAGATTGTTTATATTCTTTGCAGCCAAAGACGGAGAAGCTCTATACAGTCAGTAAAAACAAGACTGGGAGCTGACTGTGGCTCAGATCATGAACTCCTTATTGCCAAATTCAGACTTAAATTGAAGAAAGTAGGGAAAACCACTAGACCATTCAGGTATGACCTAAATCAAATACCTTGTGATTATACAGTGGAAGTGAGAAATAGATTTAAGGGACTAGATCTGATAGACAGAGTGCCTGATGACATTCAGAGTTTGTGACATTATTTGTACAGGAGACAGGAATCAAGACCATCCCTTGGAAAAGAAATGCAAAAAAGCAAAATGGCTGTCTGAGGAGCCCTACAAATAGCTGTAAAAAGAAGAGAAGTGAAAAGAAAAGAAGAAAAGGAAAGATATTTCCATTTGAATGCAGAGTTCCAAAGCATAGCAAGGAGAAATAAGAAAGTCTTCCTCAGTGATCAATGCAAAGAAATAGAGGAAAACCACAGAAAGACTAGAGATCTCTTTAAGAAAATTAGAGATACCAAGGGAACATTGTATGTAAAGATAGGCTTGATAAAGGGCAGAAATGGCATGAACCTAAAGAAGCAAAAGATATTAAGAAGAGGTGGCAAGAATACACACAAGAACTATACAAAAAAGATCTTCATGACCAAATAATCACCATGGTGTGGTCACTCACCTACAACCAGACATCCTGGAATGTGAAGTCAAATAGGCCTTAGAAAGTATCACTACGGACAAAGCTAGTGGAGGTGATGGAATTCAAGTTGAGCTATTTCAAATACTAAAAGATAATGCTGTGAAAGTGATGCACTCAATATGCCAGCAAATTTGGAAAACTCAGCAGTGGCCACTGGACTGGAAAAGGTCAGTTTTCATTCCAATCCCAAAGAAAAGCAATGCCAAAGAACGCTCAAACTACCGAACAACTGCACTCATCTCACACGCTAGTAAAGTATTGCTTAAAATTCTCCACGACAGGCTTCAGCAATACGTGAACCATGAACTTCCAGATGTTCAAGTTAGTTTTAGAAAAGGCAGAGGAACCAGAGATCTTATTGCCAGTATCTGCCGGAGCACTGAAAAAGCAAGAGAGATCCAGAAAAACATCTATTTATGCTTTATTGACTATGCCAAAGCCTTTGACTGTGTGGATCACAATAAACTGTGGAAAATTCTAAAAGAGATAGGAATTCCAGACCACCTGACCTGCCTCTTGAGAAACCTATATGCAGGTCAGGAAGCAACAGTAGAACTGGATATGGAACAACATACTGGTTCCAAATAGGAAAAGGAGTACATCAAGGCTGTATATTGTCACCCTGCTTATTTAACTTCTATGCAGAGTACATCATGAGAAACGCTTGGCTGGATGAAGCACAAGCTGGAATCAGGATTGCCGGGAGAAATATCAATAACCTCAGATATGCAGATGACACTACCCTTATGGCAGAAAGTGAAGAGGAACTCAAAAGCCTCTTGATGAATGTGAAAGAGGAGAGTGGAAAAGTTGGCTGAAAGCTAAACATTCAGAAAACTAAGATTATGGCATCTGGTCCCATCACTTTATGGGAAATAGATGGGGAAACAGTGGCTGACTTTATTTTTCTGGACTCCAGAATCACTGCAGATGGTGATTATGCCATGAAATTCAAAGATGTTTACTGCTTGGAAGGAAAGTTATGACCAACCTAGATAGCATATTGAAAAGCAGAGACATTATTTTGCCAACAAAGGTCCGTCTAGTCAAGGCTATGGTTTATCCAGTGGTCATGTATGGATGTGAGAGTTGGACTGTGAAGAAAGCTGAGCACTGAAGAATTGATGCTTTTGAACTGTGGTGTTGGAGAAGACTCTTGAGTGTCCCTTGGACTGCAAGGAGATCCAACCAGTCCATCCTAAAGGAGATCAGTCCTGGGTGTTCATTGGAAAGACTGATGCTAAAGCTGAAACTCCAATACGTTGGCCACCTCATGCAAAGAGGTGACTAATTGGAAAAGACTCTGATGCTGGGAGGGATTGAGGGCAGGAGGAGAAGGTGACGACAAAGGATGAGATGGCTGGATGGCATCACCGACTCGATGCACATAAGTTTCGGTGAACTCCGGGATTTGGTGATGGACAGGGAGGTCTAGCATGCTGCTATTCATGTGGTCGCAGAAAGTCAGACACAACTGAGAGACTGACCTGAACTTACACTATCACATACTGTGAGCTGGCTTGATATAAAAACCATACTTGGACAGTAGTAAAACAAAAGCTTGTACTTGCCTTTGCTCCACTGAAATTCAACTCCAAAATTCTGATTTATGGCCACAGAATTCTGGCTGATTAGATTCAAATTGTTGGATTTGTCTTTTTCAAGAATTAGGTACCTTAACTTTTGATGGTCATGCTATTCTCAACTAAGGTATCCAATAATAAATCCAAGAAGACAAACGTACTAGCACCCCAACCTAAGAAGGAGGAGAGGGAGGGGGAGCATTATTATGCACTGAAGGTCAGTGTTCCCATAAAATCCACATGTTCCAATGTGACAGGAATAGGAAGTGTGGCTTTGGAGAGGTGATTAGGTATAGATGAGGTCATAGGTTGGAGCTCCTGTACCCCAAAGAGTTAAGAGAGAGCTTTTTCCTCTTGTTCCTCTCTCCATCATAGGAGGATAGAACCAGAAGACAGTGGTCTGTAATCGGAAAAGGTCCTCACCAGAACCCAACCATGCTGCCTCCCTGATCTTGGATTTCCAGTCTCCAGAACTGTGAGAAACTGATTTCTGTTTTTGATAAGTCACCCCGTCTATGGTACTTTATTATAGCAGCTCAAACAGACTAAGCCAGGCTGTAAGCAGTCTACCACAAGGTTTTGGCCTATTTTTTAGGATCTTCAAAATGACAAAACTCAGTGATACCAGTAATGGATTGGAAAGATGTGATCTTAAGGTGTAGCCTGGTCCTGTAAAGTTCTATCTGTGATGAGGTTTTCTCTGTCAAACACAAAAAATTCATTCTTATGAATGAATTTTGTTTCTCCTCCAAATGCACATGTTGATCCCTAATCCTCCATGTGATAGTGCTTAAAGGTGGGATTTTTGTAAGTAATTAATTTTAGATGAAGTCATAAAAGAACCCCCGTTATGGGATTAATGCCCTTAAAGAAAGATGAAGAGAGTGGAGGTGTCTCTTTTTCTATATGAAGGAAAGGCCATGTGATGATAACCTGCAAAAGAGCACTCACCAGGAACTCGACCAGTATTGACTTTCAAACCTCCAGATTGTGAGAAATCAAAGGTTCTGCTAAAGCCCTAAGATATTTCATTATAGCTCCACAAGCTAGGACACTCACTGTACCAGTAAGAACTGGGATCACTGAGACAAGGTCTTCATTCCAAGGAAGGGCAGAAAACTGTGGTGAATTGAAGGTAGACTTTGATATTTCTGGATCATTAAGTTAAGCAGGTGCCAAGAGGTAGTGATAAATCCAGTAGTTACACAAAATGACTATTTCATTTGTTTGTTTGATATTTGTTCATATCTAAGATGTATCTTTTCAAGGGTTAAATATTTTCTAAAATTCCTTAACAACTTTTCATCATCATAATCTCTAAAGTACATTTCCACAAGATATAATCTGCATCAATTATATCTGTCAGAAATAGACACAAATCTGATAAAACTAGAGTAAGTTATACTATCTGTACACATTAAGGATGCTAGATATTTCAAGTTTTCACAGAGGGTCCATGTAAAGTCTGGGTTAAAAAATACAGAGAGCAGTAAAATGATTTTTTCGCCTTTCTTTCTCTTCTTATTTTCTTATCTTCTGGCTGTAGACATAAACTTTATATTTCTTTCAGATGTTGTCACTGAAATTCTCATGTTGGGTATAAAATCTGAGTAGTTACTGGCATTAGAATCAAATTACTTCTATAAGTGAGCCATCTTCTTTAAAGTTTGAACAATTTAAATGTATTATGGTGAGTGCATAGGGTAGGTTCATAAGACAAGATTTTAATCACAGATATAAAATGCTTGTCTGCTATAAACAATGAGCTTTTCTAATTTCTATTTGCTTATTGAGATACTATTTTTAAATGTTAAAATCACGGTCACACCTTACCCACCTCATCCAGTACATGTAACAGAGAATGCTACCAGAATTAGTTATTTTGAGTGATTGCAAATCTTGAGGAAATAATTGTGTGATACAATAAATGGAATAGGTATGGAAGGAACATGAGTCTGTATTAAAAGATTAATTAATCTCTCTATATCTTTAAGTTTGGAGAAGGCAATGACACCCCCAACTCCAGTACTCTTGCCTGGAAAGAGTACTAGACGGAGTACTGGTAGGCTGCAGTCCATGGGGTCACGAAGAGTCGGACATGACTGAGCGACTTCACTTTCACTTTTCCCTTTCATGCACTGGAGAAGGAAATGGCAACCCACTCCAGTGTTCTTGCCTGGAGAATCCCAGGGACAGGGGAGCCTGGTGGGCCACCATCTATGGGGTCGCACAGAGTCGGACACGACTGAAGCGACTTAGCAGCAGCAGCAGCAGCAGCATATCCTTAAGAGTTTTTCTGATATAGCTAACTCCTTTTATACAAGAGAAAATGCATTTAAATATTGCTATTATCTCTAACAAGAAATAAAAGCAGGTGCAGAGAGCTCAATGATAATAAAATGTAAATAAAAAATTCAATATTTCTTAACAGGCATTGTTACCATGTAACTGTTAAATTAAATTTGTCACACAAAATAATTAAATCTAATTAACAGATAATGAGTACCTAGTCACAAAATTTAATGATACTCTAATTGTAATCAAACATGCTATGTAATCGGTGCTTCTTGTGTTCAACTACATATCACATGCCTGTTATCTCCTGTGTTTTATAAATTGGAACTCTAGTTCAACTCTTGCTTCTTAGAAAGGGTAATGCCTTTGGAATATTGGAAATGAACTGGCAGGATGCCAAAGGAGTCTGCTTAAACTGAAACACAAAAGAGGTTTTGAGCAACAACAACAAAAAGATGTAATCTAAACACCTTATAAGTTTAGTATTACTGTAATAAATGATATTGGTATCAAATTATAAATGGCTCGTTTCTTTCCCACTCATTCTTACAATATTACAATTTAGTTCCTTGAATCACATAGTAAAGACTATTTTGGTTAATGTTTGTGACAATGTATAATTTCTTTGTAATGTTTATAATTTTATACTGTTTTGAATCAAAGATGGAGAATGAAAATATTCTTATCATTTCTAAAATGTAAATATTTATTCACACTAATAACTTCTGATGGCATAACATTCCATTGAATTACATTAAAGAGCTTCTTGATGAGGGTGAAAAAACTAAGTCATGGCATCCTGTGATGCCATCACTTCATGACAAATAGAAGGGGAAAAGGTGGAAGCAGTGACATATATTATTTTCTTGGGCTTCAAAATCACTTTGATATTTGGCAAAACCAATACAATATTGTAAAGTTTAAAAAAAAAAGTCACTGCAGATAGTGATTGCACCCATGAAATTAAAAGACACTTGCTATTTGGAAGGAAAGCTATGATAAATCTAGACAGAATTTTGAAAAGCAGAAACATGACTTTGCTGATAAAGGTCCATCTAGTCAGAGCTATGGTTTTTACAGTAGTCATGTATGGATGTGAGTGTTGAACCATAAAGAAGGCTGAGTGCTGAAGAATTCATGCTTTTGAACTGTGCTGTTCGAGAAGACCCTTGAGAGTTCCTCAGACAGCAAGGAGATCAAATCAGCCAATTCTAAAGGAAATCAACCCTGAATATTCACTGGAAGGACTCATGCTGAAGTTGAAACTTCAATTATTTGGCCATCTGATGCAAAGAGTCAACTCACTGGAAAAGACCCTGACACTGGGAAGGATGGAAGGCAAAAGGAGAAGAGTGTGGCAGAGAATGGAATGATTAGATAGCGTCACCAACCCAATCCACATGAAACTGAACAAACTCCAGGAAGTAGTAGAGGACAGAGGAGCCTGGTGTGCTGTAGTCCATGGGGTTGCAAAGAGTCGGACATAACTTGGCAACTGAACCACAACATAGACGAATGACAATTTAATGGTATTTACTATGTTCCTGAAAAGTGAAAGTGAAGTCGCTCAGTCATGTCCAACTCTTTGTGACCCCGTGGACTGTAGCCTACGAGTCTTCTCTGTCCACGGGATTCTCCAGTCAAGAATACTGGAGCAAAATAGACAGTGATGTATAGAACAGTCTTATGGACTCTATGGGAGAGGGAGAGGGTGGGAAGATTTGGGAGAATGACATTGAAATATGTAAAATATCATGTATGAAACAAGATGCCAGTCCAGGTTCGATGCACGATACTGGATGCTTGGGGCTAGTGCACTGGGACGACCCAGAGGGATGGTATGGGGAGGGAGGAGGGAGGAGGGTTCAGGATGGGGAACACATGTATACCTGTGGCGGATTCATTTTGATATTTGGCAAAGCTAATACAATTATGTAAAGAGTAAAAATTAAATAAAATTAAAAATAAATAAATAAATAAAACTACAAAAAAAAAAAAAAAAGAATACTGGAGTGGGTTACCATTTCCTTCTCCAGGGGAGCTTACCAACCCACAGATCGAACCCCAGTCTCCTGCATTGGAGGCAGATGTTTTAACCTCTGAACCACCAGGGAAGTTCCTACTACATGAAAAAATGAACTTTAGCAATTAATGACATTAAGATGAATAATTATTTTATTTTCTATCTAAGTATAAATTTATCTTTTACTAGAATATGCATGTTTGCTAAGTTGCTTCAGTCGTGTCTGACTCATTGAGATCCTATGGACTGTGGCCCGTGAGGCTCCTCTGTCTGTGGGATTCTCCAGGCAAGAATACTAGAGTGGGTTGCCATGCTCTCCTCCAGGGGATCTTCCTGACCCAGGTATTGAATTTGCATCTCTTTTGCATCTCATTCAGTCTCCTGAAGTGGCAGGCGGGTTCTTACAACTAGTGCCACCTGGAAAGCCCCTACTAGAATATAACTAACCATAAATAAATTTTCACATAATCTTCATTCATTTTAAAACTTTTTTTTCAGGATTCAGTTTTAGTAAATTATGCTTAGTAACTAGAAGGTAATAATCTCATATGCCTACCACAAAGTAGAGGTTGGGCACGTACATGGGCACATTTATATCTTGCTATGAACCTAAAATTCATTCTTAAATGTATCATAAAATTTCAAAAGTGAGCTGGGCTTTTAACATTGTGGAGTTAAAGAGTAAATTTGATTGTGAAAAATAGAACATTTTGAGTAAAGCATATAAATAAATACTATAAGAATCTGGTTTAATCAAAGAGGAATCTAGACTTCCAGAGATTTTCAATTCATGTATAATAGATATTTAGAAGAGACTCATCATGGGAAGAAAACATGAGGCCACAGCTTAGATATAGGATGTGTATGTTAAATCCACAAGCAAAAGACCTCTCATTTAAAGACTGAGGAAAGGGAAATATGTCAATAGACATATTAACTCAAGTTTGATAATGCATTTATTAATCTTAAATATAAATATTTTCATTTGCTTTAAATGAAATTCAGCCTTAATCAGAAGAATTATTCCTTTGCCAGGCTCCTCTGTCCATGGGATTCCCCAGGCAAGAATACTCGAGTGGGTTGCCATTTCCTTTCTTCAGGGGATCTTCCTGACCCAGGGATAGAACCCAAGTCTATTATGTTTCCTGCATTGGAAGGTGGGTTTTTTTTACCACTAGCACCACCTGGAAAGCCCTTGTAGGTAAAAGATACTGTTAAAAATCTGAATACCTAACTCTAAACCTCAGCTAAAGCCATTTATTTATTTAAGACACAGTGCAGAGCTTACTGAATCTCAGTTCCCTGACCAGGTATTGACCCAAGGCCATGGTGCTCCAAACCACTAGACCCCATCCCACAATTTAGAGTTTGAAATAATTCACATACCTAGAACTTGCTATACCTTTCAGATAGATTTCATATGAGTACAGATAAAAATGTCAAATTAAATAAAATTGACTCTATAGAAGATTGACACACTGAATGAGAAAAAAGAACTTAACTTGTTCTTAGGCCTTTGCAACTGAACAATCTTTTGATCATGGTAATTGTTTATTTAAAGCTGTGTGTGTGTGTATGTATCTAAGTTGTTCAGTCACGTTCCACTATGCTTCCCCATGGACCGTAGCCCTGCCAGGCTCCTCTTTCCATGGAATTCTCTCTCCAGGCAAGAATACTGGAGTGGGTTGCTATTCTCTTCTGTAGGGGATCTTCCCCACCCAGGGATCAAACCCAGGTCTCCTGCATTGCAGACAGATTCTTTACCAGCTGAGCCAATATGATTATAAAAAGCAAAAGTAAAATTTGAAAAAAAAATATGAAAGGAGGAAATAAATTAAAAATTGCTGGCTGAGCATGCCAATGATAACCCAACTCCCCTACTGGTAATAATTAAAAAGACTGGAAATGGCACAAATCAAACAAAACAACAACAACAACACTACCCTAAGGCTTCTGTAGAGGGAGCAAAACAAAATTGGGGTTGTGGGGGGGAATGAAAACTAGTTTCCTTGTTTTTGTTTCTTTTTTTTTTCCCAGCCACATTTCTATGTCTAGAGGGTAGGTGCTAGATAAGAAGTTTCAAAGTGATTCTGGACATAAAACACATCCAGAAATATAGAAGTACTCTGGAAAGAAGCCAATACAGGTTGAATAGTGTGGAGATTATCCCAAACAAGAGTCATAGAGGAGATGCCATAATTGAGTATAAAACCACAGAATACTCAGCCTAAACTCTGAGCTCTACATACTTCGAACAGATACAAAATGCATAGCAAAGACGTTAAGAAATCAACTGAGATTTGAATAACTGATTACAGGAGACAACACAGAACTCAGGGATGATTATCTACTTAAAATACTTTTTTCCAGATGGTTGTTGAGACCCAGAGTCTGCACAGGATAATATTTATAGTATCCATGACACAATGCCGTATTTCTCAACATTCCAAGAACCAGGAGAATATGAACAATTCTAAAGGGAAAAGACAATTATCATATGCACACTCCAAGATACCTCAAATGTTACAACTATTAAATATGGATTTTAGAGCAGCTAATTTAACTATGTTCAATGAGGTAAACAAAAACATATACAGAATAAAGGTTATATAGGAAATCTCAGCAGAGAAACAAAAA
Organism: Bos mutus; assembly: GCF_027580195.1. Lineage (NCBI taxonomy): Eukaryota > Metazoa > Chordata > Mammalia > Artiodactyla > Bovidae > Bos > Bos mutus. Next base: position 14,302,984 of record NC_091617.1, read on the forward strand.
AATACAAAATAGAAAAAAAAATAGAAACTTAGAGCTAAATAAATTAATATCTTAAATAAAAAAAAAATTTACTGAATGAACTCGGTAGCAGTAAGGAGATTATCAGCAGAGAATCAGTTAACTTTAAAAGCAAACAACATCTGTGTCTCTTTTGCTGTCTTGCATACAGGGTTGTCATTACCATCTTTCTAAATTCCATATATATGCATTAGTATACTGTATTGGTGTTTTTCTTTCTGTCTTACTTCAGTCTGTATTATAGGCTGCGGGGGGGATGATTTGGGAGAATGGCATTAAAACATGTATAATATCATATAAGAAATGAATCGCCAGTCCAGGTTCGATGCAGGATACAGGAAGCTTGGTGCTGGTGCACTGGGATAACCCAGAGGGATGGTATGGGGAGGGAGGTGGGAGAGGGGTTCAGGATGGGGAACACATGTACACCCGTGGTGGATGCATGTTGATGTATGGCAAAGCCAATACAATATTGTAAAGCAAAATAAATAAATAAATAAACATAAAAAAATAAAGGCAAACAACAGATATTGTCTAATCTAAAGAATAGCAAAACATAAGATTCATAACACTGAACAATGTCTCAGATATCTTTGAGTCAAAAAGTCTATATGTTTGTAGTTAAAAGTCCTAGAGATGAAAAAGAGATTAGAACAGAATAAATATTTATAGATTGAAAACTGTCAAATATATTGACAAATATAAATTCACAGATTCAAGAATTTAGTATATCTCAAACAAGATAAACCCAAAGAAAACCACATATAGACATATCCTAGTCAAAATTATAAGCAACAAGATGAAGAAAATAAATTGAACTCAGCTTTAGAAAAATGACATATGGCATACAAGGGATAAATAAATCAAATTGCTATGGATTTATCATCAGAATCCAAGGAGGCTAGAAGACAGAGGAACCTCATCTTTAAAGAAATGACAACCCAGAATTCCTTCCAAGGGGAAAAAAAATCATCAGGAATGATAGAGAAGGAGAACATTTTCAGATGAAAATAATAATAATAAAAAATAATAGATGATATCCCTAACAGTCATGCTCTATAATAAATGGGAAAAAAATATCCTTAAACTGGAGGACAATAATATTAGAGGAAAATCTGGATCTGTAAGGATAGAGGAATACAAAAAAGAAATTATAAAAACATAAGTAAATAATATTTCTCCCCTTCAAGTTCCTTAATATATCTATAATTTATTTAAAAAAACATCATAATTTCTGTTGACGGCCTCAATTAAAATGAATGTTGGTATAATGCATATGGCATCAAATTTTTTTTTAAAAGATCAGTGTGGAGTACTTGTAAAGGCATCTGTATTGTTGCAAAGCTTTTACATTTAATATAAAGTGTCAGATTCTTAACTCTGAGAGAGCCTGAATAGCTATTTATACATAAGACAAAACATACCTAGTCAGGGATTAGGGGAGAAAATGAATCGTTCATAAAGAAGACATACATTAGAGAGAGAAAAATGATCCACCAAAGATAAGCACATCCTGAACCTTTGAGCACATTAATTCACATGGGCCAAGGAACTTTGCAGCTGTGACTAAATTAAGGATGTTGGGTTGAGAAGATTATCCTGGATTATCCACTGTGGGTCCAGTGAAATGGCAGGCAAGTCAAAAATAGAGACAATGTGAGGAAGGAAGCAGAATCAAAGTCACGTGACGGGATGTGGGACTCATTCTACCATTATTGGCTTTGAAGATGGAAGGAGATTGCAAGTTAAGAAAAGTGGGCATATTCTAGAAACTGTAGAGCCTCCACAAAGAAACACAACCCTACAAACACTTGATTTTATCCCAGTAAGAATCATTTCTGACCTCTGATATCAAGAGTTTAAAATAATGTATGGTATTGTTTACAGCAAGTAAATTCATGTTCACTGGTTATATCAACAACAGGACACTAACAGAAGATACAGAGTATAAATGTATATTGTGTTACTGAACCTCAAAATACACAAAATGCAAAAATAAACAGAATTAAAGAGAGAGAGAAAAAAGTTCACAACTATAGAAGAGGATTTTAACAACCATCACCCTAATAGGACAAAACAAATCTGGTGAATACATAGAAGATTTAAAGAACATATATATGTTTCAAGTACGTATTATGTATACTAGACAGATAATATGCTGGGACATTAAACAAACCTCAATAAGTACAACAGTAATCAAAATCATAGAGAGAATATTTTTTCAAGCAAAACTGAATTAAATTAGAAATTAGTAACAGTAAAATATCTAGGGAAATGCTTAATATCTGAAGGTTAAACATATCCTCACAAATAATATTGACCAATGATGAAATAATCTACAAAAATATAAATTATTTTCAACTGAAAGCCAAGAGAAACACAATAAATCACTATTTGTGGGATGCAGTTAAAGTATTGCTTAGAGAACAATTCCAGAAATAGCTGAATAAACCAATATGTAAGCTTTTAAAAGCAAAGGAGGACTACATCTGTGATCAAAAACAACTTGAATTTGGTTCACAATCAGTCCTTGCAAAACAGAGTATCCTAAATAGTGTATTTTAAATATTATACAATAGTTTATGAGGATGTGAAATAATTCAACAAAATTTGAATGAGAAATGAAATTCTCACTACATACATGAAACGCAGGACCAATAATATTAAGAATAAACAGATAAAAATCTAAGGAGATGTTGATCAATTACTGATAACTAAGATAGTTCTGTTTACATTGTGATTTAGGCTAAACGTTCCATTAAAAAGTACCAAGTTTTACAGTAAGCAGTATCAAGACTATGAAATACAGTCAAATCTATATTGTGAAATCTCCCATAACCTCCACTAGATGTCTCTAATAACTTGACTTTGGCTACATTCCTTCTAATGTTATGTATCAAATACTGCAACATGAATTACATCTGTGTTTTGATTTTCCTACAAAATTTCATGTTTTTCAAAGAAGAAAAAAGTTGTCTTAATACACAACTGAAAAAATTAAAATAACTTACATTCAATATCAAGGTACATGCTCTTTTGGTGCCCTCCAATTCTACTTGCAGCTTCACAGTCGTATCTCCCTGAATCTGACAAGTCCACATCTTTAATGTGCAGTGATGAGCTTCCATGCTGCCCTTTGACTTCGATACGTCCGTCTGGGCTCTGTTTACATTGATTTGGGGAAAAAGGAAGATTTTATGCTTATTTTGTGTAAAATCATGATGAAACATATTGCATTTATCATTGACATAACAGTTGAAAATAAACTCTTAACTGTATTCAGTTTTTTATTTCAAAAAAGCTCTGTTTCCATATTTATACTTTACTGGTTTTATCTTATCCATTTTAGGTGCCCACTTGCTTACAGGGACACTGATATGCATGTAATAAAAACATGTTTTATCAACCTTTTTTATTTAGCATGCTCTTTGCTTGTTAGACTTTCACCTGCTTTTTATAAAGCTAGTATGTTCTTCTAGGGACTTCCCAGGTGGCGCAAGGACTTTGTTGCTGGCTTTCTGTTGTGTTCTCTGCAAACAGCAACATGACAATAATGCCTATTTAATTCTAGCTACAGCTTACCAGCAGAAATACCTCTGCCATACTTTAGTTTCTATTTCACCACATAAGGAGAATGTACCAAGATGTATGACAAGAATTTAAAAGGAATTTATACTTTTCATTTTTGAATGAATGCAACAGTATTGCTTATAAACATAACTGGTACCATATGCATCACAGATACACTATTAAAAGCACCGTATTCTTAGGAAATCATTGGAAACAATATGGAAATGATTACTCACATACCCGCCAAGTATGACTCAAGTCAAGGAATCCTATAGTATATAGATTGCATTTCAAATAAGAATTATTGTGTGCAACATAATTAGCATATCCAAAATTGTTTTCTTAAATCATGTTAATACCTTAATAGCACACATATTAAAATAGAGGTAGTTTATTCATTCAATGTTACTTTGTACTGTCAAGTTATACAGTGGACTTTTAACATTTCATAACTCATTTAAGACATCTACTCTACCATTATCGAATTGATTCTTTTTAATATTTAAGGCGTTAGTGTTCAATATTGTATGTCATTCAGTTGAAATATGTATGTTATTATACACAGTATAATGGTTGTATAATTTTATACATGATAGATTCAAATAAATTTCAATACATGTGTTTAATTTGCATTATTAAAATGATGTTTAATCATTTTTCTTTATTAATATCAAAAGACTATGCTTTTTCACAGCTTGTGGGATCTTATTTCCTCCACTGGGGATCAAACCCAGAGCCACGGAAGTGAAAGCCTGCTTCTTAATCACCGGATCACCAGGGAAGTCCCTCACTGGACTCCCTTAAAGGCCTTTTCAAACATGTTGATTGGGGCACAATATGGTTACTTTTTTTGCTTTTTAATTCTGTATATGAATGCAATCATTAAATAATCCATTAATTATTGATAATCTATTATTTGAGAAATAGTCTTCAAAAATAAAGAAATAAGCAAAAGCATATTAGGGATGCAATTTAGACCAAAATTTCTTAGTCAAAAATATGTTCCCCACCTTCCAAGTATTGCTAAAGAAATAGTAAGGTGAAGTTTTCAATATGAAGGGCATTCTATTCTGCCAATTTTTAAGATGTTCAGCTTCTAAACCCATTTACTTAATTGAAAGAAAACAAAATGCAAGTATTCACGGAAGTTAAAAATCAGAATGCATGAATAACTGGCCAAAGTAAAATGGCCAATTGTTATACAAGGTAACTAAATGCTGTTTCCTAACTAAAAAAAATATCCTTTGGCCTTTATTGCACCTCTATTCATTAATTCCCTGGTAGCTCATTTGGTAAAGTGTGTCTGTAGTGCAGGAGACTTGGGTTCAATCCCTAGGTTGGGAAGATCCCCTGGAGAAGGGCATGGCGACCCATTCCAGTTTTCTTGCCTGGAGAATCCCCATGGACAGAAGAGCCTAGCAGCCTACTGTCCATGGGGTCATACAAGTCGGACACGACTTAGCAACTAAACCACCACCGCCATTCATTCCTAAATCCTTTTGAACTTGCCTTCCTTTCTTCTGTGCTGACTTCCCTTGGCTTTTAGGACACCCACATGATCCTGATTTTTCTCCCAGTTTTAGTTGCAGCCTCCTTTATTTTGGATTTGATTACAGCCTCCTTGCTTCCTTGAGGTCTCTGTATTCTGGCCTGAACTCTAGAGCTTTTTCATTTGAGCACTCTTAGCCCTGACCACATCTACACCAAGATCTCTAGTCACTATTTCTCCCTCAGGGTCCTTCTTTCCCTGGAGCTTCAGAAATAAGATACATCACATGCAGGGAAAGTCCATTTGATACAGATCTCAAACCAGCATGCGTAGATGAATCCATCACACCCACCCAGCATCACCTGCCCTCTCCCAGGTATCTTTCTTTCTATGAATGATATTAATACTAATTATTTCCCATGCCTCCTGCTATACCATGTTTTCAATCTTGGATCAGTTGCTAACCTTCATTCATCTATTTATATTCTAAATAATGATACATTTCAATTTAACATCTTGCTTGACATTACATTTCCAATTTTCAGGAACTGTGTTCCCCTAGACATATCTACTTTCTCCCTCTCCATTCAGAGTTTCAGTTGTGCTGCTGAGTGGGAAGGATATTGACAGGCGTCTCTCGATTTCAGAGAAAACAATCACACTCAGGAAGAATGTGACCAAAAAAAGCCTCCCTGACTCTGCAAAATTCTACAACATTATGTTATTTCTTATGTTTCTTTTAGCTAAAAAAAAAATCATTCCAGCTGCAGAAATTATTTCTTGTGAAACTAAGAATAAGGCTTTTTTAAAAAAGCGAACTTTTATTTCTCGTAACTACTTTATGATGGTTTTACCACCAGTAATTTTCTATAAATACACATAACATTATATTGCCTCCACCAACTCCTTAGCCTGATGTTGATGGACTTCCATATGGCATTATCTTTCTGTTTAAGGACACCTTACAATTTGGGTATCAGTAATTTGGGTTCCAATCAATTTGAACTACTTGTACTGCCATGAATATCCTGTGCTGTCTTTCTCTAAGCAGCTTTCACATATCTGTCTCTAATCTTTCCCCCTTTAGCTCTTTCATATCTATGTGGCAGAATTCTACCATCATTCTTTCCATTTCTTAGCCAAATATCAATTTATATTCATAATCCCTCATTGACTACTCTGTGTGTGTGTCTATATAATATTCTTTGAAATTAATGCATTTCTTGGGATACATTGCTTTTTCTGGTCTTATCTGAAACTTTGATTTTATCCTGCAGGTTGATATTATAGTTGTACAAATGCAAGACATTTTAATGACACTTCATATGAAAGTCACGTGGACTAGCATCTAGGACAGAATCAATACATTCTAATTTTTATGAGGCAAATTAACTCATAATGAAATATACATATAATTGTATAAAGAAAGTGTAATTCTTCAGCTATTCTTTACTATGGATGAAAAACTTTGTACTTTTGTAATATATTTATTAGAATGTAGATAAGATACCAGAGAAGGCAATGGCACCCCACTCCAATACTCTTGCCTGGAAAATCCCATGGATGGAGGAGCCTGGTGGGCTGCAGTCCATGGGGTCGCTAAGAGTCGGGAACGACTGAGCGACTTCACTTTCACTTTTCACTTTCAAGCATTGGAGAAGGAAATGGCAACCCACTCCAGTATTCTTGCCTGGAGAATCCCAGGGATGGGGTCGCACAGAGTCGGACTCAACTGAAGCGACTTAGCAGCAGCAGCAGCAGATAAGATACATTATTAATAATGTAAAACACCCTTCTTTCATTAGGGAAAATATTGTCCTTCTGCACATTAAAAAGAAAATTTATCCACCTTAAAAATAAACAGGTCCTTTGGTTATCACCTGTTATAAATGATATACCTTTGACTTGTGGATAACAATTCATGTAAGTTAGCATGTTATTAATATTAGTAAAAATGGTAGTATGTAAAATACTAAGGCAGCCAGTATGCCCTATCTTTTTTCTTTCTCACATCCATGTGTTAAACTCTTTTGGAATCATTGACACTTTAGAGAAAATTGGGGATCCTGTCACTTAGTTACTCAACATTTTTATCTATGTTTGCAATTTTTTTACAATAAGCAACAATATATCTGAAATTAACAGAAATTTAGGAAGAAGAGAATTTGTTCTATTTCTGGAAGGAGTGTGATTCCCTGAGAAATAAGTCATTTTCAGAGTTAGCACTGTCTCTGTAATAATGCACAATATACATTTGACTAGAAGACCAAAGTCATTTCTTCTCATTTCATATACCAAAGGGCATCTTTCTCTCTGTGCTACAAAAATATATTACACATTTCTGAAAGAAAATTCATTTATATCTTGGCTTTGATTCACCACCTACGGAAGATTCATTTAAGACATTAGATATTTGACTGAGACAGGTTAATTGGTATATTAGCCGTTCATGTAGTATTTTCAGTTTCTATCACTGCATTAAGATGACTGGAGAGCAAAGTGTCTGAGTGTACATTATTCTTTCAATCTTTTACATAAAGACACTCTCAGAAATTTGACTTGATATGATATCTTTTGCCTTTCTGAAGGTTAACTTAAGAACTGCGTGCTTGTATAGTATTTCAGTATTTTTATAAAATGATTATTCATAGTGCTGATTGTCCTTTCATTAATCTCTTAATCAAATGTCTATCTGAAAACTATTATCTTGAGTTTAGTACAAAATAAATATTTTGTTGTAAATTTTATCTGCTGTACATTTGAAATTATACAACGTATATCATGGTTACTTTGTGGCTTTACCTGACTAGATTTCATTGTCAAATTTAGAATTCAGTTGCAGCAAACAATACATCTGAGTTGGTCATAATTCCTTTCCTTCTTCCTCACATTTATGCCTTTGAACGTTTTTAGGGTCATTGACGCTTTTGGCCTTTTGTGAAATGGTGGTTCACGTCAGTCAGTCACTCAACACTTTTTTGTATGTGTGCAATTGTTCTACAAGAAGTGTCCAGGCACTGGGGATACAAGCTGAGCAAAACAGAATTTCCACCCTTAGTAGAATTTAACTTTAACTGAGAAGACAGATATCATTTTAAAAATAAAATAAAATACAAATAGACTGAAAAATACCACAGGTTCATTGTGGGGATATTATTGAAGGGGTGGGTTAGAGTCAGATGTATATTCTTGACACACTGAAGTGTGGACTGGAATCTGGAAATGGTGAAAAAGGCAGTGGTGTAGAGAGAATTCCGTGCCATGGAGAGAATATGCCACCAGAAGGCTTATGGAAAAACTGAGAGAAGACAACAGGTGTAGAGAAAAGGCTGAGAGCGCATGGGATCCCCTGACGTTGGAGGCTGATAGAGAACCCATGGAGAACCCAAGATACACACACACACACAACAGATTTTCACCTTTTGTTTACATATTATTTTTTCTCATTATATGCTATGCATTTTTTGGGGAGGTGGGTTTGTTATTATATATTCTGTTTGCATTATTTTTAATCGCATTCCATTGCATCTCTATTGCATGTAAATTAAATTTAGTTTCAAATATGTAGAGGCAGCAGCGAGACATAACTGTTAAATGCATAAGAGAGAAAACAGACTCTTTCCAAAGGTTATTGGAATTAATTTATGCAAACTAACTTATCAAAATCATAGGATTCCTATGTTTACTCTTAGTATTAAGGTTTTTTTCCTCTGGGCTTGATCCGACCTTCCTAATTTTATTCCTATTTTCTTATCATGTAATAAAACTTATGTACATTTACCCTTCCTCTAAGGAGAGTAAACTGATGAAATAAAGAGTAATATGTCCAAGAAAATTTCTTAACTTAACAGTTTCTTCACTGGTTGTAGGGGTAAAAGGCCTTGTTGGTTTTATACAGACATAAACTCTGTGTTACTATTCAATGGCTTTAAATCTGTGGGTACTAATAATTATGCCTCACATTTCCAAAATGTATATATTACTTAAAGTTATATTAAGTATCCCAACTGTATTTCAGAGGAGGCAATGGCACCCCACTCCAGTACTCCTGCCTGGAAAAGCCCATGGATGGAGGAGCCTGGTAGGCTGCAGTCCATGGGGTCGCTACGAGTCGGACAGGACTGAGCAACTTCATTTTCACTTTTCACTTTCACTTATTGGAGAAGGAAATGGCAACCCACTCCAGTGTTCTTGCCTGGAGAATCCCAGGGATAGGGGAGCCTGGTGGGCTGCCGTCTATGGGGTCGCACAGAGTTGGACACGACTGAAGTGACTTAGCAGCAGCAGCAGCAACTGTATTCGTATATCACTGTTATTTATTATGGTTATTCATTGTGACTGGATTTCTAAGCAAATAAAATAGAATAAAAGAAATGTGTTTGTAGTATAGCTGATCATACTCTGGCAATGATATTGCTTACTCAGAATGACAAGATACCTACTTTTATCAAATCCAAAGTTAACAGAACAACATATTTGATCTCAAAATTTTTCAGAAAATTCAAGACATGGGAATTCAAGCCATAAGTGTGGGGCTAGTGTAGAAAGCCAGTAGGAAAATCCCACAGATTCAAGCTATCGATCCAAGTAAAATTTCATTGCTTTCTTCAAGGTTAAGAAACTATGAAAAACAGGATGGTCACTACTGTTTTTGATAATCATTGCTTTTTCCATTTTTTTCTGTATATCCTTCATAATGGAAAAGAGCAAAGTAACAACAAATGCTTATTAAAAAATGAATAAGGGATAAAGAAGCCAAAAAGATATTCAAATCTAAAAGTTATATCCTGTTTGAGCTAAATTTTAGTTTCAGGGCACACAACACTGCAAAGATAGAAAGGAGATCTAAAAGAATGAGGCACATTATACACTGAAATCCTTCCTATTCAACAATTTATTATAAGATGGTCAGAGATATTGTAATGGTCTATGTACATAATTGAACTTAACTTGTGAACACTGATATCACATGCTTACACTGTATTGCTCTGGAAGTAATGTAATAACTAAAATGTGAACTCTTTTATTGCAAGGATTTGAATAAATGAGAGGTTTAATGTTTTTTAAATTCAGATTTTAAAGTGTTTTTCTCTGTAACATAAACTTAACCAATTAGAAAACAGATGAAGTGCAATATTAAAAATACTATAATTGGAATAGCATAATATTGATAATGATTAAAGCTGCAATAGAATGTGAGATGTCTTTATACCATTCTCCCATCTTTGTTTTAAATTTGCATCACGCATTTTATCATGGAAACTTTAAAACAACATAACCAAGATGGAATGTGTCCCTTTATTTTTGTCAGTTGTTAGAACATATAGAGCAGATCAGAACCCAAATTAAAGTCTAGAGCACACTGTTGCAGACGACTCACAAATCCATGGGTTTCTGTACTGAAAGCCAGGGAGGTTTTGCTGTAATTATTTTGCAGTGTTTATCACAGTGCCGGGTGGCTTATACACAGTACATGACTTCTGCTGCTTTCCCCTAGGTCTGATTAGAATTACTTGAGGATGAGATGGCTGGATGGCATCACCGACTTGATGCACACGAGTTTGGGTGAACTCTGGGAGTTGGTGATGCTCAGGGAGGCCTGGCGTGCTGTGCTTCATGGGGTCGCAAAGAGTCGGATTCGACTGAGCGACTGAACTGACTGACTGACTGAAGTTTGTGTAGGCTCAGTGCAAGACATATGATTAGTATAATTATAATCAGTGATGCAGTTAGTGACCAGGGTCTAAGTGGTATGGCAATCTTGTTCAAATTATAGACAAATGAAAGATCTTTGAAAAGCAATATCCAACAGGAAGCAGTACAATAATCTTACATGAGATGTTTAAAAAGTACCTGACATATAGTATATATTCAATAAATTTAACAATAGTCATTAGCCTCTCCTGATAGTATATCTTTATGTAAATCCCTACAACATGTTCAATAATGGAAAAACTTCAGTATGAAGAAATACAAAATATTTGGGGAACATTCTTTCTCTGCTCTATCTAATGAGACAAATGAGGACCCTGTACTGAGCCTTCTTTGGCCACAACTCACAGGAAGCATGAAAAAGACACATGACTGCGCTAAGTATACGTAGGTCTTTTTCCAGTCTGTTTCATTTGGATAAATTGTATTTTTCTCTTTGATTTTACTAGACATTTCTTCTGCAGTACCTAATCTTCTCTTAATCCTATCTAATCTTTATGTTTCTTTTTAATTTCTAGAATTTTGATTTAGTCTTTTACGCTGTTTTGTTTCTCTGTATTATGTTCATGCTTTCCAGCTACCTTGTATACATATGCAGTATATGTATTAAAAGAAAAAGAAAAAGGATATGTGAATGTTCCTATCTACTAATACTGTCACCTTTGTCAATGGATCTGTTTCTTTTGATTGATTTAGCTTTTTTCCCCTAATATGGGTTATATTTTCATGTACTTGTATACCTCATAATTTTTATTAGATGCCAACACACTGTGAATTATTCGCTTTGAGTGATATAAGTATTATATAAATTTAGTGATATGATACATTATATATAAATATATATATGATCTCTTTTATGAGATATTGTTAAATTACTTGAAAACAGTTTTATTCTTTTGAGGCTTTTAAACTTTGCTAGGCAAGCTGGGGATAGTCTTTAGTTTAAGACTAATTCGACCGCATTACTAAAGCAACCCACTCCAGGATTCCTGTGATTCTTTCTATGGCCTTACAGTTTCATCACACACACACACACACACACACACATATACACTTATCAGTATTCAGCTGAAGACTCTTGGGGAAAGCGCTGAAGATCTCTGGAGCTCTCTGTGTGAATTTCTTCTCCACAGAGCTCCCTCCTCTCTGGTACCCCATTCTATGATTTCTAGCATCCTTAATCATTCAAACTCAAACTCAACACTGGCTCCTCAACTAGGAGAAAAGAGTCAGACTCTTCATCCTTGCGCAGCAGCCTGGAAACTCTCTACATAGTACACTTGGACAGTCACAGGGCTCGGGTCATTTGTTTCTCTTTTCCCGTGGATCAATATGCAGTCCATCATGACATAAATTTTGTCTGTTGTCATTAAATGAGTATAAATCAAGCCTTTCTTCATCCAATATGCCTGGAAATATGAATTCTAACAAGTATTTTAGATTGTCACTAGTCCCACACTTAACATCAGAAGATGCAAGGCATTTACCACTAGTGACAACATTTTGTCACATATATGCAAATTCTTATGGTATACAACACATTGCTATTAACAGCATCACTTTTACCAGCCATACAGCACAAAGTAGAAGACTACTTGGCATTGTGTGTGTACATTTTTCCTTCTTTTAAAAACTCACATCATTTCAAATACACATTAAATATATACATCACTGGATATATAAGAAACGCTATAAAAATAATGTGCACAATTCCTGTCATATGTATTGGCAGTGTTACAGCAAATATACACTCTGGTGTAATACACAGCTATGCTGAGTGACTCACATATTTTACTTTAGTGCCTCATAACTACATTTCAGGTAGGAGGCTCAAGAAGATAAAAAATATTTCTTAGCTCTGTGTTGAACTCTTCTCAGTTGTGTTAGAGTATAACAATTATGGAATTAACAAAATCACTTTATTGGAAATGTTATATATAATACATGCACATAAATACTAAAAACTAATAAGTATAAACAAAAATATCAAAAACAGTTTCATCAAATCCTTTCAGTAAATAGACATAGAAGCAAACTACCTCTTAATGATGACTAAAAATTAAAATTTTGTATAACGTACATGAACTCCCTTGAGCTGATTTTGTTTAGTTTTGGATTTAATTTGTTCGTTTTGTGGTAAAGTATCTCTTCATAAAGAAAAGACAAATTTAAAAAATTATGCATATACAAACTCAACTTTTTATAATTGCTAGAAGTCTTCAATTAAAAGAGAAGGTACTCTCTAGAAAGGATCTAAGTTATCAAGATAATAAAATAATGCATAGCAGAAAGGGAGTTGCAAATGGTAACAAAATTTATTTCTTTACCAAAGGCAAAAAGATGTATTTAGACAGTTTCAAAGTATGGAATGAATGCATTAATGCTACAACCCTAAACCATAGAAAGGAAAAGATATAATGTGGACTTTGTCAGAAACATTAAAAGAGAAGGCAAAAGCCTATATTTCTATATCATATTCTTTTATTAAAAAAGAAAATTATGGATCACACAGGTCTGTGATGCATATTTACATTGATATATATCAAAATTAGATGATAAAAATTTACAGATGTTATCATTAAAGGGGAGCATGGTGGAAACAGATAGCCAAGAAGCAGAGATGATCTGGGAAATTATATTACCTTTACTACAAGAAACACAAGTGACAAGAAACACCCCTCAAGAAGTTTCTGTGTGCTGGATATGCAAATATGGAATGTTTAGTAAACAATTATATTACAGGGCAGATTGTTGTAAATATTATAAGAAGGTATTGGAATAGTATAATGCAATGTGATATCTCAAGGTGCTGATCAAAACAGCAGTTAGACATGTTTTTTCTGATACAGAAAGAGGAGATCCAACTCTTTATGGTATACACAGGAAAAGTGTGCCATTCAAGTGCTTACTAACCTCCTGCCTCTATAAAATGTGTCTATGGAAATTCCTTAATTATCACCTTTTTTATCATTTGGCCTCAGAAGATATTTTAGTTTAAATAAGCAAATAATACATGAAGTAATCAGAATATTATGTCAAGTTATTCAAATGTTTATCACTTTGTATGCTACTATTCCTTTAGCATTCTGTTTTTCCTTTTAAATTTTTGTCCCAATAGATTCACAGCTCCTATGACTTGGCTAGATGCAGTGAACTTCAGAATTGAATGCAAGTATTGATACAGTAAGTCAGTTGTACTATTCTGTACATAGTTTAAATTCTTAGCCAGTTTCAGATTTTGTAAATAAAAGAATAGTGTCCTACAATTTATACTCAGTTTACCTGAAGAACTCAGCAATTAATCTAGACATCAGTTCAGTTCAGTTCAGTCACTCAGTCATGTCCAACTCTTTGCGATACCCAGAGTTAAAAACCAATAGGCTTATCATGGAGACTTCAGTTTGGCAGTCAAGGACTCTATCAACAAACTCAAACATATTGCATACCACAATTAGTACATCAAAGACTTGTGATAGCTTTCACTACATTTACAACTAACAATGTACATTTGAAGTTGTAGATGGATAAAGTACATACACTATTGAAAACCTTCCAGCACCCACGGATTGGTGGAGGAAATATGAAGCAATCATACTAGGATTAAATTAATTGATTTTAGTAGTAGGACTTGAGGGAAAAATGAAGGTAATAGAGATTTGAAGAGTGACCTATCATGTCGGGGGCTTCCCAGGTGGCTCAGAAGGTAAAAAAAAAAAAAAAAAAAAAAATCAGCCTACAATGTAGGAGACCCAGGTTAGATCCCTGGGTCAGAAATATACCCTGGAGAAGGGAATGGCAACCCACTCTAGTATTCTTGCCTAAAGAATTCCATTGACAGAGGAGCCTGATGGGCTGCAGTCTAAGTGATCGCAAAGAGTCAGACATGAGTGAGCAACTAACACACACACATGCTATCATGTAATGCAGTTTAGGTAATAAAAGGGTTTTCCAAATGATATCAGAAGCTATTGGAGGCTTCTGAACAACAGAGTAATATTATCCGGCTTATTTCCAGTGGACCAATTTCACTATTTTAACAAGAATAACAAAGGGCAAGGGTGAATGCATTAAAACCTTTATAAAGTTTTTTGCAATAATCTAGACAAATAATTCGGAGAAGGCAATGGAACCCCACTCCAGTACTCTCTCCTGGAAAATCCCATGGATGGAGGAGCCTGGTAGGCTGCAGTCCATGGGGTCGCTAAGAGTCGGACACAACTGAGCGACTTCCCTTTCACTTGTCCTTTCAGGCATTGGAGAAGGAAATGGCAACCCACTCCAGTGTTCTTGCCTGGAGAATCCCAGGGATGGGGGAGCCTGGTGGGCTGCCGTCTGCGGGGTCGCACAGAGTCGGACACGACTGAAGTGATTTAGCAGCAGAAGCATCAGGCAAATAATTTGGAGGAGGGCATGACAACCCACTCCAGTATTCTTGCCTGGGGAATCTCATGGACAGAGGAATATGGTGGGCTATGGTTCACAGGGTCACAGAGACATCTGAAGTGATTTAGCATGCATGCAGACAAATAATTATGCTGGCTTGGACCAGAGCCGTAACAGTTGAGTTTTGAGAAATGATCACAATTTTAATATATTTAAAATAAGAATAACAGGAACAAACCCCAATTTAGATCCCTAGATAATTTAGAGGTCAATTAGAAGACCAAGACTGATGAGTGAAAAAACAGGAAAGTATACCATAAGCCAGAGATTCCCAGGTGGCACTAATGATAAAGAACCCGTTACTCATGCAGGAGACATGAGACGCGGGTTCAATCCCTGGATCTGGAAGATCCCCTGGAGGAGGGCATGGCAACCCATTCCAGTATTTTTGCCTGGAGGCAGTTGGATAGCATCACCGACTCAATGGACAGGGTGCTCTGAAGTTGATGTTGGCCCACTACAGGGTGGTGTTGGATCCAAGGGTGGCTGTACAACTATGTAATACCTTAGTATGGGTACAGATTATAACTAGATTTATTGTGGAAATAATAGAACTGCTGAGTCACAATACTGTATAACAGAACCTCACACAGTATGAAAGGCCAATTATTAATATATTTTAAAAATAAGCAAATTCACAGAAAAAGAGTTCATATTTAGATTTGTGGTTACCAGAGGCAGGGGTGGATTAAGGCAGTCAAAAGACACAAACTTCCAGTTATGAAGTAAACAAGTACTAAGAATGTAGGATACAACATGATAAATATAATTAATACTACTATAAGTTATATACGCTATATATAGCATATATATTTATACATGTATAAATTTATCTTAAATGAATATAGTATGAACATAGTTATATATAAATACATACACACACACACACACACACATATATATATATATAAAAGAGAGAGAGCGCTCATTGCTGACTCAATGGACAAAATTTGAGCAAACTCCAGGAGACAGTGGAGGATAGAGGAACCTGGCAGGCTATAGTCTATGGGGTCACAAATAGCTGGACGCAACAACTGGACAACAAACAAATGTTATATGTGAACACCGCGAGCGCAGTTCCTATCAGTTCTCATCACAAGGAAACATTTTTTCTATTTCTTTAATTTTATTTATATCTGAGATATTGGATGTTCCCTAAACTTAATGTGATAATCACTTCATGATGTACACAAGCCAAATAATTATGCTGTATATCTTAAAACTTACAGTGTTTTATGGCAATTATGCCTCAATAAAACTGGAAGAAAAATAAAATTGGAAATACAGGAAAATATATGCAAGAATATTTATATCCATTTTATGTAGAATATACATCATAAATATATTCTATGTATAAATTATATCATGTTATCTACATACTATATGCTATAATATATATGTGTGAGCTGCTCAGTCATGTCCAACTCTTTCAGAACCCATGGACTCTAATCAGCTGGGCTCCCCTGTCCATGGAATTCTCCAGCAAAAATACTGGAGTGGGTAGTCATTCCCTTCTACAGGAGATCTTCCCAACCAAGGGATCAAATGTGGTCTCCCAATTTGTGGGCAGATTCTTTACCATCTGAGCTACTAGGGAATAATGTATATTAAAGTAACAATGAAATAGTTTTGAATGTTTATGGGAAAAATAAGGTGGTGAGTGAAAAAAAAAAGTTGGGAAAAGATAAATTATTGTGCTAATATCTATGGTATGGTAGAAAGGCTGGAACTACTATCTACATTAAAAACTTGACTATTACATTCATGGTAACATGTAGATGCAATCATAGGAACTGGTTACAGTGTTCTTTTTATTGTTTTTATTAGTAAATGAGGAACCAGTTCAACAGCTGAGCTTTCTTAGGACAGAGGAAGTTTGTGAACTTAAGCATGGAGGAAATATATGAGGTAGTTGCCAAGAAAATATGGGCTGAGTACTGCAAAGCAGAGAGAGCATGCATTAAGCTATGGGTCACAGTTTTAAAGGGAGATCATTCAGAATGATTCCAGCTAAGTTTAGCTGTCCTCCAACACGTGTGCTATAGGCATTGAGGTTACCTGAAGGATGACTGGTATTTTTCTGGAAATAGTTTTAAAAGCAAAAAAAGATTGAGGAATGTATATATGGTAATGATTATAACAGACAATGAAATTTAAGCTGGGGAATAAAAGAAGTGAATAGAGCGGGTGATTTGAGCCAGGGAAAAGATGATAGAATCCACAGATATTAAAATTACATCATTTCTATGTATTTGATAGAATATAAATATGATTTTCTTATAAGTATAAACACTATCAAATATGAATTTAAAAAAAATCAGGCATCCAAGAATGAAGAACTTGGAAAGTTGGATAAGAACTTCTATGGATTACAAAACAATAGCAATGATGGTGCTTTAAGATACAGATCATGACAATACATAATAGCCAAGGAAGAGTCGTCTAAGAGGGATTTTTCCCTCAGTAAACACAACTACTTGATATATGACTGAACATAGTTATTACTGAAGATCTTTGTTTAATATATTTTATTTAAATTTATTATTTGTTAATCCATGAGTCAAAAGTAATGATGGGATTATAATAACTGGCTAAAGTACTTTTCATTACTATGAATTCAATTTTACAAATAAATTTTCATGTAGCTAGCATTTTTTTATACATTTGTTTTTGCTTCATGCTTAAAATTGACAATACAAATTTATCAAATGTATTTTTTGCAAGTTCTTTACTAGAATGTTTACTGAAATATGTTCAGATATCTGTGTCTAATTGTCTACTTGTAAAGCAATTCATTCAAATTTATTTCATTTTGTTCTTAAACTTACTGTCTTCCACTAAAATATTTCATAAATAAATCAAAGTTACATTTACTAGGAAATTTGTTATTTTTTTAAGTCTATGGATATTCACTGAAATCTACATCTTTCTTTGTTGCTATATTATTTTATATTTTCCTCAATAGTATAGATTCTTTCAAAAGATAAAGTAAATAATACATGAAACCTAAAACAGAATATGGCATTCACAAGAAAAGGTAATATTATTTTCTGTTATAAAGACAAAGAAAACTAACTTTCAGTATGTAAATGATTTTTTTCCCAGAATAATTTTGGTAAAATCATTAACTAATATATTATCCTATGAAAAAGATAATAGTTTCTTTCTGCTAGAAATACTTATGCATATTTTAAAATAACCATTCATTAATATTTTAAAAAAGAAAAATGATATTTTATTTTTTAATTGTTTCCTAGAATTTCCTCAGAAATGTTTTGTTTTTTTAATTATATGTTGGACTTATGACTAGTTCTTACATACTTTTTATTTGAAGTGTGAGCTGGAAAAGAAATTTCAGAAAGTTGTAAATGATTGAAAATCCACTTCTCAACAAGATCAGAAGCATCCCAGGAAGATTTCCAATATGCCTAATTATATTCTACCATCTACATCAGATGAGGAAAAGAAGTATCCATTTGCCTACTGCCCAGCAGGGATCTACAATACTGCTCTCAGAGCACTACAATGAAAAAATGCATTAGGATGATTTTTAAAACGTCACTCAAATATAATATCCTTCAAAAAAGCCCATTATCTGTGGAAAGACAAAAAAATACAGGCATTAAGATCTACAGGTGCCAGAAGCAAGCTCTTTAGCATTCTTCTCTACAATCAGAAACTTTTCTTTTTCCAATGTAAAGACATTACCAAAGTAATCTTAGCTTTTCTTATAATTGAGTTGTACAGATGAGCTATATGGAAGGAAATTGCAAATACATTGCCTCATAGCTTAAGTTATTATAAAATCATAAACTGAAGAATTAGTAAATATCTGAATTTAAAAAGGGATTAGCATGGAAATAAAAAGTATATCTTAAAATATATGATTATCTACTGACTCAAGAGAAAGATGTACAGAATAGTGAAATGTTGAAGGAGATTTATTTTATCCATCATGGAACTGAAAAATGAAACAAGTTACCTAAAGTCACAGAGTAGGTAAATGGCAAATCCAGAAACTGAAATAAAGAATCACTGTTGCAACTACCATAATTTCAATTAAATAAATCATTTTATTTGAAATGGGGATACAATTCAAATATATTTGAAATTCATGAGCTATACAAACAAATTATTTTTATATATCTTATTCTATGTATAGCTGTATTGGATATCTACATCACATTAATTTCAGTATTGGTGTGTATTTTCATGTGTGCGGGGGTTGTGATGAAAGAAATATAGTAAGTTTAAAGGTACGGGTTCTCCACAGGGTGCCCACAACGAGCAATTTTGGGGAGTTTCAAAATAAAGCTATCTAATCACTATCAGAGATGCTGTAAGAATACTTAGGAACTGGTGCAGTTCCTGGTCACAGCAAACACCCTCTTCCAAAACACAAGAGACTACTCTACACATGGACATCACCAGATGGTTAATACTGAATTCAGATTAATTATATTCTTGGCAGATGAAGATGGATAAGCTTTATACAGTGAGCAAAAACAAGACTGTGAACTGACTGTGGCTCAGATCATGAACTCCTTGTTGAAAAATTCAGACTTAAATTGAAGAAAGTAGGGAAAAGCCACTAGATCATTCACATATAACCTAACGCAAATCCTTTATGATTAGACACTGGAAGTGACAAATAGATTCCAGGGATTAGATCTGATAGACAGACTGCCTGAAGAACTATGGATGGAGGTTCATGACATTGCAAGGAGGCGGTGATCAAAAAAATCCCCTAGAAAAAGAAATGGAAAAAGGCAAAGTGGTTGTCTGAGGAGGCCTTACAAAGAGCTGAGAAAAGAGAAGCAAAAGGCAAAGGAGAAAAGGAAAGATATACCCATTTGAATGCAGAGTTCCAAAGAATAGCAAGGAGAGATAAGAAAGCCTTCCTCAGTGATCAATGCAAAGAAATAGAGGAAAACAATAGAATGGTAAAGACTAGAGATCTCTTCAAGAAAATTAGAGATACCAAGGGAACATTTGATGCTAAGATGGGTACAATGAAGGACAGAAATGGTAGGGACCTAACAGAAGCAGAAGATATTAAGAAGAGGTGGTAAGAATACCCATAGTTCAGTTCAGTTCAGTCACTCAGTCGTGTCCGACTCTTTGCAACCCCATGAATCGCAGCACGCCAGGCCTCCCTGTCCATCACCAACTCCCGGAGTTCACCCAGACTCACGTCCATCGAGTCAGTGATGCCATCCAGCGATCTGATCCTTTGTCGTCCCCTTCTCCTCCTGCCTCCAATCCCTCCCAGCATCAGAGTCTTTTCCAATGAGTCAACTCTTCGCATGAGGTGGCCAAAGTACTGGAGTTTCAGCTTTAGCATCATTCCTTCCAAAGAAATCCCAGGGCTGATCTCCTTCAGAATGGACTGGTTGGATCTCCTTACAGTCCAAGGGACTCTCAAGTGTCTTCTCCAATACCACAGTTCAAAAGCATCAATTCTTCAGCACTCAGCCTTCTTCACAGCCCAACTCTCACATGCATACAATACCACAGGAAAAACCATAGCCTTGACGAGACGAAACTTTGTTGGCAAAGTAATGTCTCTGCTTTTGAATATGCTATCTAGGTTGGTCATAACTTTCTTCCAAGGAGTAAGCGTCTTTTAATTTCATGGCTGCAGTCACCATCTGTAGTGATTTTGGAGTCCAAAAAAATAAAGTCAGACACTGTTTCCACTGTTTCCCCATCTATTTCCCATGAAGTGATGGGACTGGATGCTATGATCTTCGTTTTCTGAATATTGAGCTTAAGCCAACTTTTTCACTCTCCACTTTCATTGTCATCAAGAGACTTTTGAGTTCCTCTTCACTTTCTGCCATAAGGGTGGTGTCATCTGCATATCTGAGGTTATTGATATTTCTCCTGGCAATCTTGATCCCAGCTTGTGTTTCTTCCAGTCCAGCATTTCTCATGACCTACTCTGCATATAAGTTAAATAAGCAGGGTAACAACATACAGCTTTGACATACTCCTTTTCCTGTTTGGAACCAGTCTGTTGTTCCATGTCCAGTTCTAACTGTTGCTTTCTGACCTACATACAAATTTCTCAAGAGGCAGATCAGGTGGTCTGGTATTCCCATATCTTTCAGAATTTCCACAGTTTATTGTGATCCACACAGTCAAAGGCTTTGGCATAGTCAATAAAGCAGAAATAGATGTTTTTCTGGAACTCTCTTTCTTTTTCCATGATCCAGCAGATGTTGACAATTTGATCTCTGTTTTCTGTTCCTTTTCTAAAACCAGCTTGAACATCAGGAAGTTCACGGTTCACATATTCCTGAAGCCTGGCTTGGAGAATTTTGAGCATTACTTTACTAGCGTGTGAGATGAGTGCAATTGTGTGGTAGTTTGAGCATTCTTTGGCATTGCCTTTCTTTGGGATTGGAATGAAAACTGACCTATTCCAGTCCTGTGGCCACTGCTGAGTTTTCCAAATTTGCTGGCATATTGAGTGTAGCACTTTCACAGCATCATCTTTCAGGACTTGAAATAGCTCAACTGGAATTTCATCACCTCACAAGAACTATACAAAAAAGATCTTCATGACCCAGATAACCACCATGGTGTGATCAATCACCTAGAGCCAGACATCCTGGAGTGTGAAGTCAAGTGAGGAAGCATCACTATGAACAAAGCTAGTGGAGGTGATGGAATTCCAGTTGAGCTATTTCAAATCCTAAAAGATGATGCTGTGAAACTGCTGAACCCAATATGCCAGGAAATTTGGAAACCTCAACAGTGGCCACAGGATTGGAAAAGGTCAGTTTTCATTCCAATCTCAAAGAAACGAAAGTGAAGTCACCCAGTCATGTCCAACTCTTTGCTACCCCACCTTACCTGCCTCCTGAGAAAACTGTATGTAGGTTAAGAAACAACAGTTTAAACCTGACATGGAACAATGGACTGGTTTCAAACTGGGAAAGGAGTACAATGACAAGGCTGCATATTGTCACTGTGCTTATATGCAGAATACATCACGAGAAATGTCAGGCTGGATGAAGCACAAGTTGGAATCAAGATTGCTGGGAGAAATATCAATAACCTCAGATGCAGATGACACCACCCTTATGGCAGAAAGCAAAGAGGGACCAAAGAGCCTCTTGATGAAGCTGAAAGAAGAGAGTGGCAAAAGCTGGCTTAAAATTCAACAGTCAGAAAACAAAAATGGCATCCAATCCCATCACTTCATGGGAAAGAGATGGAGAAACAAATGAAACAGTGACAGACTTTATTTTCTTGGGCTCCAAAATCATTGCAGATGGTGACTGCGGCATGAAATTAAAAGACACTTCCTCCTTGGAAGAAAAGTCACAACAAACCTAGACAGCATATTAAAAACCAAAACATCACTTTGCTAAAAGTCCATATAGTCAAAGCTATAATTTTTCCAGTAGTCAGATGTGGATGTGGGAGTTGGACTTTAAAGAAGGCTGAGAGCCAAAGAATTGATGCTTTTGAACTGTGGGGTTGCAGAAGACTCTTGAAAGTCCCTTGGACTGCAAAGGAATCAAACCAGTCAACCCTAAAGGAAATCATTCCTGAATATGTATTGGAAGGACTGATGTTGAAGCTAAAGTTCCAATACTTTGGACACCTGATGTGAAGAGCTGACTCATCAGAAAAGACCGGAATGCGGGCAAGATTGAAGGCAGAAAGAGAAGGGGATAACAGAGAACGATATGGTTGGATGGTATCACTGACTCAATGGACATGAGTTTGAGCAATCATTGGGTGATGGTGAAGTATAGGGAAGCCCGGCGAGCTGCAGTCCATGAGGCTATGAAGAGTCAGGCATGACTGAACGACATGGCGCAGTTCAAAGTCTGGAAGACAGACTTAGACATTTTCCAGAGAGAAAGGCCCAGACAGGTACACATGTATACATCTCTTTATGTGATTCTGATGTACAACCTTGGTTCAGTACCTCTCACCCTTTCCCCCGATTATTAACTCAAATTTAAATATCACAACAAGGAAGAATATCAGGGTAAAAAATATTATTTAAGATTTTCTTATATAATGTAATGTCAACTGAAAGAATTTTCTTTTAGACATTGAGAATCATACAAACTATGATACAGAAATTCATGGGAATGGCATTATGTCACTTGGAATTTAACACATTTCATTATCTATAATCCCTGATTCTTGGAAAGTCTCTGCCATTTTGTAACTTCCATTCACTCTTTTGTCATACAGGCACTTACAGTAAGCAATATGTCTAGTTCAACCGGACATGGCTGTCTTTAAAATATTTGAACAACCATATCATGATTGTTTTTTTCAATTATTTAGTAAAACATATTTGCTGGTTTTATCTGTCCCTAGTTGTTGTTATTGTTGCTTTTTATCAACCATCAGGCACTAAGAATTGCCTATAATTACACACTAGAATGCATCTTCAGGATTTGGTAAAGAAGTATAAATAAAATTCCTTATAAAAATATTGGTGCAAAAATTTTGCAAAGTATAATTACTTACAAAGGTACATTAAAAATACTTATGAAATGTCTTTTATTATTAAAGATGATGCTACAAATATGTCACCATATTTCAGTTTTTCATTTCACTTCAGGTTTTATAATAAAGTGCAGATATTTGAAAAACTGCTCTCTTTCTTAAATCAGTAATTGTGGATTTGGCAGTCTCATTTTGTAAATTCTATTTAAAGAGACAAAAGAAGTTGAAAATCTTAAGTTGTTTTCTATAATATAAAGGTGTTGCAAATTACACCATTAACTTTTTTAAAGTTTCTTTTAAAATCAGTATAAGCAGTTTTCATCAGCCTAAACAAATTTAAAGGAGGTATTCTGAAGATGATATACTTTCCAAAATGCACCAATGCAGAGGCCTGTCAGAAGAATAAGCAGAACTAAGTCTGTGATAGCACAGGAAAATATGCCAAAGCTATGTCTGGAGGCTGTAGAAGTCCACTTATATACTTAAAATTTCTATTTTGATACGAAATTTCACATTTCAAAATTGCATATTCATAAGTGAAACACTGCTAATTTTAAATATGCCTTGATTCCTCTCCTGAACAGTATGCACTATGAGGCAGAAAACATTTGTTTTACACTGCTGTATTCTTTGTGCATAGGATAGCACATGGAAACATAAAAGACCTCAATAAAAGATGCTGATGGTTGTTAAATGAACTTAGGCAAATGGTACAGGAAACATTAGCAATGGAAATTTCTGTAAGTTTAAAGATTATTTTATCATTTACATTTTATTAAATGTAATTTTCAAGAACTCGTATTTGCTTTAGAATGAAAAAAATGAGGACATACAAAAAGGCTAATGTAACCTTCATATTTTATATAAATAAAAAATTAAGATATTTGGCAAAACTAATACAATTATGTAAAGTTTAAAAATAAAATTAAAAAAAATTAAGAATTTTTAGTAGAGACTTTCATATAATGTGAAAAACTCACTCCATTATCCTTTACCCTCCATTAAAAGTGGTTTATATAAATAAATCATTTAAAACCGTTCTAGAAGTTTCTTTAGGTCCACAGATGTACCTACTCAAAAAATAATATCCTAGAGCATAAAATAATAATGAACAAAACAGTAAAATTATCAATGTCTTTATGCTAATAATTTAATTTGTTATAAAATTTAAAACATATTATTCAAGTGGTTGTAATCAAAGAACTGTCTCTGTTTATGGTTTCTAGAAATCCCTTTCATCTTGGTATTTCATTCTGCAAGAACATTTGAAGCATGGTACAGATAGTGCTTCAATTCATGGAGAAAAATGCTTGCCACTTTTCTACAATCAAAATAGAAACACTTTGCTACAACTATGATTTCTGCATGTACGTATAAAGATAACTGTTAAAGTGTATTTTTTATACTTTGTATTAAGTTTCTTTTTAATCTTAAATGTCAGTTTAAATACATCTATTTATTTGAAGGAATAGAAAGCAATCTGGACTTGAAGAACTGAAGTTAACAGTGAATCAGTAAGTAGGGTTGTTTTCTTTGACACAGGAAAAAAAAACACAGTTTTCAAATAAATGCAAAAGAACAGATAATCCTATTATTTTAATCACAAAGTTTGAGCTGATCTAAACTCAGGCTATGACCAACCAGCATTTTATATTTTACTTCAGCAAGACAAAAATAGGTTATTTTTGAAGTTAAATCACTATTTTTTTTTTCCTAATTTAAAACAAATTTAAATTTATTTTGGCCACATTTTCAGGCATATGAGATCTTAGGTCCTGACCAGGGATCAAACATACACCCTGCATTGGAAGCCCAGAGTCTTAACTACCAGTCAGGGAAGTTCCACTGTACTTTATTTATTGAGTTTATTGGCATCATTTTGAAGGATCATTTGGTGTTAAGGACTGAAAGTAAATGAGTTTTTGCTACTAAGATTTGTGAACTTTCTACCTATTAATTAATAATATAGTATATTTATTTACTGGAGGGAAGTGCTTGACCTCACAAATAGAAATATCTCCCCAAGGCAGGGATCAAACCCAGGTCTCCCAAATTGCAGGCAGATTCTTTACCAGCTGAGCCACAAGGGAAGCCCAAGAATACTGGAGAGGGTAGCCTATCCCTTCTCTAGCAGATCTTCCCAACCCAGGAATAGAACTGGGGTCTCCTGCATTGCATGCAAATTCTTTACCAACTGAGCTATGCTGCTGCTGCTGCTAAGTCACTTCAGTCGTGTCTGACTCTGTGCGACCCCATAGACGGCAGCCTACCAGGCTCCCCCATCCCTGGGATTCTCCAGGCAAGAACACTGGAATGGGTTGCCATTTCCTTCTCCAATGCGTGAAAGTGAAAAGTGAAAGTGAAGTCAGTCAGTCCTGTCCTACTCCTAGCGACCCCATGGACTGCAGCCTACCAGGCTCCTCCATCCATGGAATTTTCCAGACAAGAGTACTGGAGTGGGGTGCCATTGTCTTCTCCAACTGAGCTATAAGGGAAGCAAATTAAATGAGTTTTTGCTACTAAGATTTGTGAACTTTCTACCCATTAATTAACAATGTAGCATATTTATTTACTGGAGGGAAGTGCTTGACCTCACAAATAGAAGAAAGGCAAACAGGGTTTGTTCTCAAAATTTTATAGCCAAACTTTGTATTATGTTAATTTGATGCTTAAAACTATGGTGTGTGTACCAGTGAAGGTATACATGCTAAGTTTAGGGCTCATTTGAAACAAATTTTACTTTATAGTTTCATATTTACTTTGACGTACATTTTAAAATGTAACATCTTTTTGCTTATAATTAAAATAAAAACCTAATTTAATTTAAAGAAAAATATTAAGTGTATGACAGTCCAGGCAGCACAAAAATATGGAAAAGAAATGAAACTGATCATCAAATGACTGAGGTTTGAGAAATTCTGCTTTAAAACAGAATTCACAGCTATACATTTCAACTACTTCTTACTCAGTGTGCTGCTGCTAAGTCACTTCAGTTGTGTCCGACTCTGCGACCCCAGAGACGGCAGCTCACCAGGCTCTTCTGTCCCTGGAATTCTCTAGGCAAGAACACTGGGGTGGTTTGCCATTTCCTTCACTAACTCATTAGAGTGAAAAGTGAAAGTGAAGTCGCTCATACTAAGTGTAGAGTGGGCTTAATTTCCAGTAGAGGCAGCAGAGGACATGTCTGACTCAATGAACCTGAATTCAGGCAAACGCTGGGAGATGGCGGACGACAGATTACAGACCAGGTTTGATCCCTTAGAGTAATCTGAGAATCTATCCTCATCTAGCACTGGAAGTAAGGCTCTGGTTACTTGATTATTTTTTAAGGCTCAAATAAGTGAATATAATGAGTCTTTCATCATTGGTATGTATATAAGAGAATACCTATTAGATGAAAAATGAAAGTTATATTTGAGAAGAGACATATCAGAAGATTTATAAAAAATAATGAAAGTATGAGTTAGGAATATGAAGGTATAATTAATAAAGGCTTACAAACATGATGATTGTTGAGTGATCTTCTCCAAAGAAATGTACTAAATTGTCAAAAGAACTATCCACAGGTATACATGTGTTCACATGTATACCTGTGGCGGATTCATTTTGATATTTGGCAAAACTAATACAATTATGTAAAGTTTAAAAATAAAATAAAATTAAAAAAAAAGAACTATCCACAGTTTTATATATCTAATTTTTGGACAATTTTAAAGGATGTTACAGAAATAAAACTCCTTTCAGATTTGGCAATATACCATAGTAATACCTATGTTTATTTGTTAAGAAAATATTAAAGCAAACTCTATACTGTTTTTCTGGGTTGCCAGAAGAATACAAATGTCATTCACATTTTAGAAATTTGATTTTCAACTTGCATATATAAAATAAGTATATCAAAATAGTATAACTATTGCCAAAAGAGATATACTGTCTAAAAAATGCCATCATGAGGAAAAAAATGAGACAAAGAAAGCTGATGTACGGGAATATATTTTTTCTAAAGATAAATAGTAAATGGCCAGGGAGAAGCCTGTTATGTTGGTTTATGGAGTTAGCATGTTATTAAAATTACAAGATAAGTTGGAAGAATAGAAAGCATATTTTGGATAAACTGACTTCACAATTTTCTGCTATCAATGTTGTTAAGTCAAAGGTACTTATATTTTGAAAATCATTTCCTCCTATGGCAATTGACTTAAATTAATGAAAGAGGTTTAAAGGAGGTTGCTCTTTAACACTGAGAAAGAAAAGAGACATAAGTTTAATCTCATCATTTTTACATGTGTGAAAATGCCAATTCAATTAACATAAATTATATAAAAGCAGAAATCTACTGTCCTAATGCACAAAGAAAATATGAAAGAATTAAGAGTTAAATGACAGCCAGGATTTTGAGAATTTAAATTATTTTCATTTTCATAGTACAAGGTAGAGGAATTGAAATTGCAATAAGGTATTTTATGGATTCAGTGTATACCAAAAGTTTGTATGTAGGAAAACTTAACAATTTAAAATTTTGTGTCATAATGAGAAGCATCTTTAATATTTAAATTTAACATTTTTCTTTTATGAATTTATTTTTAGGTTGACTGTGATAGTTGTCTTTTCAAAAAATAAATCATTCTTGCATTTCTACAAGTTACTTGGTGAATTGGAGACCAATATGAGATTTAATTATATACAAAAAACTACAAATACAATGCTTTTGAAAATCACTGTATATTAAATTGCTGTTACCTTATCACCTTCAGAAAAAGTGATGCCATCCACTGCTCTCTTCCAGGTGATTGCTGGAATAGGCTCCCCTTCTGCTTCACATATGAGTGTGACTTGACCATTCTCATATGTAGTCTCATTTTTAAGCTGTATTATGTGAGGCTGTACTGTAAAAAATATATACATTACTCAATCTGTATTAAAAGAAAATATTATTATTCATAGTGGGCATTTGAGTACACAACAGCTTAGTATTACATTATTAACGTTTCAGTGGTTATAGTATCATGCTTGCTTTATAAGAGTGCCAGTAGATCTGCAAATTATAGGAGAAATAGCTTTAAAAATAATGTTCATAGATTATGATTATAAAAATAATTTGAAGTGGCTTAGAAACCAATAGACAAAAATTCTTTTCAAGATTTTGCCAATTAAAGCTATTTAATTTTTTCCTCTTAAAGGTACAAAATTAAAATATCCTCTTAAAACCACAAGTCTACTACGTATGTGTGTCTGTATATGACATTTGCTTTTGTAGTGACTATCTCTTAAACTTTAAAAAAATTTCACAAAAGGGGGGGAAATAGTGACTGTATCCTGAATATATAGTAACTGTAACTATGTACAATACTTAAAATACTTAACAAGTAAATACATATACATACTATTTATCTTTATTATTATGGTTGATTTATTTTGCCCCTAGATTGCCTTAATATTATTAGACATAATAGATAATTATTTCATTATAGTTATGACAGCTATAAAACCAAACCATCATGTGTACTAATTTAAATTATATTAATATTAAAACATGTCCCTTAACAAATTTACATATGCCAAAGAGCTTTAAAATTTTAAACTCTGTATTGTCGGCATTTCTTAAGCTTTTATTTGTTTGAACATAAAAGTGATAAAAGTCAGCACCTGTTACTTCAGAGTAAGTAACAGTTTTTTTTTTTTAATCATTAAATGCAATCAATTATGAAATATATGTCGGAGAAGGCAATGGCACCCGACTCCAGTACTCTTGCCTGGAAAACCCCATGGGCGGAGGAGCCTGGTAGGCTGCAGTCCATGGGGTGGCTAAGAGTCGGACGTGACTGAGCGACTTCACTTTCACTTTTCACTTACATGCATTGGAGAAGGAAATGGCACCCCACTCCAGTGTTCTTGCCTGGAGAATCCCAGGGATGGGGGAGCCTGGTGGGCTGCCGTCTATGGGGTCACACAGAGTCGGACACAACTGAAGTGACTTAGCAGTAGCAGCACTATCAAATATATGTATGTTGTTCTTAATCTTAGAAAATTAAATTCCTGATATCAGAAATAGGACATATATAATTTTTTAAATTCAATGTTTATTCCATTTACTTTAATGATTTTAGCTTTATTTCCTTATATATGCATGATTTTGTATCAAACACAATATGAATCTGTTCACTGTTGTTACTATGCAAAGTAATTACAACAGTCAAGTAGCATATCATTTTTCATTAATTATTTTCTATTTAAAAGGTAAAAAAAATATTAGAACTCTTTTGCCTTTGTTCTTACTCAGTGTCACTTAAATTTTAAAAATTAACTAAACAGTATTTCATATAAGCTCATTGAGATCGATTAAGATTATCCTTTGAAATTACCTCAAAGTCCATCATTTCTAATTATGTAGTTTATACTAAGTCATATTTAGCATTGTACATTTTAAAAAGAACATTTTCTTAAGTGGTAAATACTACTTGAATAAATTATATGATTTCTATAATTTCTAATAATTTTGAGAATTATTAGAAATAATGTATTTACTCTTATTCTATGTGAACAATTTTATCCTGGTTCATAGCTTTGCTGATTTTTCATCATTAAAGATATTTGTGTAATCACATCTAAGCATGACCCTTCTGAGCAACTTTCCAACATCATGATCTCCAAAATAATAGCCCTTTTCAGATTGATCTAGTTTCACATTCTTCTTAGAACATCTTATTATTCTAATTTTATTTTAATATACTTTGGTATATTCTTTACTGTCTGTCCTACTTAACTAAAATATAGGCTTTATGAAAATCTCCCTGGTACAGGAAACATTTCTATTACAGCTATTCAAGGACCAACTGACCAAGGGTGTGTCCACAGGTGTACACCATTCATTTTTTGGTCTAAACAGTATTGCTGCATCTGTCAAATGCAAAACCTGGTCCCTCTACTCTTCAAAGTATTCCTTCCTTCCTGCCCCTCTCATTGTTGGGAAAATGTTGTGATAACAACATTGCTAAAAATGGAGAAAACACACTAAATATCAGTAATGCATATAATTCTTCATGTTTGTGTTTTAAAGAGAATAATCATATTCTAAATATCCACCACCAAAATCTTTTCCTCTTACAAATATAACAGAAGCTAAATCAATAATTAAAAATAAATACACTGATTTTTGTACCTTTTATAAGTTCCATAAAGAAAGGAATATGGCTCTAATGTGGAAGTTATTTATATTGCATGTCCTTTTAATAAAATGAAAAGTGAATATTTAATCATGGTTACAGGTCAATGTTCCTAATTATAGCCTTTTGAATGAACTCTCAAAGTATATTAAAAGTAAAACTGAACCCAGCATGTGTTATTTAAACATTTATAAGAACAACCCAAGATATAATAGATTTCATTATGTATAATTTTAATAAATTTTCTTCTAGCCTCTGCTATGAGTTCATCAAATATTTTATAAAAATTTACATTGTAATCTCATATAATTCTTAAATCTATCTGGTAGCTGCAATTTTAAAATATATTTTAGAGATGAGAAAACTAAAACATAGGTTTAGAAATTAATTTAATTATAAGTAGCTCGTATAAGCGACAGAGACTTTTCCAGTTTGACTCAGACCTTCCTCTAGACATTACACTTTTAACCACTGTGCTATAATACTTACCAAAGACTTGGAGAAGCACCTGTTTTTCATCTTCTCCTGCCTTATTTGTGGCCTTGCAGACATAAGGGCCCCCATCACTATTGATTATGTTCCTGACAGTGAGTTCTGTATTGCTTCCTCTCAATGAGTACTTTTCATTTTCTTCAATGAACTTGCCATTCCTAAAGAAGAAAACAGAGGTTGAACTTCATAAATTTGAGTTCATTTTTCAGGAGCGGATCACACTTAGCATTTTGACCTATAATGGTCAATCACTTCATGGCTACTGTCATTGATACATAAAGCTATATTCCAATTAAACTTATATATTTATTAGCTCAAGAAAATTTAATGCATAAGTAGTAACATTATACTTGAAAGTTGCTTTGACTTTAGAGGCAAGAATAACATTTGAGTTGAACACAACATTTGTGTTGAAATCTTGACACGCATCTTAGGCAAAAAGCACTTAATTTCATTTCATTCTTTATTAGCAAAAATAAAAATAAAAAAGCTTTATTGTGGTGAGTCACTTATCTATGAAATATATTTATTTACTAGGTTACAGGGACACAATAGACTTCCCCAATGGCACAGGGGTAAAGAATTCACTTTCAATGCAGGAGATGCACGCTCGATCCCTGCATTGGGAAGATCCCCAGGAGAAGGAAATGGCAATTAACTTTCATTCCACTATTCTTGTCTGGGAAATCCCATGAACAGAGGAAGCTGATGGGCTACAGTCCAAGGGGTTGCAAAGCAATCAGACATGACTTAGTGACTAACCAACAACAACAAGTATAAAAATTTAGGATCTCCCTTTAGGTGTTACTTCCTTGGTGGCTCAGATGGTAAGTAGTCTGCCTGCAATGCAGGAGACCTGGGCTTAATCCCTGAGTTGGGAAGATCCCCTGGAGAAGGAAAGGCTACCCACTCCAGTATTCTTGCCTGGAGAATCCCATGAATGGAGGAGCCTGGTAGACTACAGTCCATTGGGTCACAAAGAGTCGGGCATGACTGAGCAGCTTCACTTTAGGGGTAGGGAGATTTACCTGTCCATATGAGTTTAAATTAAAAAGGAAATGTATAAAAGATTATTAAAATTTTTCCTAGAAAGAAACAATATTTTTCTGATATTCTAAATGATCTTTTCAGTGAATTCTAGTTCTGCTTTCTAGAAAGTACTGCCATATATCTTAAAATAATCTTAATTTTCTATGACTCAATAACATCCATGTTTGTAGTTTTTATTGACATTTCTAAATATACCACAAAATCTGCAAAAAATTCACAAGTGGTGTACAACATTGGGCAAATACTAAATGGCAAATGTATACAGTGCTCTGCAATTTTATGTTTTTTCATAATTTCAGTAATCAAACATTTTCAAGTATGAATAATGACAAGATTTCAGCATTTTTGTCTAGAGTTTTATGTACAGATAGGGCTTTCACCCCAATTCTTAATCTAGTCAATAAAGAAGTATTCATTTGTATCATCATCAATTAGAAGTTTTAGCAATTTGTGGCTTAAGACTCACTTTCCTTCTCTTATTAACCTGGATAAATACAATTAGCCCATACATGTGCACTCTCCCTCCCATCCTGATTCACAGATGACAGAACTAAACATTTAAGTATGATTTCCCCACCCCTCAATCCATAGATGAAAAGGCTTAGGTTTACACAGAATTATAAGCAGCATGTTAACTAAATTCTAGTGTTTTTTATGATAAAGGGATTTTTCTCTACTTTATGTGAAATACTGTTCTAAATGTTTGAAATACAGCAGATGAGTGGGACAAAGCCAGTTATCTTGAAGAATTCATAATCTGACTGGCGGTAATAGAGAGTAATATAGATCCCATTAGTGCATGTATTCATAACTTTGTGTGTGTGCTGGGAGGGGTGAGGGACCTGTTATAATAGAAGAAAAAGAAAAAGATGATGGCTGGAATACTCTGGGAATTTTCTTGGGGAAAATTCCATGATCCAGGCTTTAACATGAATGGGTAGGTCTTGAAGAATTCAAAGCAGTCAATTTGTAACGATTAGCGTGCTCAGGGCCAGTGCACTGGGACGACCCTGAGGATGGGATGGGGAGGGAGGTGGGAGGGGGGTTTAGGATGGGGGACACATGCACACCCATGGCTGATTCATGTCAATGTATGGCAAAAATCACTACAATATTGTAAAGTAATTACCCTCCAATTAAAATAAATAAATTAATTTTTAAAAAGAGATCATATTTCCTTAAAGAGTTCAATTTAAAAAATATCATTAAAGAATACTAATTCAGGTAATGGTTCTAATTGTGTCTCTCCCAATAAACCTATTATATAGAAAGTATTCATTGTTATCCATAGTACATTTCTGTAAACTGTCTATGTCTGGAAAAAACAAACAAACAAACAAACTCCCAGTGGATTCTGAAAGATTATTTCATGGGCACATCCTCTGAAACTCTGACTGCTTCTCAAAACGCCAGTTTTTCAGGCAAAAGAAAGCAGGGGTAAAGATTAAGTGATAAATGGCAATGATAAAGAAGGGAGAATCATTCTACTTTTGACTGTAATGGAGTAACAAGAACCATAGTTATCCTCTCATTATAAACAACATGAACACTTAACACAGAGGTTAAATAACATTTTTCAACCTTGGTCAACAGGTAGCATATGACAGTGACCTCTGAAGACCACCAGAATTTACTACCTGAAGACAGTTTCTAAGCTGCTGTTTAAAGAAGAGGAACCCAAACAGAGCCAGACAGGGTCTCTGAAGTGTAGTGGAAGACAGAGTTCTCAGCTGGGGGAAATTAAAGTGACTAGAATTTACAGGTTTAAAAAAAAAAAAAAAAAGAAGAAAAATGTTAGAAGAAGGCACAAGAGAGAACAGAAGAATTTGAAGAGGTTTCCCAATCAATCTTCTTAAAAAATTTTATTGGAATGTAGTTGATTTACAATGTTGTGGTACAGTGTATGCAAGTAAGGCTTCCCCAGATTAAGGAAAGAACCACTGGAATAAATAAAGCACAGTAATACCAGGAGCTCACCAAAGACCAGGAAGAATTTGCATTCCTACCATCCAGAGTAGAAAGACCTCCTAAAACACAAGGTATTAAATTGCTTCCTTACAAGAATATTGCTTCAGTAATGAAGTCAATCTTATACTGAAATCTTATACTTATCTTGCTCTGTATCCATCTAAAAGAACTTAAAAGCAAATCTCAAGATCAACTTCTCCCAAGTAACTTAACTCCATCCAAAGCTAAAGTAAAAGAAAATGAAAATATCCAGCACTTGAAAATATAAAACTCTCTACCTGGAACCTGATAAAAATTGACAGGATAATAAATAGGTAGGAAAATATGACCTATAATAAATAAAAAAAAAATCAATTAGTATAAAAGATTCAGAAAACACACAGATGATACAGTTAGTAGACAAGATCATTTAAATAGCTTTTAAATACATTCTATATACTGAAGGAAGTCATACATGAGAGGAATGGAAAACAAACAAAAAAGGCCTCCAGCAAACTTACAGACATAAAAAGTAAAATGATGAAAAACACTCTGGTGGATATATTAGACATACTAGACGTTACAAGTGGGTTCATTCTAAGGAATGCAAGGTTGTTTTAATATTTGAAAATCCATGGAATACACCAATTAGAACAGCTTACAATAAAAATCCATACGGTATTCTCAAAAGAAGAAACATTGGAGTGGAAATGAAGAAAGTGGTATTTAGAGTTTCTATTTTTATTCCCATTTTGGTTTTCATGTCCCCAAGTGCTTCTGGTTCTCTTTGTGAAAAATTCTTATTTTTCTTCAATGCTTGGTCTTAAATTACCTTCTTCACTGACTTCACTCACACTTCTTGAAAATAGTATCACTATGCAACAGGCAGTCTGGATTTTCCTCTCTGTGCTGCTGCCCTAATGCTTTTCGGAATTTTTTTCACAAAAAGAACATGTATGTGAAAGTGTTAGTCACTTAGTGGTGTCCAACTCTTTGCAACCCCATGGACTGTAGCTGCCAGGCTCCTCTGTCCATGGGATAAGGATACTGGATTGGGTTGCCATACCCTCCTCCAGGGCATCTTCCCGACACAGGGATCGAACCCGTGTCTCTTGTGGCTCCTGCACTGCAGGTGGATTCCTTACCACTGAACTTCCAGGGAAGCCCAAACATTTCTATATACACAGATAAATATGTTGCCGTAAAAATGTCCCTGTGATACCAATTTTACCTCCTTTAACAATACTACCATATATTCCAATTCTCCCACTGTATAGTATATATCCAGCAAGTAGAATATCTATTATTTTATTCCATTCAAATGATGAGACTAATGCCATATGAGAAAAAAAATGGAGATGCAAAACTATGGAGTTAAGTTATCCAATTATAGTAGCTTCTGATTCATTCTAGACTGCATAATTATTATATTTTCACATACATATGAGAATTTTGAACTAATGTTAAACTTAAGAAAAAAATCTAAACCAAAAGGCAGTCTCTCCAGAAAGATAAAATGATGAGAATAAGATTCTAAAATGATATTTGTTCATTGTAATGAATGATCTAAGAGCTTTTCCTTGCTGTGGTTAGATCTAATATTGACTATTAAGGATACACATTAGAAATCAGAAGTCTCTGAGAAACATGATAATTATCTGGGGTGAATGTATTAATATTTGATGTGTAATCATTTAAAAAATATCAACAGTATATCAGAAAGGAATATTGCCTGCAAAGAAAATCTTAAAAAACCTGTCTGAAGAAATATCGTGTTTATTGCTACCTGCTATGTTAAATGGTTAAATAAAGATTTGAAACCTGAAGATAATATCAGTAAATGCTCAGAAAGTAATGAAAAATAGTTTTGAATTTCAATTATTCTCCTTAAAATCTTATTTAAAACCTAATCCTTCTTATGGGCACTTTTGTCAACTTGAATATATTTTTCTAATTGTTTTCTTGAAGCTATTCTATAGTATATGATTTATAACATGATATTTATAGATTCGCTTCAGTAGTAACCTTAATTAATAGCTAATACATGTTTAAAATACTCCATTTTTAAACTATCATTTTCTCCATTTTAACAGTGTGAGTCACAACCTAAAAGAATGGAATATTTTCATATCTGTTCGATGTTAACTGAAATCAAATAACATTTAAAAATTCAGAAAATATATAAAAGTGAATTGTAAAACAACAGATTTAGAATAGAGAATTTATTCATTTGAAATTCTTAATATAACATTAAATTTATTATAATTTAGCTCTAGAAAGTTACATTCGTCTGTCATAATACAGTATGCAAACAAAACATACAATTATGTTTGTGTGGGTTAATTGCTCAGTTGTGTCTGACTCTTTGCAATCGCATGGACTGTTGCCCACCAGGCTCCTCTGTCCATGGGATTCTCCAGGCAAGAGTATTAGAGTTGGTAATCATTCCCTTCTTCAGCGATCTTCCCAACCCAGGGATCGAACCCAGGTCTCCCACATTGCAGGATAACTCTTTACTGTCTGAGCTACCAGGAGCAGACAACAGTGGCATCTTACTAGATTTCCCACTTCTGGGTACTCTCTAGTAGTAACAGTAAAATGGCTCAGTCAGTCACAGGGCTCCTGGACCCATTTTAGCCAGAAACATGCCTGTTAGACTGACTGACCAGAGCTATGAAAGCAGCCTTTGACTTGTATTAAATCACTATGTTGCTGTCTTCAACAATTTAACCAACTGAACTGGAAACAAAAGCCTCATCATGTTTCAAATGAAATTCAAAAATAATGGTTTCCTTCCAGACAAAATGATAAGATTGTAAGTATTTTCCCAGAAGCCTGACCATGGATACAAGGCAAGGGAGTGTGGATACATAACCTACCTGTACCAGGAGATGGTGGGCTCAGGAGAGCCTGAGGCCCTGCAGGAGAATGTCATCTCTTCTCCTCTCTCCGCTGTGGCGTTAAAGGATTTCTGAGGCATTGTGATCAGCGGTGGCACTGAAAAACAGATGGACGTAGATTAAACAGAGATAAAACACAGTTTACCAACACCACTGAGACTGTTTCACCATTGCCTTTTTTTTAAAGCTAAGCTTTAAAACTTGATAGCTCACCTCTGTACTTACATCAAGAGGACTGACTTGACTGCATAGAAAAATGACTTTAAAATCGCTAATCTGCCTTCTAATGTACAATAATTAGATAATTCACTGTAATGCTGTTTTACTATTTTTAATCTATCAAATGAGACTAAAAATAAATCAGACATTTTAGAAAAAAGTATATATATGTATTTACCTTTATATATACATGCTTTTGTGAACAGTTACTTACAAAAAGACAGACAATACCACCCTGGCTTACATCAATACTGTAATCTATTTGGAGCATAAATGGATTTCCTATTTGGGTTCTCACTGGTGTATGATCATTCACAGCTTCAAGACAGGGCTTTCAAATTAAGTGTCAAACCATAATGTTCCCTCTGATTAACCACACTTAATTTCTTTAAACAACTATAGAACTTTTTATGAAGAGAGACTGCTTAATCCATAGAGAGTACGAAATAGATTTTCATGAACAATTCAATTTTAAAATTAAGCTTCCCCAATTTCTAACTAATTACATTGCAAAAACTGTATATGTTGCACATTTTGAACATGTTGAAACCATTACTGAAATGCATTGTTTGCAATAAACAAATCAATGCCATCCATAACAGAAGCTAAATTTCAAAGTAAAACATAAATTTTATTTAATATACACTTTTATGATTTTAAATTGAATATGATGAAAAAATTATAAAATTGATTATTTAGTATGTTTGATTTTTACTATCCAAACAACATGACCAGACAGGCATTTAAATGTGTGATGATAATTAAATATTTCTACAATAGCATTCAGGTCATCATGGATGCTACATTATTACAACTGATGACAGGGACAGGAACTGTTATATATCTTAGTAATTATGCACATTAAATCAAATTTCTGCCTTTATGAATTTAAATACAAGGTGCATGACCTGACATGCTGTCTGTAAACTAACATAAAAATTACTAGCATTAAAATAAGATGGATTTTTTTTTCAGATGTTAACTCTGCATTTTAAGACATTGAGATTTGACTTTTTGTACTCTGTTTTCTTCTCTTATAATTATGGGAGAAAACAGTTTAATCAACGTGTATTGCTTTTCCTTTTGTTATTTATAAATGTAGTGGCAAGGGCACTATATTTTTATTGTAACAATAAAGATTTTTAGCCCTTAAAGAATTATGATGAAAACGAACTCTTTAACACAAATTCTCTCTATAGTAAAGTATTTATGTAGATAGAAACATTTTCAAATGGAGAATCATATTTTAGTTCTTGTCCATTTACTGTTACTAATCTAAACAATTTATTTATTCTTTATCATAACTTTCTTATCTATAAAGTCAACTGTATATGCTGGATGATCTCTCAGAATTAACAAATCTTAATCTCTGTGTTTTATGATATATTAACTCCGTTAATGATACATGTGTTCTTATTTGTAGTGCTGCTGCTGCTGCTGCTGCTAGGTCGCTTCAGTCGTGTCCGACTCTGTGTGACCCCATAGACGGCAGCCCACCAGGCTCCCCCGTCCCTGGGATTCTCCAGGCAAGAACACTGGAGCAGGTTGCCATTTCCTTCTCCAATGAGTGAAAGTGAAAAGTGAAAGTGAAGTCACTCAGTCGTGTCCGACTCCCAGCGACCCCATGGACTGCAGCCCACCAGGCTCCTCCATCCATGGCATTTTCCAGGCAAGAGTACTGGAGTGGGGTGCCACTGCCTTCTCCTATTTGTAGTGCAGATTAGCAGAAAAATATTAACATTGCATATTTAGATATTTTGAGGAACTCTGAAGAATAATTCTAGAACTATTTGGAAGAAAAACATGCAATAAAATCTGCAGAGGTTTTTACTAGCTCAGATGCCAAGATATTCCGGTATTCTGTTAGCTCCTGTTTGGACTGCACAGCATTTTTATGCATACTAACTTATGCTTCTGAATTCACTGTTGAGCTGGATTAAATACTTTTAAAAGAGAAAACATTATATTTCATATGAATTTATTTTTTCCTCACAAGTTCAGCACCTACACTATTTTAACTTTTTTAAAATGTCTTTTTTGGCATAGGACCACATATGAAAAATTCAGTTTTAATAACTTTACCAAGATTTATTTTCTGTATCTGTTAAGTACCTGGAGAAGAGCATGGCAACCCACTCCAGTATTCAAATCTGGAGAAGTCCATGGCCAGAGCTGCCAGGCAGGCCCTGTTCATGGGGTTGCACAGAGTCGGACACAACTAGGTGACAAATACACACACGGATCCATCAGGTAGTCAATTCTTTCTAAGTTTCTCTGTTCACACTTTAGCTTCAAGAAACATGGTACGGGGAGTGAGGAGGGAGGAGGGTTTAGGATGGGGAACACGTGTATACCTGTGGCGGATTCATGTTGATATATGGCAAAACCAATACAATATTGTAAAGTTAAAAAAAAATAAAATAAAAAAAAAGAAACATTGGAATGTGTAGAGAAATAGCTCTATAACCTATGTACATGTAGGCTTTGATTCACCTTAACATTACAATTTCCCTCATTGGCTGCTTATGTATCAAAGATATCATTAATTTGATATCTCAATTCCCTTCATCAACAGAAGAATCCAGCTAGTCTAGTCCACTCTTCTGTGTCTTGCAGTCTTTGTCTCCACCCACTTTCCCTCAAGTACTTTTGGAAGATAAAGAATATGGTATTAACTGTGAAATACTTGTATAGTCCTAGTTAACCAATACAATAATTTCTCCAATTTTATTCAGGATAAAGATAACAAACTTCACTCTACCACTGTGAGGATACCAACTCTTTTCTAACTTATTGATTATTTGGATATGTTCTAAATATGTATTATCAAATATATTCACATGTACATGCTCCATCTGGCAGAGGACTAGTATCTTAAGACTCAGCCTTTTCTAAATTACTTTTTCTTGTTCATAATTTTTAAGGTTCCGTGACACTTAGACACTCACACAAGAGAGTACTTGGGAAAGACAGTAGAGGAGGAAGCAATAGACATCTGTCTCCACACCTACACAACAACTGCACTAGCAGGATCTTTCTGATGTAACTATCTTGGAACTGCCATGTCTACTGAATGCTTGCAACTTCTAGACAAAGAGATGGAAGGTAATTCTTGGTTAACACTGATCAATTTTTGTTATACGTGTACAGAAACAGCTACCTATCACCCTTCCCATCTGAGGCAGGCAACTGTACACACATTTCTGGCATAAGTTGCACATAAAAAGCCAGGATAGGAAAAAAGAAAATCAAGGATCTGTGCACTAATCCCTGACTGAGGCTTTTGATCACAGGTGAAGATATAAAGAGGCAGTGGCCATTGTTATTAAACCTCCCACAATTGTGAAATCCTGGGATTTAATTAACTGGCATCCTTTAATTCCTCACTTTTCTTTTTAAATTCCTTTGCAGTGGGTGCCAATTCACTTCAGTTCAGTTCGGTTCAGTCACTCAGTTGTGTCCAACTCTTTGTGACCCCATGACCCATAGCATACCAGGCCTCCCTGTCCATCACCAACTCCTGGAGTTTACCCAAACTCATGTCCATTAAGTTGGTAATGTCATTCAACCACCTCATCCTCTGCTGTCCCCTTCTCTTCCTGCCCTCAAACTTTCCCAACATCAGGATCTTTTCAGATGAGTCAGCCCTTCGCATCAGGTGGCCAAAGTATTGGAGTTTCACCTTTTCAACATCAGTCCTTTCAATGAACACCCAGGACTGATCTCCTTTAGAATGGACTGACTGGATCTCCTTGCAGTCCAAGGGACTCTCAAGAGTCTTCCCCAGCACCACAATTCAAAAGCATCAATTCTTCGACACTCAGCTTTCTTTATAATCCAACTCTCACACCCATACATGACTACTGGAAAAACCATAGCCTTGACTAGACAGACCTTTGTTGACAAAGTAATGTTTCTACTTTTTAATATGCTGTCTAGGTTGGTCATATGCAACTCTTTGCGACCCTATGGACAGTAGCCCATCAGGCTCCACAGTCTATGGGATTCTCCAGGCAAAACCTAGAGTGGATTGCCATGCCCTCCTCCAAGGGATCTTCCCATGTCTCTTATGCTTCTTGCATTGATAGGAAGGTTCTTTACCACAAGCAGCACCTGGCCAGATAGTAAAGACTGGGACAATCAAAAACAACTCCATATAATGGACATATTAGAAAGTGACCATGCACGTTGGTGGCTTAGATGGTAAAAAACTCTGCTTGCAATGCAGGAGACCCATGTTTAATCCCTGGGTTGGGAAGATCCCCTGGAAAAGGAAATGGCAACCCACTCCAGTATTCTTGCCTGGAGAATTCCAAGGACAGAGGAGCCTGGAGGGCTACAATCCATTGGGTCATAAAGATTTGGGCACGAATGAGTGAGTAACACTTTCAAGCATGTTCAGGGAAAGGTGCAGGCTAAGAAAATACCAGAGGTTTCCTTAAATTTATCTCAGTTTGATCTTTGTTTGATCAGGAACACACTTTGATAATAATAATAACAAAGAATCAGTCACAGTAAACCCTGTGATTGAGAAAGAATCTGATTTCCATGTGCTGTGTTAAGTCACTTCAGTCATGTCTGACTCTTTAGGACACAATGAATTATAGCTCGCCAGGCTCCTCTGTCCATGCGATTCTCCAGGCAAGAGTATTGGAGTGGTTTGTCATGCCCTTCTCCAGGGGATCTTCCCAACCCACAGATTGAATCCACTTATCTTACATTTCCTGTGTTGGCAGGCAGGTTCTTTACCACCAGTTCCACCATAGTAAATATTTATTATTCAACTGTCCAATTTCCAGTAAAAATATCACAAGGCAGGCAAAGAAATAAGAAAGTATAGCACATTAAAAGGAAAAATTAAATCAATAGAAACTGTCCCTGAAAAAGACCTGAGGGCAGATATATTGATATACTTTCAAACAACCATCTTAATGATGCTCAAATAACTATAGGAAGAATTAGAGAAACTGAAGAAAACATTGTATGAAGAAAATGGAAATGCCTATAAAGATACAGAAAACCTCTTAAAAGTGGACTACAAGAAATACTGAAACTTAAAATGACAATCACTGAAATAAAAGACTCAATCAGATCAGATCAGATCAGATCACTCATTCAGTTGTGTCCGATTCTTTGCGACCCCATGAATTGCAGCACGCCAGGCCTCCCTGTCCATCACCAACTCCCGGAGTTCACTGAGACTCACATCCATCGAGTCAGTGATGCCATCCAGCCATCTCATCCTCTGTCGTCCCCTACTCCTCCTGCCCCCAATCCCTCCCAGCATCAGAGTCTTTTCCAATGAGTCAACTCTTCGCATGAGGTGGCCAAAGTACTGGAGTTTCAGCTTTAGCATCATTCCTTCCAAAGAAATCCCAGGGCTGATCTCCTTCAGAATGGACTGGTTGGATCTCCTTGCAGTCCAAGGGACTCTCAAGAGTCTTCTCCAACACGACAGTTCAAAAGCATCAAAAACTTTTGATGGAAAAACCATAGCCTTGACTAGACAAACCTTTGTTGGCAAAGTAATGTCTCTGCTTTTGAATATGCTATCTAGGTTGGTCATAACTTTCCTTCCAAGGAGTAAGCGTCTTTTAATTTCATGGCTGCAGTCACCATCTATAGTGATTTTGGAGCCCAGAGACATAAAGTCTGACACTGTTTCCACTGTTTCCCCATCTATTTCCCATGAAGTGGTGGGACTGGATGCCATTATCTTCGTTTTCTGAATGTTGGTTTTTCCTATGGTCATGTATGGATGTGAGAGTTGGACTGTGAAGAAGGTTGAGTGCCAAAGAATTGTTGAGCTTTAAGCCAACTTTTTCACTCTCCACTTTCACTTTCATCAAGAGGCTTTTTAGTTCCTCTTCACTTTCTGCCATAAGGGTGGTGTCATCTGCACATCTGAGGTTATTGATATTTCTCCTGGCAATCTTGATTCCAGTTTGTGTTTCTTCCAGTCCAGCATTACTCATGATGTACTCTGCATATAAGTTAAATAAACAGGGTGACAATATACAGCCTTGACGAACTCCTTTTCCTATTTGGAACCAGTCTGTTGTTCCATGTCCAGTTCTAACTGTTGCTTCCTAACCTGCATACAAATTTCTCAAGATGCAGATCAAGTGGTCTGGTATTCCCATCTCTTGAAGAATTTTCCACAGTTTATTGTGATCCACACAGTCCAAGGCTTTGGCATAGTCAATAAAGCAGAAGTACATGTTTTTCTGGAACTCTCTTGCTTTTTGTATGATCCAGCAGATGTTGGCAATTTTATCTATGGATCCTCTGCCTTTTCTAAAACCAGCTTGAACATCAGGAAGTTCATGGTTCACATATTGCTGAAGCCTGGCTTGGAGAATTTTGAGCAGTACTTTACTAGCGTGTGAGATGAGTGCAATTGTGTGGTAGTTTGAGCATTCTTTGGCATTGCCTTTCTTTGGGATTGGAATGAAAACTGACCTTTTCCATTCCTGTGGCCACTGCTGAGTTTTCCAAATTTGCTGGCATATTGAGTGCAGCACTTTCACAGCATCATCTTTCAGGATTTGGAATAGCTCAACTGGAATTCTATCACCTCCACCAGCTTTGTTAGTAGTGATGCTTTCTAAGGCCCACTTGAC
Source organism: Bos mutus (assembly GCF_027580195.1). NCBI lineage: Eukaryota > Metazoa > Chordata > Mammalia > Artiodactyla > Bovidae > Bos > Bos mutus. The sequence continues at coordinate 14,347,094 of NC_091617.1, forward strand.
TTTACATTCCAGGATGTCTGGCTCTAGGTCAGTGATCACACCATCGTGATTATCTGGGTCGTGAAGATCTTTTTTGTACAGTTCTTCTGTGTATTCTTGCCATCTCTTCTTAATATCTTCTGCTTTTGTTAGGTCCATACCATTTCTGTCCTTTATCGAGCCCATCTTTGCATGAAATGTTCCTTTGGTATCTCTGATTTTCTTGAAGAGATCCCTAGTCTTTCACAATCTGTTGTTTTCCTCTATTTCTTTGCATTGATCATTGAAGAAGGCTTTCTTATCTCTTCTTGCTCTTCTTTGGAACTCTGCATTCTGATGTTTATATCTTTCCTTTTCTCCTTTGCTTTTTGCTTCTCTTCTTTTCACAGCTATTTGTAAGGCCTCCCCAGACAGCCATTTTGCTTTTTTGCATTTCTTTTCTATGGGAATGGTCTTGATCCCTGTCTCCTGTACAATGTCATGAACCTCATTCCATAGTTCATCAGGCACTCTATCTATCAGATCTAGGCCCTTAAATCTATTTCTCACTTCCACTGTATAATCATAAGGGATTTGATTTAGATCATACCTGAATGGTCTAGTGGTTTTCCCTACTTTCTTCAATTTAAGTCTGAATTTGGCAATACGGAGTTCATGGTTTTAGCCACAGTCAGCTCCTGGTCTTGTTTTTGCTGACTGTATAGAGCTTCTCCATCTTTGGCTGCAAAGAATATAAACAATCTGATTTCGGTGTTGACCATCTGGTGATGTCGATGTATAGAATCTTCTCTTGTGTTGTTGGAAGAGGGTGTTTGTTATGACCAGTGCATTTTCTTGGCAAAACTCTATGAGTCTTTGCCCTGCTTCATTCCGTATTCCAAGGCCAAATTTGCCTGTTACTCCAGGTGTTTCTTGACTTCCTACTTTTGCATTCCAGTCCCCTATAGTGAAAAGGACATCTTTTTTGGGTGTTCGTTCTAAAAGGTCTTGTAGGTCTTTATAGAACCGTTCAATTTCAGCTTCTTCAGAGTTACTGGTTGGGGCATAGACTTGGATTACTGTGATATTGAATGGTTTCCCTTGGAAATGAACAGAGATCATTCTGTCATTTTTGATATTGCATCCAAGTACTGCATTTTGAACTCTTTTGTTGACCATGATGGCCACTCCATTTCTTCTGAGAGATTCCTGCCCGCAGTAGTAGATACAATGGTCATCTGGGTTAAATTCACCCATTCCAGTCCATTTCAATTCACTGATTCCTAGAATGTAGACATTCACTCTTGCCATCTCTTGTTTGCCCACTTTCAGTTTGCCTTGTTTCATGGACCTGACATTCCAGGTTCCTATGCAATATTGCTCTTTACAGCATCGGACCTTGCTTCTATCACTAGTCACATCCACAGCTGGGTATTGTTTTTGCTTTGGCTCCAGCCCTTCATTCTTTCTGGAGTTATTTCTCCACTGATCTCCAGTAGCACAGTATGAAAAGATTCAATAGAGGGATTCAAAGGCAAATGGGAGTAAACAGAAGAATCAGTGAATATAAAATAATGTAATGAAAGTTCTTGAATATGAGCAACAGAAAGACAAAAGGTTGACGAAAAGTGTTTACAACTGAAGAGCCTGGTGGGACATAACCAAGTAAAACAACAATCACGTGGTAGGAGTCTCAGAAGGGAAGTGGGAGAAAAAGGGACACACTGAATATTTGAAGGAATAATGGCTTAAAACTTTAGCCATGAGTATAAAACTAAGATGAATTCAAAGAGGACCAGGACAAGATTCATTATAATGGAATTTTCAAAAGGCAAAGAGAAAATCTTAGAAAGCAATAAGAGAGGAGTGACTCATTACATACAAGGGATCCTCAATAATTATCAGCAGATTTTGCATCTAAAACTTTGGAGGACAGATGGTAGTGGGTGGATGTATTTGAAGTGCTAAAAGGAAAAAAAAAAAAAAAAAATCTGTCAACCAAGAAATCTAGATCCTGGAAAACTTCCTTTCAACAGTTCAAGAGAATCAATATAGTGAAAATGAGTATACTACCCAAAGCAATTTATAGATTCAACGCAATCCCTATCAAGCTACCAACAGTATTCTTCACAGAGCTAGAACAAATAATTTCACAATTTGTATGGAAATACAAAAACCTCCGAATAGCCAAAGGGATCTTGAGAAAGAAGAATGGAACTGGAGGAATCAACCTACCTGACTTCAGGCTCTACTACAAAGCCACAGTTATCAAGACAGTATGGTACTGGCACAAAGACAGAAATATTGATCAATGGAATAAAATAGAAAGCCCAGAGATAAATCCACGCACATATGGACACCTTATCTTCGACAAAGGAGGCAAGAATATACAATGGATTAAAGACAATCTTTAACAAGTGGTGCTGGGAAATCTGGTCAACCACTTGTAAAAGAATGAAACTGGACCACTTTCTAACACCATACACAAAAATAAACTCAAAATGGATTAAAGATCTCAACGTAAGACCAGAAACTATAAAACTCCTAGAGGAGAACATAGGCAAAACACTCTCCGACATACATCACAGCAGGATCCTCTATGACCCACCTCCCAGAATATTGGAAATAAAAGCAAAATAAACAAATGGGACCTAATTAACCTTAAAAGCTTCTGCACATCAAAGGAAACTATTAAAAGGTGAAAAGACAGCCTTCAGAATGGGAGAAAATAATAGCAAATGAAGAACACAAACAACTAGTCTCAAAAATATACAAGCAACTCCTACAGCTCAACTCCAGAAAAATAAACGACCCAATCAAAAATGGGCCAAAGAACTAAATAGACATTTCTCCAAAAAGACATACAGATGGCTAACAAACACATGAAAAGATGCTCAACATCACTCATTATCAGAGAAATGCAAATCAAAACCACTATGAGGTACCATTTCACACCAGTCAGAATGGCTGCGATCCAAAAGTCTACAAATAATAAATGCTGGAGAGGGTGTGAGAAAAGGGAACCCTTTACCCTGTTGGTGGGAATGCAAACTAGTACAGCCACTATGGAGAACTGTGTGGAGATTCCTTTTTTGGAAATAGAACTGCCTTATGATCCAGCAACCCCACTGCTGGGCATACACACTGAGGAAACCAGAAGGGAAAGAGACACGTGTACCCCAATGTTCATCGCAGCACTGTTTATAATAGCCAAGACATGAAACCTAGAAAATGAATGCATAAGAAAGCTGTTACATATACACAATGGAGTTTTTAAAAAGAATACATTTGAATCAGTTCTAATGAGGTGGATGAAACTGGAGCCTATTATACAGAGTGAAGTAAGCCAGAAGGAAAAACATAAATACAGTATACTAACGAATTTAGAAAGATGATGTAACAATAACCCGTATCAGACAGCAAAAGAGACACTGATGTATAGAACAGTCTTATGGACTCTGTGGGAGAGGGAGAGGGTGGGAAGATTTGGGAGAATGGCAATGAAACATGTAAAATATCATGTAGGAAACGAAAGGCCAGTCCAGGTTCGATGCATGATGCTGGATGCTTGGGGCTGGTGCACTGGGATGGCCCAGAGGGATGGTATGGGGAGGGAGGAGGGGGAGGAGGGTTCGGGATGGGGAACACATGTATACCTGTATGGATTCATTTTGATATTTGGCAAAACTAATACAATTATGTAAAGTTTAAAAATAAAATAAAATTAGAGAAAAAAAAAAAAAAAAAAAAAAAAAAAAAAAAAAACAGTGAGGGAGAAATCAAGACATTCTAGATAAGCAAAAGCCGAGGGAGTTTGTTACTACTAGACCTGCCTTGCAAGAAATGCTGAAGGGAATCCTGCAAGTTGAAACAGAAGGACACTAGAAAGCAATTCAAAGACATGAAGAAATGAAGAACTCAATAAAAGTAGACATACAGGCAATAAAAAAGCTAGTAGTATTCTAATGGAAGATTGTGACTGTACTTTTTTTTTTTCTATAAGACTTAAGAGACTAATACATTTTTTAAAAATATTAATATAATTCTAACAGTGTTTTATAACTGGATTTTTTCAGTTCCTCTTTTGGGACACAAAAGATATAAAGATATATTTTTTGATATCAGCAACCAAAAAGAACAGGGTTAAGCTGTAAAGGAGCAGATTTTATGTTATTGAAGTTAAGCTGCCATAAATTTAAGTTAGAGTGTTATAACTTTAGGACATTAAGTGCAGTATCATCAATAACCATAAAGAAAACAGATACAAAATATATACAAAAGTAAATGAAAAAGCCATTTTAAAATTTCACTACAGAAAACAATTAAACAAGAAGACAGTAATGTAGGAAACAAGAGAAGAAAATTATAAGACATTCAGGAAACAAATAAAAAAATACTAAATTTCTCCCATCCCCATCAATAATTATTTTAAATGTAAATGTATTAAACTCTCCAATAAACATACAGAGATTGGCAGAATGGCTAAAAACTGATAAAGTTATGCCCGAACTATAAGAGATTCAGTGTCAATATGAAGACACAAATAAACTAAGTCAACAGAGATAGACATGATAGCCATAAAGAGCAGGGATGACTACCCAAATAAACAAAATAGACTTTAAATAAATTTGCTTTCTAAGAATATGTCCATTTCTTCCCAGTTATCCATTCTATTGGCATATACCTGCTCATAGCAGTCTCTTATGATCCTTTGTATTTCTGTGTTGTCTGTTGTAACATTTACTTTTTCATTTCTACTTTTATTGAGTCTTTTTTTTTTCTTGATGAGGCTAGTTAATGATTTCCAAATTTTGTTTATCTTCTCAAAGTACCATCTTTTAATTTTATTGATCTTTGCTATGTCTCCTTCATTTCTTTTTTATGTATTTCTGCTATTATTTTCATGATTTCTTTCTTTCTACTACCTTTTTTTTTGTTGTTGTTCTTTTTGTTTTACTTGCTTTAGCAGTAAAGTTAGATTGTTTAATTGATGGCTCTCTTGTTTCTTAATGTAAGCTTGTATTGATATGAACTTCAATCTTAGCACTACTTTTACTGTATCTCATAAGTTTTTAGTTTTAATTGTCATTTGTTTCTAGGCATATTGTGATTTCTTTTTTGATTTCTTCAGTGATCTGTTGGTTATTTAGAAGTGTGCTGTTTAGCCTCCATCTGTTTGTGTTTTTTATAGTTTTTTTCTCCTGCAGTTGATATCTAGTCTTACAGCATTGTGATCAGAAGAGATGCTTGAATTGATTTCAATTTTAAAAAATTTACTAAGGCTTGATGTGTGGCCCAAGATCTGATATATCCTGAAGAATGTTTCATGTACACTTGAGAATAAATTAAATATATTGTTTATAGGTGAAATGCCCTTTAACAAAATTTAACATACATGCTTAATAAAATCTCTCTAGAAAGTAGGTATCGAAGGAACATACTTCAACATAATAAATGCTATATATGACAAAGCCACAGCAAACATTATTATCAATGTCAAAGAACTGAAAGCATTTCCTCTAAAATCAGGAACAAGATAAGGGTGTCCACAGTCACCATTATTACTGAACAGTTTTGGAAGTCCTAGCCTCAGCAAACAGGAAAAGAAAAAAAAAAAATGCTCTTTGCAGATTCTCTACACAGAAAACCCTAAATATGCCACCAGAAAATTATTAGAGCTAATCAATGAATACAGTTAAGTGACAGAATATAAAATTAATACACAGGAATCCCTTGCATTCCTATACACTAATAATGAAAAAATCAAAAAGAGAAATTAAGGAAACAATCCCATTCACCATTGCAAAAAAAGAATAAAATAATTAGTTATAAATTTACATAAAGAGACAAAAGACCTGTGTGCAGAAAACTATAAGACACTGACTAAAGAATCAAAAATGACACAAACAGATGGAGAGATATACTATGTTTTTGGATTGGAAGAATCAATATAGTGAAGATGACTATACTACCCAAAGCAACCTGTAGATTCAATGCAAACCTTACCAAAATACCAATGGTATTTTTCACAGAACTAGAATAAATAATTTAACAATTTGTATGGAAGCACAAAAGATCTTGTATAGCCAGAGTAATCTTGATAAAGAAGAGTAGAACTATTGGAATAAGCCTTCCTGATTTCAGATGATATTACAAAGCTAGTCACCAAGACAGTATGGTACTGGCACAAAGACAGAAATATAGACCAATGGAACAAGATAGAAAGTCCAGAGATAAATCCATGCACCTAAAGACAGCTTATCCTAAAGGACACAAAAACATACAATGGAGAAAGACAGTCCCTTCAACAAGTTATGCTGAGAAAACTGGTCAACTACAAGTAAAACAACAAAAACAGAACACTTCCTAACAACATACACCAAAATAAATTCAAAATGGATTAAAGACCTAAATATAAAACCAGAAACTATAAAGCTCTTAGAGAAAAACAAAGGCAGAATAAATCAGAGCAAGATCCAATATGGGACTCTTAGAGTAACAGAAATAAAAACAAATGGGACCTAATTAAACTTAAACGTGTTTGTAAATGAATAAAGCTAAAAGCAAAGTGAAAAGAAAATCCTCAGAATGGGAGAACATAACAGCAAATGAAACAACTGACAAAGAATTTATCTCCAAAACATATAAGCTCATGCAGCTCAATTACAGAAAAAAAAAGAAACAAATAAAAAAGTGGGCAGGAAACCCACACAGACATTTCTTCAAATAAAACATAAACACATAACAAGATGGTCAACATCACTCACTATTAGAGAAATGCAAATCAAAACTACAATGAGGTCTTATCTTGCACTGGCCAGAATGGCCATCATGAAAAAGTCTACAAACCATAAATGCTGGATAGCATGTGGAAAAAAGAGAATACTCTTATATTGCTGGGAATGCAAACTGATTAAAGCACTATGGAGAACAGTATGGAGATTCTTAAAAAACTAGAAATAAAAATACCATATGACCCATCAATTCCACTACTGGGCATATGCCCTGAGGAAACATAATTTAAAAAAAACCATATACCCAGTGTTCACTGCATCACTATTTACAATAGCTAGGACAAAGAGGCAACCATTGACAGATGAATGGATAAGGAAGCTGAGGTACATATACACAATGGAATATTACTCTGCTATAAAAAGGAATATATTTGAATCAGCTCTAATTAGGTAGATGAACCTAGAGCCTATTATACAGAGTGAAGTAAGTTAGAAAGATAAAGACAAATATTGTATAGTAAGTCATGTATATGAAATCTAGAAAGGTAGTATCAGTTATCTATGGGTAGGACAGCAAAGGAGACACAGACATAAAGAAGAGACTTCTGAACATAGTAGGGGAAGGAAAGGGTGGTATGATTTGAGAGAATAGCACTGAAACATAAAAATTACTATATGTAACATAGATAACCAGTGTCTGGTTTATGAGGCAGAGAACCCAAAGCCAGTGCTCTGTGACAACCTAAAGAAATGTGGTGGAGAGAGAGGTGCGAGGGGGGTTCAAGAGGGAGGGGACACATGTATACATATGCTCAATTCATGTTGATGTGTGGCAAAAACCGTCACAATATTATAAAGAGACTATCCCCCAGTATGGACTTAACAGAAGAAGAAGATATTAAGAAGAGGTGCCAAGAATCCACAGAACTGTATGATAAAGGCCTTAATGACCCAGATAACCATGATGGTGTCCTCACTCATCTACAGTCAGACATCCTAGAGTATGAAATCAAGTGTGCCTTAGGAAGCATCACACTTGATGCTAGGAACATCACACTTAATGCTAGGAACAAAGCTAGTGGATGCAATGGAATTCCAGCTGAGCTGTTGCAAATCCTAAAAGAAGATGCTGTGAAAGTGCTACACTGAATATCCCAGCAAATTTGGAAATCTCAGTAAGTGACCACAAGACTGGAACAGATCAGCTTCATTCCAATCCCAAAGCTGGGCAATGTCAAAGAATGCTCAAACTCCCACATAATTGTACTCATTTCACATGCTTGCAACATGATGCTTAAAATCCTTTAAGTTACAATTCAGCAGTACCTGGACTGAGAAATTCTAGATGTACAAGCTCGATATAGAAAAGGCAGAGGAACCAGAGACCAAATTGCCAACATTTGTTGGATCATAGAAAAAGCAAGGGAACTCAGAAATACACCTATTTCTGCTTCATTGACTATGCTGAAGCCTTTGACTGTCTGGATCACAACAAACTGGAAAATTTTTAAAGAGATGGAAATACCAGACCATCTTATTTCTCTCCTGAGAAACCTCAATGCAAGTCAAGAAGCAACAGTTAGAACTGGATATGGAACAACAGACTGGTTCAAAATTGGGAAAGAAGTATGTCAAGGCTGTATGTTGTCATCCTGCTTATTTAACTTATATGCATTTTATCCAAAAACAATATTGAACACATTACTCAAGAGCGTACAGGACATTTTCCAGGATAGCCCATATGTTGTACCACAAAATAATCTTAAACTAAGAGAATAGAACATAAGAATAAACTCAATCTAAGCTACTAGAAGAAAGTTAATAATAAGGATTAGAATAAAAATTTTTTAAAACAGAGAATACAAAACTAGATAATATTAATGAAATAAAAAGTTGGTTGACTATTAAAATCAACAAAATTGAGAAAATTTTAGCTTAGGTGGACTAGTACAAAAAGATAAAACTCAAAAGATTAAAATCAGAAATGAAAATGATATTATGAACAATTCTGGAGTACGTCAAGGCTGTATATTGTCACCCTGCTTATTTAACTTATATGCAGAGTACATCATGAGAAACACTGGGCTGGAAAGAAGCACAAGCTGGAATCAAGATTGCCGGAAGAAATATTAATAACCTCAGATATGCAGATGACACAACCCTTATGGCAGAAATTGAAGAAGAACTAAAAAGTCTCTTGATGAAAGTGAAAGAGGAGAGTGAAAAAGTTGGCTTAAAGCTCAACATTCAGAAAACTAAGATCATGGCATCTGGTCCCATCATTTCATAGGAAATAGATGGGGAAACAGTGTCAGACTTAATTTTTCTGGGCTCCAAAATCACTGCAGATGGTGATTGCAGCCATGAAATTAAAAGACTCTACTCCTTGGAATAAAGTTATGACCAACCTAGATAGCATATTGAAGAGCAGAGATATTACTTTGTGAACAAACGTCCATCTAGTCAAGGCTATGGTTTTTCCAGTGGTCATGTATGGATGTGAGAGTTGGACTGTGAAGAAAGCTGAGCACTGAAGAATTGATGCTTTTGAACTGTGGTGTTGGAGAAGATTCTTGAGAGGCTCTTGGACTGCAGGGAGATCCAACCCATCCATCCTAAAGGAGATGAGTCCTGGGTGTTCATTGGAAGGACTGATGCTGAACCTGACACTCCAGTACTTTGGCCACCTCATGCGAAGAGTTGATTCATTGGAAAAGACCCTGATGCTGGGAGGGATTGTGGGCAGGAGGAAAAGGTGACGACAGAGGATGAAATGCCTGGACGGCATCACTGACTCGATGGACGTGACTCTGAGAGAACTCTGGGAGTTGGTGATGGACAGGGAGTCCTGGCGTGCTGTGATTCATGAGGTCTCAAAGAGTCGGACACAACTGAGCGACTGAACTGAACTGAATTCAGAGACTATTACTACTACTATACAAATAGGTGAACTAGAACATAGAACTTAATTTTTATACTAAAGTTAATCCCAAATAGATCAAAAACCGAAAGTTATAACATAAAAGTATAAAACGATTAGAAGAAACTTGAAAGAAAAGTCTTTGTAACTTGGGGACAGAAGATGATGTCTTATACATGTCACCAAAGACAGATGTTCTTGAATCCTATAAATGAGACCCAGTGCAGTAAAAAAAAAAAAAAAAAATAGAATAAATATTTAAAAACTACTCCAAAATCTACATAAGGCAGAAATAGAAGAAAAGGTGAACAAAGCACAGATAAGAAAAAGATAAAACAAATAACATGACTTAAATCCAGCTAAATCAATAAGATATTTCATGTAAATTATTTAAATATTTCAACACAAAGGCAGTTGCGACCTTGGCATAAGTTCTCTTGGAGGAGGTCGTCATCAACCCCACCATAGAGCCACCGAGCAGATGACCCACAAACTGGAGAACAATTATACCAAAGAAGTTCTTGCACTGTTGCAAAAGTTCAAGGACCTACAACAGCTTTCCCAACCTGGGGATCCAGAAAACAGACTGAGAGCTCCCAAGGAGTTTGATGTTGAAGGCCAGTGGGATTTGATTACAGAACTTCCACAGGACTGGGGAAACAGGCTCTTGGCATCAAAAAAAAAAAAAAAAAAAAAAAAAAAAACGTGTATGTACCAGGGCCCAGGAGAAAGGAGCAGTGACCCCACAAGAGACTGAGCCAGATGTGTGTGAGTGTCCAGGAGTGTCCTGTGGAGGTGTGGGTCGACAGTGACATGCTGAGTGGTCAGGGGCACTGACTACAACAGTCATGGGAAGCCCAGCATGCTGGCATATGTCCTTTGGAAGGAGGCTGCCATTATGGCCATTACCCCTACCATAGTTTGGCCTCAGGCCAAACTACAAGGAGGAAACAAAGCCCTTCCCAACAACAGAAAATTAGATTAAGGATTTACTCAGCATGGTCCTGCCTATCAGAACAAGATCCAGCTTCCCCACAGCCAGTCCCTTCTTCAGGGAGCTTCCAGAAGTTTCATATCCTTCAGAGGGCAGACAGAATGAAAACCACAATTACAGAAAATGAACCAAACTGATCACATGGATCACAGCCTTGTTTAACTCAATGAAACTATGAGACATGCCACGTAGGGCCTCCCAAGATTGATGAGTTGTGGTGCAGAGTTCTGACAAAACCTCGTCTACAGGAGAAGCAAATGGCAAACCACTTCAGTATTCTTGCCTTGAGAACTTCATGAAGAGTATTAAAAAGCAAAAAGACATGGCACTGAAAGATGAATTCCCCAGGTCGATAGGTGCTCAATATGCTACTGGAGAAGACTGAAGAATAAGCTCCAGAAAGAATGAAGAGGCTGAGTCAAAGCGAAAAATATGCCCCATTGTGGATGTGACTGGTGATGGAAGTAAAGTCGATACTGTAAAGAACAACACTGCATAGCAACCTGGAACATTAGGTCCATGAATCCAAGGTATATTGGAAGTGGTCAAACAATAGACAGCAAGAGTGAACATCAACATTTTAGGAAGCAGTGAAACAAAATTGACTGGAAAGGGTGTATTTATTTCATATGACCATTATATTTACTACTGTGGGCAAGAATCCCTTAGAAGAAATGGAGTAGCCATCATAGTCAACAAGAGAGTTCAAAATGCAGTACTTTGTTGCAATCTCAAAACGACAGAATGATCTCTATTCATTTCCAAGGCAAACCATTCAATAGCACTGTAATCCAAGACTACGCCCCAACAAGTAATGCTGAAGAAGCTGAACAGTTTTATGAAGACCTAGAAGACCTTCTAGAACTAATACCAAAAAAAAGATGCGCTTTTCATCAAAGGGGACAGGAGTGCAAAAGTCAGAAGTCAAGAGATACATAGAGTATAGATAAGTTTGGCCTTGGAGTATACTGGCAAACAGCAAACACCCTCTTCCAACAACATAAAAGATTACTCTACACATGGACATCACTGGATGGTCATTACCAAAATCAGACTGATGATATTCTTCGCAGCCAACAATGGAGAATCTCTGTACAGTCAGTAAAATAAGCCTGGAAGCTGACTGTGACTCAGATCATGAACGTCTTATTGCAAAATTCAGACATAAATTGAAGAAAGTAGGGAAAACCTCTAGGCCATTCAGACATGACCTAAATCAAATCCTTTACAATTATGCAGTGGAAGTGACAAATAGATTCTAGGGATTAGATATTATAGAGTGCTTGAAGATCTATGGACAGAGGTTCATAACATTGTATAGGAAGTGGTGATCAAAACCATTACCAATAAGCAATACACAAAGGCAAAATGGTTGTCTGAGGAGGCCTTACAGATAGCTGTGAAAAGAAGAGATTCAAAAGGCAAAGGAGAAAAAGAATGATATATCTACCTGAATGCAGAGTTCCAAAGAACAGCAAGGAGAGAAAAGAAAGCCTTCCTAAGTGAAAAATGCAAAGAAATGGAGGAAATTAAAAGAATGGGAAAGAATAGAGATCTCTTCAAGAAAATTAGAGATACCAAGGTAACATTTCATGCAAAGATAAGCATAATTAAGGACAAAAACGGTATGGATGTAACAGAAGCAAAATAAAAAGAGATGGCAAAATTAAGCAAAATCAAGAGATGGCAAGAATAAACTTAAGAACTATACAAAAAAAGATCATAACGACACAGATAATTATGATGGTGAGATCACTCACCTGGAGCCAGACATCCTGGAATGCAAAGTCAAGCGGGCCATAGGAAGCATCACAACAAACAAAGCTAGTGGAGGAGATAGAATTCCTGTTGAGCTATTTCAAATCCTAAAAGATGATGCTGTGAAAGTGCTGCACTCAATATGCCAGCAAATTTGGAAAACTTAGCATGGCCATGGGACTAGAAAAGGTCAGTTTTCATTCCAATCCCCAAGAAAGGCAATGCCAAAAACTGTTCAAACTACCGCACAATTGCACTCAACTCACACACTAGCAAAGTAATGCTCAAAATTCTCCAAACCAGGCTTCAACAGTATTTACTGTGAATTTCCAGATGTTCAAGCTGGATTTATAAAAAGCAAAGGAACCAGAGATCAAATTGGCAACATCCATTGGATCATCAGAAAAGCAAGAGAGTTCCTGAAAAACATTTATTTCTGCTTTATTAACTACACCAAACCCTTTGACTGTGTGTATCAGAACACAGTGGAAAATTCTTTAAGAGATGGCAATACCAGACTACCTTACCTGACTCCATAGAAATCTGTATGCAGGTCAAGAATCAACAGTTAGAACTGGACATGGAACAACAGACTGCTTCCAAATAGGGAAATGAGTACGTCATGGCTGTATATTGTCACCCTGCTTATTTAACTTATATGAAGAGTACATGTGAAATGCAGGAGACCTTGGTTCGATCCATGGTTTAGAAAGACCCCCTGGAGAAGGGCAAGGCTACCCACTCCAGTAATCTGGCTTGGAGAAATCCATGGACTGTATAGTCCATGGGGTCACAAAGAGTCAGACAAGGCTGAGTGACTTTCACTATCAGGAATCCCATGGTGGGAGAATGGGCATGTATTAAAACAAGAGAAGTAATTCTAATCCTCTTTTTAATGCATTTACCCATTTTCTTTGTGTGTGTATGGGTATGTGTGTGTAGTATAATTATCCAGTAAACAGATTCAGAAATGTATAGAAAAGATGGCCAGCAAATTAAGCGAGTTAATAGAAATGTCATGAGGTATAATAATAAAATCAAGGTAGCTATTGGGAGGTTAATGAAAAGTAAGGTTTTAGGCATTTGGAAAGCTTACTTGAAGATTCAGTAATGAGCAGGTATAAGTACATTGAAAAAATATTGAAGAGAAACCAGTAGTACATCAATGTTTGGTAGATAAGTGAAATCAGTGATTAGAAAGAGGATATGAAGTCATGTGGCAATATTTCTCTCAAATTATCAACCAGACCTACTTGTGAATTAACCCACATTCTCATCCAATTTTGATTCATTTCTTCCAGGCTCAGCATAAAATATCCTCTTTATATTGAAAGTAAATCTTTCTTACAAATATCCTAACACTGCAGTCACTTCCTCTGTTCTTTAACTCAACTTTGCAATTTTTTCTATTTAATAGTTGATTTGAATAAGCTGAGGTAATAGGTGCTGTTCCTTCAATACTCTTCTTATTCAAGTGACTGTACATGAACATTTATTCATTAAGTCATTGCAGCCTAAATGTTACCCAAACCACGCAAATGCTATTGTTTACCATAATGTCTTTTGTAAACTCATAATTGCCAAATTCATCATATATGTTTCAGTTCAGTCCTTATTGATCACTTCTGCTTGCATTTATTACTTTGGAAGCCTAGGATCCACAATAAAATCTTCGAATTAAGCCTTTATTGCTCTTATCTCTGTGACACACTTGGAAACACAGTACTTTGTTTCAAACCTTATTGATTATATATCCCTCTGCATTTCTTTGTGTTTTAGCACAGGCTCTACTTACCACTGACTTTAACTCATCCCCTCTCCCTGCCTCCATCCTTCTCTTTTTAGGTTTCCTGCTTCTAAATGGCAGCTCATCTTTGTCTCAAAGAAGAAAGTCCATAGCCCTTCATGATCTGGTCCCTTCTGCTTTGCATCTACATCTCCACCTAAATTCCAAACCATCTGATTAATACCACCATCACTTTCTCCCCAAGATATCAAATCCAGTAACAGTTAAGCTCTTAGTTCTTCTTTCACATCCTAAGCTCTTTTTGTTTTGCCAGGTGATATTTTGTCTGCAATATATTTCCTATATTTGTTCTACAAAATGATACTTTTTAATAATTAAATGTACTTATTTTTAATTGAAGAATAATTGGTCTACAATATTGTGTTGATTTCTGCTAATCATCAATACAAATTAGCCATAAGTATACCTATATCCCCTTCGTCTTGAAACTCCCTCTCACCTCCCGCCCCATCCCACCCCTCTAGGTTGTCACAGAACCCTGGTTTGAGTTCCCTGAGCCACACAGCAAATTCCCACTTGCTACATATTTTACATACAGTAGTTTTTCATCAACAGATTTATCCAAAATACCAAGTCTCTTCTTGAGCTACGGTAGGTGCCCCTTCTTATAAAACAGGCTGGCCTTATGATCCAGCAATCCCATTGCTGGGCATACACACTGAGGAAACCAGAAGGGAAAGAGACACGTGTACCCCAATGTTCATCGCAGCACTGTTTATAATAGCCAGGACATGGAAGCAACCTAGATGTCCATCAGCAGATGAATGGATAAGAAAGCTGTGGTACATATACACAATGGAGTATTACTCAGCCATTAAAAAGAATACATTTGAATCAGTTCTAATGAGGTGGATGAAACTGGAGCCTATTATACAGAGTGAAGTAAGCCAGAAGGAAAAACATAAATACAGTATACTAACGCATATATATGGAATTTAGAAAGATGGTAACGATAACCATGTATACGAGACAGCAAAAGAGACACTGATGTATAGAACAGTCTTATGGACTCTGTGGGAGAGGGAGAGGGTGGGAAGATTTGGGAGAATGGCATTGAAACATGTGAAATGTCATGTATGAAACGAGATGCCAGTCCAGGTTCAGTGCACGATGCTGGATGCTTGGGGCTGGTGCGCTGGGACGGCCCAGGGGGATGGTATGGGGAGGGGGAGGGAGGAGGGTTCAGGATGGGGAGCACGTGTATACCTGAAATTTAAAAAAAAAAAAAATTATAAAAAAAATTAAAAAAAAAAATGCACTTATTGGAGAGAACAAGATGGTGGAGGAGTAGGTGGATATGGAGTACATCTGTCTCCATTAATACACCAGGAATACACCTTCAGACACAGAAGTGCATGCAGAACACCAGCTGAGAGTGGACAGGAGTACCTGTCCAGGAGTAAAGAATATATAGAACCATGCAAAACTCAGTAGTAGGAAGGAACTAGAGAGAAAAACAGGAGTGTTACTAGGACTGGACTTGCCCTTGGTGGGTGGGGGAACTGAAACAGGGGTCTGATCCCCACATTGGGGTAATTGTCTGAGTCAGAGGAGAAACAGTCAGGGCTGAAAGTGAAACAGCTGATCTGTAGCAGCCTAAATGGAATGAGAATCAGACAGTCCTTGCCATAGCCATACATTACCCCAGACAGGGACACAGGTCCCCTAGGAGGCACAGTGGCTGGGAGATGGAGCTTAGGGATTGTGGAGCAATCCCAGGGTGAGGGCTGCTGTTGACTGCAGAGAGAGGGACTGAGGGGATGTGAGGGAGGAGACTGTGGTTGGAAATGCCTGTGGAGGAAAGCCAGGCAGCCATGGAAGCAAGGCAATACTGCTGAGTCATCTGCAGGGGGTGGCACCATCACTATAACCTCTTCTCACCCTACATGCCAGCATCAGCAGCAGCTGAACAGTAGAAAGCCTGGCCCATCAAGCACCTGACAACAGAACTACAGAGTAGGACCCCAGGCAGTGAGACCCTTTAAATACCTGATGAGCTGAACAAGAGAAGGACCCCAGGCGAGGGAACCCTCTAAGTGCCTGAACAGGTGGAGCTATGGAGAAAGATTAACTAAAGAGGCTTTCTGATCGCCAGCTATCAGAGGCTCAAAAAAAGACTCTAATAGGGCCATAACTCCTGGGGCTGAGGCCATCCATGTCCCTGGGCGCTTGGTGCAGCCAGGGTCCCCGTGACCCAAGCAGCTGCACCACCTTCACGCTCAACCCTCACAGGGGCAGAGCTGCCACAGTGAAAAAAAAAAAAAAAAAAAAGTTTTGCATCTATGCATACAGGGTCACTTCGGTCATGTTCAGCTCTTTGTGACTCTGTGGACTGTGGCCTGCCAGGATTCTCTGTCATGGGGGTTTTCCAGGCAAGAATACTGGAGTGTACTGGCCAATACTGGTTGTCATATCCTTCTAGAGCACTATATCTACTACTTCCCAATCCGCCAACTCCCCTGAGTACCTGGTGCTGCCAGAACCACTGTGACCCAAGCAGCTGCACCACCTCCACAACTGGCCCTCACTGGGGCAGACCCAAGTCCTCCAGGGAAGCCTCAGGAACAAACCACTGTGGACGACCCCACATGCAGAGGTGGAAATAAAACCACAATTAAAACCCAGGGGCAGTGCATCTAAAGAAGACCTCAAACCTTTCCACCAGTTGTCCAAGCTGCAGATTAAATCCACACGATCAACTAGGCAGACTTTGTGTATTCGGAATATATAAAAGGACAGTAAGAGCTCCCACAAAAGAAAACACACTAGTTTTGATAGCTGTGGACATTGGAGGCAGAACACACAGGAATAGAACCAGATTAGAATCTGAGCTGCCCACATAGCAGGTCCAGAGTCCAGCACAGTGTTGGAAGGCATTTTAGGAAGTTGAGGTGAACTGTGACTCCCAGCGAAGGAAAGGATCCTGACAGCAGTGACTCAAGAAAAACATTTTTTATTCTTATGGTTTGACTTGTTCTGAAGTTTCCTTTGGATTTTTTTTGTTTTCTTTTCTATTTATTTTTCCTCCTCCACCCCCGACCCTCATTGTAGTTGTCAATTTTATTGGCACTATGAAATCTAATTAAGCTTTTGAGTTTTATTTTTTTATCACACTTTTTATTGTTGTTATAAATTTCTGCCTCTACTTCTGGCTTTTGCAGTTCTGTGAAGCTTTCTTTTTTTTTTTTTTGCTTCTTTCCTCTTTTTTTTTTTCTCTTTATTTAAACCTATTATTATTTTTACAACATTTATACGTTTGTTGGCTTTTTCCTACTGTTCTTTTCCCCTTGCAGTTAATCTTTAATGTACGTAAATCTTCTTTATCTACCCCTATTTTGCATACCTATTCTTGCTTTCTTTTCTTTCTTTCCTTTCTTCTCAACATATTTGTTAGTTTTGTTTTCATTGCTTTATTCCCTGGTTGGGACCTTGCTTTAGTTTTGTTTTCCAGTTTGTGCTTCATTAGTTTTGTTCTTAACTGGTAGATATATTTTTTGGTTTCCCTTGTTCTTCAGGTCCTGTTGTACCTTATTTTTGTTGCACTGTGTTGGTTTTGCTTATGGATATATATGTGTATATCCCATTATTTTAATTGTTATTTGCCTGATTTTGTAACTGCCATTCATCTGGGGTTCATCTTTGGCTTCTCATTTTTGGGTATGTGTTTTAATCTCACTTAATGCCATAACAAACCACGTGTGGAATCTTCGTTTCTGAACAGAGATCAAGACCTGAGCCTTTGGAGTGGGAGCATTGACTCCAAGACCCTAGACTACCAGAGAAATAACCCTAAGGAGTATCAAATAGAGAAAACTCACACAAAGTAAACCACTTGAATACAAGACCCAGCATCACCCAACCACCAGCACCACCCTGTATCTAAACAACAAATAAAACAAAAATACAAACCCAATCATCAACAGACAAGATTACCACCTCATTCAGCCTTGCCCATCAGAGGAAAAACAAACAAACAACAACAACAAAAAAAAAAAACAGCATAAATCTCACCCTATATGAAGCTTACACAAACCACTGCACCAACCTTAAGGGTGTAGAAACCAAAAGGAAGAAAGAATCCAACCCTGAAGCCTGAGAAAAGGAGATCTGAAACACAATAAGTTTAAAAAAATAATAATGAAGAGGCAGAGAAACACTGCACAAATGAAGGAACAAACTAGAAATATAGACGTCAAAATAAATGAAGAGGAAATAGGCAAACTACCTGAAAAAGAATTCAGAATAATGACAGTAAAGATGATCAAAAACCTTGAAAACAGAATGAAGAAAATGCACGAATCAATTAACAAAGACCTAGAAGAATTAAAGAATAAACATACAGAGACAAACAACAAAATTACTGAAATGAAAAATACTCTAGAAGGAATCAATAACAGAATATCTGAAGCAGAAGAACGATTCAGTGAGCTGAAAGATAAAATGGTGGAAATAACTTCTGAAAAGCAGAGTAAAGTAAAAGGAATGCAAAGAACGGAGGATAGTCTCAGAGACCTCTGGGATAATATCAAACACACCAACATTAGAATTATAGAGGTCCCAGAAGAAAAAGAGAAAAAGAAAGGTTATGAGAAAATTTTTGAAAAGATTATAGCTGAAAATTTCCCCAACGTGGAAATGGAAATAGTCAATCAAATCCAAGAGCCACAAAGAGTCCCACACAGGATAAACCCAAGGGGAAACACACCAAGACAAGTACTAATCAAACTAACAAAGATTAAACACAAAGAAAGAATATTAAATGCAGCAAGGGAAAAGCAACAAGTAATACACAAGGGAAACCCCATACAGTTAACAGCTGATCTTTCAACAGAAACTTTGCAGGCCAGAGTAAATGGCAGGATATATTTAAAGTACTGAAAGGGAAAAATCTACAACCACGATTACTGTACCCAGCAAGGATCTCATTCAACATTGATGGAGAAATCAAAAGCTTTTCAGACAGGCAAAAGTTAAGAGAACTCAGTAACAACAAACCAGCTTTACAACATATGTTTAAAGGGCATATTGTTAAGAAATACAAGAGAAGAATAAGATCTACAAAATCAAACCCCAAACAATTAAGAAAATGGCAATAAGACCATATATATCAATAATTACTTTAAATGTAAATGGATTAAATACTCCAACCAAAAGACACAGATAGCCTGAATGGATACAAAAACTAGACAAATATGTATGCTGTCCACAAGAAACACACTTCAGACCTAAAGACACATACAGACTGAAAGTGAGAGGATGGAAACATATATTCCATTCAAATGGAAAGCAAAAGAAAGCTGGAGTATCAATCCTCGTATCAGACAAAATAGATCTTAAAATAAAGAATATTACAAGAGATAAGGAAGGACATTACATAATGACCGAGGATCAATCCAAGAGGAAGACATAGTAATTGTAAATATCTATGCACCCAACACGGAGAAGGCAATGGCACCCCACTCCAGTACTCTTGCCTGGAAAATCCCATGGATGGAGGAGCCTGGAAGGCTGCAGTCCATGGGGTCGCTGAGGGTTGGATACGACTGAGCGTCTTCACTTTCACTTTTCACTTGCATGCATTAGAGAAGGAAATGGCAACCCACTCCAGTATTCTTGCCTGGAGAATCCCAGGGACAGGGGAGCCTGGTAGGCTGCCGTCTATGGGATCACACCAAGTCGTACATGACTGAAGCAACCTAGCAGCAGCAGCAGCATGCACCCAACATAGGAACACCTCAATACATAAGACAAACACTAACAGACATAAAAAGAGAAATTGACAGTAATACAATAATAGTAATAGACTCACCCCACTCACAGCAATGGACAGATCATCGAAACAGAAAATTAATAAGGAAACACAAGTCTTAAATGATACACTAGATGAAATAGATCTCATTGATATCTTCAGGACATTCCATCCAAACGCAGAAGAACACACCTTCTCAAGTGCATATAGAACATTCTCCAGGATAGACCATATCATGGATCACAAAGCAAACCTCAGTAAATGTAAGAAAAAATTGAAATTGTATCAAGCATCTTCTCCAACTACAACACTATGAGACTAGATATCAATTACATGGAAAAAGCTGTAAGAAACACAAACACATGGAAATTAAACACTATGTTTCTAAATAACCAAGAGGTTACTAAAGAAATCAAAAGGGAAATCAAAAAATTTCTAGAAACAAATGACAATGAAAACATGATAACTCAAAACCTATAGGATACAGCAAAAGCAGCTCTAAGAAGGAAGTATACAGAATACAATCCTACCTCAAGAAACAAGAAAAATATCAAATAGACAACCTAACTTTACACCTAAAACAACTGGAAAAAGAAGAACAACCCCAAATTAGAAGAAGGAAATAAATCATAAAGATCAGAGCAAAAATAAGAGAAAAAGCAATGGAAGAAACAATAGTACAGATTAATAAAATAAAAAGCTGGTTCTTTGAGAAGATAAAATTGACAAACCTTTAGCCACACTCATCAAGAAAAAAAGAGAGAAGAATCAGATCAAGAAAATTATAAATGAAAAAGGAGAGGTTACAACAGACAATACAGAAATACAAAGGATTATAAGAGACTATGATGAACAACTATATGGCAATAAAATGGATAACCTGGAAGAAATGGACGGATTCTTAGAAAAGTTCAATCTTCGTAGCCTGAACCAGGAAGCAATAGAAATTACGAACAACCCAATTACAAGCACTGAAATTGATGCTGTGATAAAAAAAAAAATCTCCCAAAAAACTAAAGCTCAGAATCAGATGGCTTCACAGGAAAATTCTATCAAACATTTAGAGAAGAGCTAATACCTATCCTTCTAAAACTCTTCCAAAAATTTGCAGAGAAAGGAATACTTCCAAACTCATTCTATGAGGCCACCATCAACTGATACCAAAGCCAAAACAACACACAAAAAAGAAAACTACAGGCCAATACCACTGATGAACATAGATGTAAATATCCTCAACAAAATTTTAGCAAACAATTCAGCAACACATCAAAAATTCATACACCATGATCAAGCTGGGGTTATTCAAAGAATGAAAGGATTCTTCAAAATACACAAATCAATCAATGTGATACACCATGTTAATACATTGAAAGATAAAAACTATATGATAATCACAATAGATGCAGAAAAAGCCTTTGACAAAATTCAGCACCTATTTATGATTAAAACTCTTCAAAAACTGGTCATAGAAGGGACCTAACTCAACAGAGTAAAGGCCATATATGATACTGCAGCTGCTGCTAAGTCGCTTTAGTCATGTCAGACTCTGTGCGACCCCATAGATGGCAGCCCACCAGGCTCCCCCGTGCCTGGGATTCTCCAGGCAAGAACACTGGAGTGGGTTGCCATTTCCTTCTCCAATGTATGAAAGTGAAAAGTGAAAGTCAAATTTCTCAGTAGTGTCCGACTCTTAGCAGCCCCACGGACTGCAGCCTACCAGGCTCCTCCATCCATAGGATTTTCCAGGCAAGAGTACTGGAGTGGGTTACCATTGCCTTCTCCCATATATGATAAGCCTACAGCAAACATTATTCTCATAGTTGAAAAACTGAAAGCACTCCCTCTAAGATCAGGAACAAGACAAGGGTGTCCATTTTTATCACTATTATTCAACATAGTTTTGGAAGTCCTAGCTATAGCAATCAGAGAAGAAAAAGAAATAAGAGGAATCCAGATCAGAAAAGAATAATTAAAGCTCTCACTGTTTGCAGAGCAAAACTAATACAATTTTGTAAAGTTTAAAAATCATTAAAAAAAAAAAAAAAAAAAAAAAAACCTAAAGATACTATCAGAAAGTTATTAGAGCTAATCAGTAAATTTAGCAAAGTCACAGGATACAAAATTAATACACAGAAATCACTTGCATTTCTATATACTAACAATCAGAAAGAGAAATTAAGGAATCAATCCCATTCACCATTGCAACAAAAAGAAGTAAATATCTAGGAATAAACTTATCTAAGAAGACAAAAGAACTGTACACGGAAAATTATAAGGCACTGCTGAAAGAAATAAAATATGACAAAAAAAGATCTAAATGTAAGGCCAGAAACTATAAAACTCTGAAAGGAAAACTTAGGCAGAACATTTGATGACATAAATCAAAGCAAGATCCTCTATGACCCACCTCCTAGAGTAATGGAAATAAAAACAAAAGTAAACAAGTGGGACCATATTAAACTTAAAAGCTTTTGCACAGCAAAGGAAACTATAAGCAAGGTGAAAAGACATCACACAGAATGGGAGAAAATAATAGTAAATGAAACAGCTGACAAAGAATTAATTTCCAAAATATACAAGGAGCTCATACAACCCAATCAAAAAGTGGGAAAAAGACCTAAACAGACATTTTTCCAAATAAGACATACAGATGGCTAACAAACACAAGAAAAGATCCTCAATATCACTTATTATTACAGAAATGCAAATCAAAACTACAATGAGATATCACCTCACACCTGTCAGAATGGCCATCATCAAAAAGTCTACAAACAATAAATACCGGAGAGGGTGTAGAGAAAAGGGAATGCTCTTGTATTTTTGGTGGGGATGTAAACTGACCCAGCCACTATGAAAGACAGTATAGAGATTCCTTAAAAAACTAGGAATAAAACCATCACATGACCCAGCAATCCCACTCCTAGGCATATACGCTGAGGTAACCAAAATTGAAAAAGATACATGTATCCCATTGTTCATTGCAGCACTATTTAAAATAGCTAAAACATGGAAGCATCCTAGATGTCCATCGACAGATGAATGGATAAAAATGTTGTAATACATATGCACAATGGTATGTTAGTCATAGAAAGGAATGAATTTAAGTCAGTTCTAAAGAGGTGGATGAACCTAGATCCTATTATACAGAGTGGAGTAAGTCAGAAAGAGAAAGATAAATATTATATACTAATGCATATATACAGAATCTAGAAAAATGGTACTGAAGAATTTATTTGCAGGGCAGCAGTGGAGAAACAGACATAGAGAATAGACTTATGGACATTGGGAGAGGGGAGGAGGGGGTGAGATGTATGGAAAGAGTAACATGGAAACTTACATTACCATATGTAAAATAGATAGCCCACAGGAATTTGCTGTATGGCTCAGGAAACTTAAACAGTGGCTCTGTAACAACCTAGAGGGGTGGGATGGGAAGGGAGATGGGAGGGAATCTCAAAAGGGAGGGGATATATGTATGACTACGGCTGAGGTTTGACAGAAAAGGCCAATTCATGTTGAAGTTTGACAGAAAACAACAAACTTCTGTAAACCAATTATCCTTCAATTAAAAATCAATAAATTTTTTAAAATGTACTTACTATATGCTTTTGAATTCAGTAGCTCCATAAACAATAAGGAATCTTACGAAAGTTGATTACTTTAAATTTTTAAGATAAAATTGTAAGTGCCTTGGGGGAAATACTGCTCTATTAGATCTATTAGTATTCTAAGCATAACAAAGTATGAAAAATATAGCCAGCACATATGCTTTAAATGCTGAATATATAAAAACAATACAAAGTAACACTGAAACTACAGTCAAAAATATTCAGTTGAATTACCAATATATTGATATGTTAATTTAATCTATTTGAGATGACCACCATTGGGGAGTATAAGATGTCTGATGTGTACTCAGGGAAGTAATTTCAGATGTACACCTAAGTCAGACAGTATTTAAATTGCTTAGTTAGGAAAAAGCCACTGTCATTGCATATGCCTGCTTTTCTGTGATAACAAAAGACTCTAAAATCTCAGGGCTTAACAATGTGCTTTATTTCTTATCTATGGTATGTGTTTGCACCTGCAGATCAGCTGTGACTCAGCTCCACACATCTTCTTCATGATGCCGTAGGTAAAGAAGTCCCTATTACAGTCATGCTAGCTTCATGGCTTCCCTTGTGGCTCAGCTGGTAAAGAATCTACCTGCAATGTGGGAGAACTTGGTTCAATCCCTGGGTTGGGAAGGAAAGGCTATCTATCCCAGTATTCTGGCCTGGAGAATTTCATAGACTGTATGGTCCACGGGGTTGCAAAGAGTCAGACAGGACTGAGCAACTTTCACTTTCACTTAGCTTCATGGCAGGAGGAAAGCCTAAGAGAAGTAACATGCGATTCTTCTTGAAGCTTGACTTCAGTACAGTGTATATTACATTTTCTTATCTTCCCATAGCCAGAGAGAGTCAGATCATCAGTTGAGTTTAGTTGCTTAAACCTTCTACTGGAACCACCACACTTCACATGGCAGTGAGCCATGAGTATAACCTCTTAAAGGGAGGCGAGATAAATATTTGTGAAAAACTATACATAGGCATTGAGAAATATAGTAAGTAATTAATAGAGGGAGTTAAGAAAAAAAATATCCTTAATATTTGGTATTGCTGGCCTTATAAGCCAGCAAGGATATATTTTAACTAATTGTTAATGTGTTGGAAGAGAAAAAAATGCAAGGGAAAATCTGCAAAGAGCCAACATCAGAGCAAAGAGGAGAACATCTTCCAAGAAATCAGTGAATGTGAAGAAGCTGTTGACTGGAATATTTGGTTGGAACTTCAATATACTTTGAGGTGAAAGGGGTTGAAAGAGGTCCACAATGAATTTTATCAAGGATAAAATAATTTTACCAAGGATAAAAATTAGTAGCAAATAAGAGAGAGGCATGCATTATAAATTGGAGAGAAAAAGTATATAATTCACCAAATACTATAATTGAACAAAAATAAGATAATGTGGATAAAATTACTAATTTATGCAACTTCAAAGTTTTCATTGAAACAACTTCAAGGGATTTTATAACAGATAAATAATAAAGGATAGTTTTAGAGAGGGCTCAAGTTTTAAAAGGAGCTGGTAAGCAGGGCAAGAGTCAATAAGCCTGGAGAATAATGATTTTTCTGACTATATAAAAAGGCAAAATGTGAGAGAAAAGCACAGTCATCTGGTGGCATTAGTGAATGCATTCCCTTGACAGGGTCCAACTGAATCATCCAGAAGGTAAATAAATCAATGGTTGATTTTGTGAACACTTATTTTGGAAAACAGTGGTTCTGGTAGTTCTAAGATATGGGAGCTTGTGACCATAACAGGGAAAAATGACTAATAAGAAGAACTGGAGATAAAAGTGATATTCAAGCAAAGAAGGTCAGATTAGTATGTGAGAAGAAAAGTAGGATGTGGAAGAAGGGTGATTAATCTGGAGAAGGTCAGTGTGATGCAGTCACAAAAGGACATTACGTACATGATTGATGTGAACTGCACAAAAGAACACATATATTCTTTTGTGTCTTTACGAGCCCTGTAATAATAAGTGTGCTGCTGCTGCTAAGTCATTTCAGTCGTGTGCGACCCCATAGACAGCAGCCCGCCAGGCTCTGCTGTCCCTGAGATTCTACAGGAAAGAACACTGGAGTGGGTTGCCATTTCCTTCTCCAATCCATGACAGTGAAAGTGAAGTTGCTCAGTCATGTCCGACTCTTCAGGAACCCTTGGACTGCAGCCTACTAGGCTCCTCCATCCATGGGATTTTCCAGGCAAGAGTGCTGGAGTGGGTTGCCATTGCCTTCTCCGGAATAATAAGTGTAGATAAAGAAATAAACATTCCAGTTTGAATGTAGATCACAATAGACTTGATGATTCAAACTTTGTTAATTGGACCCACTTATACCTAAATAATCCTTCCTTTAAAATAAATGTCATCACATTCAAACTATCACAGATAATCTAATGTGGAAATAGAACATTTGTAAATGTATTAAAAGAAATCACAACAGCAGAATGGATAATAAAAGCTTAATATGCTACATCTTCCAGATGACATTTCCTTTTTATCATAAGTCTCAAAATAGTGTTTTAGTATTAAAAATATATGCATAATATTACATATGTGCTGAGTTTCTCAGTCATGTCCAACTCTTAGCAGCCCCATGGACTGTATGTAGCCTTCCAGGCTCCTCTGTCCATGGAATTTTCCAGGCAAGAATATTGGTGTGGGTTTCCATTTCCTACTCTAGAAATTTACATAAACATACATATATAACAGAGGCTTCCCAGGTGACTCATTGGTAAAACAAAAAAATTCACCTGCCAACACAGAAGCTGCAGGAGATGTAGGTTCAGTCCTTGGGTCCGGAAGATCCCCTGGAAGAGGAAAGGTCAACCCACTCCAGTATTTTTGCTGGGATAACCCCATGGACAGAGGAGTCAGGTGGGCTACAGTCCATGGTGTCACAAAGAGTCAGACATGACTAAGCCTCAGCATACACACACACACATATATAACATACAATCATAGTACATATTTATATAGTGCTTCCTATAAACTTAATCCTTTTAAAAAAACTTTACACGTCTTAACTATTGTTGTAACCCCCATTTTCATAAGAATATACTGAGCACAAGGTCTTGCCAATGACAAAAAACACAAAATTTCCTACCTTAAATTCTTTCAGAAACAAAGCATGGTAGACAGTTAAGTCAACTAATTAAGAAACTAAATAACCACTTAAGTTACCTTTGCTGATTGTATATAATAAAGAGAGAAAAGTATTAGAAATGCTCATAAATAAAAATACAAAAATATAGATATATATTAATATATAGAGATACAAACATAGTACACATTTCCGTATTTAAACAATTATTCCTCATCTTCACTAAAATCTTCCTCAAAACCTCCACTGACTATAGTAGTCTCAATAAATAATAGACTTTACACATCAGAAAAAAAAAAAAAAAAAGCTCTGAAAATCTTCTCTTGAAAGGCCTGGCACTTTGGCCTCACCCTAGAGCATGTGCAGTTTCTACCTACTTCCCTAGTTTTCTGGTCTATTCCATTATTTTATCCATGAAACTGAAAGTGAAAATGCCAGTCACTCAGTTGTGTTTGACTCTTTGTGACTGCATGGACTGAAGCCTGCCAGGCTCCTCGGTCCATGGAATTCTCCAGGCAAGAATACTGGAGTGGGTAGCCATTCCCTTCTCCAGGAGATCTTTCCAACCCAGGGAGGGAACCTGCTGCTGCTGCTGCTAAGTCCCTTCAGTCTTGTCCGACTCTGTGTGACCCCACAGATGGCAGCCCACCAGGCTCCCCCATCCCTGGGATTCCCCAGGCAAGAACATTGGAGTGGGTTGCCGTTTCCTTCCCCAATGCAGGAAAGTGAAAAGTGAAAGTGAAGTCGCTCAGTCGTGTCTGACTCTTCGAGACCCCATGGACTGCAGCCCACCAGGCTCATCTGTCCATGGGATTTTCCAGGCAAGAGTACTGGAGTGGGGTGCCATTGCCTTCTCTGAGGAGGGAACCTAGGTATCCTAAATATCAATTAATTATAGATTTACGGAATAAGAGAAAAAATCATTGATTTAATATTCTTTTTATCTTTCAGCATGAAATCTGTGGTTAAACTACTTTCACTCCAGGAAAGGAAAAACCAAAAAACTCTTTTTGATCTATTCCTGGTGTTGTTTCCAAATCTCTTTAAAAAAAAAAAAAAAAGTGGAGAGATAGCTCATGGTGGAAGGAGCATAGGATAAGGAAGAAGACATTGATTAATTTTTCAGTCTCCCAGTCCCAAGTGATAGAAAACTCATGGCTAACTCTTTAAATTCATATTCTGTCCATTCCAAAAGGAATAAGTTACATTTTGGCAATAGATTATGTGATGATGGTTGTTTCTAACTCAGTTTAAAAGACCGGAATTTGTTCAGAAGAACAAATCAAAGTACATTTGTGTAGTGTTACTAATAGAATTTCCATTTAGCTAAAGCACAGGTTACCCAGACTGAATGATTAGGGAAGGTAGCTGATGATCAGCTTCCTATAGGAAGCATAGGCACAGCTTCCTATGCCATGAAGAATGTTTCTGATTTTGTCTTGAAAGTAAAGGGAAATACTAATAATTTTAAGTATTGGAAGGTTGGTAAGATAGAAAAGTTGAAATTGTAAGATTAAGAGCAGAGAAAACAAATAGCGGTCACTCAAGAAAAATTAAAAAAAAATTGGAAAGGGCAGCACTCTTATGGAAAGCATGATTGGAAAAGCAGTGTATATTTGATAGATGTTAAAGAAATACAGTGTGCACCTTGGTGACCCATTCGATTCGCAAAGTGGAGATAATTAGGATAACATTAACATATTACTGGCCTCACAGAATAGTATGTTAATACAAGCAGGCAGTATAGTAAAAGAAGCCAAATTTGGAGGAAGAGATGTCAAAAATTTAGTTATTAATGTCCATTAAGATTCCAAAGGGTAACAATGCATTTAATTATACATTAGGGAAAACCTGTAAATACTGTTAATTAGATTAGTTTAAGCAAGTAACCCCTTTACTATATTTCATTTGACATTGTTTCAACAACTATAAAACCAGCAAAAGGCAACTACTCCCTAATAGACTCTTTGTAAAAGAGGATAACAATATTAAATAAGTCACAGATCTTGCCCTTGAGGGGCTTTCCAAGTGGCATAGAGGTAAAGAACCTGCCTGCCAATGAAGGAGACATAAGAGACGAGGGCTCAATCCCTGGCTTGGGAAGATCCCTTAGAGGGGGGCATGCCAACCCACAATCTATTCCAGTATTCTTGTCTAGAGAATCTCATGGTTAGAGATGACTGGTGGGCTACAGTCCATAGGGTTGCAAACAGTCAGGCACAACTGAAGCGACTTAGCATACATGCTTGCCCTTGAGGCTATAGTGCAGCCACAGACTCTATATTATAGGTGAGGCAACTTCCTCCAGGGATAGCGGAGGTTTATCAGTCTTAAGTGCTGTGTTGCCCTTTTAATAAACATTTTGCTAAATGCAACAATAAAATACATACAAATTATTCTCTGCTTACCATTAACAATAACAATGATATCACGGAAGTCAATTTCTCCCCTAGCCTCCACTCTTCCTTCACACCTGTATATACCTTCATCACTTTTATTGATGTTGAGAATCTGCAGATTATTGTTGGCTAACATAGCGAACCGATCTGGAAAGTAAGCAAAGAAGAGGAAACAATATCAGTAATTGAAGGCAGAGTCCAGCATGCTCTAAATTGCTAAGTATTAAAATATGGTACTTGTCTGACACTATCCAACTTTTCATCAACAAACAAATTTCAATTTGAAAGTAAAATGTAATTTCATGACTTCAATTTTTCCACTCTACAACTGCCTTGTTACACCTTTTTGTGAAAATACATTCAAGAGTTTATTTCCACATAAAATGGTTAAGCTATTATTTTCCCCTTGGTACTCTGAATGCAGAAAAGATACACAAAAGAACAAAGCTGAGGGATTAGATATTACAGACAAGAAGATATTTTGACTGCAAATATATAGCAACTTGGGGATGGAAATGGGTTAGAGAATTGCTTGAATATCCTTCCTCACACAATAATTAAACCAATAATTGCACATATCCTGAGGAGGAAGCTAAATATATAATACTATTCAAGTCAGGTAGAGGACATATAAAATGATCATATCTCAGATTTATTTGAAATATTTTTTTCTATATCCAAGATAATCCATTTTAGGAAGGAATACATTAGACTTTGTCACTTTTATCTCAAGATTCCATTTTATGTGTGAGTGTATGCACATGCATATGTACAAAAATAGCTGTTATCGGGCATGCATTAGGTGATTGCTTGAAGTACTCTGGCTAGCCTAAGCAGCATCTCAGCCTGACCGTATTTTCCATAATGCCTGGTCTTAAGTTTTACTCATCATGATTTTGTTGCAGTCTTAAGAACTTTTCCCTTGTTATCAAGTAAAGAACATTATTATATCCTGTTCTATTTTGAAACATGTTATAAAGGCAGTATTCTAAATTTCAGTAATTAATTCATCCATAGATAACATCAGACATGATGTTTGCTAAGTACTGTATTTGAGCACATGGATGGATAAGAGAAACACATCCTCGACCCATTTAGACCTTTTGGTAAGGCAGAAATATCTTTAAGATACCCACTTATGGATATATACTGTTAAAGAGTATTTCTGGGGGCACTTCCAGTATTTATTACTCTTCCCCCATTTGCTGGCTTAATAGACATGTTAGGACAAACAAAGAAGTCACATGAGAAAGTAGTCTCCCAGCATCCCTCAACCTGGATCACTGAATGAATGCAATGGGTACAATGCTTGTCTCTCATCCTACAACCCATTGGCCTTCACATGAGTAAGAAACTGCTGTGATATGAAGCCATTCATATTTCGTGTTCATTTTTCATAGCAATTCCTTAAGTCATAGTAGAAGTTTGAGCTTTAAATACAAATAAGGAAATTATTAGACTATATTAAAACAGGTAAGAATGTGGTAATTGATTGTCTAAAAGACAGGTAATAAGGAAAGAAAATTTGGAGATTCTGAAGCTGCCTCAGAGAGAAAATACCAATTATTAAGCTACATATATATAATTTTCAGTTCAGAAGGTTTAAACATTCCCAAAATGTCTATTTCATCTTTTGGTTGACCTTGAGATGACATACAAAAATGTTTATACAGATGCTTTTTCCTGGGAAATTTTCTCACCAAAGAAGAGACTGAAGAGAAAGAAAGGCAATCAGCAGGAAATACAATTTATAGTAAGGACTGGAGGAACTCAGAACTCCTAAAACATCATGACATTCCAAAGCAAATTTTAAAAATATTCTATTCAAGTGTGTTGCTGGAAATTAGAATGAGACCTATACAAAATAGATGCTAATGACCCAGACAACCACAATGGTGTGATCACTCACCTTGAGCCAGACATCCTAGAATATGAAGTCAAGTGGGCCTTAGAAAGCATCACTATGAACAAAGCTAGTGGAGGTGATGGAATTCCAGTTGAGCTATTTCAAATCCTGAAAGATGATGCTGTGAAAGTGCTGCACTCAACATGCCAGCAAATTTGGAAAACTCAGCAGTGGACACAGGACTGGAAAAGGTCAGTTTTCATTACAATCACAAAGAAAGTCAATTCCAAAGAATGCTCAAACTACCGCACAATTGCACTCATCCTATATGCTAGTAAAGTAATGCTCAAAATTCTCCAAGAGAGGCTTCAACAGTACGTGAACTGTGAACTCCCAGATGTTCAAGCTGGATTTAGAAAAGGCAGAGGAACAAGAGATCAAATTGCCATCATCTGTTGGATCATAGGAAAAGCAAGAGAATTTCAGAAAAACATCTACTTCTGCTTCACTGAATATGCTAAAGCCTTTGACTGTGTGGATCACAATAAACTATGGAAAATTCTTAAAGAGATGGGAATATCAGACCACCTCATCTGGCTCCATAGAAATCTGTATGCCGGTCAAGAAGCAACAGTTAGAACGAGACATGGAACAATGGACTGGTTCCAAATAGGGAAAGGAGTATGTCAAGGCTGTATATTGTCACTCTGCTTATTTAACTTACATGCAGAGTAGTATATCAAGCAAAATGCTGAGCTGGATGAAGCACAAGCTAGAATCAAGACTGTGGGAGAAATATTAATAACCTCAGATATGCAGATGACACCACCCTTATGGCAGAAAGCAACAAGGAACTAAAGAACCTCTTAATGAAAGTGAAAGACGAGAGTGAAAAAGCTGGTCTACAACTCAACATTCAAAAAACTAAGATCATGGTATCTGGTCCCATCACTTCACGCCAAACAGTTGGGGAAACAATGACAGACTTTATTTTCTTGGGCTCCAAAATCACTGCAGATGATGACTGCAGCCATGAAATTAAAAGACGTTTGCTCCTTGGAAGAAAAGCTATGACCAACCTAGACAGCATATTAAAAGGCAAAGACATTACTTTGCCAAGAAAGGGCCATCTAGTCAAAGCTATGGTTTCTCCAGTAGTCATGTATGGATGTGAGAGTTGGACCATGAAGAAAGCTGAGTGCCATAGAATTGATGCTTTTGAACTGTAGAGTTGGAGAAGACTCTTTGAGAGTCCCTTGGACTGCAAGGAGATCAGACCATTCAATCCTAAAGGAAATCAGTCCTGAGTATTCATAGGAAGGACTGATGATGAAGCTAAAGCTCCAATCTTTGACCACCTGATGTAAAGAGCCTACTCATTAGAAAAGCCTCTGATGCTGGGAAAGATTAATGGCAGGAGGAGAAAGGGATGGCAGAGGATGAGATGGTTGGATTACATTACCGACTCGATGGACATGAGTCTGAGCAAGATCTGGAATTTGGTGATGGACACGGAAGCCTGGCATGCTGCAGTCCATGTGGTCATAAAGAATCAGACACAACTGAGTGACTGAACTGAACTGAACAAAAGATGTTTGAAGAAAGCACTACTTGAGTCATTCATGAGTAACTGGATATTGGGAGTATTTAACTATTAAAGACGATCTATTTATTTCATTTAAGACTTCCAAACATTCATTATTGCAGAAAGGAAATAAAGGAAATCATAATATTCAATAAGGTGTCTGCTTTATGTTTCTTTAAGCAGGTTATTTTATAAGTCTTCTTTTCTTCTCATTCTACAGCAACTGAATGGTTTGTCACATCTACTCTTATGCCTTCAATCAATATTTTGATGATTCAATTTTTCTTCAGACCAGATGGTCCCCGTGATTCCACAATTGTTTCAGTCATCTAGATATATACACTTAGAAGAACTGTAAATAATTCAATTTTGGTATGTGCAAAATTTGGTTATCTCCACCTAAAATTACTCCCCAACTCTGTCTTTAGAGATCTTTACATTGAGCTAGATGCCGAAGGCAAATTCTTTGAATCATCTTTGATTTCTGCAGTACCCTCAATCTGCATATCCAATTAAATCCATATCCTATCACTTCTCCCTTTATCACTTCTTAGTCTAAAATTTCCTTTTCCCTCAGCAATTATTTCCTTCAGATTTGAGCAATTCTCTTTGCCTGAAGCTTTGCCTTGACTCTCATCCAATTCATTTTCCTCACTGAAACACTAATGTCCTTCTCAATACATATTAGCTCATGTCACTGTCTTAATTAAAACCCTCTAGTGATGTCACCTTTGGATAAATTCTAAAAGCCTCAATAGAGATGTCAAGGCCATGTAGAAATGGCTCAACCTTCTCTTCCAGATTCCTTTCCTATTAGTCTTTACTTACAAATCCTAGTTGTATTTATCTGTTATTATAAGTATTCTAGTTGCACTTATTCGTGAAGTTTAGTTATAATGAACAATTCAGTTCTGGAACATGCCACTCATGCTTTCACCTCTGAGCTACTGCATATGATGTTCTCTCCATTTGAAAAGTCCCCACCAGTCTTTAGCTGGTTAATACCTTTTCATCTTTAAAGGTTGCTTTTTACTGTCAGCAGGCATTTTGGATACTTCCCTCTGCCCTAACTGATTCAAGTGCTCTTTCCTTATCATCCTCTATTACCGCACTTTCCCTATCATATACCTCAACAATCTTGTTTTCACAATTCATCCACTGATACTTTTTCTAGAGTACTAACATATTAAGGGCACTAGATTAGTTCATCTTTTTAACTATGAATCACCATCACTTAGGACAATAGATAAGTGCAAAATAACTGTTGAATGACTTTTTATTAATATACTGGGAGTAGATTTCATATTTTATTTTTCTGAGCAAGATGATTTTATCCATAGCTTTTGATGCAAAACTGGTACTTTATTAGAAAATGTTCAAAGCATATAGGAAGTTTCAGAGCTAGCTTTCAGAATGGTTAAGAATGAATGGGCAACTCCGATAATGTACTCTTCCATCAGGGTTGACACTAAAAGTCAACATATTCAACTTTCTAACAAAATGTGACACTATCACTTTACTACCTAAATGCTTGGATTCTCTTATGGATTTCTTTCAACAAACAACATGGAACATCTTCACTTCAAGTAGTCTGGAGAGTATTACTTCTGCATATTTGTCAAACAGCTGCTATCAAAAGCATGGTTAATAAATCAACATTTCCAAACCTTCATTGTTTCATATGGATACTTTAAACTTTACTCCTGTGCCAAGTTAAGGCTTCAGGAAGTTAGCTGGACACATTGCATTATTCTAAATCCCCATATATGTTCCATTCATGATTATAAATCTAAATTTATTTCATTGGTTTTGTTAAAAGAATCATACATATATAAAAATCTGAAGAATATTACTTCTTATAAATTCACTATAAATGTAAAAATTGTCCAATAATGAAGTATGTGGCAAGTTTCTTAAATATTAAAAGATTAGAAAAGTGTGTCCATCTTCACAATTCCCCTACATCCCTTATATCCCAAAGTAAAAACAAATTTTACAACTTAAAAAAAAAATTCTACATTGTTTTCCCTGAAACTCAGTGTTAAGTTTCTATGTTTAACTCATTCCCAAGAAATAACAACTAATGAGAAGGAACAAGAAAAATAGACATTATTTACTGAGTTAAATAATATTACTGAGTTAAATATATTTACTGATATAAAGTTAATATTTCTTCATTCACTTAACAAATATTTATATATGTCTGTTTTATTTAAAATTATCAACATTCTTCAAAATGCATATAATAGGGGTGATATACATATACATACACACACATACTTATGGACCATAGAGAAGGTTGGACACCAAAGAATTGATGCTTTCTAAGTGTGATGCTGGAGAAGACTCTTGAGAGTCCCTTGGACAGCAAGGAGATCCAATGAGTCAATTCTACAGGAAATCAACCCTAAGTATTCATTAGAAGGACTGACGCTAAAGCTGAAGCTCCAATACTTTGGCCACCTGATGCAAAGAGCCAACTTATTGGAAAAGACCCTGATGTTGGAAAAGACTGAAGCCACGAGGAGAAGGGGACAACAGAGGATGAGATGGTTGCATGGCATTACCGACTCAATGGACGTGAGTTTCAGCAAACTCTGGGAGAGAGTGAAGGACAGGGAAGTCTGCCATGCTGCAGTCTATGGGGTTACAAAGAATCAGACATGACTTAATGACTGAATAACAATAGTGGCTGAATCATATTGTGTGTAAGGCAGAAACCAACATAACAGTGTAAAATAATTACCCTCCAATTAAAAATATTTCAAAAAATTTAAAAAAGGATATGATAATTTATTATTTAAGATTAAGAATATGAATTATGTACAGAGCAGTTAGAAAAGCTGTTCAAAGCTTTCAGTTAAGTTAGTTTAGTCACTCAATCCTGTCTGGCTCTTTGCGACCCCCAGGGACTGTAGCAAACCAGGCCTCCCTGTCCATCACCAACTCCCAGAGCCTATTCAAACTCATGTCCATCATGTCAGTGATGCCATCCAACCATCTCATCCTCTGTCATCCCCTTCTCCTGCCGCCTTCAATCTTTCCAAGCATCAGGGCCTTTTCTACTGAGTCAGTTCTTTGCATCAGGTTAGCAAAGTATTGGAATTTTAGCTTCAGCATCAGTCCTTCCAATGAACAGTCAGGACTGATCTCCTTTAGGATTGACTGGCTGTATCCCCTTGCAGTCCAAGGGACTCTCAAGAGTCTTCTCCAACACCACAGTTCAAAAGCCAAGGAAAGTGTGGAGCCATGATGGAAATCCGGCCTCACATCATTTCATCATGGGGTACTGGGAAAATGTATAAGTATAGCATAGAAGCATCAGCCCTCCATCAGTAGTATACTTGAACATCAGTCTTCGCTTTGAGGGTTTTCCCTTGTGTGTATTAAAACAAACAAACAAACTCATTTTCAAAACCTTTTATAATTAAAATGTACGATATAAATATGTATACTTGAAGCCTAAGATTAAGTTATCTGAAAATGTTTAGACAATGTCATTTAACTGCTATAAATGTATTGCTTCCTTTATTATTGAGGGAAAAAAAGCAAAAAATATACAGTCTACTCATGAAATTTCATTAGTAAAATCTAAAGCAGTTATCTGAAAATAAATATATGTCTCATTGACTTATGACACAGGAAAAAAAGTTTTAGTCAGTAACTAACAAGCAGTGAAAATGCCACACCCAGAAAAATTCTCTAAAATTAAAAAATAAATTGACAATAGTGATCATGAAATATTATCTGTACATATTCAAAAAGAGAAGCTATCTATTTTCTCTTCTTTATGCTGTAGAAGTTTCATTTCTTAGAAACATAAAACAAAGACATCCCAGATAGAAAGTACTGAATATTTTAAAAGACTCAATTATTTTGTACCTCTCTGTAATGCAGGTGCCATGAAAAATATTCTAAATTGAAAATACTCCCAATTCACAATGGTAAAATAGCATAATGCAAGGAAATTATGCATTCAATTCCAGATGTCATATTATTCTGGAATTTTAGCTCGGTCTGAATCAAAATCATGAAGACAATTGGAATGAATGTACTTTTCTCACAATTATCCACATGTATCTTACCATAATATTTAGAATATGTAGGTATCTTTGAAAGAACAGTGCCAGAAAAACTAATAGGGGGATCAAGTCTGAATTATAAAATGTAGACTTTCAATAGATCAGGACAGATTCCTTTATTTATTCAGTATCCTTGAACGTGGGCTTTCCTGGTGGCTCAAATGGAAAGGAATCTGCCTGCAATGCAGGAGACCCCTGTTCGATTGAGGAAGATCCTCACTCAGGGAATGGCAACCCACCATCTAGTTTTCTTGCCTGGAGAATTTCACGGATGGAGAAGCCTGGCAGACTACATACAGTCCATGGGTCACAAAGAGTTGGACACAACTGAGTGACTATCATTTTCACATTCTTGAACTGTTTGTATATACATTTTTCTTGACTGGAGCAGAGGTCAGGAAACTTTTTCTGTCATCTCCAGAAAGTAACTATTGTGGGCCAAACCATCTGTGTCACAGTTGCTCAACTTTGTTCCAAAGCAGCCACAGACCATATGTAACAATTGGGTTTGGCTGCATCTCCATAACACCTTAATAAAACAGCAGAGGGGTTGAATTGAGCCTAGGGCCATAGTTTGCCAACCCCTAGTTTAGAGCTCTGATGTTCCCTAAACAATTGTTTGATACTTAGGGTCAATCCAATTGCTATATTTACTCAAGCAGATTCAGTCTCCTTAAAAAAATTGCAATATTGTTAGAACATATAACTTAGGGAGTTACCAAAATACTAACTGTCGGATATAGCGGTGACTTCCTCATTATGATATAACCAGCTGACGACAGGTGCGGGTGAGCTGCTGACTCGGCAAACCACTTCTGCATTCTCTCCTTGTTTGAACTCTTGAGGAGATACCACTTCTCTGAAAGTGAGTTTTTCTGTATAAGAAAGTAAAACAAACCAAAGAAATATTATTGCTCATCCCCCTCAATAACATATTTCAGAATTATTGTTTATGGATGCTGTAATAAAATAAGTAGGTAAATCTAGATCATTTAAAACTTTACCAGACCATCTGATTCTCCTACCCAATAAATTCCCACCTCACTGAGAATAAAGTCCAAAGTCTTTACAGTGCTATATGAGGTCCTATATGAACTGGAGTCTATCTCATAATTTTTGATCCCAATTTTTCTTCTCTCCTCCTAATCTGTACTCCAGGCACTTCCTTGAACACTCCAGACTTGCTTTCATTCTGGGGCATTTGCACTCTCTTAAATTCCACCAAATTCTTGCCCAGTCTCCACATACAAAATAGTCATCACCCTTTATTTCTAAACTACTTAATGTCTTCCCTATAGGGTTCTATAATATATATATATCTAACATTTATACATTAGTTTTAGCTTACTTTTTGTCTCCTGTTTCTACCTTCTAAAATGTTAGCACCAAATGGCCAGTGACATTTTCTGTTTTAGTCACTAATGAGTCTTTAGGAATTAGAATATTGTCTGCCATATAGTAGACATCCATAAGTGTATCAAATGAATGCATGGATGTGGATATTTATGCTTAATGAGAAATTTTCACAAAGGTAATTCACTGTTCTTACTAATAAAAAAAAAATTACCTTTACAAATAAAACACCAGGAATTTTCCTTTGTATCATTTCAAATGACAGTTTTTTTTTCCAGATACTAGTCTATGAAATGATGTTTTCAATTTAGTCTTTTGTAATTTATGAAATTAGTACAGCAAATGGGCATATAAAGAAGTAAAACATCCTTCTCTGAGGAGTTTAGAAACTAACAGGAGGGAAAAAAAGGTCAAATCAGGACAAATGAGGACAACAATGTTCCAACAGATTGTCGTCATCTTAAAAGGAAGTATGGCTATGGCACTCTTTTGGCCCTTTTTTCAACACAGCTGTAAGGAAGACATGACTTATGAGCTAGCATTCTAAAAGGTTTATAGTTTTTCATTGGTATAAATGCTAACTACCACAAATTAATTGCACAGTAATATTCTAGGCACATTGCGCATGAATTAATGTAGTCCTCAAAGCAACTCTGTGTATGATGTAAGTACTACTATTATACCCATTTTATAAATGGAAATTGAAAACAGAGAGGGTACCCAATTGCTCAGGACCACAGAATTAAGTGATGGAACCTGGTTTCAAAACCAGGGAATCAATGATCTTCAGTTTTCCTAAACAGGTTGCTACTGCTACTGCTGTCACTTCAGTCGTGTCCGACTCTGTGCGACCCTATACACGGCAGCCCATCAGGCTCCCCCGTCTCTGGGATTCTCCAGGCAAGAACACTGGAGTAGGATGCCATTTCCTTCTCCAATGCATGAAAGTGAAAAGTGAAAGTGAAGTCGCTCAGTTGTGTCTGACTCTTAGCGACCCCATGGACTGCAACCTACTAGGCTCCTCCATCCATGGGATTTTCCAGGCAAGAGTACTGGAGTGGGGTGCCATTGCCTTCTCCGCCTAAACAGGTTAAGGATTCCTAAAAGTAGGAATGAGGAATTAATCAATTTCAAGTCATAAAATGAGGTCTAAGTGTAGAACACCTTGTTAATGAAAACACCTGGAGCTAAGAATCTGGTTAGAGATTTTTCTTCTTTATATGAGTTTTCAACTTTTTCTCCTATCTAAAGTCTGTCAACTTATCCTTCCCCAGTTCTCATTCTTGACTGTTCCCTGCTGTCACACAGGATATTTTCTCTAGTCATGAGCTTTTAAAGTGAAAAAAGCATTCCTAGTAAGTTCTGTAACACTAAATAAACTGTTATCTATTACCTAACAGATTCTTAATGGCATCAGAAAACTAAAACATTTTCATCTCTATTACTTACCCAATAGATTTGGCTGCATCTACATGTTTATAATCCACTGTAACCTTTTATCTATCTTATTTTAGAGATGTACTATGGTAAAATATAAATAAGCTGATATATGTAAAAGTCTTATTATTACACTGTCCAGCACAAAGTTAGTTCTCAATGAGTACTAGCTTCTATTGTTAAGTGCATTTCAATTTGAATTTTTATAAGAATTTATAATTTCAATCAATAAAACATAAATGCATGACTTACGGTAAATTTCCAAAACGACTGTAGCTTCTTGTGTCTGTCCTTTGGCATCTGTTGCTTGGCAACGATATATCCCTGCATCTTCTATATTTGCATTGTAGATGGTTAATCTTGATCTAATACCTTCCTTTTGCACTGATACCCTCTGTGTTGAAATTATCTTCTCCCCTTGAGGATTATACCAATCTATACTCTCAGGTTCACCAATTGCTGCAGAGAGCCATAGAAAAGAAATGCTTGAAAATATGTTTCAAGTGTTTGTTTTGATATTGGCATTTACTATTATGTAACAACTTTAACAATTTAGAAAAAAAAATGTAAACAGAATACTCAAAATCTGAAAATCTTACAAAATTGAAAGTAAACACAAATGCTAGCCCACATGTTCATCCTTATTTATCCAACACTGAGGATTAAATCTCGTCTGAGTAAGCAAAACCCATAGGAAATGAGTTTTCCAGTATGGTATTTAAGCTATGATAAGAGTAAACTTTGGGGCTTCCCAGACGGCTCAGTGCTAAAGAATCCACCTGCAATGGAGGAGTCGAGTTTCAGTCCCTGGGTCAGGAAGATTCCCTGGAGGAGGGCATGGCAACCCACTCCAGTATTCTTGCCTGGAGAATCCCATGGACAGAGAAGCCTGGCGGGCTACAGTCCATAGGGTTGCAAACAGCTGGACACTACTGAAGCGACTTAGCACTTACATAGTGTAAACTTTACCACAGTGATCTATGGATTATGATTATTATATCTAAGTACTGAAACTGGCTAGGCAACTGAGTCCAAATAACATTCCATTTGATAGACGTGTGTGTGCCTGTTTGCGTCCGACTCTTTAAGATCCCATGGACTGTAGCCCACGAGGCTCCTCTGTCTATGGTATTTCCTGGGCAAGAATAATGGAGTGGGTTGCCATTTCCTTCTCCAGGAGCCCTTCCCAACCCAGTAACTGAACCCACATCTCCTGTGTCTCCTGCATTGGCAGGCAAATTGTTTACCCACTGAGCCATCTCCAGTAGACATAATCCAAATTGAAACACGATTATGAACATACTTTCATCTGCTCAATTCTTTCTGATAGAGTCAGGAAATAGCACTCTCCCTGCCATACAGCAGAGCTCATAAAAATGTAAATCTTCTATAAAATAAACTTTGGCTTTTGTTAACAGAATTTTGAATTAATCTCTCAAGTTGTTAAACTTGCATAGATAAGGCCAATGACTATTTTTCAAATGAATCCCTAATCTTCTCTTTTTCCAACTGAAATGAGTAATTTCATCAGTTGATTCTAAAACTGTTAACTATTTAATCATATGATAATTAGAATGTATTGAAACGATACTTATGGTGGTAGGCAATTACAGCCAAATCATTACAGGGTAAACATTTATTTAAGTTTTCCAATTCAGAATCTAGGTTATTATCCTCTCCGTAAAAGCTGAAGCTTCCCATGTTTACTTTTAGACACCAAAAGGATGTATTTCACCTAATTGCTTGTGAGATAATTTGTGGAAGCAGCATGCACTATTAACTGAAAAGTTTCGGGGGAAAATGCATAAAGTTAACTAACATCTTTTGGGACCTTTTTGAAGAAAATTGTTCCCTCTCCTTCTCTTTTCCCCCCAAAATGGCTTTAGAAACAAATTATCTTCCTTCCTATATCAAATTAGACATGATGAAGAAAAAAGTATGAAAGAAGTTTAGTTAAATCGTGAATGATTTTAGTTATGTTATATTCAGTTTTTCTAAACAGAGCCATAAAACCGTAGTAGTTACAGGGTAACTCATCTGGGGGAGGTACTTGTTTTAATTCCCTCTTCTTCCATCACGAAGTTACAAAGAAATCATTTAAATGTGCATTACTTTAAATATGAGAAATACAAAATCCTCATTTTACACAGTAAATTATATAGGATATTTCTGTGAAATATTTTGGACATTTTAATTCTTAATGATATGGAAAAAATTCATTATCATGGAGAGTTTATTCTGGATTTTCATAGTGCAATCATAATTCTTTCTTTTTTTGGCAAATCCAATAAATAGTAATTCCAAATAAAAATGTCCATGTTATATTGCTGATGATACTGGGCTAATGGGAAAATTAATAAGTAGAATTAAATTTATTTTCCTGAAAAGGTAACATAAAAATTCATACATGGGACACATTTGTCTGTGAGGATATGACTGAGCTCCGTTGAGTCTTGGGACCTGGGACCCTTTCACTGAAATGCTTGCACCTGAAAAAATGTCTCCTAGAGTAAAAGAATACAAAGAAACTATAAGAGACTAAAAATAACTGCAAGCACATGCAGTTGCAGCAAATTGTGATCAAGATGCATAAAGGCCAAATTCCAACTGCTACGTTTGAGGGAGCAAAAGCAGGGTACTACCCATGACACCTGCATAGTGTACCACCTAGGCTACCTCTCCACAGTGACCCAGTGATTCACACCTACCCTCAAACCATTTAAAGCACCAGCTCACCCCACCTCAGAAAGCAAGCAAGGAAACCTGTCACTTGTTTTCACATCCTAGTGTGTAGCAGAATTCAGGATAAAGCCCTGTCTGAATTTCTCATCTGGCCTCTTACCAATTTCTATTGATTAAAGAGTCAAAAACCCAGTTCTGTAACATGAGCACCTTCTAGTTCAATCTGAAGACATAGTTTTAGATGTCTCAGTGCAGGAAATTTTAGAATCATATCAACATATCAACACTATGATAGAAAAATATATACAAGTGTTCTGATTTGTATAGGTTTCCCACATTTTCATTTTTAGATTTTTGCTTT
This sequence comes from Bos mutus, assembly GCF_027580195.1. Classification (NCBI taxonomy): domain Eukaryota; kingdom Metazoa; phylum Chordata; class Mammalia; order Artiodactyla; family Bovidae; genus Bos; species Bos mutus. The sequence goes on from NC_091617.1 coordinate 14,389,469, forward strand.
ACTACTGCATTTAAAATAAATAAGGTTTCTTCCAGGACAACAGTACAGCTCTTGGTTAATTTTCTTTATATAAAAGGGAAAAAAAAGTGCTTTATTAGTTTGCCTATTACTAAGAGCCAAACACTAACACTGGATGATGTTAATTCATACTCTTCAATTATGTGTTAATTTATGAATTATCTACAGAGGCAATACATCATATGATTTATATTATAAAGATAATGCAAATCCAAGAAAATAATACAATGGATTGTATTTTTAAGTTCATAAAGGTAATGCAAATCCAAGAATATAATAAAATTTGATTTTATTTTCAAATTCATTTTTTTAAACAATTTCATTTTTCTGTGATTTTGTGATACATTTGAGCTGGATGTGTGCATGTGTACATTTGTACATATAAAGTATGGTTAAAGTTTAGAAACAAAGAGTTATATTTTATGCCAAAGCTGTGCTGACATAAAAAAAAATACTGAACCAATCTCTCCCCTACTTTCTGTCTTCCCATTTGCAAATATACAACAACATGTATCAACAGACCTATCAATTCAGACCCTTAAGAAGGCAAATTTATGAAGAATCATGGCCTTTACTAGAGATTCATATGAATTGATATGATTTTTAGATACATTATTATAATTGCTTCTATTTTTATTAATTGCAATAATGATTTACATAAGTCATGCTATTCTCAAGACAACTTTTATAATGAATTTTATGTCAGAAATACATATTTAATTCCGTTTTGAAATGCTAAATTATAATCATGAAAGAAAACAATTTTTAAATATATTAAAACACAATTTGGCACTGCATGAATATTTTAAAACTTTATATATGAAGTCCTTTATGCATGAAAATTAATATTGTGAATCTAAATAGCAGTAGAATGTGTTGATTTGTGAGTTTTACATACTGAATAAAATTTTGTTGCTTAAGTAGAACCATATAATTTCTCATAGCATTATAATATATGATATTTCTAAACAAAATTATTCAATTATAACATATAAATTTATTCTAATATTACTATTAGAGGGAAATATTTCAATTTATTTAAAAGTTATCATGCATACATTATATTTTCTAAGCTATCTTCAAAATAATCTAGTTTGTTTGACAGTCAAGATTAGTAACTGGAAAGTAATAAATAAAATTCTTAGTGCTTAATATGTAAAATGTGCTTATTAACACTTTTTCAATCATTATAAGTCCAATGATAATATACAATTTTATTTCTAGAGAATGATACTTTAACTATGAAATTACTCAGTATATTATATAACTAACTGAAGAATGAAACAAGCTATCTGAAAATATTTGTAGAAATACATACCTGTACATGTGAAGAATTTAGATTCACCCACACTAAGCTCTACTTTGCTAAGTGAAATTGTCACTTGAAGAAGAGCTGAAAGAAAATATTTGAGTAAAATTAATTTTGCTTTTAAACATAAATGCTAAAATATTAACACATCGTGTTGATATCATATGATCTAAATAGCAATTATTTATCCTCTTATGCTTTTATTACCTATAGAGAAATGAAAGTTTACAAAACACAATCTAACAAATCATACCCATTATATCATTATGCACTTTACAACCAGGGCAAATAAAAGATGTATTAAAGCTCTGTTGAAATGTTGAGAAAATTCATACTCAGACAACTGTTCCATATTCACAGGCTAGGGCTTATGTGTGCTACCAGATTGGGCAACAGCTACAGAAAATTTTTGCTCAAAATTTGGAAACTTGCTTAAAAAGAGTACACCCTACACTGCTATTACAATAATTAAATCTTTAAGTTAAGTACTTTTTGACTAACTACTAAAATATTTCCATGAAAGAAGACAAGCATGTGGAAGAGAGGAGGTACTACATAATGAGGGGGGAATAAACTAATAAACTTTTTCCTTTTTTTTTTTTCCACAAAATAGATAAGTTAATTGAAGTAACTAGAGCAATGGTAATAAAATAAAGATATTCAAAAAAGTTTATTGTCAGATTTGGAATAAAAGAGCTGAATATTCTAACATCAGAAGATAATTAAAATTATGCTTTAACATAAATTAAAAGATTTATGTTTCTAATAATATGTCAAGACAGTGTGACCATGCCCTAAAACACTGTTCCACCATCCTTTGCTCCCAGAAATGCATAGCTAACCTTTTCAGAAAAAGAACTGACTCCAAAAAGACCCTGATGCTGAGAATGATTGAAAGACTGAAGGCAGGAGGAGAAGGGGGTGACGGAGAATGAGATGGTTGGATGGCATCACTGACTGGATGGACATGAGTTTGAACAAACTCCAGCAGTTGGTGATGGACAGGGAAGCCTGGTGTGCTGCAGTCCATGGGGTCCCAAAGAGTCAGACACGACTGAACTGAACTGAACCTTTTCAGGACAGTAATGGTGCTTCAAGGGAAAAAAAAAAAAAAAAAAAAAAATCTGAAATTTAGAGTTCAAGCCTACATTGGGAATTTGTGGGTCATAGTAACTAAAAGGCTCAAAGATTGCAGAGGATGGATCCAAGCTTGCTGAGAAGAGGGGATGCTATAGAACATCACCAAACACTGGACCAGAAAAAGATTCACCCTTAGTGTTAAGAAGGGTATAGAATAAACTAGCCTACTGGCAAAAGAGAATGACAAGGATAGTTGGCTCTTCTGGCCTGTGTAAAGGAAAAATGTTTCTCCTTAAAGAGGTTAACCATGCTTCTACCATATCCTAGATTTGGAATTTTGAAATTGCAAATATATGTTCTTTGGGAAACCCCAAGCTGAAAATTAACTTATAAAGCTGTTTCACATAGGACTCACAGCTACGTGGCAGAAACAAACACAAAATCCCTTCATAATCAGTCCCAACTCCACAAGATTTTCATAAACGAACCTCTCTTCAAATTTAATTCACATTACGACACTATAAAATACATGGTGAAATAAGGTACTGTGAGCACGAATTAGTTGAAATAACCTAGAGGAGAAATTATACCCATGAAATTCCAAAAAAATAAATTAGACTAAGGATGTAACTACCATACCTATGTTGACAATGTTTAAGTAAATAAAATGTGAAATCAAAAATATGAGAAAGGAAGACAATATTTATCAACCAAAACTTGTCATACATGTTATTTAAACTTTTTAAAATAATTCCTTGTACGTCCCATACTTGATTGATGAATCCTTTTTCTGGAAACCTCCCTGAGAAACAGGATGGGCTACATTGCTCTCTTCTCTCCAGTCTTGGCCCTTTTTTATTAATAATTTCATCAACACTCAGAGAGTACATATATGATAGGGGCTCAAAAAGTGTCCTAGTAAGTCTAATATTTCAGAGAGAAACATGTTAAGAATAACAAAGAATTAGAATAGGAAGAAAATTAGAAGAACCAAGGAAGTGTGTTAGTCATTCAGTCAAGTCTGACTCTCTGTGATCCCATGAACTGTAGCTGGCCAGGTTCCTCTGTCCATGGGATTTCCCAGGCAAGAATACTGCAGTGCCATTTCCTTCTTCAAGGGATCTTTCAGACCGTGTTCGAATGCAGGTCTCCTGCATTGCAGGTGGATACTCTACTGTCTGAACCACCAGGGAAGCCCCAAATGAAGGAACAAGAGAGTATCTATTATAAACATTGTCAATTCTAGTGAGAATTGACAGAAGAAGACTTTTTCTTTGTAGAAGTAACTAATCCCCAATGGGGACAATAGAATCAAACTGTAGACAAAGTCAAGGAATTTAAGATTGGCCTCTTAAGAAATTATATCTGTAGAAATGTGTAGAATTTGAGGGGATCCACAATTCTGGACATGGGACTTTACAAACTGGGAAAGGTTTACTCATACTTATGGATAGAAGGGACAGAGGTAGAAAAAAAGGTGATATAGTTGGAATAAAGAAGGGAATTGTGATTTTTCTCATTCTCTTTTTACTATTTATACTTGCTCCTTTAAGATATCATCTTATTTCATGACATCAATTTCCTTTTCTCTTTGGTTCTCCAGTCTATGCTTTCCCATAGTTTAATCCTACAATTTCTAATTCTCAACTCACATTCAATTGAATAGCATATTTTAATTTCAAATTCTCCATGTTCAAAATGAACACTTAACCCTTGCACCACTATGGAGAACAGTGTGGAGATTCCTTAAAAAACTGGAAATAGAACTGCCTTATGATCCAGCAATCGCACTGCTGGGCATACACACTGAGGAAACCAGAAGGGAAAGAGACACGTGTACCCCAATGTTCATCGCAGCACTGTTTATAATAGCCAAGACATGGAAGCAACCTAGATGTCCATCAGCAGATGAATGGATAAGAAAGCTGGTACATATACACAATGGAGTATTACTCAGCCATTAAAAAGAATACATTTGAATCAGTTCTAATGAGGTGGATGAAACTGGAGCCTATTATACAGAGTGAAGTAAGCCAGAAGGAAAAACATAAATACAGTATTCTAATGCATATATATATGGAATTTAGAAAGATGGTAACAATAACCCGGTGTACGAGACAGCAAAAGAGACACTGATGTATAGAACAGTCTTATGGACTCTGTGGGAGAGGGAGAGGGTGGGAAGATTTGGGAGAATGGCAATGAAACATGTAAAATATCATGTAGGAAACGAGTTGCCAGTCCAGGTTCGATGCATGATGCTGGATGCTTGGGGCTGGTGCACTGGGACGGCCCAGAGGGATGGTATGGGGAGGGAGGAGGGAGGAGGGTTCGGGATGGGGAACACATGTATACCTGTGGCGGATTCATTTTGATATTTGGCAAAACTAATACAATTATGTAAAGTTTAAAAATAAAATAAAATTGGAAGAAAAAAAAATTGCTAACTGTTTACTATTCAATTTTTGGTCATTACCAATCAATTGTAAAGTCTTGGATATATAACCTCTGAAATATTACTTGTATGCATTCTTATTTCCAACACTGTTTCCCTAATGCATGCACTCACTTATTTGTAACCTGAGATATTTCTTCTAATCTGAGAGAGTGATGTATCAAATTCTGTATGTCTTTTTCTGACTTAATATCTCTTCAGTGTTTCTCCCCATGAGAATATTTCTCAGGTTGCTGCAAGCGTATATTTCAAAAAAAATTAATTTTACCTGCCTACTCAAAAATCTCCAAATTGCATTTGTTTTATTCAGTTAATTAGTTATTGTGTACATTTTAATTGAAAGAAAACTAACTTTTCCAAGTTTATTTCCAATTGTTCCTTAATACTTTTGCAGCTGTAGACAACTACAATTAATCATCCTCCACTTCCCCACTGACTCACACTTCCTCACCAATGTGCTTTTGTGCAAACTATTGCCTTTGCCATCTCCCTTTCTCTAACCTCCACATGGCTGGCTACATTCTATCTTCAAAATAAAACTAAAGGATCAATAACTTTTCAAAATATTCTTGGATAGTTCCATTTATAACATCAACAAATAAATGTCTTTGATCCAGAGGCATGTTCACTAAACAAATAAAATGTATATTGTTGATAATGATGTGTGTGTTGGAGAAGACTCTTGAGAGTCCCTTGAACTGCAAGGGGATCCAACCAGTCCATCCTAAAGGACATCAGTCCTGGGTGTTCACTGGAAGGACTGATGTTGAAGCTGAAACTCCAATACTTTGGCCACCTCATGCAAAGAGCTAACTCATTGGAAAAGACCCTGATGCTGGGAAAGATTGAAGGCAGGAGGAGAAGGGGACAACAGAGGATGAGATGGCTGGATGGCATCACCAACTCGATGGACACGGATCTGGGTGGACTCTGGGAGTTGGTGATGGACAGAGATGCCTGGCGTGCTGCGGTTCATATGGTCACAAAGAGTCGGACACGACTGAGTGACTGAACTGAACTTAACTGATTATGTATGTTACTTGCTCAGTTGTGTCTGACTGTTTGTGACCCCAAGGATTGTAGCCATCCAGGCTCCTCTGTCCATGGGATTTTCCAAGGAAGAATATTGGAGTGGGTTGCCATTTCCTCCTCCAGGGGATCTTCCCAACCCAGGGATCAAATCCCCATCTCCTGTGTCTCTTGTATTGCAGGCAGATTCTTTACCCACTGAGCCATCAAGGAACCCTTCTCTACTATATTTAAATGTAAATTTCTAGAAGGGAAAGCTCATCACCCTCACTTATATTTCTCCTAAACTGATAATACATATAAATGCATGGCAGAATAATGAAAAAACACTTTACCGAGAGTTTATCGTACACTGGGTACAGAACACTGACAGTACTGACAATATCAAATTTTGGAATCACCTCACCGACTTAAATAAAGTTTAAAGATACTAGAACTTTTGAGAAATATCTGCCAATTCTTACTTAAGCAATTCCCAGTTTGACCTTTTGTAGTTTACAGAAAAGACAAAACTTGAAAGATGCAGCCATTTTAAAAGCCAAACACATGTAGGCATTTAAAAAGTTCTGAACAATTTTACACAGATTTGCTAATGGGTATAATAAATAACATATTCATTGCAATAAAATGAAATTAATCTTGAAATTGATTAGTTAATTTTTATTAAAACACTTGGTTAATTTTCATTCCATACAAACTATCAATTCATCCATTAATCAAGACCATATTTTTATGAACATTTTGGTGACTGGGCACATTGGCTATAAATCGGGGATTAAAAGTATATAGTAAAAAGACAACACATAATTCTCTAGTTTAATACATTTCCCAAAGGCTAGATTTACTCTATTGACCCCCACAGATATATTAAAATGTGCAGATTAGGAAAAAAAAAAAAAAAAGAACTAAAATTTAAGGTCATGCCTTAATCTTTGCTCTAGAGATTCAACATCATTTACCATTCTTGACTTTTGGTTACCTCCCCCAGAGGAAGATACATATGGTACAAAATGGCCTCCCCCAGAGTCTTTGCACCTAAATGCCAGAAGAAAGTGAAATAATCTTCTAATGACAATGTTGTGTTCAGAAAAAACTGGTCAGGATTGATATATTTATACCTATCCAGTTAACTTCACCTTCATTTCTGATATTTAAATTTAGGCATTAAAAATAAATAAATAATGAGAGTTGACAGTGAAATGGGGCCTTTATATCATTCAGAAAAAAATTAAATATTTCAAATTAAAATATCTGTTTAGGGTTGGGTGGAATTTGAGTAATAAAATGGCATTCACTGATGCTGAAAAATCCAATCTTGATATTTTACTCTTCTTATATTGGGAATAGATATAATACCTTTGAAGAAATTGATAAGGGTATAATGTTACATAGATTGATTCACTTGATATAAGCAACATTGATTAAATGATAGAATTACTTAAAAGCCAAACAATCAATCATAATTTTGTATTAAAATTGGTATTGGATAGTCAAAATGCCAGTATATTCACATGAGAGTCTCATTTAAAGTAAGAAAACATTTTACACTCACAGCCTGGATAATGCATTCATGACAAATATATCTTTTTTGAACTACCCTCAAATAAAGAAATGCAGTACTATCTTAAATATAGAATTAGGTAAACTAAAAATTATTTACCAAAATAAGTAAGTATTTATTGAATACATGCATTTTGAAAATCATTCTTTTAAGATGCTATGGTACATAAAATAATGTCATAGTTTCTAATGTCAAAGTATTTCTACTTTATTTGGTAAGGCAAAAATACTACATAAAAAGAAGAATGATAAAACAAGATGATGTGTATCAATTATGGCCATTATGACATTTATGGTCAAGAAGGCTGCATAGAGGACAATAAAACTTGAGGGAAAAAGCTGGAGTAGATATTGTAATAGCAGGACAGAAAGAGGATAGCCACTGCAAGAAATACATGTTGGTGGACATTCCAGTTAAGGCAAAAATGTTCAAGTGATATTCAGGGAATAATTGCTGTTTTTGTTGTTCAGTTGCTAAGTTGTGTCCCACTCTTTGTGCCCCATGGGCTGCAGCATACCAGCCTTCCCTGTCCTTCACTATTTCCTGGAGTTTGTTCAAATTCATTTCCATTGTGTTGGAGATGCTATCCAACCATCTCATCTTCTGTTGCCTCTTTCTCCTCTTTCCCTAAATCTTTCCCAGCATCAGTGTCTTTCCAAATAGTAGATCAATATAGATGAAGTTGATCTCATGTAGAATTATGGTCAAGAATTATGGTCATATATTATAATTAGAGAAATAGTTTTTAAAGTACATTGGAGGATCTCAAAAGTCATGGCAAAATTTCTGGACTTATATTTGTGTCATTATTTGTAAATGGAAACAAAATTGGCATTTAGTAAAGATTAGTCAGAAGATAGAATAAATGACAACTGAATTTCAGGGAAAAGCACTTTAGGGTATATTATGATGAGTATTGGGCTGGCTATTGGCAAAGAACATAGAAAGGTAGGAAAGGATGGAACAACAAAGAAGTCAAAATAAGAATTACTCTAGATCAAATAGAACATTACTGAAAATGGAAAAATGTAAAAAATGTTAAGGTTTTCTACTTCAGTGAAACAAGCATCAACAACATAAAAAAGAATTTCAGGAGAAGAACTAATGGAGGGGAAAATATAGAGAAATAATTTTTATGATAAATGAAAATTACTCCTCAAAATAGAACCTAGACAACATTTTAGCAAAAAATAATGCTATCATAACAAAGTTTAAGTTAATATTTGCAATTTAAGTAAGCATGCATATTAAATAGCAGATTTTCAAAGGAGATTTTCTTAATTTACAGAAGTAAAATATAATGAAGTCATTGGCATTTCTAAGATCCATCAAGGGACCAAGAGAGCCCATTGAAATTTGATATAATATTTAACAGTGACATTTAAAATGGCCAGTTTATCACCTGCAGAAATTTTAAAACTGACAATTTAATTACTCTCCCACATGCCTGACACAAAGCACAGTTGGATCCACTCAAAATTCTAACAGACAGGTGCAGATAACTTAAGGCACTGATTTATCTTAGTAGGATGACTTGTATCATTTTTCAAGCAAGCAATTTTTACCCCAGGCTTTCACATCAAGGGGCTTCCCTCATAGCTCAATTTGTAAAGAATCCTCCTGCAATGCAGGATACCCTAGTTTGATTACTGGATTGGGAAGATCCACTGGAGAAGGAATAGGCTATCCACTCCAGTATTCTTGGGCTTCCCTTGTGGCTTAGCTGGTAAGAATCCGCCTACAGTGTGGGAAACCTGGGTTCAGTCCCTGGGTTGGGAAGATCCCCTGGAAAAGGGAAAGGCTACCCACTGCAGTATTCTGGCCTGGAGAATCCATGGACTTAGTCCATGGAGTAGCAAAGAATCAGACACGACTGAGCAAATTTCACTTTCACTTTCCACATCAAGGGACTTAACAGAACTAAGATATCTAATAACTATAAAATCTTTCAAAGAGTCTTATTCATAGAAGGAACTTTTAAATTATTGATGAAATCAAATGAATATGATTTCCTCATTTTTTCATTAAAAACATTTTTAAATTGTACCCACTTAGAGCATTATGCCTGTAACTTATTAATTATTCACTTTTTATTATTGAATTTTCATGTCAATATATTAAAGCCATCTATGTATGATCTTGTTTATTCACTTAAATTGCTACATTGTTTGTGAAAACTCAGAACTTTTGGAACACTTAAAAGAGAAATATTCTATCATCAAACATTTTAGGAATTTTGATGGCTGTGAACATTTGATCAAAACTATTTTTTTAATAAATGTTTCCACCTAAGTTTACCAAGACAAAGTAAACATTTTAGTGTAATTCCTTTCCATCACTGTGCTTTTTTCATATTTGAGCTCAACTGTCTTCAATATTCCCATATTAATTTAGAAAAACAAATATCTCAGTTAGATCATGTGGGTCCTTTAAGAGCAACTGGTCAACCTGCTTAATGATTCTTTTTCTATTGACTTCTTCCTGTTAAGCTATAGACACTACAGTTTCCATTCTAAAAATAATAATAATAATAAATGAAAAAAATAAAATAAGACAGTCAAACAATATAAAAAGAAAAGATTACTATGGTATATTCTACTTTGTTTCATTATATTAATTTTCCAAGAAAGGGAGCCTACTGAAGACTCTTAAGAGTCTTCTCCAACACCACAGTTCAAAAGAATTGATGCTTTCGAACTGTGGTGTTGGAAAAGACTCTTGAGAGTCCCTTGGACTGCAAGGAGATCCAACCAGTCTACCTAGAGGAGATCAGTACTAAGTGTTCATTGGAAGGACTGATGTTGAAGCTGAAACTCCAATATTTTGGCCACCTGATGCGAAGAGATGAATCATTGGAAAAGATGCTGGGAAAGATTGAGGGCAGGAGGAGAAGGGGACGACATAGGATGAGATGGCTGGATGGCATCACCGACTCAATGGACATGGGTTTAGGTAGACTCTGAAGTTGGTGATGGACAGGGAGGCCTGGCCTGTTGCGGTTTATGGGGTCGCAAAGAGTCAGACATGACTGAGAGACTGAACTGAACTGAACTGTAAGTTTTGCTATTTTTATCTACTGAATCTATTTTGCCAGAAAAAAAGGAAGAAAAAAAAAAAATAACAGAGATATCCAAGGTTCTCTTATCCTTGCCTCTTGTTAACAGAAAACTGAACAAGTTCAACTCACTTCCCTTAATTATCTCCCAAATCTGCTTCTGTTTTGCATCCTCATTGCTTTAGTTTTAATGTCTCACCACTGCTAGCTTAGTCTAGTGAGTGGTCTGCAGCTACATTCCAGATTGCAATGGTTGTTTTTATTTGATTCTGGCCCCATCCCTGAAAATCCTGATTCAGTATATCTGGTGTAGGGCCTAAGATTTTCTATATTAAGTAGCTTCCAGGTGCTTACCATTGTTATGTCAAATGTAGGTCCAAATCCAAAACCACTGACCTCAATTAGGAACTTGCTTATAATATAGGATATTCAATTTTATCTCATACTGAATGAACCATAATCTATAAAATGAGAAGACTGTTCCATGTGTACATTAAGATGTGGTCAATACTGGATTGTGAAAATCCAACATGTTTAATCTTTCTGTTGAGTAGGATAAAATCCACACTCTTTCACACTTGTCATGTAAGATATTTAACAAGCTGGACATGATCTAATTTTATTCAATTTTATTTCTGACAGTTTCCAAGTATAGGATCAAATCCAAATCAAAACAAAACACACACAATAGGCAACTATCAAGAAATTTTGTAAATAGGGTCTATTTTCCTATTTATATATTTCTTTCTGAATTATTCTTCTTATTCAATAGAGCCCTTCTCCTTTGTAATAGTGCAATCTTATTACTTTCCATCAAAACCTTATTTGAGTGCTACTCCAGGAGCAAATCAAACTCTTCATTGCCTGCTCAAATCCTATAGTATTACCTCTTAGAGCACCTAAAATAGTATACTGGAATGTATTAATAAGATTTCATAATTATTAGTAAGTATAAATTCTTCATATGCAATTATATAAATATAACTTGAACAAGAGACTATAAAAACACTGTATTCCCTTATAACAAAGACTTTATATTCCCTTATTCAAGTTAACTTATTGCTATTTTATTTAAAATGAATATAAAACCAAGGAAGGCTGTTGTGAGTTTCTGTACCATTCCCCAGCAGCAATTAACATATACTCAATTTTTTTTTCATACATCTATTTCTCCACTGGACTATATGTCACAAGAGAAATCCATTGCAATTACTGGGAAATAAAAATAGAAACTGTGTAATTAAGTCTGACTTTTTTCTCTTTGTGTTTTAGTCTAGTTTCACCTGCTCATATGATGCCCTTTGTAGAGGTCACGCACCTGGCACTTCAGATAGGAATTCCTAGTGTGAAGTTTCTGCACCCAACACTTTAGCTTCAATGATCCTGTGTGGTAATGTTGCCCCCAACACTTTGATCTGGAATGCCCTGAGCAACATAGGTGTTCCCAATAGACAAGAACACCACTCTTCCCCTCTGATGACAAGAATCCTATAAAGCATCCCTGATAATGAACTTTTGGGAACAGTGTATACTTTAAAGCAGGAGTCCTCAACCCACAGCCTTTTAGGAACCAAGCCACACAGCAGGAACTGACTGGTATGGAAATAAGTAAAGCTTCATCTTGCACTCTCCATCATTCCCCCATGGCTCACACTACTGCCTGAACCACACACCTACCATCAGTGAAAAAATTATCTTCCATGAAACCAGTCCATGGAGCTAAAAATATTAGGAAACATTGCTCTAGAGCAGGAGCTCGTATGTCTGTATTCTCTGATCAAAGAATAAAGCTTTCCTTTGCTTCTGAACAAAACTTGGTCTCTTCTATTGGCACAAGCAACATCAGGAAGAAGGAACTCTTGCTGGGGACAACTCATTGGAGGTTTGGGGGAGAGGATTGGTAACAAATTTTTGATGACCCAGGTGGGACTGACTGTGGTTCTTCTCCCTGCACCCACCCTCTAGACTCCAGACATGCTCAGGCCTCAGAGGGAGGATGGCTAAAGCTTTGGCACTTGGATTCCTCCTATTTTGGTCACTGAAGAATCCATTAATAGCTTAGTACTGGTTCCAAATTTCCCAAACCAGCAATCTTACTTGTGTCAAATCCTATAGCATTTGTGTGCCAACAAATCACTCTAACTCTTCCCTCAGTAGTTAGATTTCTAAATTATATCATTTTACAATCAGAACCACAATGTCAAAGACAAAAGAAATGGGATAACATTCCTTGTCTAATTTCTTTATGCATTCTTATATAAGAATGCAGGCCTTTAAAAGGGACATGGTCCCTTCTCCATTGAGATGATAGCAAAGAGACTAAGCCTCTACCAGTCCTTGAACTGCCCCCTGATGACTTTCTGGTATGAAAGGAGTTCCTTTCATACCAGCCCCCTTCTCCCAGAATGCAGTCCAGAAAGTACATGAAGTAGGAATAATTATCAGCCAGTGTCCAACAACCTAAGGAAAATATTCCCTTTAAGGTAGGTCCCTGATAGAGAAGGGCTCATCCACATACGTACCCCATTTACCACTTCTGATTTGTATACCCAGAAAAGTCATATTGAGGGGTTGAGGGAAGAAAAGCATATCTGCATCTGATTAGAGGAAACTTTCATACCCATGACCCCACCTGGGTTGAGATTCAGAGCCTCCTAAATGCACGCCTAACAGGGGAAGAAAAGGTCATAACATTTTGAAAAGCCCAAAGGGAAACAGATAAAGTGAACAGAAACAATAAAGGCCATGCCACTTACAGACCAGTGAATCAAGCAGTCCCAGATAACAAACCCAACTGGGACCACCTAGACAATGGATAAAGGGGTAGAAGATAGAGGCTGGCCTATTACGAAGACACTGTCCAAAGGGAACCTAGGCAGCGGGGAAAAAAACAGTTAATCGGAAAAAGAAAAAGGAAATCAATCAGGAGCCAGTGGAAAACCCTTCAGTATTCTTAGAAAGCTCAAGAAATGCCTCTGAATCTATACTACTGACCCTTAGTCATTGGAAGGGAATGCAATCCCGAAGTCCTACTTTATTTCCAAAATATTAAAGACAAACTTCAGAAACGAAATACAATCAGACACTCCTATCTTTCGCCTGGTAGGGGTTGCCTACCAAGTGCTTAACAGCTGAGATATAGAGGAGAAAATGTCAGAGGATAAAAATTAGAGGCAAGTCTGCCTACTGGCAGTTGATGGTTGGCACAGGAATCTGAACTAACCACCCACAGAGACTCTCATCTACAGTGCTGCTGTTGCTAAGTTGCTTCAGTTGTGTCCGACTCTGTGAGACCACACAGAGGGCTTCCTACCAGGCTCTGCCATCCCTGGGATTCTCCAGGCAAGAACACTAGAGTGGGTTGCCATTTCCTTCTCCAATGCATGAAAGTGAAAAGTGAAAGTAAAGTTACTCAGTCATGTCCGACTCTTAGTGACCTCATGGACTGCAGCCTACCAGGCTCCTCCATCCATGGGATTTTCCAGGCAAGAGTGCTGGAGTGGGGTGTCATTGCCTTCTCCATATCTACAGTGAGTGACCCTCAATTCCCATCAAGGAATAGCCAGTCAAGGAAACTAGGACCCAATCAGAGTGTCACATGTAAACAAGAGGGATACTGGAAGGAAGAATTCCCTCATCACCCCCACAGGGGGATGGAAGCAGCAGATTCTACCACTATCCTTAAAGTCATATACGCCATGTGCTTAGTCATTTCCAGCTCTTTGTGACCCCCATGGACTGTCACCTGCCAGGATCCTCTGTCCACTGAATTTTCCAGGCAAGAATACTGGAGTGGATTGCCATTTCCTACTCCAGGGAATCTTCCCTGCGAGTGATCAAACCAGAGTCTCCTGGATCTCCTGCATTGCAGGTGGATTCTTTACCTGCCGAACCATCAGAGAAACCCCAAAGTAAGATGGTCCTCAAAGTCAGATGGTCCAAATAGACGGAGAATAATTAGACCAGGAGGCTCCTGAGTTAGCACTCCAATGACCCCCAAAGAGCCCAGAATGACATTGGACATAGGGAGAAAACCAGTCAAATTCTTAGTCAACTTAGTCAACACTGGTGCCACTTACTTGGTTATGAACAACAGATCAGACAAACTGTCACAAGAGTTGTGAGCCATTAGGAAGCAAATTAGATGAACACATTCTCACTCATTCCTTCCCATATGTTCCCTAATGCCCTATACCCCTGCTAGAAGGAATATATTATATACATTGGAAGCTAATATTCACCTATTGGGAGATAAACTAAAGATTGGTGTTCCCCTAGACATGTGACACAAGATGATAATGTTAATGGCCGAGGACAAACCTCCCAGGACAAAGCAAGTTGATCTCACAGGAGTAAACCCCAAAGTGTGGGTCTAGGGATAGGTAGGAAGAGCTATGGAAGCTCTTGTGATAGTCCATGGAGTATCTCTATGATAGTCTATTTAAAACCTGGACATATAACCCAAGAGAAAACAGTAAACTGTCCATTGAGAGGCTTTACTAATCACTGCCCCTGTTATACAGGGCCTAACTGACCAGGGTCTTATTACACCATGCCAATCATCCAATAAAACCCTCATCTGCCCCACAGAGAAACCCAATGGGGTATACTGGATGATACAGGACCACAGGGCAGTCAGTTAAGCTACCAAAATATACCTTCAATAGTTCCCAATCAGTATACCCTGCTGGCCACTCTACTGTCCACCAGGACCTGGTGTTCTGTATTAAATTTAAAATATGCCTTCTTCTATATTTAATTAACAATACTGTTGGAAAGTTCTGCCACAAAGGTTCAAAAACTCACTCACTGTCTTTGAGGAAATTTTTAGCTAAAGATGACCTAAAACTGAGTTCCCTCACCCAGTATGTAGATGAAATTATGATCGTCAATCTCACTAAGGAGATCTCTGATGAAAATGCTGTAACTGCTCTGAACTACCTAGTTAATGAAGGACATAGGGTGGCCAAGAAAAAGACCCAAACACCACAAACTAGGATGATCCACGAAGGTTTCATTCTCACAGAAGGTCAGAGAAGCCTAACCCAAGAAAGGAAGGAATGGATTTTCAGGCTCACCCATCCTAAAGCTAGCAGGCAGGATTTCCAGGGGATGGCTGCGTTTTGACACATCTGGAACCCTAACTATGATCTAATAGTTAGGTCTCTATAGGAAAAGTTGAAAGGAAAGGACGATGATCCTTTTTGAATGAAATTCCAAATGTGAAAGGACCTTTCAAGAATTAAAAAAAAAAAAAAAAAAAAAAGCCATTACTTCAGTTATTGTGCACATCAAAACTAAAATGAGGTATCATTTCCCATCGTCAGGATGACCATCATCACAAAGATCTACAAACAATAAATGCTGGAGAGGGTGTGGAGAAAAGGGAACCCCCTCACACTGTTGGTAGGAATTTAAATTGATCCAACCACTATGGAGAACACTATGGAGGTTCCTTACAAACACTAAGAATTAAACTAACATATGACCCAGCAACCCCACTACTGGGCAAATATCTTGAGAAATTCACAATTAAAAAAGAAACATGTACCCCAATGTTCACTGCAGCACTATTTACAATAGCTAGGGCATAGAATCAACATAGATATCCATTGACAGATGAACAGATAAATAAGATGTGGTACAGATAAATAAGACGTGGTTCATATACACCATTACTCAGCCATAAAAAGGAAGGAAACTGGGTCATTTGTAGTGATGTGGATAAACCCAGTATCTGACATACATAGTGAAGTAGGTCAGAAAGACAACAACAAATATCATGCATATTAATACCTGTATTTGAAATTTAGAAAAACAGTACTGGTGAACCTATTTGCAGGACAGGAACAGAGACACAGATGGAGAGAATGGACCTGTGGACATGGCAGAAAGGAAAGGGAGCAGCGTCAACATATCTATACTACTATGTGTAAAATATATAGCTAGTCAGAAGTTGATGTATAGTACAGGGAGCTCAGTTCAGTGCTCTAGGAGAATCTAAGGGGTGGGACGGGTGTGGGGTGGGAGGGAGGCTCAAGAGGGAAGCGATATATGTACACGTATAGCAGATTCACATTGTTATTTGGCAGAAACTAATATAACATTGTAAAGCAATTATAATACAATTAAGAAAAAACTAAACGAATTTAAAAGCCATTACTTCAGGTCCCTTCCCTGGCCCTCCCATATTTAGCTAAATCCTTTGACAAAAAAAATCACCAAAATGTGACCAGGAAAATCGAGCCCCAGCAGTGAACCTCCATGTCAGGGCACTCTTCTCTATAGGCAAAGGTCATAAATATATTCATTTTTAGGAAAAAAAAAATTGGCATCTGACCATTACTCTAGCTAATATTTGGGCCATGAACCCAAAATTGTCTGATGAACTTTGTCTCCAAAAAGTTAGACAAATGGTGGTTACTCACGAATACAAACATCTAGGGCTGAGGGCTGCTGACAATGAAACCATCAAATGGCACCTGGGGAGAAATTTCATTCCTATACCTGGTGTTATGACGACCCCTGAAATCAACAGGGAACAGTTACAGAAGAGGGACTTTCATCCCTTAAGAATGAGGAACAGGACAAAAGACAGACGGGATGTGTCCGTGGAAAAGCCCATTAATTCCCAGAGAATAAAAACAGAATCTGGGTAATAAAATCAAGTCTAACCTTTCTTTCTCTCTCTCTTTTTTTTTTTTTTTTTTTTCCTTTGTGCTTAGTCATAGTTTCTCTTGCTTAAAGTGTGTTGCATGCAGAGACCTCGCCCCTCGCCTTTCAGACCAGAGTTCCTTCTGCTATAGGGACTGACATCTCAGCTTAGGAACCAGATTTAGAACCTGCGCAGACGTTCAATCCAAGATGGCGGCAGCGGGTTTTGTATAAGTACTCTGTGCCTGGCACTATGATCTGGGGTCTGAGCTGTCCGCAGTTAAACTGGCCTCTGGGGAATTCCGTCCCCTCCCTTCACTGGTGAGATCTCTACAAAGCAGCCCCACACACAGCCTGTCTGGAGAGCCAGTGCTCTAGTGTGCTAAGTGCTTGCTAAGTCGCTTCAGTAGTGTCTGACTCTATGCGACCCTAGGCACCATAGCCCGCCAGGCTCCTCTGTCCATGGGATTGTCCAGGCAAGAATTCTGGAGTGGGTTGCCATGCCCTCCTCCAGGGGATCCAGCCTGTGTCTCTTAAGTCTCCTGTATTGGCAGGAAGGTTCTTTACCACTGGTGCCACGCGGGAAGCCCCAGATTCTCTAAATCAGGTATCTAATGTCTGATGCTCTGAAGTGGAGGTGATGTAATAACAGAAATAGAGTGCGCAGTAAATGTAACACACTTGAGTCACCCTGAATACATACCCCTCGACCCTGTCTGTGGAAAAATTTTCTTCCACAAAATCAGCCCCTAGTGCCAAAAACACTGGGGAGAGCTTCTCCAGAGCACAAGTTCACACCACTCCATTCTCTGATCAGAGAATAAAATGCTCTCCTTTACATCTGAACCAAAATCAGTCTTCTAGTGGGGCAGGTTGGAGAAGGCAATGGCACCCCACTCCAGTACCCTTGCCTGGAAAATCCCATGGGCGGAGGAGCCTGGTAGGCTGCAGTCCATGAGGTCGCTAACAGTCGGACACGACTAAGCGACTTCACATTCAGTTTTCACTTTCATGCATTGGAGAAGGAAATGGCAACCCACTGCAGTGTTCTTGCTTGCAGAATCCCAGGGATAGCGGAGCCTGGTGGGCTGCCATCTATGGGGTCGCACAGAGTCGGACACTACTGAAGCGACTTGGCAGCAGCAGCAGCAGCAACAGCAGCAGTGGGGCAAGTAACACGAGGCAGAAAGAGCCTTGTCGGGCACTGACTTGGGAGAGTGGGTAACATATATACTCTCAGAAAAAGAAAACATGTCTTATCCATCTTTGTCCATCCACCCAGCATAGGATCTGGAAGACAGTCCATGCTTAAAATACGTGTGCATAAATGAAGTGATACCATGGCAAACAAACGAAGAACAATGAGAAATTTCTTATTCATATCACTCCATGAATGTTTATGTTGCTTAAATCCAATAAAGAGCAGCTTTAAGTTCGTTTTATTCTCAGTAGTCTATTTTATTTTTGAGAATGTATATCTTGCTAAATTTATTTTTAAAATTTGCATATATTAGATTAGAGATATACTAAGTGACTTTAGAGTAAAAAGTTCTGCTACCATGCATTGTTCAATAATGCATTGTTCATGCATTGTTTGCTTCAAATTCAAACACACTTTTCACATATAAACATAAAAATGTATAAAATATCATCCAAATGACTGCTACTCAAAAACTAACACATGTTCAAAAGAGGCTATGTGAATGAAAATAAAGGACAAATGTGGTAAAAAGAAAGAAGCAACTAAAATTGAAGATGAGAAGTGCTGTACAAATATGTCAAAGAATGATGAGCTTGGGAAGACCAAAATGGTGGGGCAAAATATTTATGATCAATACAGTCTCACCTGTCACTGGACCATAGCACTGGATGAAAATCAATTACCTACATATTGAGAAT
Organism: Bos mutus; assembly: GCF_027580195.1. NCBI lineage: Eukaryota > Metazoa > Chordata > Mammalia > Artiodactyla > Bovidae > Bos > Bos mutus. Next base: position 14,408,529 of record NC_091617.1, read on the forward strand.
CTCCCACATGTCAAGAACTTTAAAACCTGGGCTTACTAAGAAATTAAAGCGAGTACATAATAAAAGGAAAAGTGAAGGGAAGTTTATGCTGATTTGAATATAATTTTGTTTTGAAAACCAAAAAAAAATCATTTTTTCTTAAAGTACATTGTTTGGAATTAAATAGCATGCAATAAGTTAGGAAGGAGATACAGAATTTAAAAGTCCAAACTTAATTTAAATAATTTTATTGCATAGAAATGCTCAGCAAAATAATGTATTAATAAAAATAGAATAACTGAACATGACACTTTAACAATTATAACACAGGAAGCAATAAGACCACTTGTCCCATATTTTAAAATCAGTCCTTTTCATTAATCATTTAAAGTAAATGAACATAGAAAATATCCCTTTATGTCAATCAGCCTGGAGGATGTTCTCTGAATGATGAGTGAAGCAATTCGTGCTCACACGGTAGTGGGGCCTGCAGTCCATAGTAAGACCAGGAAGAGCTCACTCATCACTTATTTTGAGTTGTGACACTTAATTAAAACTAAAATATTGTGAAGTGGTAGTTAAGTCCAAGTTCTACATCCAATTCAAGTTTATTTCAAAAGACACCACTTAGACATGTAAGTTATTAGCTTCCTGATGAAACCAGCAAAGAACATTAGGCAAATTTTGAATCACTGCTAACATTATGCATTAATAAATTAAATTATGGGAGAGTGTTTGCATTGGAATTAGTTCCTATGTCTCTGGATGCCTAAATAAGGGCTTTGTCTACTCCAAGCATGTGGAGTTTCTCCCCAGTTTAAGGCTAGTTTAAATCTTATTTATAAGCCTGACAAATGAGAATTCAAACATCTGTTATACAGCAGTTCAGCCAGAATATTTTGCCTCCCTGAGTGATACTATAGCAAGAGCTATTCAAAACTTACCTTGCTTGCCAGCCTACCTTGATATACATTGTCAGAAAATATGAAACCCATCAGCCTATTGCAAATGCTACTATGAAATAGTGCAGAAAAAAGAAAAACAAAAACACACCTTCCTCAGTTTTATGAACAAAAAATGTTTTAAAGCAGAAGCACTAAAATGAGAAGCCAATGAAAGCTGTCACCCTTAATGTGAGAGGATACTAATTTCCTCTGTGTAGTGCAAATCATAAAACTCCTAGAACATGTGCACATTATGTAATAAGAGTCCAAAATATTTCTATACACTTCTTTGAAGTAACCAATTTTTGAAAAAAAAAAAAAGAAAAAACAGTACAAGGCATGAGCCATATTTTTGTTTTTTAAATTTTCAATAGCACCTGGTAACAATGAATTACAAGAATAAGATTGATGTTTATAATTCAAAGATATATACAATGATTTATTCATTGAGTTGTTCACTCAGTAAACATGTATGGAAATACTGAGTCGATTTGCTTGAACACATACATAAAGTTTGCTCTTATATAACTACATTGATAATATTTCACAAGGCTGAAAAATTTCCACTTTCATGAAATAAGAGGTTGATATATTTAAAAAGCCAACAGCAGTCCTATTTCTTAGGCTTCCAAGTCCGTTGTAGCATAACTATATTTTATGGCCAGGGGCATTTATACTTAGCTTAATACTAAATATTACAAAAAAAGCATATTTTACAAAAGATGTATATATAGAGATATGAAGGTATACTAGAGAAATTTTAAAAGGAAAAATTAGTTTTGATGTTAAATATAGATAAGCTCTTTCTTCCCCCAGTAAAAGCATTTTAGGATCTCAGAATCTTATATTATTATATCCTGAAGGTGCCTATGGTATTTATATTACAGCAATCCCAGGTTATAGGTGAGAAGAGGAGCCAGAAGGTTTATGTGTTTCTGATCTTCAGGATAATTTAGAGGTGGATCTATGCTTTGACGACTAATTTCAAGGCTGAACTCACCTGGGATCGAACCTGGGTCTCCCACACTGCAGGTAAACCTTTACCATCTGACCCACCAGGGAAGCCCATGCATGCTACGTTGCATCAGTCATATCTCAACTCTGTGCGACCCTATGGACTATAATCTGCCAGGCTCCTCTGTCTGTGGGATTCTCCACACGAGAGTATTGGAGTGGGTTGCCATGCCCTCCTCCATGGGATCTTCCTGACCCAAGAATAGAACCTGCACCTCTTATGTCTCCTGCATTGGCAGTTGGGTTCTTTACCACTAGTGCCATCTGATTTTAGATCTCCAAAATTCTTGTGCTATTCTGTTGAAGAATTTGAGGGTAGGAGCAGGTTGGTTGCCTCTTCAGAATGGAGGAAAAGAATCAGGGAGAGGAAGGATAAGATAACTTACCCCTTCTCCCACATTTCTGAGTGAATCAGAAGAGAGAAAATTTTGGACTTGCCAGGATGCATAGTTTTATAGCATGATTTCCTAGCTTGGGATAAAATAATAGACAGAGATGTTCCACAAATTGAAAGGAAGGCTGAAATCAGAGACATTAGAGCTCACAATTATGTATGCCCTGTGTGTGAGAGGAAAGGGACTCTACAGAAAGAAGTTATACATCAACCTTAGACAGCAAAGGAAAAAAAAAAAAAAAAAAAATCAGTAAGGCACAGTCAGTACAAAAGAGAACCAGAGTTAGTATTACCCTTTTGTCCCTGACTCCTGTGTGTTGTGGGAAGGTGTAACACCCAGAAACCCACACATCTTATGAAACAGAAAGTAGCTTTGGCCATTAGGCTTGCTGTGGGGGCTCCCTGATGAGAGGTAAATCCAGGAGTAGGATAGAAAATGTAGATTAAATCTGAGAAGTCAATAGTACCAACAGCACCTGAGGTGGCGAAGAGGCAGCATGAGAGAAGCCGTTGTCCCTGACCAAGTCATGAGTACAAACCACATACTTGCCAGCTATTTATTTTAAGATACCAGTTCAAGAGGTCAGGAACCCAAAACAATAACAAAACTAAAAAACGACAAAAAATAAACCAGAAAACAACAAAACACCAAAACACTCAACTCCTCAAAAAGTAAAATAAATAAAAAAACCTGTAACTGAAGCCAAGACCAGAAGATAAGCATGTACCATAGCAGTCTCCACCCAACAGTGATATCTATGCATGCTCACTTGCTCAGTCACGTCCAACTCTGCGATCCCATGGACTATAGCCTGCCTGGCTCCTCTGTCCATGGGATTTTCCAGGCAAGAATATTGGAGTGGGTGCCATTTCCTTCTTCAGAGGATTTTCCTGACCCAGGGATCGAATTCACATCTTCTGCATCTCCTGCATTGGCAGGCAGATTCTTTACCACTGAACCATGTGGGAAGCCCAACAATGATAACTGACATGCTAAAATTTCCAGTCCTGCCAGAAAGCATTAAACTTTGTGGATGTATGCACAAAAAATACAATAATTTCTGGAGCTCGTTTCCATAATAATCTATTTCTCTGGTGAATGGTAGGAATCTTGGTACCCCTCAAATTGGTATAAAATTTGAAGTTTTATTTTTATGAAAAAAAGAAATCTACTGCTCCAGTCACTATATGCAGAAAACTGTGGACTAGACAAAGATTATTAAAATGTAATGAATATAAATTTCAAATAACCATATTTCTCAATCAACACTAAGAAAAATTATATTATCAAAGTGGTTCATTTCTGTCAAACTAGTATGGTGGTAAATACAGATTATTGTATCTCATGTGCTTCAAATTCTGTCATATGGAAGTATGACTCTTTCCCCAATGGGTCCGCCTGGAGAGTTGCTATATATATGCCAGAAATCTCAGACTTGTTTCACCCAACCCTTCTTCTCCAACATGGCAAGCTTCTGTTCCTTATCTTCTCTTTGATCTTTCAGAATTTAGTTGTTTTCCTTTCTTTCCCTTTCCTTGCACCCAAGGCTCCTTGGGCATCCTACTCTAAATAACCACATATGCAGGGTAATTATTTGTTTATATGGCCCTATCTCTAATTACAATACAATTTGTTCTGAGAAAGAATAATTCCTTACTTAATTTACTACCCCCATGGAATACTGAAGGTATCTATTACAGTTCCTAAATAATTAATAATACATGAGTCGAATGATTTTTTAAAATCATTATATTTAAGTCTAAATTTTCCAAATTAAAAAGATGCAAATCCAATCATTATACCTGTTCCCAGACAGGTGAGGGCACTTATTTATATGTTGTTAAAGAATTCCTAGAATCAGATTTCATTTAAATGTCTAACAAATAATAAAAGAAAACTGAATATGTGCTATTTGACTGGTTGATTGATTGCAAAGAAAGATGACCAACACTGTATCAGTGAGTTCTATGCTAGATCTCAGAATCAAAATAAGACCCTCGCCTATTTATCAATCCTTTTCGTTCAAACATTCTACATCTCAGGCAACTGACCAAATTGTATGGGTGATAAAATTCTTTTACTTTGACATTTATGACCTAACTTGGTACCTTAACAGAAGTGAAGAAAGATTATTCTCAGTATACACTGAATATACATATACATGCACATATATACTTTAAAATAGAATGTCAACAGTAAAAAATACACATATACAACTCATAACATTGTTACCTAAGTTGTTTTTCAATATACTTAAGCTCTGTGAATATGTATTATAGCTTTGTTTTGATACTTCATCCATCAGTTCCTTCAGATACCAGTACAAGGGGCAGGAAACTGACCAGAGCCCAAACCATGCAGCCAAATCAAGATCAAGAGAATGATTCTATGGTTTCCCATAATATCTGGAAGTTTACATCCACCACATATGTGCGAGGGTAGCTGGCTCATAAAAATCAACAGTTATGTGCTCTCTCTGTTACATCTCTTGTTCCGGAATTCTTTTTTTTAATTTTCTGTACCATACCATTTAGTCTAGTAAAATTTTATAAGACAGTGTTAGATTGCTCATGTCCTTACAGCCTCAGATGGCTAACAAACTGCTATAATTACAGCTCAAAAATTCCCAAGGCCACATTGCCTGGCTGCAGAGATTCCTGAAGTTTCTGTCTCTCACACAGAATAGGGGATAAAATCATGTGAACAGTTTACCTCACTCTCCACTTCTCTGGCAGAAGGGAGTGTTTGGCTGTCAGTTCTGTGATTGCTCCAGCGACGAGCTTTTGTTGCTAATCTCCAGAGAAATTTGGTTGCATTCCAACTCAATCCATCACTTAATTTTATAAGCCAAAGTATTTACAGTTTAATTGCAATCCCAGGCAAGTGCTTTCTTTTTTCATGATTTGTTTATCTAAAAGACTGAAACAGTGCAAAGTTCTCTTCTTACATACACAAAGCTTATAATAATGACCTGCAGGACTGGCCATCCTAAATCACCACAGAGCTCCACTCTACTTTAGTGGCTTGATTAAAAAGATGAATGGTTGCAGGTTCAATTCAGGAAAGTCAAGGAAAGGAACATATAATGACCTCTTCAAAGATGGCCTTGGCAAAGAACACAGGACTATTCCTTTTCTAGTTTTAATGAATACACACCACTCAAGGTCACTACCCTTTCTGTAATGTTTCCTGGAGCATGACTTGCAAGGTATTAGAGTCTCAACTGGATGATGATTATGGGTATATCCAACGCACTGGCATGACTTCTAAATGTTCTTTAAAAAGTTAGTACTTAAATCTCTAGGTTAGCAAATATTGAATATATACTTGAAAAATATTGTAAATTTGTCTTTAGATTAGACTTTGGCGAGCCTCTGGTGTCTGCATTTGGATGCATAGTCCTTGAGGAATGCACCTCATTGTACACACTGGAACTTTACAACATCAGCAAGTGAAGAAAGGATTCTGTCTCAGGATCCTAAAGTAGGAGACTCCAATAACCAAGGATATCCAACTGTTCCTTGTGTCTGCGAGATCTCTGCAGTCCATCATCAACATTATGCCATCCAGCTAAAATAATTTACCTCAATATGCAAGGAAAAGGACTAGTGCGGTCCCCAGTAACATCTATTGTATTCTAATAGTATATTATTTCTGCCGCCTCATACTAAGCTACCTAGTGGTGAACTGAATGTGTGTGTGCCCCATCCAATATTTATATGTTGAAATACTAATTCCCAATAAGATGGTAGTAGGAAGCAGGGCCTTTGGCGATCAATCAGATCATGAGAGTGGCACCTTTTTGGTGGGATTAGTGATCTTATAAAAGGCAGCCCAAATAATTCTCTTAGTTTCTTTCCATCACATGAAGACACATCAAGTAGGCAGCATGCAATCTGCAAGAGAGACCTCATTAGACCTGATCATGCTGGAATCCTGATCTTGGACTTTCAGCGTCTAAAACCATAAGGAATAAATATTTCTTGTTTAAGCCACCCAGTGTCCAGCACTTTGTTACAGTAGCTCGAACTAAGACATACCCTAACCCAGTGAACCTACGCTACTGAAAGTATGGCTTCAAACATGGGCTGAGGTAGGGCCATACAGTTATACTAAGGAAGCAGTTACCTCAGGGCTTCCTTAGCCTCAATGTCAATCATTACCAGGGACCATGTTTGAGGGCAATGTTTTCAATGGAACAATATTCTGGGGAAAAGGCAATTGTTGAAGGAGTCTGGCATCCTGGAACATTTAGGCTTCATTGCCACAGCCTGGAGTAGGTAGGGTATAGCTCAGCCTATGCCAAATGCAATGGGCACCACATACATGTATGGGAACCAGCTAAATGGTAAGTGCCATTCTAGTTAGTAGGATTACCTCTGAAGAAATGAAACAAGAAATCGCTGCCTTTGTGAAGTTTACATTCTAGAAAGAGTGACAGGCAGCTGAACTTGTAAAATAAGCAAATTATACATTAGAACGTTACTTGTGCTATGGAAAAATGGGAATGCATATTGTCAAAAATAACTTGACAGAGTGTTAGAGTCAAATGCTTCCAAAGGCTTCTTGTCATATAAGCTGAAACATCATAGGTTAAAGGATATGACATAATGGTAGCAGTGGATTACTCCCTCCCAGCCACAGGGCTGAAATGAAGATACAGAAGTGATGACATCTTAGGGCATTCACATCATAGTGAAGCCTTGCTTGATTAAAACAGCCATTTTTAGATCCTAGGAGGGAAAGTCATTAGCAAAGCAGCTAACCAGCAGCTGTCTTCAGTCTCTTTAATAATTAGAGCACACTTCACAAAGAGGTCTGAGAGCTATGGTAAGCTATGGTGGGTTGTAATATAGACAAGCATCTGATATCAGTGCTAAGACTAAGACCAGTCCCAAAAGGCATAAGGGTATTTTACAACGTCAGCCTTAAAATGACTGTAGGATACAAACTTCTCCACAGTGTCATAGCCATGTTGTCAATATCATTCTGATAGCTTGGAGTTTGTTTTATCCAATATTTCACACAAATTCTTGTCACAGGATAGATTGAAGGCACACAGGTTGGGAATAACATCTGTCTCTTTCCATATCAGATATACAAACCAACCTTGTCACAGATGCAGGATCTGTCACCCTGAGTCAGGAGAAATCACAGAAGTGGTCCTCTCCTTCTAACACCCTGCACACACTTCATGCGTGTTTATCCTGCTTTAGAGATAACTTGCTCTTAACTCCAGACAACTGAAGAGGTGAAGCATATCACATAGTAGAAAAGGGCAAACTTCAGCAATTGGCATGGTCAGAAAATTATAGTCCAGATGATTGGTTATGTTACAGTCTTTAAAACCAACCTCTTTCCAAAAGATCCTCTAGACAAAGGAACATGAGGGAAAGGATATCACAATTGGTTAACATGCCATTTTCTGACCATGGATCCCTTGACCTAGCTGGCAAATAAAAATCCAAACCACAAAAACAGCCTCAATTACAATAGGCAATTGGCCTAGATTCTTAAGGCACTGCTGCTAAGTCACTTCAGTTGTGTCCGACTCTGTGTGACCCCATAGACGGTAGCCCACCAGGCTCCCCCCGTCCCTGGGATTTTCCAGGCAAGAACACTGGAGTGGGTTGCCATTTCCTTCTCCAATGCATGAAAAGTGAAAGTGAAGTTGCTCAGTTGTGTCTGACTCTTAGCGACCCCATGGACTGCAGCCTACCAGGCTCCTCCACCCATGGGATTTTCCAGGCAAGAGTACTAGAGTGGGGTGCCATTGCCTTCTCTGTCTTAAGGCACAGTTAAGAGTTATTGGGAGTCTAGATTGTAGCATCAGTTTTAAGTAAGAAAACCTAGCTAATAAAATAAAACACAATAAAAAAGGAAGTAACATTTTGGACTGCTATGATTTTCAGACTCCTGCAGTTGAACCCTTGTCTTGACACAAGCTTTTGATCGGTGCTTTTGGTATGACTAAACTTTATATTCTTCTTTTTGATTCTTGGCCGTGGGCATCCTGCCAAAGTTTTCGATTTTATAATCCCTATACGTTTTGAAATTTCTTATATCCTCACATGAGAACCAATATATTTCTCTGAGGTATGGTGTCAAAACTTGCACTCATAATTACTAATAACCCTCAGAAATCTCAGCCAATGGCCTAGAATCCCAGTACCTAAGCTCATTGCCTGATATCTACAAGTTCAAGATGCAGTCATTTTAAATTTCATTGATTTACTGGTATAAAAACACAGTAGCTTTCTAAAGATTGGTTGGTTTTAGGATGATTCTTTTAAATAGTATTTATCGAGGACTTATCATGTAGAGAATAAATTGTTCTAGGTACTGTTAAGATTACAAAAAAAAAAAAAAACACACACACACACAGCTTGAGCTTGAACTAAGTAATTGGTATTAGTTCATCCACCTCACCATTATCAAGTGAAGGATACATCATAAAATTATATATTCACACTCTATTAGGAACCTTTGTAAAAGAATACCATGAACAGATTCTGCATTTCTGGTCATTCTCTTTGAAAGCAAAACTAAGTTTTAAAAAGAGGGGGAAAATGATGAGATGATACTTAAACTAATTTATCTGAGAACATGAGACATAACCACCCATATTAATATTCAAGAAAAACATAAGGGAAAGGAGAAAAAAAGGGGGGGGGCACAATCAAAGTGTGATATCAGTAAAAAGAGGTTCATATTAATACTACCAGTATTGTGGACTAATTTTAGAAGAAGCAGTGCAATAATCTAGTTATTCAGCAATCAGAACTGGAGAGAAGGGGGAAAAATACCCCTAGAACATGGAAATCCCTTAGGAGAAATGGAGTAGCCATCATAGTCAACAAAAGAGTGCAAAATGCGGTAGTTGGATGCAATCTCAAAACGACAGAATGATTTCTGTTCATTTCCAAAGCAAACCATTAAATATCATGGTAATCCAAGTTTATGCCTCGACCAGTAACATTGAAGAAGTTGAAGTTGAACAGTTCTATGAAGACATACAAGACCTTCTACAACTAACACCCCCAAAAGATGTCCTTTTCATTATAGGGGACTACAATGTAAAAGTAGGAAGTCAAGAAACACCTGGAGTAACAGGCAAATTTGGCCTTGGAGTACAGAATGAAGCAGGGCAAAGGCTAATAGAGTTCTGCCAAGAGAACGCACTGGTCATAGCAAACACCCTCTTCCAACAACACAAGAGAAGACTCAACACATAGAAAAACTAGAATCAAGAATACAAGGAATGGAGTAGAAAGGTCAGTTTTTTCCAGTGGTTTTGTACATTAGGAGATTTGACAATTTAGAGCCAGACTGGGATAATACTTCTTATGCCATAAATAGGCTGAACATCTATATACATATGTACGTGTATGTGAGAGAGACTAAGTGGAAGTCTTGGGCCTGGCTTAGCAGCAGGAAAACAATATTCCTGCAGGGAGAGAAAAGGAAAAAAAAGGGGTGGGGAGGAAAGGAGTGGGAAGAAGAAAAAGAAAAGCTTTGGAAGTTTGACAGAAGATGACTTCATTTTCACTTTAATTTTGGCTACTTGTTACCCAGTATAATTTTATAAGTGTTTAGGAACACAATTAAAGTGTGCAGGAATGGGAATTTGTATTTGTTTCACTGCTTGATATAAAACACATGACATTTAGGTTATTAAGCAAATTTATTTATGTCACTCTTTTTTGTGTTGTGTTGGATCTTATTTATTTATTTATTTTAAAATTTTCCTGTGTAACTCTCAGGCGTGGAGTAGAATCAAGATTGCCGGGAGAAATATCAATAACCTCAGATATGCAGATGACACCACCCTTATGGCAGAAAATGAAGAACTAAAGAGCCTCTTGATGAAAGTGAAAAAGGACAGTGAAAAAGTTGGCTTAAAGCTCAACATACAGAAAACTAAGATCATGGCATCTGATCCCATCACTTCATGGCAAATAGATGTGGAAACAGTTGAAACAGTGGCTGACTTTATTTTTCTAGGCTCCAAAATCACTGCAGATTGTGACTGCAGCCATGAAATTAAAAGATGCTTACTCCTTGGAAGGAAAGTTATGACCAACCTAGACAGAATATTGAAAAGCAGAGACATTACTTTCCCAACAAAGGTCTGTCTAGTGAAGGCTACAGTTTTTCCAGTGGTCGTGTATGGATGTGAGAGTTGGACTATAAAGAAACCTGAGCACCAAGGAATTGATGCTTTTGAACTGTGATGTTGGAGAAGACTTTTGAGAGTCCCTTGGACTTCAGGGATATCCAACCAGTCCATCCTAAAGGAAATCAGTTCAGGGTGTTCATTGGAAGGAATGATATTGAAGCTGAAACTCCAATACTTTGGCCACCTGATGCAAAGAGCTGACTCATTTGAAAAGACCCTGACACTGGGAAAGATTCAGGGCAGTAGGAGAAGGGGAAAACAGAGGATGAGATGGTTGGATGGCATCACTGACTCAATGGACATGAGTTTGGGTGGACTCCAGGTGTTGGTGATGGACAGGAAGGCTGGTGTGTTGCACCTCATGGGGTCACAAAGAGTCGGACACGACTGAGCGACTGAACTGAAATGAACTGAACTGAACTATGTAACTCTCTTTAGTTTGTTTTGGTCTTTTCTATAATTCAAGGCTTCCTTTTTGTTTTTTTCTCTAAAGAACATATTTAGATAGCAGGTAAGGCAAAGACAGAGTCAAAGGATGATACATTTATCTTTTTAAGAATATTCCTAAGCTAATGTGTGTTAGAGAGAGATAGCACTTAGGTTTTTTAAATGACATATAAAAAAATCACACTGCATTAATTATTTTTCCCATGAGATGGCATAGTTGAGACAGATGTTGAAAAGAATCATGTACTTGGTTTAATCTAGTTCTATAACTGTGGAGAACATATTATTTCGTAAGCAATAAGCAATTACTATTATGTAATATTAGGATAACTCTACAGAAAAATCTATGATCAAACTTTTTTGTGTAAATGAAATACAACTGTATCAGAAAGGGAATTTATTATCCTATATCTAAAATAATCCTGATTATTATACTGGATGAAATTGAATATACTTAATAACATTTCACAGATTAAGTGAAAAATTGGAGTTGAAATTTTCTATCAGAGATTATAAATAGATACTCTATGGTAGAGAATGTCCATTAGAAATGTTTTGTTTGGTCCACAACACTGTTAAAAAATGAATTTGAATGTCTTCTGAGAAATCATTCATACTCAGGTTTTCAAGGGTCTCTATCTTCACTCATGTTTCATAGCAGGGTCTGTATAAACATTAAACTTGCTGATCCATGTGTTTTTTGTGTTAATACAATGTTTGCTTATTTCTTTTTCTTTGTTAGAAAAAAAAATGTGAGAAAGAAAATGATGGATCATTACTTTTATATATTTTAAATAATTCTTTGCATCAAATGAAAACATAAAACATGTGGCATATGCCATCACATTATATACAAAAATAAGTGGATTTTTTTTCCAATTTGCTAATGAGCAATGGCAGTAAAACTCCAAGGTAAAATAAAAATCTCCCTGGGCAGTGTGCAGTGATCAGGACTAAAGTACTTTTATCAAAATTGCTGAAAATAAAATTTTTCCTAGCATCCATTTAGGTTTTTGGCAATTCCAAGTCTACTTCCTTCCTTTATAAGCTTTGTCTTACCCAATTAGCTTTCAATGGTGCTTGAAATTCCCACTTGAAATGCCTTATGTTGACCTGTCCATTTTAATCAAGTTAAATACTACCTGGGAGGAAGATATATTAGCTATCACTTAGGCACAAATTAGTCTATCTGAACCTATTACTGCACATTATCAACCAACACAAAAGAGAGCCTTCAGACATTGGTTCTTAAAATCATTCAAATGCTGGGCCATGCAGAGGCATGATACATTTGGTAGAAAACCATACAATATTAATCTTTACTCTTAAAACCATCAAATATATATGGTTGTGTCAAATTCTATGTTGTTTTATTCTGTAGTCCAATGCAAGTAAGATAAATCATAGATTGAAATAATTTAATAGGAAAATTTTCAATTATGAACTTTTGTCCAATTTGAATTTTAACAATTGCTATAATATTTTACCTATAGAAAAAAATTCTTGTTTTCTTCAAATACACTACATTATAGTCCTTAAGAATGGGGGATAAAATAAATCTGGAAATTGAGTGTTAAACTACTCTATTTTATTGTCCCTACTAAACTATCTTTTGTAAGACAGATCACCAGCTAGGTAAAAATTAATCTGTAAACAAACAAAGAAATACAAATTTATCAAATATATGTGTTGGCTGTAGGATACATCTAAATTTGAGAAGTGTGAAAAATGTTCATAATACAACTGAAGATGAAGCTATTAATGAACAGTTCTGATTATTTGCCATGGTTGGCCAAATAAAAGGGGGCTGGGGTGGGTAACTTTTTAGTATCTTGGAAATATAGAAGCTCTTCTGAAACACCATTCTATGAGAGAAAAGCACTGGTGCCCTAAGGCACTGTATGCAATATATTAACTTCTTTCTTAAGCATCAAGAATGGTATTAGCTACATACCACACTTGAGAGAATTACTCAAATAATATTGTACAAAACTTAATTCTCTTGTGGAATCCCAGTTGAAAAATACGAAGTACTGGGTTATGCATGATGCTGGATGCTTGGGGCTGGTGCACTGGGACGGCCCAGAGGGATGGTATGGGGAGGGAGGAGGGAGGAGGGTTCGGGATGGGGAACACATGTATACCTGTGGCGGATTCATTTTGATATTTGGCAAAACTAATACAATTATGTAAAGTTTAAAAATAAAATAAAATTAGAGAAAAAAAAAAAAGTAACAAAAAAAAAAAAAAAAGTATTGGTCTCAGGTATAGAATAAAATCTACATTAAACAAAATATTACCTCCTAAGTAAAATTATTTTATCAGTTTGATTTACTATTACTATTCTTTACCATATATTTGGGAAAGATAAAGGCAGATAGAATATCTTGAGGAAATAAAGGCTTTCTCAGAAATGACCATTATCTGACCTTCTAGATACTTTTCTATTCACACTCAATCAACCCAGTAGATATCTAGACATTGCTTTTAGTTTCTGAAAAGGCTTCATTTTCCAAGTAGACTATATGTTACTATTTAAGATGAAATACAAGTTTGATCAAAGTCTTAATTTTTTTTTCCTGCTTATTTTTTAGTATAAATTTATTTATTTTAATTGGAGGCTAATTACTTTACAATATTGTATTGGTTTTGCCATACATCACCATGAATCAGCCATGGGTATACACATGTTCCCCATCCTGAACCCCCCTCCCACCTCCCTCCGCATCCCATCCCTCTGAGGCATCCCAGTGCACCAGCCCCAAGCATCGTGTATCCTGCATGAAACCTGGACTGGCGATTCATTTCACATATGATAATATACATGTTTCAATGCCATTCTCCCAAATCATCCCACCCTCGCCCTCTTCCACAGAGTCCAAAAGACTGTTCTATACATCTGTGTCTCTTTTGCTGTCTTGCATACAGGGTTATCGTTACCATCTTTCTAAATTCCATATATATGTGTTAGTATACTGCATTGGTGTTTTTCTTTCTGGATTACTTCACTCTGTATAATAGAGAAAATAACATTCAGATAGATGAAGTAAGCCATCACCTTAGGGAACTCTATATATTCGTAGGAGAGCAAACATGACAACTCCTCCTGTGAATCAAGGAACATTTAGAAGAACACTGAAAGATTACCAAGGGAAAATGTAAAGTTACAAAAAGCAAAATAATATTCTTTAGATGGTGAAAGGATATTGACAACTAACACATTAAATGGAAAGAGAGCAAAGTGACTTAGAGATCTAATTTCAGTTATAATTACACATCTCCTTAGTCTAAAGAAAGACTGCCGTTTTACGAGAGGTAATGTCAAATCTCAGGGAAGAACAAAGCATATGGACCAGAAAATCAGTTAAACTCTCACCTCCTGAGGATTTACACTCTAAAATGAAAATAATATTGCCTTTCTTCACCCCAGGGAACTCCATACACACAAGACAAATGATAATTTCTATTTAATTGCATTAACAAAAGATTTCTCTCACATACAGGTGCCTTTTCCTTTTCATTATTCCATTCTGTCATCCCTCTATTTGTTCCTTCCACAATTTGAGGACTGTAAAGTCAGTTTAAACACATATTAAAAAAAAAAAGAGAGAGAGATGGCAGGTGGGGATACTTTTGTGAAGTAATAAGCATTAGCAGAACAAATTTCTCCTCAAAGTTAATCAAATTGAACTGGACAATCGAAGAAAAAAGGTGTGAATAAGAATGAATTTGCATTTATCCTACTTTATACTTTAATATTGTAATTACATGGCAGTATGAATCTACATAGAGCAAGCATTGGTTATGATAAACAATATGATTACATAGTTACTCATTCCATTTAATGCAGAGTTGCTCAGGGGATAAAAAAATAATTTATCATAAATTACAGGGTAGTTATATTTCACTTTCACAGTAATTATTTTAGGAATACTTTGATAGATTTTCATTCATCAAAAGCAGTTAGTGAAATGCAGATGTTCCAGAATGAAACATATTTTAACTTTTAATTTAAATTGAAAAATTCATTTTTAATTTTCTTCTTGTCTGCAACAAGTTCCTCAAACTCTGATATAGTGGTAGAACAATGAAAAGTGGCCATTATTGGTCATATACTAGCTAAGTGGCCTTAAAATAAAACTCCCCAAACTCAAATAAAGTTTGTATCTATTGTACTCCAACAGATAAGAGTCAAGACATACATCTTTCAATTCAATAAAATTTTATTGCACATGTTTAATGTTTAATGAATGACATTAACAAATACTGCAGCAAGTTTGTAGTGTGGAAGATAAAAGATTGGAGAATTCAATCACAGAATTGCTAACTTTAGGCAGATAAGCTAAAGTGGTTCACATGGATAATAACAATGATAGTGTCACTAAATGTACAAATATTAAACATACTGGAAATATCAGTCAACACAAGACACCCACCAAAAGATTTTACAAAGTGTATTTCTGAAATTTCAAAAAAAATAGAACCAAATACTGAGTAAGAAAATTACACTGGACAAATAACTTTTTATGGATTCATTCTGTTCCTTGTAATTCAATGTAATTACTGCCAGTATCACAAAAAGGGTAGGAAATACGAAATAGGTGACAAGAAAAATCTTGCAGATTTATGTGAACTCAGTCCAAAAAATTATGCTGCTGCTGCTGCTGCTGCTGCGTCACTTCAATCGTATATGCAGAGTACATCATAAGAAATGGTGGGTTGGAGGAAGTACAAGCTGGAATCAGGATTGCTGGGAGAAATATCAATAACCTCAGATATGCAGATGACACCACCCTTACGGCAGAAAGTGAAGAACTAAAGAGCCTCTTGATGAAAGTGAAAGAGGAGAGAGAAAAAGTTGGCTTAAAGCTCAACATTCAGAAAACCAAGATCATGGAATCTGGTCCCATCACTTCATGGCAAATAGATGGGAAAACAGTGAAATGGTGGATGACTTTATTTTTCTAGGCTCCAAAATCACTGCAGATGGTGACTGCAGGCATGAAATGAAAAGATGCTTACACCTTGGAAGTAAAGTTATGATCAACCTAGACAGAATATTAAAAATCAGAGACATTACTTTGCCAACAAAGGTCCGTCTAGTGAAGGCTATGGTTTTTCCAGTGGTCATGTATGGATGTGAGAGTTGGACTTAAAGTAAGCTGAGTGCCAAAGAATTGATGCTTTTGAAATGTTGTGTTGGAGAAGACTTTTGAGAGTCCCTTGGACTGCAAGGAGATCCAACCAGTCCATCCCAAAAGAGATCAGTCCTGGGTGTTCATTGGTAGGACTGATGTTGAAGCTGAAACTCCAATACTTTGGCCACCTGATGCAAAGGGCTGACTCATTTGAAAAGACCCTGATACTGGGAAAGATTGAGGGCAGGAGGAGAAGGGGACGACAGAGGATGAGATGGTTGGATGGCATCACCGACTCAATGGACATGGGTTTGCGTGGACTCCGGGTGTTGGTGATGGACAGGAAGGCCTGTCATGCTGTGTTTCATGGAGTCACAAAGTGTTGGACATGACAGAGCGACTGAACTGAACTGAATGTTAAAGGAAAAGGCACATTCATGTTTTCAAATAACTTACAAAAAATAGCAACATGATGGTTCAGACATTTAATATGCACTATTTCTATGAGCTGTACTTTCCTAAGAGACTGGGTATTCTCAAATTATTTTAAATGGAGACTGAAGAATTTTGATGACTTCTTGCTCAGCTTGTCACTAAAGACACAAATTACTTGTCATGGATTCAATTAAAAAAAAAAAAAAGAGAAGTTGGGGAAACAGTTAATAAATAAACTTCACAGATATCACACTGAAATACTGTGTAGAGTGTGTCCTTTGTGACATTTAAATATAACATTGGGATTTTATATGGAGGATATATGTAAATTTAATTTCAATCTTTTCCAGCATCAGGGTCTTTTCCAATGAGTTTGCACTTCGCATCAGGTGGCCAAACTAGTAGAGCTTTAGTTTCAGCATCAATCCTTCCAATGAATGTTCAAGGTTGATTTCCTTTAGGATTGACTGGTTTGATCTCCTTGTTGTTCTAGGGACTCTCAGGAGTCTTCTTCAGCACCATAGTTTGAAAGCATATATTCTTCGGTGCTCAGCCTTTTCTACTGTCCAGCTCTCACAACCATACGTGACTACTAGAATAAACCATAGCTTTAACTACAGGGACATTTGTAAGCAGAGCAATATCTCTGCTTTTTAATATGCTGTCTAGGTTTGTCATTGCTTTTCTTCCAAGGAGCAAGTGTCTTTTAATTTCATGGCTGCAGTCAACGTCCAAGTGATTCTGAAGCCCAAGAAAATTAAGTCTGTCCTGTTTCCATTGATTCCCCATCTATTTGCCATGTAATGATGGGACTGGGTGCCATGATCTTAATTTTGAATATTAATTTTTAAGACAACATTTTCATTCCTCTCTTTCACCTTCATCAATAGGCTCTTTAGTTCCTTTTTACTTTCTGCCATAAGGGTGGTGTCATTTGCATATCTGAGGTTACTGATATTTCTCCAAGCAATCTTGATTCCAGCTTGTGGTTCATCCAGTCCAGCATTTCATGTGATATAATCTGTATAGAAGTTAAATAGGACAGATGACAATATACAGCCTTGACATTCTCTGTTCCAAACTTGGAATCAGTCTGTTGTTCCATGTCCAGTTCCAACTGTTGCTTCTTGACCTGAATACAGGTTTCACAGGAAGCAGGTAAGGTGGTCTGGTATTCCCATCTCTTTATGAATTTTCTACAGTTTGCTGTGATCCACATAGTCAAAGGCTTTAGCGTACCCAATGAAGCAGAATTAAATGTTTTTTCTGGGATTCTCTAGCTTTTTTGATGATCCAGTGGATGTTGGCAATTTAATCTCTGGTTCCTCTGCCTTTTCTAAATCCAGTTTGTACATGTGGAAGTTCTCAGTTCAGGTACTGTTTGTTGAATCCTTAAAGGGATTGTGAGCATTAATTTGCTAGCATGTGAAATGAATACAATTGTGTGGTAATTTGAACATCCTTTGGCATTATCTTTCTTTGGGATTTGAATGAATACTGGCCTTCTTCAGTCCTCTGGCAACCAGTGAACTTTCTAAATTTACTGGCATTCTGAATGAAGCATTTTAATAGCTTTATCTTTTAGGATTTGAAATAGCTCAGCTGGAATTCCAACACCTCCACTAGCTTTGTTTATAGTGATGGCTTCTGAAGGCTCACTTGACTTCACATTCCAAGATATATGGCTCTAGGTGAGTGATCACACCATTGTGGTTATTTGGGACATTAAGATTTTTTTGTATGGTTCTTCTGTGTATTTGTGCCATCTCTTCTTAATATCGTCTGCTTCTGTTAGGTCCATACCATTTATTGAGCCCATCTTTGCATGAAATGTTCCCTTGGTATCTCTAACTTTCTTGAAGAGATCTCTAGTCTTTCCCGTTCTACTGTTATCCTCCATTTCTTTGAATTGTTCACCTTCTTATATCTCTTTGTTATTCTTTGGAACTCTGCATTCAGATGAGTCTATCTTTCCTTTTCTCCTTTGCCTCCCTTAGCTCCTCTTCATTTCTCAGCTATTTGTAAGGCCTCCTCAGACAATCATTTTCCTTTTTTCCATTTATTTTTCTTGGGGATGGTTTTGATCAACACCTCCTATACAGTGTTATGAACCTCCACCTGCAGATCTTCTGGCACTCTGTCTATCAGATATAATCCCTTGGATCTATTTGTTACTTCCACTGTATAATTGTAACAGATTTGATTTAGGTCTTACCAAAATGGCCTAGTGGTGTTCCTTACATTCTTCAATTTAAGTCTGAATTTGGCAATAAGGAGTTCATGATCTGAGCCACAATCAACTCCTGGTCTTGTTTTTGCTGACTGTATAGAGTTTCTCCATCTTCAGTACAAAGAATATAATCAATCTGATTTTGGTACTGACCATTTGGTGATGTCCATGTGTAGTCATCTCTTGTGCTGTTGGAAGAAGGTGTTTGCTATGGCCAGTGCATTCTCTTGGCAAAACTCTGTTAGCCTTTGCCCTGCCTCATTTTATACTCCAAGGTCAAACTTGTCTGTTACTCCATGTATCTGTTGATTTCCAAATTTTCCATTCCAGTTCCCTATGGTGAAAGGACATTTTGTGTGGGTGTGTATGTGTGTTAGTTCTAGAAGTTCTTATAGATCTTCATAGAACCATTCAACTTCAGCTTCTTCAGCATTAGTGGTTGGGCATATACTTGGATTACTGTGATAGTTAATGGTTTGTCTTGGATACGAACAGAGATCATTCTGTCATTTTTGAGATTGCAACCAAGTACTGAATTTTGGACTCTTTTGTTGAGTATGAGGGATACTCCATTTCTTCTAAGGGATTCCTGCCCACAGTAGTAGATATAATTGCCACCTGAATTAAATTCACCCATTCCAGTCCATTTTAGTTCACTGATTCCTAAAATGTTGATGTTCACTCTTGCCATCTCCTGTTTGACCACTTTCAATTTACCTTGATTCCTGGACCTAACATTCCAGGTTCCTATGCAATATCATTCTTTACAACATTGAAATTTACTTTCACCACCAGACACATCCACAACTGGGCATTAATTCCGTTTTGGTTCAGCCTTTTCATTCCTTCTGGAGTTATTTGTCTGCTCTTCTCCAGAGCATGTTGGACACCTACCAACCTGGGGCATTCATCTTTCAGTCTCTCAGTATTGTATCTTTTTTCCTTTTCATACTGTTCATGGAAGAATAGAAGGACATGTGATCATCTTCTTCTGTGAGAACACTAAAATTGCAACTAGCTGCTGAAGAACCATTGACAGGAGAATGTTGGAACCCACCAAAAAATAAAAAAGATACCCTATGACCAAGGGCAAAGGGGAAGCCACAACAAGAAAATAGGAGGAACACAATCATGTATAAAATCAAACTCATACCTGCCAGAGACTCTTGGAGGGCACAAACAAAACCTTGTCTGTACAAAGACTGAGGGAAGGGAGCAGTGACCCCCACAAGAGACTGAGCCAGACATGCCTTTGAATGAGGGTTTCCTATGGAGTTATGAGTTAGCAGTGGCCTGCTGCAGGGGCAAAAGTTCTGGCAACAGAAGTCCAGGGAGTCACAGCAGATGGCATAAGTCCTCCTGAAGGAGGTCGCCATTAGCCCCAGTATAGAGCCACCAGGAGGGCAACTCACAAAGTGAAAAACAATTATACCAATGAAGTTCTCACGCTGTTGTGAAAGTTCTAGGCCCCACAACCAATGTCGCAACCTGGGGATCCTGAAAAGGGACTGAGTATCCCCAGGGAATCTGACTTTGAAGGTCAGCAGGATTTGATTATAGAACTTCTACAAGGACTGGGAAACAAAGACTCTTGAAAGGCACAATCAAAACCCTGTGTGCACCAGAACCCAAGAGAAAGGAACAGTAATCTCACAAGAGATGGAGCCAGACTTGTCTGTGTGTGTTTGGGAGTCTCTGGTGGAGGCCTGGGTCTACAGTGTCCTGCCATGGGGTCAGGGGCACTGATACAGCAGTTCTGGAAGGCCTGGCATGCTGGGATTAAGTCCTTTTGAAGGAGATCAGCATTACTACTATTACCCCTCCCATAGGGGAACACAGCCCCACCCATCAGCATAAAATTGGATTAAAGACTTACTGAGCATGGCCATGCCCACCAGAAAAAGACCCAGTTTTCCCCACAGCCAGTTCCTCCCACCAGGAAGCTTTAACAAGCCTTTTATCCTCATTCATCAAAGGGCAGACAGAATGAAAACCATAGTCACACAAAACTAACCTAACTGATCACATGGACCACAACCTTGCCTAACTCAGTGAAACTATGAGCCATGCCATGTAGGGCCACCCAAGATAGACAGGTCATGGTGGAGAGTTCTGACAAAACATAGTCCACTGGAGAAGTGAATGGAAACCAATTCAGCATTCTTGAGAACACCATGAACAGTATGAAAAGTCAAAGCTAGCCAACCATAATACAGAGAACAGCTTTGAAAACTCAACAGTAAAATAAATCTTCATTAGTTGGTTAGCTCAAGCATGTCTGTACTTCTTAAAACCCCAAAAGGGTAATATAGCACCAAACACATTTCCATTAGTAGTATTTGAATCTCTTCTAAACTTTATGAGCTATAATATTTCTCCTACAAAGAATTAATAGCATTTTATGATTTTTTAAAAAGGTGTAACTCTGTTTCTCAAATGGCCTGGAACATACATATATGTTCTAAATGGTTTCTTCTTCTGGTTCTAAGCCTTTTGCTTTATTGAGAGAAATACTGAACTTCTAGGATTTCGAATTTCATACAATCATTGCCTGAACTGACATTAAATGTTTCCTTTGGTTTTTAAAACCTTGGAAACATCTGATTAATGGGTTTTCTGTTATCTCTTTTAAGATTCCCTGCTTTATCTCTAAAATACCTCTGTGTATGAAGCAGTAATTTAAGTATTTATGATATTTTAGCCAATAGTTCATTTTGTATTATTGCCTTATTTAAATAAGAGAGTCTGAAATACACAGGGAAAATTATCTTTCTACATATGTTGTCTTCAATCTTTTCTTCTGTGTTCTCATTTCTTCCCTGATTGGCAAAGCATCATTCACTTCCTATACACTTCTATATGGTGATTCCAAAAACCTCAAACTCTTACTTAAATATCAGAAACAATAATCAGTAAGATTTGTCCATATGTTTCTGACATATTGTTCTTATATTCCTGTCACCCAATATAGTTCCAGTATTCAATGGGTACACAACAATTGTACTATAATGACTGAGTGAATGAATGAATTTCTACAGTCTTTTTCTAAGATCCATTATTTTAATAATTTTTACATCTTTTTTTGATGATATTAGATTTCAAGCTTTCAACCTAGATTTTAAAACAGACCTTAGTTTTACAATTAGCAACATTTTTTTCTTCTTTATTTGTACCATCAATTAATGTAGACACTAACCAAGTAATGAAGTCA
Source organism: Bos mutus (assembly GCF_027580195.1). Taxonomy (NCBI): domain Eukaryota; kingdom Metazoa; phylum Chordata; class Mammalia; order Artiodactyla; family Bovidae; genus Bos; species Bos mutus. The sequence continues at coordinate 14,430,501 of NC_091617.1, forward strand.
GTGTTGGAACCTCAGGGCCAAATTTTATTGATCACAAATTTATTGATCAAATTGTATTGATCAACAGGCCCTAAGCAGATACTGATCAACATGATGCTCTCAGTTATGTAAGTTTTTCTACCAAAACACAGATTATGTTTGAAAAACTAAAACAGAATCTTTACTTCAGTTCTTTAAATTACCTGGAATAAACCCTTTACAACCTGGCACATGCTTCACATGAATGAAATTGGCAAGATTTTCCAGACAGCTTGTCATTAGAGACCTAGCCACCATCTGCCCTACTGCAGTGGGGTAAAGCACTTGTAACATGGGCTGAATAAATCTAGGTTACAGCTTGAATTCCCTCACACATCCCTGATGAACTGAGCCAAATTAATTAGCATACACGCATTTTAATTCCCAAAGTTATACAATATGCAAAGTCACATCTATATGCTATATATGTCATCAGTTCAGTTCAGTCGCTCAGTCGTGTCTGACTCTTTGTGACCCCATGAATTGCAGCACCCCAGGCCCCCCTATCCAACACCAACTCCCAGGGTTCACTCAAACTCACATCCATCGAGTCAGTGATGCCATCCAGCCATCTCATCCTCTGTTGTCCCCTTTCCCTCCTGCCCCCAATCCCTCCCAGCATCAGAGTCTTTTCCAATGAGTCAACACTTCACATGAGGTGGCCAAAGTACTGGAGTTTCAGCTTTAGCATCATTCCTTCCAAAGAACACCCAGGGCTAATCTCCTTTATAATGGACTCTTTGGATCTCCTTGCAGTCCAAGGGACTCTCAAGAGTCTTCTCCAGCACCACAGTTCAAAAGCATCAATAGGAGGACTTAATAGTTTAAGTAGATAGGACCAATATACATAAACAGTGAAAATACTATGCAATGTTTTATCATCATTTAGAATGGCATAGTTAAGGTCTTTTTCATGGAAAAATCATGAGAAAACTATGACTATTTTATAAACTGCTTTATAAATAATTTCTGAAAGCACAAGATATTTTTTAAATGCCACTTTTTGCTGTTGTCATTGTTTTTTCTGACATTTTAAATGTCAGGTGACAGATTTTAACTAAAGTTATTTGGGACACACAATAATCCAAAGTGTATTTTGTATTTATTGATAATACTATTAAGAGAATATTATTCTTATCAAAATACTTTTATATCCTTTGTTATAGTTTGTTTTCATCAAATAACTATAATATCGTTATATAAGAGAGCTAGTCCCAGGAATGTTAACTGTATCATGATGATACTGTGATATTTATTTGGTACTTATTTGTGCCATTCTAAAATTTTTATAAACATTAACTCAACTAATCATCATGACTCTATGGAATAAATATAATTATCCCCATTTTAAAGATAAGAATCAATTCACAAAGGATAGATATCATGCCCCAATTCACTATAAACCCTTAGTAAGTCATGCCATTTTACTTGACTTAGGGTCATAGTTGATCTGAAGTGGTATGTAGATTCCCTGATACATCACAGGATTGATGGGAAAATAAGACATAGTAGATATAAAGATATAAGTTGATAAACTATTATAAATAGCACAATTTTCCAGAAGAATAAATTGTCAGGCAAATAAGTTGGGTGGTTTCTCCAGAGACAACTGGATAATTAGTGACAGAATCAGAATCAGAATTCAATTTAAGTACTCCCACCACACCAACCTGGCTCTCAGGTAAAGTAAAAAAAGAAAACAGCCTTTCCAATGGCTGCATAAGCAACAGTGTAGGACAAAAATCTATTTTTTCAGGGTGAAGAGGAGGGATTCATGTGGAATGCAGAAAATACTTTAGCAAATTAATCTATTTTGTATGCTAATATTATTTTAGTTAAAACTTTTTAAGGTTTTGGGAATTGACATTTATGCTTTTGAACATTACTTTTTAAGTTTGCATGCCACCATCAATGGGAATAGTTTAAATTTTATTTTTAAACTTTACATAATTGTATTAGTTTTGCCAAATATCAAAATGAATCCGCCACAGGTAAATTAATAATGGCTGTTAAGAAATCTATTGGGCACTTGATACATTCCCTTATAAAACAGTTTTAATTTTGATCTTGCCTTTAATCTTTCTTTAGTAAAGGCATTTTTGCAACATTAAAAATATATATTTATTCAGAAAATGGTGTCTGTTTCCTTTTTTGTGGCCACACCTTGAGGACTGCAGAATGTTAGTTACCTGACCAAGGATCAAACCCATGAACCTTACAGTAGAAGCATGGAGTCAAGCACTTGGCCACCAGGGAAGTCCCAGAAGATGGTGCTGTAATCTTAACAAATACCTTGCACAAATATTGTTCTGTTGTGTTTCCTATTGCAAAAAGCCACTTCTTTTAGGAAAACCAAAAGATTTACGGTTATATCTCAAAATGCTAGTTATTTTTCTCAAAAAATATATTTATTTCAAACACATTATATTCTAAAAGAAAGAGAATGTAGGTGATGGTATCACTGTTTAAATGATAGTGTCATTTTGTGTGTTTTGTATGTCTGTGTGTGTCTGTGTGACAAACAAATACAGCTAAAATTTTTCTTAAGGTAATTGGTGTTTGCAAGGGGAACAATGTGAGCATACATAACAAAATTGCTGTTGTTGCTGCTGTTTAGTTGCTAATTCATGCCTGACTCTTTGCGACCCCATGGACTGATCCCCTGGAGGAGGAAGTGGCAACGCACTCCAGTATTCTTGTCTGGGAAATCCCATGGATAGAGGAGCCTACCAGACTACCGTCCATGGGGTCGCAGAGAAGCTGACAAGACTGAGTGATTATCACTCTGCTGCTGCTGCTGCTGCTAAGTCACTTCAGTCATGTCCGACTCTGTGCGAGTATACACACATATATATATGTGCGTGTATATATATATGCGTGTGTGTGTGTGTATATGCAAACATACACATACAAACACATACCTATATATGCTTTAAAGGTCTCTCTGACCTTAATCTATAAAATGCTATTTCACAACGTGCATCTAAATTAAATTAAATGGTCTGTGTGCTGCTGCTGCTAGGTCGCTTCAGTCGTATCAGACTCTGTGCGACCCCATAGACGGCAGCCCACCAGGCTCCCCCATCCCTGGGATTCTCCAGGCAAGAACTCTGGAGTGGGTTGCCATTTCCTTTTCCAATGCATGAAAGGGAAAAGTGAAAGTGAAGTCGCTCAGTCGTGTCTGACTCTTAGCGACCCGATGGACTGAAGCCCACCAGGCTCCTCCGTCCATGGGATTTTCCAGGCAAGAGTACTGGAGTGTGGTGCCATTGCCTTCTCCAAATGGTCTGTGTGATACTAGCAAATTCAATGCTTATAATCAGAAAGTTTTACACTTTACTAATACCACCATAATGCTAAACAATCACAACACTGAACCATTATAAAGAATAATGATTTCTTCAAAGGAAGATAATTAATTTTTATGAACATCAGCTGCTTGCAAAGCGTAATATCCTACATGGATTATGAGCAACACTGTTGCATACCATTTTCTCCCTCAAACACATTTTCTGCCTCTTAAAATATTTCTGCTCCAGATGTCTCCCTGAATGAGCATCGCCTGAAGATGGCTGTGGTGGCATGCTCCTCTCCCTGTTCATTTAGAAACATTTTCTTTCCTTTTTTTTTTTTTTTTTAAATATGGATTGCAAATTCCTCAGGGAAAAATTCATCACCAGCCCTTTGAGTAATGGGTTTGCCCAACATCTGAATTTTCAGTTTGCATAAATGTTTAATTTGAAGAATAAACATTCTAGAGGCAAAGCTAAAGGAGATGAGAAAGCTCTCTGTCCCTGTCTCTCTTGTACAATGCCAAACCCTGAGATGCCTGGTCAATAAATGCTGGCAACATTAGGAAATAGTCTCATATGAAGGAAATTGGGAATCTAATTTCATTTATTTCCATTGTATCTAGAGATTACAAATGCTCCCATTATCTGTTGTAATGACCCACCAAGGGGAATTGCTCTTAGAAGACCACGCCATTGGATTGAAGCCTTTATCAGTATTATAACATGAGAAGCTGTTACTTTGTAGTCCTAGGAAATTGAGGTAAACAACTCTCTGAACTTCCAGTTGATTATGTTAGGGGAAAATGGCCATCTTATTACAACTCTTGACAAGAAAGAATATTGCCCTCATGTTTGTATTAAAATGACTAAAACTTCAAATTTTGCATATTTTACCCTCTTGAAAAGGGCTTAGATGTAGGCATGAGTTAAGAAACACTAATGTTAAGAGGGAAAAATACTGAAATGCCTCCATTGTATTCAATTGAAAACAAAAACTGCCTCCTAAAATTAAATTTACAGTTTGATACGAAAGTATTTATGATTCTAAACATTTCTATGATTTCACCTCGCTCACTCGGCTAAGAAAAAAACTGAATTTAAATATTTTGACAGGAAAATAATGATGTAAACCAAGTAGTTTTCTTATGTTTTGTCCCAACGATGAATTTTTATTGCTGGCTTCTACACTGAATGAAGGTAATTGATATTCATTTTGTAAATTTATCATAGTGATGTGGTTTTTATTTTTAAGGAATAAAATGCATTTAAAAAAATATTTCAAAGGATTTTAATCAAATAGAAGTTTTTTCAAAAGCCCTGTTGTGTTCTTTCTGTATCTGCAATTCAGCATTTAAGAATGTCTTAAAATTAAATATGCATACTGCTTTAAAAAACCCCACTTAAACCATAATTATATTGCATGCTTTGATGAATAAAGTTTATTTTTTCATTAATGCTCTTCATTAGTATAGTATAAAAAAGTGTGTTAGTTGCTCAGTCCTGTCTGACTCTTTGTGACCCCATGAACTGTAGCCTGTCAGGTTTCTCTGCCCATGGAATTCTCCCAGGCAAGAATACAGGACTGGGTAGCCATTTCCTTCTCTAAGCAATCTTTCCAATCTTGGGATCGAACCCTAGTCTCCTACAAGTGAATTATTTATCATCTGAGACCCTAGGGGAAACAGTACAGCAAATTGAATTTACCTTTAATTAAAATTTCTTAAAAGGCAAGTCTCAAATTAATTTGGAGAACAGTAAACCTTGAACTGACAGCTGCCCAAAAAGAACATGAGGAGGAAAAACAGGTATATAAGATAGACGCTGTTAAACTGGGAGACAAATTTTACTTAAACACAAACTTAGGGCTGTGAATTTAGCTAAAAGATCATTTAAATAGAGATTTGTTCAGAGGTTGGGAAGCTGGGGTTCTGATTTTAACAAGAATTGAAAATTCTACTTTGAGTTGAAATGTTAGAAAGAGAGCAGTCACAATGTTCAATTTATGCCATAATTTGCTATGGAATATTTAAATATGCTGGGTTTTAGTTTCTACCTTATTTATTGCCATAGAGAGTAGCCAGGTAGAACTTTTCTTCAGAAGACAAAATGATCAGTTCAGTTCAGTTTAGTCACTCAGTCATGTCTGACTCTTTGCGACCCCATGAATTGCAGCACGCCAGGCCTCCCTGTCCATCACCAACTCCCGGAATTCACTCAAACTCATGTCCATTGAGTCAGTGATGCCATCCAGACATCTCATCCTCTGTCGTCCCCTTTCCCTCCTGCCCCCAATCCCTCCCAGCATCGGAGTCTTTTCCAATGAGTCAACTCTTCGCATGAGGTGGCCAAAGTACTGGAGTTTCAACTCTAGAATCATTCCTTCCAAAGAACACCCATTTATTTCGACAGCAAAAGAGACACTGACGTATAGAACAGTCTTATGGACTTTGTGGGAGAGGGAGAGGGTGGGAAGATTTGGGAGAATGGCATTGAAACATGTAAAATATCATGTATGAAACGAGATGCCAGTCCAGGTTCAATGCACGATACTGGATGCTTGGGGCTAGTGCACTGGGACGACCCAGAGGGATGGTATGGGGAGGGAGGAGGGAGGAGGGTTCAGGATGGGGAACACATGTATACCTGTGGTGGATTCATTTTGATATTTGGCAAAACTAATACAATTATGTAAAGTTTAAAAATAAAATAAAATTAATTAAAAAAAAAAAAAAAAAAAAAGAACACCCAGGGCTAATCTCCTTTAGAATGTACTGGTTGGACCTCCTTGCAGTCCAAGGGACTCTCAAGAGTCTTCTTCAACACCACAGTTCAAAAGCATCAATTCTTCGGTGCTCAGCCTTCTTCACAGTCCAACTGTCACATCCATACATGACCACATGGAAAAACCACAGCCTTGACTAGACGGACCTTTGTTGGTAAAGTAATGTCTCTGCTTTTCAATATGCTATCTAGATAAAATGATATGAAACCTTAAAAAATGTGAAACCACAGTGACAGTATAAGCTGATCCCTCAGGGCTCCCTGCAGGATTAAACCTTCTCCTAAATGGGCTTCCTGACTAATGAAAGGATTATGGACTTAGGCAGTCATGCCCATTACAGCTGTATTATTTCTGTTCATTCTCCTGAAATTCCAACCATGTGCCTCCAGAAATAGGATTAAATATCATTCAGCAATTAATGACTCAGAAAGCAGAGAAACCAGGGTTTGAAACATAAATAATGAATAGGAGTCTCAGGTTAACAGGTTTGTTCTTAAGGAAAATAAAACCAAAAGGAGAGAATCACTGAAAATGGACAAATAGCATACAAAAATTGTGTTAAAACAAGATTGTCTGCTTAACTCTAATTTTCTATCCTAAAAACTTCCAACTCTGGCAAAGTGCCTAAGTTAAAGATTCTGTTGCTATTCTGATATTATGCATGATAGGGAAACATGAAGGCTCCAGATTTCTTAAATGCACACACACATACACACAATGAAATGATGCCTGTGGATATTCCTTTATTATTATGTATGTGTTATTAGTTTATCAGATATACTGTGACCAAAACAATCCTGAATAAAGTATCTTATAAACACTACAGTGTCCTAGCTTAAATCCAAAATTCTGGAGTTTAATAGACTTTATTTTGAAAAGGCTTACAAAAGTAGAAAACAGTTGCCTTTCAATAGTTTATATCAGTAATAACATTATATGAGAACTGTACCTAGATAAAATTGCATCTTAGTTGCTGTAAAGAAGTAAGCAAGTTTCATAAGTAAAGATAAAACTAAGTATAAATATAAAAATATAATAAATTATTTTGAAAATATCTCATTTATCAAAATTGACAGTTTTTTGTATTAATGGTGCTAATATTTTAGATATTGAATCATTGTGGAAACAAAGAGCCATCTTCACTTTATATTTTAGTTGACTTAGCAACTGCTTGTTTTCATTTATTATCTAAATAAATCTTCATATTTTAGATCTTTTATGTCTACTGACTTTATTGAAATTCTCATGGGAAAGAGAACCCATGAAGTTGCTTAATATCTATCTTCACATGAATACTAAGAATCATAAAAGGGAACAGAGTTCAATCTCATTTTATTTTACTTACAAATGGATATGAGGAAATCTTATGTAATAAAAATATATTTGTTGTTTAAGAGAATTGTTGTTGCTGTTGTTGCTCAGTCGCTAAGTCATGTCCAACTGTTTGTGACCCCATGGACTGTAGCACACCAGGCTCTTCTGTTCTCCATTGTTTCCCAAAGATGGCTCAAATTCATGTGCATTGCGTCAGTGATGCTATCATCTCATCCTCTGCTGCCCTCTTTTCCCTTCAATCTTTCCAGCATCAGGGTCTTTTCCAGTGAGTCAGCTCTTTACATCAGGTGGCCATAGTACTGGAGCTTCAGCCTCAGCATCAGTCTTTCCAATGAATATTCAGGGTTGATTTCCTTTAGGCTTGACTGGTCTGATCTCCCTGCTATCTAAGGGACCCTCAAGAGTTTTCTCCAGGACCACAATTTGAAAGCATCAATTCTTTGGTGCTTAGCCTTCTTTATGGTCCAGCTCTTGCATCCACATGGGACTACTGAAAAATCATAGTTTTGACTACATGTATATTTTTTCATTTTGTTTAGTTTTAGAGGATAATTCTTTCAAAAGCGAGCACTCTTTCATAGTGTTTAATTTGCACAAATTTGATCATGATTTTGTGAAATCAATATACAAATCCCTTTCACATTTACAAGGAAACATTGATAGCTGTGAAAAAAATCAAACATTCAAGTCTTTAAGAGGAGCATATCTTCATCTAATGCATTTATTGATTTAAATATATTTATCAATGGCTATGAATTTCCCACAATGGAATATTGAAAGATGATACAATTCATGCTCCCCAAATTCAATGATTCAGTAGAGAATATTTTCATAAATATCTAGACTATATATGACCATGATCAAGGCCAAAAGAGAGAGGTAATATCTCTCCAGGTTTCAAAGACAGAGAAAACTCTTCTTTCATTGGGGGGTGGGGGGTGGTATGGGACAATAAAGGAAGCTTCAGGAAGGAGACAGGATTTCATCACAGCAAGATACAATGAGGACAGCGAACAAAGTCCAAGAGAAAGCAACATTCAGAGTATTTCTGTTCATGGTGATTCGATATGTTAAGAATGGTGATAGATGTTTGATTTCTTTTTTTTTTAATGTAGACAATTTTTAAAGTCTTCATTGAATTTGTTACAATATTGCTTCTGTTTCATATTTTGGGTTTTTGGCCATGAGGCATGTAGTATCTTCAAACTCCCCAACTAGGGACTGAACACACCCTCTGCATTGGAAAGCTAAGTCTTAACCACTGGACTGCCTGGGAATTCCCAGATGCTTAATTTCTTTTAAGCATTCATTAACTTGTTAAGTGCAGATTACAAGCCTTTGAGATCCCAGAAAAGAAAATAATTATAAAGACTTACAATAAGTATATTCCTGTGTACACACACACACACACACACAAAATAGAAGCTGTTTGAGGGACATATAACAAAGGGACTTGATTTAATGCAGTAAATACAGAGTTTGGTGATGGCTGGTCCTCAGAGGTATGACCCTCTGAACTGAGATCTGAATGTAGAGTAGAAATGAACTAAGCAAATAAACAGTTGTGAGGAGACAGAGGAGTGAATTTTCTGCTCAAATCTAGAGTCTGAGCTACTGGACAAAGCTGTATCGACATCAAGTATAATTTATAATTATGTGAGTCCATAAATTCCATTAATCATATAACCAGTTTTATTTGAATTTTCTGTTACATTCAGTATAAACGTCCTAATTAACTTAGAAGTGTACTGACCACTTGATTCACTCCTTTTTAATTTACAATTTTAGATCTCTCTGGAGTGTCACAATTAATTTGCTGTAAGAGAATTTTTAGAAATAATCAAATGGACTAGGTGCATCTAATGATGCAATTTTTTGATATCCAACAATTTAATTTACAAATAAAATAATAATTAATTCAAATATTATTCATTAAGAGAAGAAATGAATAAACCTTGGACTTCATTCCCTTCAAAACTTATTGAATATTTCAATCCTAGGTACTTACTTGTCAAAACTGAAACTATAAACTACAGAAATATTAATATTTCATTAGGGCTTCCCTGGTATATCAGATGGTAAAGAATCTGCCTGCAATGTAGGAGACCTGGGTTCGACCCGTGGGTCGGGAAAATCCCCTGGAGAAGGAAATGGCAATCCACTCCAGTATTCTTGCCTGGAGAATCCCATGAACAGAGAAGCCTGGTGGGCTACAGTCCATGGGGTTGCAAAGAGTCGGACACTACTGAGCGACTAAGCACAATATTTCCTTAAGTTCTTACGAAAATATAATTGGTAAAAATAATAATAATAATAAAGCTTTGTTTATCTCTATTGCCGAAGCATTTCAATACTTCATCTCTTTTCCTGTGTACCTGTCATAAAATTACCTAAGACAAATGATGTTGGAATAATTGTCCCATTTTGATTTGATATCCTATTTAACTTACCAGATGGATAAGTGGAAATACTTGGAAACTCTTTTGCTATAATGTTTTACTTTTAAAATTGAAATTCACTATAGAAGACAAAAACATAGAAATTATAAAAGTAAAATATGGAACTAAAATACCATTAGCTGCCATTTACTTATTTTGTGTATGCTTGTGTGTGTGTATGTGTTAGTCACTCAGTTGTGTCCGACTCTTTGCGATCCCATGGACTATAGCCTGCCAGGTTCCTCTGTGCATGGGATTCTCCAGGCAAGAATACTGGAGTAGGTTTCATTCCCTTCTCCAAATTTACTTATTACTGAATTCCTATTTGAATTGGAAAACAATCCGCTGAGCAATTTATCATTCATTTAAATTCTCAGCACAGTAACAGCAATAATGAACTGCTGGTCAGACATTTCCTGTAAGGTAGTGACTGTATAGATCAAGGATTCTTAACCCTGCTTATAATCTCCTACTACTTCAGACACTCATTAAGATTTAGAGAAAACTTGGGCTAAGAGGTCAGGGGAAAAAATGCACATGTATTTCACACCATAGATAATGTGCAAATGAGAAATGTCATCACTGCATAGAGTTGTTATAAAGTTGAAAATCAGCATCTTCACAGAATGTTTTAACCTGGAAAAGTTTTCCTTGAGGAGAAAAACACTTCAACGCTTTCTAGGAAAAAATAAATTATTCAAATTCAAATTTAAATTTCTTTCATATACATATGCTCATTTAAACAATATGTCATTTCATATTTTTCATTCTTACATAGAGTCTCCCATGATCCTGCCTCGAAATTGTTTAATACTTCCATTAGTTGATGACAATGTCTTATTCTTTCTCCTATCATCATACGTTTTAGCCCATTTTCTTATTGTTTGTTTTCCTTGTTATACTACAGATTTCATGAGAGCAGGACCCTTATCTTGTTCCTTCACTAATCATGGTAACTACTGGACAAGGTGTTAATAAATGCACAGATTACTGCAGGAAAGCCCAATATACATTTTATTCAAAAGGCAATTTTTAATTTTTTCAATATTAATAAATTTGCTTTAGACTAATATTAGTAAAACATCTATGACTACTTTATAGAACTACTCAATAGTCCTTCACTAAGGTTTGCATATCAATGTAATATTCATAATTAGCATGAAAATGTTATGAAGTAATATGAAAGAGTGAATACCTCATTCCATAAAATAGTAAACCTACACATAAAATTAATCAGAATTTCTAATTTATTTTTCAATGTGTATGCGAAAATTATGAATCTATATGCTATTACAGTGTGTACTTTCCATTACTCTACATAGAAATTATAACTATTTTAGAAGGCTGGGTGTGAATACAGAAAATAATATTCAGTATGATCACCAGATTTAACTTCTATTACTGAATACCAAAAAAAAAAGCATTTTTTATTTTTGGTTGCTATTTCTACATTGCAAAAAGAATATGTATCATGATTCTAGTTAATAATTTCATGAAAAATGTAGAACACATAACTTCTTGCAGTGTTACATTTTATTCTCGTCCATGGATGGTAATGTCAAAACTTTATTTGCAAGCACAAAGTACATTGAAATAATTGCACTTTAAATTTAAGTCCATTTGATATCAGTATCATGATAATAACAAGAAAACCCAAATATAGTGATTTGTATCCAAACAATAAACTTACTTTGGTATTGATCATTTCAGGAATTAATCTGATTAAAATATCTATGTAGAAATAAGTGAAGTGAAAGTTGCTCAGTTGTGTCTGACTGTTTGCAACCCCATGGACAATATAGTTCATGCAATTCTCCAGGCCAGAATACTGGATTGGGTAGCCTTTCCCTTCTCCAGGGTATTTTCCCAACCCAGGGATAGATGGCATGTTAAAAGAGGTACACAAAAGTACTTTTTTGACCAATAAAATAAAAATTTGAAACCAAATCTTGGTAACTCAATTTTGAATGATAGAATACCTTTTGTTATTGAAGTTATCAGTAGGAAGTTTCTACAGTAAAGAAAGTCAGCTTTCTTCCTGACTGTGAGCAGTTTGTCATGGGATTACACAGATCATAAGGGAGAAGGGATTAAAACCAAAACTAAGTATAAAGACTTCCCTAGTGGCACAGTGGATAAGAATCCAGGTGTCAGGGGACACCATTTGATCCCTGGTCCAGGAAGATCGCACAGTCTGTGAAGCCACTAAACCTGAGTGCCAACAGCTATGGAAACCCATCTATAGCCCATGCTCCCAAATAAGAGAAACCACCCCACCGACCACAATGAGAAGTGCAAGCATCACAATAACGAGTAGAACCGACTCCCTGCAACTAGAGAAAGCTCACATGCCACCAACAAAGACCCAATGAAGTCAAATAAATAATAAATTAAGAAATAAATAATAAAATGAATAAATAAATCTAAGCAGGCCTGTTTAAAAAAACAAAAAACAAGTCTAGAAGGAAGTCATGGAAAAAACCAACTACTTCTCAGACTTAACTGAGACCAGAAAAAACTAATTCCCAGAAAAGAAAGTTAGTTAATATTTTAGCATTAGTAACTAAATAGATCTTTATACCTAATAGGAAAAGTAAGGATAAAAGAACTTTCAGAAAAATCCCATAAATCCTCAGAGTATGGAAGTTTTCAGGTATCCAAGAATCAACATATGTGAAATAACTTTATCATCAAAAATACCAAAGGCTTTTGGAGTGCTTTAAGTCCAAGTTGAACGCAAAACATGAGTTAGTTGACTGTAAGATTAGTGACGAAAAGGATCTTATGGAAGATTGAAATAATCACCTAGGCATGATTTTAAAAGTTAAAATCTCTTTTAAAATCTTTGAAAAATAATGCTTATACTTCATTTAAAAAAATGCAACCTGCAACATGGGAGTAAATATTTGCAAACCACATATCTGATAAAGGGTTAATATCCAAAATATACAAGGAATTTATATAACTCGACAGCAAAAACATATACACACAACTAATAACACAACTGAAAAAAAATTGACCAAAAGACTTAAGACATTTTTCCAAAGAAGATATACAAATGACCAACAAATACATGAAAAAGTGCTCAGCATCATTAATCACCAAGGAAATACAAGTCAAAACCACAATGAAATATTACCTTCACATTTACAAAGACGTCTATTTCCATAAAGACAAGAGAGAACAAATGTTGGTGAGGATGGGGAGAAAAGGGAACACTTATACGGTGTTGGTGAGAATACAAACTGAAACAGCTACTATGGAAAATAGTCTGAAGGTTCCTCAAGAGATTAAAAATGAAACTACAATATGAAGCAGAAATTCCACTTCTGAGCATATACCCACAGGAAATAAAACACTTATTTCAAAGATAAATGTGCACTTCCATGTTCATAGCTGTATTATTCACAATAGCCAAGGTATGGAAACATTCTAGGTGTCCCTAGATGAATGAATGGAAAAATAAATATTTGAGATACATACCTAGTTACAGATAGATACACACTTGTGAATATATCTATAGGTATACAATGGAATAGTATTCATCCTTTAAAAAGAAGGAGAGCCTGACATTTATGACAACATGGATGACCTGGAGTGCATTACACTAAATGAAATAAGCCAGACAGAGAAAGACACATATTATCGATCTTATTTTATGTGAAATCCAGAGTAGAATCATGGTTACCAGGGGCTGGAGGTAAGAGAAATGGGGTGGAGGTGGTAAGAACCTACAAGCTTTCACATATAAGAAAAATAAGATCTGAGGATCTAATATATACCATGGTGGCAATAGCTGATTGTGCTCTAATTTAATTGAATTTTTTTAAGATAGCAAAACTTAAATATTCTCAAAAAAAGGTAAATGTGTGAGGTGATGAGGCAATTAACCCAATGGAGTTAAATGATATTCCTTTGATAGTATATATCAAATAATCACTTTGTATACTTTAAATACCTTACAATTTTGTCAATTATACTTCAGCAAATTTGGGGGGAAATATGCATGTAATATATGCCTAAATATATAATAATTATTAGTCCTGTTAATGGATATCATTCTCCCCATAAGAAATTCAATTTGCCTAACATTATTGATTAGATTTTCAAAACATCTAAACTCCATTTACCAGAAAAGCAAACAACCCTTCAAACATATGACTGCCACCAAGTGGCAGTTAAGTGGCAAATATCGCTGTTAGAATTATACATAAGAATTACTGACTGAGTCTTCTAACAGGAGATACGAAAGTTCTTAGTTCAGACACTTTAGAGCGATAATCTTAATTTTATAATTAATATATTTCTTGCTCTTAATTCATTAACCTCAGCTTGTTTTCCAGTGATAACTTAAATATGAGTGTGTATATATTTCCTTTGTTTTTCACATTTATGCCATGTAATTTGAGTGTAATAAAAGTTTTAATTCTCATGAGTGGTTTATATTTAACTAATGCTAGTATTGCTTAGGCTTCCCTGGCGGCTCAGACTGTAAACAATTTGCCTGCAATGCAGGACACCTTGATTCAACCCCTGGGTTAGAAAGATCCTCTGGAGAAGGGAATGGCAACCCACTACAGTATTCTTGCCTGGAGAATTCCATGGACCAAGGAGCCTGATGGGCTACAGTATCAGTTCAGTTCACTAGCTCAGTCATGTCTGATTCTTTGTGACTCCACGGACTGCAGCACACGAGGGTTCCCTGTCCATAACCAACTCCCAAAGCCTACTCAAATTCATGTCCATCACCTCAGTGATGCCATCCAACCATCTCATCCTCTGTCGTCCCCTTCTCCTGCTGCCTTCAATCTTTGCCAGCATCAGGGTCTTTTCAAATGAGTCAACTCTTTGCATCAGGTGACCAAACTTTTGGAGTTTCAACTTTAACATCAGTCCTTCCAATGAATATTAAGGGCTGATCTCCTTTAGAATGGACTGGTTGGATCTCCTTGCAGTCCAAGGGACTCTCAAGAGTCTTCTCCAACACCACAGTTCAAAAGCATCAATTCTTCGGTGCTTAGCTTTCTTTATAGTCAGGATTTTCCTGACTCAAGTATTAAACTGAAACTGTCTCCTGTGTCTCCTTCATTGGCAGGTGGATTCTTCACCACTACCACCATCGGGAAAGCCCATGAATCAAGTAGCATCACAGAATTTAGTGCAAGGGAAGTTCATAGAATTTAGTGCAAGGGAAGTGGGGAGGAAATCTATACAATTATCTTTAAGTTTAAGCATATGGGAATACCAGACCACCTGATCTGCCTCTTGAGAAATACGTATGCAGGTCAGGAAGCAACAGTTAGAACTGGACATGGAACAACAGACTGGTTCCAAATAGGAAAAGGATTACGTCAAGGCTGTATATTGTCACCCTGCTTATTTAACTTATATGCAGAGTACATCATGAGAAACTGATGGAAGAAACACAAGCTGGAATCAAGATTGCTGGGAGAAATATAATAACCTCAGATATGCAGATGACACCACCCTTATGGCAGAAAGTGAAGAGGAACTAAAAAGCCTCTTGATGAAAGTGAAAGTGGAGAGTGAAAAAGTTGGCTTAAAGCTCAACATTCAAAAAACGAAGATCATGGCATCTGGTCCCATCACTTTATGGGAAATACATGGGGAAACAGTGGAAACAGTGTCAGACTTTATTTTTTGGGGCTCCAAAATCACTGCAGATGGTGACTGCAGCCATGAAATTAAAAGATGCTTACTCCTTGGAAGGAAAGTTATGACCAACCTAGATAGCATATTGAAAACAGAGACATTACTTTGCCAACAAAGGTCCATCTAGTCAAGGCTATGGCTTTTCCTGTGGTCATGTATGGATGTGAGAGTTGGACTGTGAAGAAGGCTGAGTGCCGAAGAATTGATGCTTTTGAACTGTGGTGTTGAAGAAGACTCTTGAGAGTTCCTTGGACTGCAAGGAGATCCAACCAGTCCATTCTGAAGGAGATCAGCCCTGGGATTCCTTTGGAAGGAATGATGCTAAGGCTGAAACTCCAGTACTTTGGTCACTTCGTGCGAAGAGTTGACTCATTGGAAAAGACTCTGATGCTGGGAGGGATTGGGGGCAGGAGGAGAAGGGGATGACAGAGGATGAGATGTCTGGATGGCATCACTGACTCGATGGACGTGAGTCTGAGTGAACTCCGGGAGTTGGTAATGGACAGGGAGGCCTGGCGTGCTGCGATTCATGGGGTTGCAAAGAGTCGGACACGACTGAGTGACTGAACTGAATTGAACTGAACTGAGATATGCACAGTGGTATTTCTGAGTCCCTTGGGTATCAAGTAGATCAAATGAGTCAATTCCAAAGGACATCAACCCTAAATATTCATTGGAAGGACTGATGCTAAAGCTGAAGCTCCAGTCCTTTGGCCACCTGATGCAAAGAGCTGGCTCACTGGATGAAACCCTGATGTTGAGAGATTGTGGGCAGGAGGAATAGGGGATTACAGAGGATAACATGGTTGGATGGCACTACTGACTCAATGGACATGAGTTTGAGCAAACTCTGGGAGACAGTGAAGGACAGGGAAGCCTGCTGCGGTCCACGTAGTTGCAGAGTTGGACACAACTCAGCAACTTTACAAGAAAATTCCTGAAGAAGCTTAAAAACTGAAAGCTCTGAGGGGAACAGTCAATTTCAAGTGAATAAAGTTGGTTTTCATAGCAATATAAGAACAGTCATCAGTACATTCAGCATATGTTGTTTAGGTAAGCATAAAAATACATTTAAAATGCTTATGAAGATATTAGATGTTAATTATATCTCTCCCAGTAAGGTTAGATACTTAAAGCAACAGACAGTTGTTCTTTTTTTTTTTTTTTTGGTTCTATTTTGTGTTTCTTTGTTTTTTGAAGTCTTCACCCACTAATGGATGGAAAATAATCATGCAAAGATATAGGTATCATTTTGGTTGAAAACAATATAAATCTCATAATATCAATCAATGATATATTTATTTGATAGTTCCTCAATCAAAACAATTCTATATGAGATTTACTTCAGTGGATAAAGGTTTTTAAGTTTTCAGAAACAACATGTGTTAAGCAAATATTCTTCTAAATTTTGCTCTTTTAATAATAGCAATAGTTAAACCATGAAAATATGCATAATACATTGTAAAGAAGATAGTTATTAATTAGCAATAGTTCATAATAATATGCATTCATGTTATAGTATAGTATCACAGTAAAAATAACCCAAATCTTTGGCACATATACTTCATTATATAGTCTGTTATTTTCTCCAAAAGCACATAGCTCATACTGTTTTCCCAGGAAGTAGATGCTAATGATACATATATTCTTGTAAGTTTTTTGTCAGAACTTTTCCCATTAAATCATAAAGGAAAGAACTGTCATATAAATTCTAGAGTAGATCAATTTATTAAGCAATACTTTGGATGTTCCATGAACATCTCTTTTTCATGAAAAGTTCTGTTAAATTTATTGCCCCCTCATCTACTAAATCAGCTCTATAGCTGCAAAAGTTAGGGAACCAGGTACTTTCAGCATTGTACTTTTATATTTTTCTTAGTGCATACCAATATACCACTTCTAGGTTTTTAGCAATGATTAATTTCCAATCACTTCTCTTGCCATCATTCTTAACTGCTTGGCATTTTTGTGAGTATGTCAAAATTCTAACACCCAGAACACATTGGAGTAATGTCTTCAAAAATATTCTATAATTGCACAAATTATTACCACACATCTCTCTCATTTTTTTTTTTTTTTGCTGTAATGAAATATTTTCTGTTCACCTACAACTATGGACATAAAGTTTGGAAGCATGCCCTGTCCATGGATCTGATCTTCACAGGTCATAACAGGAATGTAATTGAACCAAAAGCTAAATACATTATATGCACTATGTATATTCACTCCTCCAAACAAAGCTGTGATTTTCTTATTTTCTGGTTCTGACATCACTTGGAAATGCTTTAGAGTATAATAAATTACAACTGTGATAAAATTATTAAAGATAGATTATAGCATAGTATCATGAAAAGTGTTAGCTGCTTAGTCATGTCTGATTCTGCGACCCAATGGATTGTAGCCCACCAGGCTTCTCTGTCCATGAAATTCTCCAGGCAAGAATACTGGAACGGGTAACCATTTCCTTCTCCAGGGGATCTTCCTGACTCAGGGGTTGAAGCCTGGTCTCCTGCACTGTAGGCAGATTCTTTACTATCTGGCCATCAAGGAATCACCCATAGCACCATAATAGCAACAAATATTTTACAAGGATGAATAAGACAAATTTGGTATATTTTTCAAGAGTGAGATAAAGGGGGAGTTGGAAAGAAAGGAATAGCTGGGAAAGAAGAAATATCACAGAATAATATTTTTATTTTTAGGATCAAAAGACATTGTGATTCAGTGGCTCTTAAATATCTTTAGGTTTCCGGCTTGATTTCATGATCTAGTAGACAGCTCAGCTGGTAAAGAATCCGCCTGCAATGCAGGAGACCCCAGTTTGATTCCCAGGTCAGGAAGATCTGCTGGAGAAGGGATAGGTTACACACTCCCGTATTATTGGGCTTCCCTGATGGGTCATATTGTAAAAAATTCACCTGCAATGCCGGAGACCTGGGTTTATTCCCTGGGTTGGAGAGATCCCCTAGAGAAGGACCAGCGACCGATGCCAGTATTGTGGCCTGCAGAATTCCATGGGATATAGTCTATGGTATCCCAAAGAGTTGGACAGGATTAAGCAACTTTCACTTTCAGAGTCATAAATGAAACAACAGAGACTCAGACAGAGGGAATGAGAGAGACAGAAAGGGATAGAGAGAATTGTTTTAAAAATCTTTTAAAAAATATATAGATGAAATAACCATAAAGGATATTCTAATTTATTAATTTTCACCATTATTATTATCACTGTTAATATTTTGCCAAATAATGGCATTTGATGACAACAAATAAAGACCAATTAATTGACTCATATCTCGCACTTCATGGCACTTAGACAAATTAACTAAAATCTGTGCCTTAGTTTGTGTTAAATCACCTCAGTCATGTCTGACTCTTTGCAACCCTATGGACTGTGGCCCTCCAGGCTCCTCTGTCCATGGGATTCTCCAGGCAAGAAAACTGGAGTGGGTTCCCATTACAGATTATTCATTAGTAAACAGGGGCAATAATAATTACATAATACTTACATATATATATATATGTTTCAAATAAATCACTATATCTAAAGCTCATAGAACAGTCTCCTAGCACATAATACATACTCAACAATATTAGATAAATCCGTTTCTGCTGTTGTTATACAGACTTTGGTATCATTTCCAAAACCCCGACCACAAGGTTATTCAGATAATAAAAATACCTTGATTGGTAAACACATCTGGGATAATTTATTTAATTTGGGGGCATTAAAAATCCTTATGACTTCCATATACTCAGTCCAATAACAATGACTAATATGAGAATGAATTCACTAAGTATTTACTAAGCTAGTTGGAATAGATTTGTATACATTATGAAGAAAAGATATTCAGAGGCAGAGTAAATGAGATAATGAGATAAGAGCTTTGCTCTAAAGACAGACTATCAGAATGCTATTGCCAGATGTGCCACTTCACAGCTACATGCCCTTGGGCGAGTTACTTGACACTTTTGACTGGCACTTGACACAAATGACTTGGCACTCATTTGTAGGAGCTGCAACATAGGGTTTTGTGAGGATTAAATAAATGTGTACATGCAAATTATTTAGAAATGTCCATAGTACAGAAATCCTGGAGAAGGAAATGGCAACCCACTCCAGTATCTTTGCCTGGAAAATCCCATGGACAGAGGAGCCTGATAGGCTACAGTCTGTGGGGTTGCAAAGAGTCAGATACAACTGAGCGACTTCACTTTCTTTCTTTTATAGTACAGAAAGGGCTTCCCTTATGGCTCACCTGGTAAAGAATCCATCTGCATTGCAGGAGACCTGGGTTTGATGCCTGGGTTGGGAAGATCCCCTGGAGAAGGGAAAGGCTACCCACTCCAGTATTCTGGCCTGGAGAATTCCATGGTCTGTATAGTCCATGGGGTCACAAAGAGTTGGACATGACTGGGCAACTCTCACATAGTACAGAAAATCTAATAAAAATGTATGTACTAGTATTATAAGGTTTAAAATGTCAGCTAACCAATTTTTTAAATAAAAATGATAGCTTCTTACAATTGTTTTATACTTCATTATCTATTACCAATGGTATTTAAGGTATAATTTTGACATGAACAAAGTCACAACGTACATGGAAATGTGTCTATATATTTAAGTTGTTAGAATTTATAGTAACTGACCTAGCTAATGAAACATAGGTCATTAAGACAGTAAAATAATTATGCATTTGAGAATGCATTAAGGTGTACTTTACTATTTTAAAATTAACTTGATAACTAACTTGGTCCTTCAGTTGTGTCCAAATCTTTGGAACACCAAGGACTATAGAGTACAGGGAATTCTCTAGGCCAGGATACTGGAGTGGGTAGCCTATCCCTTCTCTAGCAGATCTTCCTGATCCAGGAATAGAACTGGGGTCTCCTGCATTGTGAGCGGATTCTTTACCAGCTGAACTATCAGGAAGCCCAGATAATATCTAATATTTAAAATACACACAAAAAAGTTTAAAGCTTATTTTAACTTAGGATGAAAACTTACTTGTATTAAGCTTAAAGTATACTAATGGAATGCTTCAAATATAAAGTAAGGAATAAAAATATGAAACATAGTTCTGACTCAGTACATATTATCCATATTATTCTCTTTTTCAAAAAATAAAACCAAAGTACTAGTATTCTAGTAGATACCATTTTTTAATCGCTTTCTCTTCTCATTTTATCCTTCTCTGGATGAAAAATTATCCCAAAGATAAGGTTCCTGTGAATTTTAAATCATTATAACTGGGCTCAAACACATATTTATTAATCAAATAGGAACCATTATTATCAACATATGTTTGCAAATGAGAATAAATTTATTCCTGTAGTGAAAAAATCAATGGTTTGGGGTTCAAAGAATTCTTATAAATCATTTTATGCCTCTTGCTAGTTGTGGAAGTGTTTTACTTTCAGAAAGTTGTCAGCATGCTTGAAGAAGTGCTAGTCAGTTGACGAGAGGTCAGGTGAACAAGGAGGATGAGGAAAACTTCTGTAGCCCAATTCATTAAACTTTTGAAGTGTTGGTTGTGTGACATGAGGTGGAGAATCATTGTGGAGGAGAACTGCGTCTTTTCTTGACCAATGCCAGCTGCAGGAGTTGCAGTTTTTCGGTGCATCTCATCGATTTGCTGAGCACACTTATCAGATGCAATGGTTTCACTGGGATTCAGAAAGTGGTTATGAATTAGACAGGCAGCAGACCACCAAACAGTGACCATGACCTTTTTTGGTGCAAGTTTGGCTTTAGGAAGTGCTTTGGAACTTCTTCTCAGTCCAACCACTGAGTTGGTGATCACTGGTTGTCTATAAAATCCACTTTTTGTAGCACATCGCAATGTGATTGAGAATCGTTCATTGTTGTTGCACAGAATAAGAGAAGATGACAGTTGAAAATGCCTTTTTTTTGATGTGCTGTCAGCTCATAAGGCACCCAGTTATTGAGCATTTCACCTTTCCAATTTGCTTCAAATGCCAAATGACCTTAGAATGGTTAACACTGAATTCTTTGGCAACTTCCCGTGTAGTTGAAAGAGGATCAGCTTCGATGATCTTCTCCACTGGTCATTGTCAACTTTCGATGGCCTGCCACTACACTCCTCATCTTAAAGGCTCTTATCTCCTCTGCAAAACATGATGAACCACTCAACTGTAGTTGAACCATTCAACTACATTTGTTAGCAGTTTCTGGGCCAAATTCATTGTTGATGTTGGGAGTTGCCTCCACTGCTTCATGGCCCATTTTGAACTCAATAAAACTGCTTGAATTCACTTTTTGTCTAACATCATTTCCCTGGTCTAAAATAAATGTAAAATAAACAGTAAGTAATAAGTCATTAGTAAAATAATTAAGTGAGAAATGTGCATTAAAATGATGTATACATAACCACATTTATTAAGAGTATATTTCTACATCAAGGGACTTTCCTGGTGGCTATCATGGTAAATAATTCACCTGTCAATTCAGGAGACATAAGAGACATGGATTCAGTCCCTAGGTTGGGAAGATTCCCTGCAAGAGGGCATGGCAATCCACTCCAGTATTATTGCCTTGATAATCCCAAAGGACAGAAGAGCCTGGCAGGTTAGAGTCCATAGGATCACAAAAAGATGTACATGACTGAACCAACTAAGCACAAATGCATGAATTTCCATAGCAACAGCAAATTCAACAATGCAAAACCGCAATTACTTTCAGTTAAGTTCAGTCACTCAGTCGTGTCTGACTCTGAGACCCCATGGACTGCAGCACGACAGGCCTCAATGTCCATCACCAACTCCCGAAGCCTACTCAAACTCATATCCATTGAGTCGGTGTTGCCATCCAGCCATCCCATCCTCTGTTGTCCCCTTCTCCTTCAACCTTGAATCTTTCCCAGCATCAGGCTCTTTTCAAATGAGTCAGTTCTTCACATCAGGTGGCCAAAGTAGTGCAATTTCTGCTTCAGCATCAGTCCTTCCAATGAATGTTCAGGACTGATTTCCTTTAGGATGGACTGGTTGGACTCCTTGCTTTCCAAGGGACTCTCAAGGCTATTCTCCAACACCACAGTTCAAAAGCATCAATTCTTTGGTGCTCAGCTTTCTTTATAATCCAACTCTCAAATCCATACATGACTACTGGAAAAACCATAGCCTTGCCTAGACGGACCTTTGTTGGCAAAGCAATGTCTCTCCTTTTTAATATGCTGTTGAGTTTGGTCATAACTTTTCTTCCAAGGAGCAAGTGTCTTTAAATTTCATGCCTGGAGTCACCATCTGCAATGATTTTGGAGCCCCCCAAAATAAAGTCTGTCACTGTTTCCCCTTTATTTGCCATGAAGTGATGGGACCAGATGCCATGATCTTAGTTTTCTGAATGTTTAATTTTAAGCCAACTTTTTCACTCTTCTCTTTCATTTTCATCAAGAGGCTCTTTATTTCTTCTTTGCTTTCTGCCATAAGGGTGGTGTCATCTGCATATCTGAGGTTACTGGTTTTCCACCCAGCAATCTTGATTCCAGCTTGTGCTTCATCTAGCCCAGTGTTTCTCATGATGCACTCTGTATATAAATTAAATAAGCAGGGTGACAATATACAGCCTTGACATATTCCCTTTCCTATTTGGAAACATTCTGTTGTTCCATGTCCAGTTCTAATGTTTCCTGACCTGCATACAGATTTCTTAAGAGGCAGGTCTGGTGGTCTGGTATTCCCATCTCTTTAAGAATTTTCCACAGTTTGTTGTGGCCCACACGGTCAAAGGCTTTGGCATAGTCAATAAAGCAGAAGTAAGTAACATTGAGGGAACACAGCCCTACCCATCAACAGAAAATTGGATTAAAGATTACTGAACATGGCCCTGCCCATCAGAACAATTTCCCCCTGCCCCAGTTTCCCCCCCAGTCAGTATCTCCCATCAGGAAGCTTCCATAAGCCTCTTATCCTTCTCCATCAGAGGGCAGACAGACTGAAAACCACAATGACAGGAAACTAACCAGTCTGATCACATGGAACACAGCCTTGTCTAACTCAGTGAAACTGTGAACCATGGTCTGTAGAGCCACCCAAGATGGACAGGTCATGGTGGAGAGTTCTGACAAAATGTGGTCCATTGGAGAAGGGGATGGCAAAATCACTTCAGCATTCTTGCCTTGAGAACCCCATGTAATTACTTTTGCACCAGCCTAATACAAAGACTTGCTCAGTTTGATAGGTGATGTGGTCCTGAACCTTGTCCTAAGTTTGGGGAGCACAACATGATCTGTGTTTTACCTCCTGTTGACTTTCTCTGTCCAAGGTGACTTCTGAAGGGCAAGACCTGTATAACTGACAGCCAAGCAGAGAGCTCTTTCAGCCACTGGCTGGCTAGGGTGGAAGTTTTCTAAAGTTTTGGGTATAATAGATAAAGATGTCATGGGATAGTTTATTCTAGATAGAAAGTGCAAAGTTATTTTTAAGAACTATCATTGCAATGGATCAAGGATGTTCTAGGGTGTGTGAATTCATATGAAAACGTCCAAATCTATCTGACAAAAAAATTATAATTCTGACACTGAATTATGAGACTGTCATTTCTAAAGTGATTGAACTATAGTTTTCAGAGTTCCAAATGTTCTTTGGTTTATTCTTTTTCAAATATACATTTTGCCTTTGAGCAGGCTTTTATTTCTGAATTACAACCACAAATATAGGTATGTCCAGATGGTCCTAGGCGAATTCACAGTAAGTTCATTGGGGCATCTCTTTCTTGTTATTCTCAAGGTTAGATGGAGTTTTATATATCTTTATTTCTGGAATACATACAGTATACCGGGTAGCATTTAGTTAGCAAAACTTCCTGTCCTAAAATTCAAATGTTCTCTTACTTCTTCAACTTTGCAGTTAAAATTATATTTGGAATTTCTAAGTGTGTTATTCTAAACTGTATTTACAAAGTATTAAGCCTTAGGTTCAGTTCCGTCGCTCAGTTGTGTCTTTTTGTGACCCCATTAATCGCAGCACACCAGGCCTCCCTGTCCATCACCAACTCCCGGAATTTACTCAAACTCATGTCCATTGAGTCGGTGATGCTATCCAGCCATCTCATCCTCTGTCGTCCCCTTCTCCTCCTGCCCCAGATCCCTCCCAACATAAGAGTGTTTCCCAATGAGGTCTTTTTTGCATGAGGTGGCCGAAGTATTGGAGTTTCCGCTTTAGCATCAGTCCTTCCAATGAACACCCAGGACTGATCTCCTTTAGAATGGACTGGTTGGATCTCTTTGCACTCCAAGGGACTCTCAAGAGTCTTCTCCAACACCACAGTTCAAAAGCATCAATTCTTCAGTGCTCAGCTTTCTTCACAGTCCAACTCTCACATCCATACATGACCACTGGAAAAACCATAGCCTTGACTACATGGACCTTTGTTGGCAAAGTAATGTCTTTGCTTTGAATATGCTATCTAGGTTGGTCATAACTTTCCTTCCAAGGAGTAAGCGTCTTTTAATTCCATGGCTGCAATCACCATCTGCAGTGATTTTGGAGCCCTAGGCCATGTATATTAACATGTCTTACGGACACCTGTTTTTTAGTTTCTCTCTGTGTTGCCTATTATAAAATCCTAAACTAAAGGTATTTTAAATGTCACTATGAATGTATCCCTATAAATTATTAAGTGCTTTGACCTTATCAGGAATCAACATTGGAATATTGTTTTAGTAGCTAACCATATTGGAGATTCACTTCAATTTTGATTTGCTATATATTTTATAATTTTAATTTTAAATGAATTTATGGCAAAAAATTTTTACAAATTAAACAGAATATATTACAAAAAGGGATTTTAAAGAAAATAAGTGAGTTACTGTTAGTATCAGTGTTATAATATGCATAAGTATTCTGAGGCTTGTAATAATAGATTGTTTAAAATCATTTTAGTTAACTAATACACTAAAGTAAAAAAGGCCAACTATGACTTTAACTGACAATGTGAGCACGAGTGACTTTATAAACATTCTTATATGTGAATTTCATCAACTTCAGAATAAGTAATGCATGTAAGATTACTCTAAGTAATTTCCAGAATTGTTTAAATACTTTCCCTTGTTGTGTAAAGGAGCTGGCCTTTCATAGATACCACTATAATAATGAACCAGAGGTCTTATTATATTTCTATCATAGTTGATAAGGATATTTTTTATATTCCTATCATTTTAATTTAAAGATAATATGCAAGGAACTTTCTATTTCATCATCAGCTTTAATCACTTTAAATATCTTTAAGAGAAATTACATTATTGACAATATTTTCATATATAAGATTCAAATCTATTATTTTTCCAAGAGGCTTCTCAAGATAAGGGTGTCTTTCCAGGTTCGGTCTTTGCCTACTATTCATATATTAAATATAGAATTTTTCTAAATGCTGTATCTGTATAAATGCTAACCTTATTTTCACTTTGGGGGTTTAATTAAAAATTAAAACATAAAATGAGGGCTGTTAAGTAAATTTTATGAGTAAAGCTACATGTAGTGTGCTAAGTCTCTTCAGTCATGTCCAACTCTTTGTGAGCCAATGGACTGTAGCCTGCTAGGCTCCTCTGCCATGAGATTATCCAGGTAAGAATACTGGAATGGATTTCCATTTCATTCTCCAGAGGATCTTCCTGATCCAAGGATGGAACCTCCTGCATCCCCAGCATCTCTTAAGTCTCCCGCCCTGGCATACAGGTACTTTACCACTAGCGATATACACAATACGTAAAGTTACATATGAACTCTAAAACATATTTAGCACATATTTATGCATGATTCTTCAAATAATCCATGTATTTGTACAATAAACTATTAACAGTAGTTCCTTTGTGAAGTACATTTTTTTAAAAAAATATGAACAATAAAAGAACAGTATCTAAATATTTGCTTATAATCTGCCCAGATTATGTTTATTTTTTTAATTAAAATATGTTTTATTTGACCCAAAATATAAAAAATATTATAATTTCTATATATATATATACTTCATTATTCAGTTTGTCAAGCTTTCATTAATTGACTGAAACACAGCTCAAACTATCTAATCTTTTTTTTTTTTAACATCATATATTACAGGTACAACTAAGCTGTCTTAAGCACAGTAAAATCTAAAGTTGAATAGGAAGGGGTCATTCTATGCCAGTCACAATGAGTAGGATTACTTTTCTATTTTGGAGAAATTCATTTCCTATCCACAGATGAATACAAATGTGAAAAGCCCACCCTCATGTCTTTAAAGGCTCTGCAGCATTTGATAACACCCATGGGTGGGGGAATTTTGTCTTTGACTTTCTGGGCTGACTCTCAAATTGCTGCACATTTGTGTGCCTGGATTGAAAACTCAGTGTCAGTGGCTTCATAAGAAAAGCACTTACAGAGCTACTCTGATAATAGATGTTCTAGGGAGCTCTGAACCTGTCACTCCTCCAACGCTGTCATGCACTGTGTTCAGTGATTGCTTTCTCATTCTCATGGATTATATTTCAGATCCCTCCAATTGTATCTGAAATGTGATGACTGAAAATGCTTTCTCTGCCTTATTTTCATTTCTAGATTATGCATTATTCTCCTTGAGCTTGTCACTTTATCTCTATTTACATTGTATTTAGTTTGGCAGTGTTTTGAGATAAAACATTGGCTTCTGAATCTTATTAATAAAACTATTTTCCCTCTCAAACACAATGCTTCACTCAAACTATAGTCTGAAAGGAACTTTTAAAGCAATGCTCTTTCCAAGGTACTGGCACAATTTGCTATATATCATATAACATTGCATGGCACATTAATTCAAACTGTATGTTTTCCTGTTTCATAAATTCTTTAGAGGCACTACATGGCTCACAAAAATATAATACCTGTCCTCTTTAGGTTGGCCAGCTGAAGGCATGTATGCTTGATTTGAGAAAGAGAAGAATAATATCATCCTCTCCAATTCTTCACCATTTCCTTTTTATGTCTAAAACTGTGATCTTGGCTGACAGAGGAGAAAATAAATACATCATTTCAGAGAATATAACTTGATGACTTAATTTAACAGTGCAATATTGATCATGTCTAATAGTTTTCATTGATCTAAGATGAAAATAATGAGAACAATAAAACAATTTTTAAACTAGTAAATGTTACTGAATCTGTCTTTACCGCATACATAGCTTTATAATTCTAGAAATTTGATAACTCATTTTCTATAATGTTTATAAAATAATCAAAAAAATCATGCATGAGGTTATATAATGGTGACTGAAAATAAAATGGTCTAAACAAGGAAGTTTGGTGAACAGTATGAGAGCTAAGACTGCACATGGTTATCTATATATGTATATAATATTTCAGCCATGAAATTAAAATATAATGACAGTGAAAGGGCAATTAAGTTAAACCAAGGAAAGGTATGATAGACAATAGCATCTATCTAGAAAGATATCTTATAACTTTATTAATTTAATTAGGGTGAAGAATTTAATCTGGTTTAAAGTTTGACTTCTGGTCAAATTTAAGCTGAATTTAACCTGGTCTTAAAGTTCGACTGAAAGATGAACTCGCCAGGTCGGTAGGTGCCCCATATTCTACTGGAGATCAGTGGAGAAATAACTCCAGAAAGAATGAAGAGACAGAGCCAAAGCAACAACACCACCCAGTTGTGGATGTGACTGGTGATGGAAGCAAGGTCTGATTGCACTAAGAGCAATATTGCATAGGAACCTGGAATTCTAGGTCCATGAAACAAGGCAAATTGGAAATGGTCAAACCAGAGATGGCAAGAGCGAACATAGACATTAAGGAATCACCAAACTAAAATGGACTGGAATGGGTGAATTTAACTCAGATGACCATTATATCTACTACTATGGGCAAGAATCCCTTAGAAGAAATAGAGTAGCCATCATAGTCAACAAAAGAGGCCAAAATGCAATACTTTGATGCAATCTGAAAAACGACAGAATGATTTCTGTTCGTTTCCAAAGCAAACCAATCAATATCATGGTAATCCAAATCTATTTCCCAATGAGTAATGCTGGAGAAGCTGAAGTTGAATGGTTCTATGAAGACCTATAAGACCTTCTAGAATTAACACACAAAAAAGATGTTCTTTTCATTACAGGGGCCTGGAATGGAAAAGTAGGAAGTCAAGAAGCACCTGGAGTAATAGGCAAATTTGACCTTGGAATACAGAATGAAGCAGGGCAAAGGCTAATAGACTTTTGCCAAGAGAACGCACTGGTCATAGAAAACACCCCCTTCCAACAACACAAGAGAAGACTCTACACATGGACATCACCAGATGGTCAACACAGAAATCAGATTGATTATATTCTTTGCAGCCAAAGATGGAGAAGCTCTATACAGTCAGCAAAAACAAGACCAGGAGCTGACTGTTGCTCAGATCACGAACTCCTTATTGCCGAATTCAGACTTAAATTGAAGAAAGTAGGGGAAAACACTAGACCATTCAGTTATGCCCTAAATCAAACCCCTTATAATTATACAGTAGAAGTGAGAAATAGATTTAAGGGACTAGATTTGATAGACAGAGCGCCTGAAGAACTATGGATGGAGGTTTGTGACACTGTACAGGAGACAGGGGTCAAGACCATCCCCAAGAAAAATAAATGCAAAAAAAGCACAATGGCTGTCTGAGGAGGCCTTCATAATAGCTGTGAAAAGAAGAGAAGTGAAAAGCAAAAGAGAAAAGGAAAGATATACCCATTTGAATGCAGAGTTCCAAAGAATAGCAAGGAGAGATAATAAAGTCTTCTTCAGTGATCAGTTCCAAGAAAAAGAGGAAAACAATAGAATGGGGGAGACTAGAGATCTCGTTAGGAAAATTAGAGATACCAAGGGAACATTTCATGGAAAGATGGGCTCAAAGGACAGAAATGGTATGGGCCTAACAGAAGCAGAAGATATTGGTGGTGGCAAGAATACAAAGAACAATACAAAAAAGATCTTTACAAAACAGATAATCACGAAGGTGTGATCACTCACCTAGAGTCACACATCCTGGAATGTGAAGTCAAGTGGGCCTTAGGAAGCATCACTACGAACAAAGCTAGTAGAGGTGATGGAATTCCAGTTGAGCTCTTTCAAATCCTGAAAGATGATGCTGTGAAAGTGCTGCACTCAATGGGCCAACAATGGAAAACTCAGCAGTGGCCACAGGACTGGAAAAGGTCAGTTTTCATTCCAATCCCAAAGAAAGGCAATGCCAAAGAATGCTCAAACTACTGCACAATTGCACTCACCTCACACTCTAGTAAAGTAACACTCAAAATTCTCCAAGACAGGCTTCGATGATACATAAACCGTGAACTTCCAGATGTTTAAGGTGGTTTTAGAAAAGGCAGAGGAACTAGAGATCAAATTGCCACCATCTGCTAGATCATTGAAAAAGCAAGAGAATTCCAGAAAAACATCTATTTCTTTTTTATTGACTATGCCAAAGCCCTTGACTGTGTAGACCACAACAAACTGTGGGAAATTCTGGAAGAGATGGGAATACCAGACCACCTGACCTGCCTCTTGAGAAATCTTTATGCAGGTCAGGAAGAAAGAGTTAGAACTGGACATGGAAAAACAGACTGGTTCCAAATAGGGAAAGGAGTATTTCAAGGCTGTATATTGTCACCCTGTTTATTTAACTTATATGCAGAGTACATCATGAGAAACGCTGGCTGGATGAAGCACAAGCTGGGTGAATATTGCCTGGAGAAATACCAATAATCTCTGACATGCAGATGATACCACCCTTATGGCAGAAAGCAGAGAAGAACTAAGGAGATTCCTGATAAAAGTGAAAAAGGAGAGTGACAAAGTTGGCTTAAAGCTCAACATTCAGAAAACTAAGATCATGGTGTCCAGTCCCATCCTTTTATGTCAAATAAATGGGGAAACAGTGGCTGACTTTATTTCTTGGTTTCCAAATCACTGCAGATGGTGATCCCAGCCATGAAATTAAAAGACACTTACTCCTTGGAAGGAAAGTTATGACCAACCTAGACAGCATATTAAAAAAGAAGAGACATTACTTTGCCAACAAAGTTCATCTAGTCAAAGCTCTGTGTTTTCCAGTAGTCATGTATGGATGCGAGAATTGTACCACAAAGAAAGCTGAGCATTGAAGCACTGATGCTTTTGAACTGTGGTGTTGGAGAAGACTCTTGAGAGTCCCTTGGACTGCAAGGAGATCCAACCAGTCCATCCTAAAGGAGATCAGTCCTGGGTGTTCATTAAAAGGACTGATGTTGAAGCTGAAACTCCAATACTTTGGCCACCTGATACAAAGAGCTGACTCACTGGAAAAGACCATGATGCTGGGAAGATTGGGGGCAGGAGGAGAAGGGGACAACAGAAGATGAGATGGTTGGATGGTAGCACCGACTCAAAGGACATGAGCTTGGGTAAACTTTGGGAGTTGGTGATGGACAGGGAGGCCTGTCGTGCTGCAGTCAACGTGTCTGCAAAGAGTCGGACATGACTGAGCAACTGAACTGATTGAAAGTTTGACTTCATGTACAATAAACAAAATAGACAATGTCTACCAAGAAGACAAGTTTTGGAGGGATCCTGAAATAAATTTATCATCTGCATAGATAGATTAAGAGAAACCCAAGTAAGACAGTAGGTGTTTCAAGAGGGCATCAGAGGGCAGACACACTGAAACCATACTCACAGAAAACTAGTCAATCTAATCACGCTAGGACCACAGCCTTGTCTAACTCAATGAAACTAAGCCATGCCCGTGGGGCAACCCAAGATGGGTGGGTCATCGTGGAGAGATCTGACAGAATGTGGTCCACTGGAGAAGGGAACGGCAAACCACTTCAGTATTCTTGCCTTGAGAACCCCATGAACAGTATGAAAAGGCAAAATGATAGGATACTGAAAGAGAAACTCCCCAGGTCAGTAGGTGCCCAATATGCTACTGGCTATCAGTGGAGAAATAACTTCAGAAAGAATGAAGGGATTGAGCCAAAGCAAAAAGAATACCCAGCTGTGGATGTGTCCGGTGATAGAAGCAAGGTCCGATGCTGTAAAGAGCAATATTGCATAGGAACCTGGAATGTCAGGTCCATGAATCAAGGCAAATGGAAGTGGTCAAACAAGAGATGGCAAGAGTGAATGTCGACATTCTAGGAATCAGCAAACTGAAATGGACTGGAATGGGTGAATTTAACTCAGATGACCATAATATCTACTACTGCAGGCAGGAATCTCTCAGAAGACATGGAGTAGTCATCATGGTCAACAAAAGAGTCCGAAATGCAGTACTTGGATGCAATCTCAAAAACAACAGAATGATCTCTGTTTGTATCCAAGGAAAACCTTTCAATATCACAGTAATCCAAGTATATGCCCCAACCAGTAACACTGAAGAAGCTAAAGTTGAACGGTTCTATGAAGACCTACAAGACCTTTTAGAACTAACACCCAAAAAAGATGTGCTTTTCATGATAGGGGACTGGAATGCAAAAGTAGGAAGTCAAGAAACACCTGGAGTACCAGGCAAATTTGGCCCTGGAATATGGAATGAAGCAGGGCAAAGACTAATAGAGTTTTGCCAAGAAAATGCACTGGTCATAACAAACACCCTCTTCCAACAACACAAGAGAAGACTCTACACATGGACATCACCAGATGGTCAACACTGAAATCAGACTGATTATATTCTTTGCAGCCAAAGATGGAGAAGCTCTATACAGTCAGCAAAAACAAGACCAGGAGCTGACTGTGGCTCAGACCATGAAATCCTTATTGCCAAATTCAGACTTAAATTGAAGAAAGTAGGGAAAACCACTAGAGCATTCAGGTATGACCTAAATCAAATCCCTTATGATTATACAGTGGAAGTGAGAAATAGATTTAAGGGCCTAGATCAGATAGAGTGCCTGATGAACTATGGAATGAAGTTCGTGACATTGTACAGGAGAAAGGGATCAAGACCATCCCATGGAAAAGAAATGCAAAAAAGCAAAATGGCTGTCTGGGGAGGCCTTACAAATAGCTGTGAAAAGAAGACAGGTGAAAAGCAAAGGAGAAAAGGAAAGATATAAGCATCTGAATGCAGAGTTCCAAAGAATAGCAAGAAGAGATAAGAAAGCCTTCCTCAGCGATCAATGGAAAGAAATAGAGGAAAACAACAAAATGGGAAAGACTAGAGATCTCTTCAAGAAAATCAGAAATACCAATGGAACATTTCATGCAAAGATGGGCTCAATAAAGGACAGAAATGGTATGGACATAACAGAAGCAGAATATATTAAGAATAGGTGGTAAGAATACAGAGAAGAACTGTACAAAAAAGATTTTCATGACCCAGATAATCATGATGGTGTGATAACTGACCTAGAGCCAGAAATCCTGGAATGTGAAGTCAAGTGGGCCTTAGAAAGCAGCACTACGAACAAAGCTAGTGGAGGTGATGGAACTCCAGTTGAGCTATCCCAAATCCTGAAAGATGATTCTGTGAAAGTGCTGCACTCAATATGCCAGCAAATTTGGAAAACTCAGCCGTGGCCACAGGACTGGAAAAGGTCAGTTTTCATTCCAATCCCAAAGAAAGGCAATGCCAAAGAATGCTCATACTACCACACAATTGCACTCATCTCACATGCTAGTAAAGTAATGCTCAAAATTCTCCAAGCCAGGCTTCAGCACTACATGAACCGTGAACTTCCTGATGTTCAAGCTGGTTTTAGAAAAAGAAGAGGAACCAGAGATCAAATTGTCAACATCTGCTGGATCATGGAAAAAGCAAGAGAGTTCCAGAAAAAACATCTATTTCTGCTTTATTGACTATGCCAAAGCCTTTGACTATGTGGATCACAATAAACTCTGGGAAATTCTGAAAGAGATGGGAATACCAGACCACCTGATCTGACTCTTGAGAAATCTGTATGTAGGTCAGGAAGCAACAGTTAGAACTGGACATGGAACAACAGACTGGTTCCAAATAGGAAAAGGAGTACGTCAAGGCTGTATATTGTCTCCCTGTTTATTTAACTTATATGCAGAGTACATCATGAGAAACGCTGGACTGGAAGTAACACAAGCTGGAATCAAGATTACTGGGAGAAATATCAATAACCTCAGATATGCAGATGACACCACCCTTATGGCAGAAAGTGAAGAAGAACTAAAAAGCTTCTTAATGAAAGTGAAAGTGGAGAGTGAAAAAGTTGCCTTAAAGCTCAGCATTCAGGAAACTAAGATCATGGCATCCGGTCCCATCACTTCATGGGAAATAGACGGGGAAACAGTGTCAGACTTTATCTTTTTGGGCTCCAAAATCACTGCAGATGGTGACTGCAGCCATGAAATTAAAAGATGCTTAGTCCTTGGAAGGAAAGTTATGACCAACCTAGATAGCATATTCAAAAGCAGAGACATTACTTTTCCAACAAAGGTTCATCTAGTCAAGGCTATGGTTTTTCCAGTGGCCATGTATGGATGTGAGAGTTGGACTGTGAAGAAGGCTGAGCACCGAAGAATTGATGCTTTTGAACTGTGGTGTTGGAGAAGACTCTTGAGAGTCCCTTGGCCTGAAAGGATATCCAACCAGTCCATTCTGAAGGAGATCAGCCCTGGGATTTCTTTGGAAGGAATGATGCTAAAGCTGAAACTCCAGTACTTTGGCCACATCATGCAAAGAGTTGACTCATTGGAAAAGACTCTGATGCTGGGAGGGATTGGGGGCAACAGGAGAAGGGGACGACAGAGGATGAGATGGCTGGATGGCATCACTGACTCGATGGACCTGAGTCTCAGTGAACTCTGGGAGTTGGTGATGGACAGGGAGGCCTGTTGTGCTGTGATTCATGGGGTCGTAATGAGTCGGACACGACTGAGCGACTGATCTGATCTAATCTGATAGATAAATTATAGTTTTTTATATAACCAGTGGAAAAGGCAATGATGACCCACTCCAGTATTCTTGCCTGGAAAATCCCATGGATGGAGGAGCCTTGTGGGCTGCAGTCCATGGGGTCGTGAAGAGTCTGATATGACTGAGCGACTTCACTTTCACTTTTCACTTGCATGCATTGGAGAAGGAAATGGCAACCCACTCCAGTGTTCTTGCCTGGAGAATCCCAGGGAATGGGGAGCCTGGTGGGCTGCTGTCTACGGAGTCACGAAGAGTCAGACATGACTAAAGCGACTCAGCAGCAGCAGTGATAGGCACTGACTGAGAGAGTCTATTCCTAGGCAGGTTGATTAGAAGTCTGTGAGTCCCTGAGGAGAGAGGGGTGGGGTTCTCAATGAGGAGATAGGGGTCTTGAGTTCTCAAGAAGGAAGAAAGGACACACTATTTTTTTTTTTTTTTTTTTTCTATATTCCTTAGTCTTAGTCACAGAATTTTTTTTTTTTTTTTAAAGACCTGAAGTGATGATTTCACCACAAACAACTCAGTTTAAACTCTGAACTAGGGATTGTATAACAACAGTGTATTCTGCTTGAGGGTAGTTTCTCCTTCCTGCAAACCTTCTGACTAACCCTGATATCTTAGAATGCATACTATGGGAGTGGGTCTCGTAGGATCTTTCTATTGTTAAGTTCTAATCCTGTTATCCTAAAATATAAATTGTGGGAGTGGGTCTGGTAAATTTTTACAACCTTGAGACATTCTTGATTCATTGTCATATTCATTGTTATAACTGATTAAAAAAGAATATAATTCCCTTGCTAAAGACTAGCGAGTGGGTCAGTCTCCATCTCCCTTCTGATGTCTATATCAGAAGCATTCTCTGTCCCTTTTCATACTTTAATAAAACCCTGCTACACACAAGTTCTTGAGCGATCAAGCCTGGTCCCTGGTGCCAAAGCTAAATCTTCTTTTTTGGAGTTCACAAATCTGACACTGTTCACTGTAGGCTACCACGCCCATTTTGAAATTTATATTTAACATACAGAACACACACAGAAGTCGCTCAGTCGTGTC
The DNA here is from genome assembly GCF_027580195.1 of Bos mutus. Lineage (NCBI taxonomy): Eukaryota > Metazoa > Chordata > Mammalia > Artiodactyla > Bovidae > Bos > Bos mutus. The sequence continues at coordinate 14,465,976 of NC_091617.1, forward strand.
CACCTCTTTGTGACTCCATGGATTATAGCCCACCAGGCTCCTCAGTCCATGGGATTTTTCAGGCATGAATACTCAGTATGAGAACAAAAGACTGAGAAACTGAGGTGAAAGTAATACAACAGTCAAGTAGCAGTGAAAGGAAGTGAAAGAAGTGAAAAGAAGTGAAACAGTATGGAAGTGAAAGGAATACCTAGAAGATTAAGAACAAACTAATTATGGGAAGTCAAAGTATTTAGAAACATAAGCTTGGATGAAATGTACAACAAAAATAAAATGCAGGACTAGAAGACAGTTCAATGGCAGAACTTAAGAAAACTCTACATCCATGGCCACAATCTCAAAAGTAAATTATTAATAGTAAGGAAATGCATCTGGTTTGACACTTAGGTATTTTACAAATGCCATCCATTTAATCTTCATAATAAGTCCTACAAGATAGATGCTATTATCATCCAGTGATGAGAAAACATGGTTCAGAAATAGGTGACTTGCCCAATATTACAGGATTCTAATCCAGGCCTACGTCTATAGTCCATTCCCACTCTACAGCAAAACATGCTACAAGTCAATGAGATTGCCAGTGAGAGAGGGGTACAACCAAAGGCACATAGGATAGTAGGGTTTTTAAAGAGCAGAAGGGCTTCCAGGGTGTCAGTGGGCTTTGTGACACAACATAATATTAAAAAAAAAAAATTCTTGGATTTGTGATCTTTCAGATGTTGGCAATATTTGAATGAATAATGTCAGTGTCAGAGTAGAAGAAATGCCATGTTGAAGAACCAAAGACAGCTATCTTAAGAGAATTGTGGGATACTGCAATGCAGGATTTAAATTCAGACAAGGTAGCATGCAAATTCTTACTACTATTTAAAGGCATTAGAGTTTCTTACCATCATTGAGAAAGATGGAGAAGCAATCCATTGGAGCAATCCCACTCCAGTATTCTGGACTGAAGAATCCCATGGACTGTATAGTCCATGGGGTCACAAAGTCTGACAGGACTGAGAAACTTTCACTTTCATGTATCATATTGGAGAAGGAAATGCCAATGCATTCCAGTATTCCTGCCTGGATAATTCCATGGACATAGGAGCCTGGTGGGCTACAGTCCATGGGGTCACAAAGAGTAGGACATGACTCAAGTGACTTAGCAGCAGCAGTATCTTTGAACATTAGTTAATTTATCCATAATGGAGAGACAAATGCCTTCTTCACTGAGACTGTTATGTGAATTGAGATTATTTTATAAAGCAATAAATATAGGTGATTATAATATAGAAAACTTTATATATCAGGATATAAGGGATATTCTTAAAAATAATATGAGAGAAAGACATGTATGAATATATGATTGTATTGTATGAATGTATGGATTTTTACTGTATCAACAATATAATACAAACATGCCATGTATATATCTATTAGTACTGACACTGTGTGCTGTGCCAAGTCTCTTCAGTCGTATGTGACTCTTTGTGACCCTATGAATCATAGCCCACAATGTTCCTCTGTCTATGGCATTGCCTAGGCAGTATCTCTCTGATACTGCAGTGGGTTGCCATTTCCTCCTCCAGGGATCTTCCCCGTGCAGGGATCAAACCTGTTTCTCTGATCTCTCCTGCACTGACAGGCGGGTTCTTTACCACTAGCTCCACCTGAGAAATGTTGTAAGTATTGACAGTAATGCTGCTGTAAGTATCCACACTAATGGCTCCTCTGGTGACTTATATGGAAGAATCTGTCTGCAATTTGGGAGACTTCCATTTGAACCTAGGTCAAGAAGATTCCCTGGGGAAGGAAATGGCAACCCGCTCCCATATTCTTGCCTGGAAAATTCTATGGACAGAGGAGCCTGGTGGGTTATAGTCCATAGGGTCATAAAGAGTCAGGCAAGACTGAGCAACTAACACACACAATGATTATTTATTATATAAAAACAAGTACATAGTTTTTGTCTTTAATCCACCACCATGAGGAAATATACTATTTCCCCTATTTTAAAGATTAGCTGTCTTGAACTCTGAAGGGTTAAACAATTATACAATTTTTGTCTTTAATCCACCGCCATGTGGAAATATGCTATTTCTCCTGTTTTATAGATTAGCTTTCTTGAAGTCTGAGACGTTAAGTAGTAGTCAATGACTATCAAAAGGACTTAGATTTACATTTCCAAGCTCTTTTCTTTTTTGTTTTGTTTACTCAGTATTGCCACAATGACACCACAAACTGACCAGTGAAAAATAACTTTTTGCTAAATGTCAATAGCTTTCAGTCAAAAGGAACATTGAAGAGATATTTTTTGTCCATAAATTTAAAAACATAACACTCTTATCTTTTATGATAATATTGAACTACATAGGATTTTGGCTGAATGTGTATATGAAATTTTGCTTTAAATTTTTTGAAGCTTTTCCATTTAAAATATTTTAGCTTCATTTTGCTAATAAGTTGCATACCAGCTAGTTCATTATATAGTCCTTCCACTGTATTCATTCAATTAGGTTTTGTGAAATTGTCATTAATAAAAAGAATTTTATGATGTATTCTAATAGGCACTTCCGGGATACAAGGAAATTAAATGTGTTAGTGGTTAAAATTATATAACTACTCAAATCTATGTATTAACTCATTCACTATCACAAAATCAAACTTCAGTTAGCCAAAAGCTAAAAATATAAAAGTTAGTTAAAAAATAAGCCAAAATGAGTAGAAAAATTAAAATATAAAAAGAGAATAGTACAAAGTTGAAAATAAAATCACTAAATATATTAATAGGAGATCAAATATATGAAAAGCCAGTTGACAATTCATTATAGTAAGACTATATCAAAATAAATATTGTATAGGCATTCCATAGTCCAAAGAACACTACATAAAATTATAACAATGTTTAAATGAGGAGACAATAATTTTTAGATATGCTTAGTGAGCTGAAATCATACTAAGTCTAAGTGGTTTTTCACCAAGCTGATAGGGTGTCCTTCACCCAGATTATATTGATACTTACTTTCTATACCTATAGAGTATTCCAAAGTGACCTTTTCTTTAGTATTTGTCTTTATTCTGTACTTCCTAACCAATAAATTACAAAAAAAATATGATTTTTACCAACAATTCTGTAGTAATATTAACCATGTTGACTAATTTCCATCAGTATATATTACTTTACCAAAATATGTTAATCAAAATTGAATTTAATTTTGTTCTCACACATGTTCAATGATATAAAGGATTCAATTTTGACTTGCAGCTCCCACAATCACATAAGCTAGTTCCTTAAAATAAATCTTTCTTTATGTAAATGAAAAATTATATAAAGTGATTCATTATATATATATATCATTTTATATAATTTTTTTCATATAATGAAAAATTTATTTTAAGCAACTAGCTTATGTGATTGTGGGAGCTGCAAGTCAAAATTGAATTCTTATATGAAAGTTAATAGATTATATATAAATGAAAGACTTATTTTAAGAAATTATCTCATGAGAAGAGCTGAATCATTGGAAAAGACCCAAAAGCTGGAAAAGATTGAGGGCAGGAGGAGAAGGGGACGACAGAGGATGAGATGATTGGATGGCATCACTGACATAAGTTTGAGCAAGCTCCAGGAGATGGTGAAGGACAGGGAACTCTGTCATGCTACAGTCCACGGGGTAGTAAAGAGTTGGGCACAACTGAGTGACTGAACAACAATATAATACACACACACACACACACACATATATATATATAAAACACATATATCCTGTCAATTCTGTGTCTTAAATATATTATATGTGTGTATGTACATATTTGCTATGTTGTTCACAATTTTGGTTCTTAGTAGAAACATATATATTACAAATATATTTTATAATACATATTTTTAAATACCCAACATTTCATGTATCAGTTGAAAAATAATTACATTTCTTAAAGAGAAGAGCAGAAGTAATGAAAAATACAGAGACTAACAGCCAGGCTTCACCTGGATCAATAAAGCATAATACCCTCCCCCCCAAAAAAAAAGTGTAGAAAAAGAGTGAGAAGGCAAATTAAAGAGTACATAATGTTGTCTTTGAATTTTCTCATAAAATGAAAGGGTTCTGACTGATGGGGAAACTCCTTCTTGCAGAGGAAGAATAACACAATTTTTCCAGCTCACCTAATAAAATATACTCTTAAAAGGTTAATATTCTTTCAATCCTCTACAAATTTTGAACAGTTAAGAACAAAAAAGAAATTGAAAGGCAGATGAGAATGCCCACAACACACAGAGCTACTGTATAAATAATTCCAGAATCACCATATTCCCTTTGAAGACATGAATCTATAATCATTTTCCAACATAAAGGAGGTTATATTTCTCCAATTTTATTTCCTCCTGCTATTTTAGTAGCCATTGAGAAAAGCGAGTCAGCTCTGAGATACTTATCTTGTTCTATTTCCTCAAGTAATATGTGAGCTCCAAAAATGATGATATCATTGCTTATTTCATTGGTTGTGGTCATTAGAGTTTCACCATCTGAGTATGATATACAGGCAGTATCTTACAGATAAATTTTTTGCATTGAAGAATCACCTGGAGAACTTTTTATTTTTAAAAATACCTTATTGTCAGAGATTCCACTTGAGTTGGTCTGGGAGGAGGCTTAAATACTGGTTTTTAAAAGACCACTTGATGATTGGAAACCTTGATGTGATTTACAATAGAAACCTTGATGTGATTTACACTGGTCCATTTAGATCATCTCTTGAAATTACTGGGAAGTTACTGTTTCTTTCACCACCATCTAACTATAGCTCTCCTTTGAGATAAAGACTATGTGTGAAGATGAATGCTGACTTTGAAAGGGAAGTGGTGATCTTTGCACTTAGTCATAATAGCAAACACACCAGTTGGTTTTTGTAATCTGTACTGAATTCTGGAGAGCAAGTTAAGTAAAAAGGTACAATGTAAAAGAAATTTCATGTTCCAGTACATATCTGTAAAGTGTGTCTGTGTACTAGTCCTGTCTGACTCTTTGTGATCCCACGGACTGTAGCCTGTCAGATTCCTCTGTCCATGGGATTTCCCGCACAAGAATACTGGAGTCAGTAGCCATTACCTATATTCAGAGGATCTTCCCAACCCAGAGATCAAATCCATGTCTCTTGCATCTCCTGTATTGGCAGCTGGATTCTTTGCCACTATGCCACCTGGGAAGCCATATCTTTAAAATACAATCACAAATTACCAAAAGGATTTATTTTATAAACAATTCAAAAAAGGATTCAAATTTTTTTCCCTTAGTATATACTACAGGTTGGCTTCATGGCAACCCACTCCAGTATTCTTACCTGGGAAATCCCATGGACAGAGAAGCCTGGCGGGGTACAGTCCATGGTGTCTCAAAAGATTTGGACACTACTTAGCAATTAAACAACAACAAAAATATACTGTGGGTACTTGGTGGTATAATGCTTTCGAGATTCTCCTGAGCAACACAGACATGACAGTATTATTTAACCACTCAAAATACATTTCTTTTCTCAATATGAAAGTTAGAACTTATAGCTGAAATAAAAATTGTATAAATATGAGCCTTTTCTTCATATATCTATTACCCAGTTCTTTATAAACTATAGAGATAATTCTGTTAAGACTCAACTGGCAGGTTGAAGGTAGTTCACCTGTGGCAAACACATTAACCCTGAGTATCAGAGAATGATGGACCAGCATTTTATTATAAATACAAAAGAAAATCTAACACTTCACTCCAGACTATGTATATCAGTACTTACATTTCAACAAGATAAGAAGGCAACTACTATGTATGTTTTATTTTGAGATACACAGGGAGTTATTTCAAAGGAATGAGATGGTTGGATGGCATCACCAACTCAATGGACATGAGTTTGAGTGAACTCTGGGAGCTGGTGATGGACAGGGAGGCCTGGCATGCTGCAGTCCATGGAGTCTCAAAGAGTTGGACACGACTGAGCTACTTAACTGAACTGAACACTGAATGGAAGTGGATTTGGGAGCTAGAGTAGAAGAGAATCAAAAAAAGGATAAAATCATATGAAATCATATGATAAGAGGTAAAGTTGTTTTAAGGGACTAGAATAAATATTTTAAATTGAGTAGAACAAAATTTATAACATGAAGCTATTCACTTTTATATTAGATTTTTATTTGCCACCATAGGAAATTATCAGAAATGTGGTGGTTTTAAACAAGATGAATTTACTGTCTATAAATAAGATTTCTGATTCAGGCCTTACTGTTGTTTAGTAGCTAAGTCGTGTTCCACTCTTTTGCAACCCCACAGAGTGTAACCCACCAGGCTCCTGAACCATGGGATTTCCCAAGCCGGAATATACAGGAGTGGGTATATTACTTCTCCAGGGCATCTTCCCAACCCAGGGATGGAACTCATGTCTCCTGCATTGGTAGGCAGATTCTTTACCACTGAGCCACCTTGGAAGGTCAACGCAGGTCTTACTGGGCTAAAGGACTGTGTTTCTGAAAGCTCTAGGGGAGAATCCATTTTCTTACCTTTCCCACTTCTTCCTTCATTTTCAAAGCCAGCAAAAATGTGTCTTCCTGCCTTTCTTCTGTGATCACATCTCCTTCTGACTAATTTAAGGATCCCAATGATCACATCAGACTTCCAAGGTGGCGCTAGTGGTAAAGAACCTGTCTGCCAATGCAGGAGACATAAGAGACTCAAGTTTGATCACTGGGTCAGGAAGATCCCCTAGAGGAGAGCATGGCAACCCACTCCAGTATTCTTGCCTGGAGAATCCCATGGACAGAGGAGTCTGGCAGGCTACAGTCCATGGGGTCTCAAACAGTCAGACGTGACTGAAGTGACTTAGCATGCATGCACAGCGATTGTAACAGGCATTCCCGATTATCATTGAGGATAATCTTTCTATTTTAAGGTTAGCTGATTAGCAACTTAAATTCCATCTTCAACTTTATTTTCCCTTTGCCATGTAGCATAACATATTCATAGATTCCAAGGACAGAGATATCTCTTGAGGTGGAAATGGTCATTATTCTGCTTAATATGACCATTAACTTAACCACTTCCTGGTGCCTCAGACAGTAAAGAATCTGCCTGTAATGTGAGAGGCCCAGGTTCAATCCCTGGGTTGGGAAGATCCCCTGGAGAAGGAAATGGCAACCCACTCCAGTAGTCTTCCCTGGAAAATTCCATGGATGTAGAAGCCTGGCAGGCTATATAGTCCATGGGGTTGCAAAGAGTTGGACATGACTGAGTGACTACACTTCACTTGATTCCAGTGAATCAAAACCTGCTATCTGCTACCTCTTAAGGGAGCAGGAAAAGTGTCCTCTTCTCTTGTGTCCTCTAGAGAAGTCATTTCTCTTGGATCCCAGCAGGACCAAGTTACAGAATCATTTTGATATATGACAAAACCAATACAATATTGTAAAGTTAAAAAATAAAATAAAACAAAATATATTAAAATAAAATATCTATAGATACATGCTATCAGGTCTTCCATTTAGAGGCTACTATTTAAAAATTCTCATCTTATCACAGCTGCTATTTGCAAATAGGCATGATTTGTTTATGAACTATCCAAATAAATGATGTTATCTTTTTTAAGATATTACGTAGTCCAATTTACTGGCCATTATAGTTCACTTTCACTTTTCACTTTCATGCACTGGAGAAGGAAATGGCAGCCCACTCCAGTACTCTTGCCTGGAAAATCCCAGGGATAGGGTAGCCTGGTTGGCTTCAATCTGTGGGATCGCACAGAGTCGGACAGGACTGAAGCAACTTAGCAGCAGCAGTAGCAGCACAGTGGCAAAAACATTAAAAAGGAAACCATCATGTAGCTGATTTGGGGCAAACCACTTATAATCTTTGTGTTTCTGTGGCTCAACTATAACAAGTACTTTTTAACAGAAACTACAAAGGTCCTGTTCAACCCCATTCTTTAAAAGTTTATGGTATATGCTATCAAACACAGATTTCCTATAAAGATCTTGAATCATTTTCCTTACACATCAATGAATCTAATGCTTCCCAATTTTGAAATACTGACAGGCTGGAGTATGTCTGGGAAAGGCAAGCAAATTATAACTTAGATTATAACTTAGTTCATAAAAACAACGCCCAACATGATTCTTATGGTAATTCACTGTTTTTTGAATTTTCCCTTGTTAAACTTCTGGAAATATCTTTACTTTTAAAACTACACTAGATAGTTTAGGTAGAATTAAAATAACTTTGTGTCCTTCTTCTAAACACAAACTAAGTGATGCAGTGAATGGGCAATGCAGCAGGGCAGCCAATCTACAGACTAGGGTTGGGCCACATATTCAGTTGATTTCCACACAACATCTAGCCCCTGAATATCCTTCCAAAGTGCAAATCCACAATTTGAAAATCTAAACAGCAGTGAACTGGAACCCCAAGAGGGCTTTCTGAAAGTATAATTTGTTGGACACTTTTAAAGTAAGAAATAACTCTGTTATTACTACCCTTTCAATTTCTGCACATGGACTACTCTTGGTTCAGCATACTTATCATGCTTGTAAGCACACAAAGATCTCACCTAAGAGAATATTCTAAATGTATTTGCACAATGTATTAGGTTTCTATTGATGCTATTAGTAACAAATGACTACTAACTTAGGGGCTTAACTAGCACTTGTGTATAATTACACAGTGTCTGTGCTTCAGAAATATTAGCAAAACAGAAAAGACTTGAGTTTTGACATGAGTCCAAGGTCAAGGTGCTCTCAAGCCTATGCTCCATTCTGGAGGGTCTATGATTGTTCACAGAATTCAGTTCTATGTGGTTGCGGGACTAACTTTCCATTTTCTTTCTGGCTTTCTGCCCAGGGTTGTTGTCTTCTTCTGGATGCTGCCTGCATTCCTTGGCTTTGGTTCCTTTCTTCCAACTTCCATGCCAGCAAGTAAGGTTGAATCTTTTCAAGTTTGAATCTCTGACCTCTCCTTGTGCCAAATCTCTTCCCTGTCTTCTTTTTCTGTTGCATCTCTCTGACATTTTTATCTTCCTCTGCTTCTCTTAAAGGTCAGTGTGATTATACTAGATCCAGGATAATCTACTTATTTAAGGTCAGTTGATATGTACTCTTAATTTCATCTGCAAAATCCTTTCCCAGCAGTACATAGACTCGTATTTGATTGAATAACCACAGGATGGGAATCTTGAGGTATCATTTTCAGAATTCTTCCTACCACACATAGGAACTAAATTTAAGACTTTATTTTCATTTTTACAGTGCCTCACAAACTCACTTTTGGAACAGAAACATGATAAAATAAATCAGAGAAATAAAACTGTACACCTAAATACTGATTTGCTATTGGTAGTATATACTCAGTTGGGTGTTTTTATTTCTATGTTCTAAGGCAGGATGCAGATTCTTTACCAGCTGAGCTACAAGGGAAGCTTGCTTTCCATGTTCCTGTGGACAGACTTTGCACTCCAGGGTGTGTGCATAGACTTAGAGAACTGTATATAATTTAACTCAGCATTCAGTTCAGTTCAGTCGCCCAGTCATGTCTGACTCTTTGCAACCCCATGTACTGCAGCATGCCGGGCTTCCCTGTCCATCACCAACTCCTGAAGCCTACTCAAACTCATGTCTATCATGTCAGTGACACCATCCAACCATATCATCTTCTGTCATCCCCTTCTCCTTCTGCCTTCAATCTTTCCCAGCATCAGGGTCTTTTCCAATGAGTCAGTTCTTCACATCAGGTGGCCAAAGTATTGGAGTTTCAGCTTCAGCATCAGTCCTTCTGATGAATATTCAGGAGTTATTTCCTTTAGGATTGACTAGCTTGAATTCATTTTCCCCGGGTTGCTTATCAATGTCCTAGTGGCATGTTACTTTATTATTATTGTCACTGGTTGTCAGATATATTGTTCTCCACATCTTCAACTCTTGCCTGTCTGTATTTACACCTTCTGGTAGCAGATGCTGTATTTTTTCACCCAGAAGAAAATCACTGGGTATCCTCAGCATTTCCCCTTTGCTATTGATACTCTCTATACGCTCAATCATCACATTGATTTTCCTTCTTACTTTAAAACAACAGTTTTACTGGGGTGTGATTTCTGCTTATAAAGATTATCATGTGCCTTATGCTCACAGATTAAATTTCAGTCAATGTTTTGAGTGAATTACTTTTCCCACCACTTGCCCCTTGCTGAACACCTTTGGGTTTATTTATTTTCTAATTTGGATCTTCTGGCTCAGGTCTATGTTTTCCAGGCTTTTCCTATATGTACCCAATTGAGGAAGGTTTGAAGTAAGCCTTGTTCACATTTCCAGTTCTCTAGTTCCACCACTTCTCAGCAAAGTCATGCATTAAAAGGACCAGTCCAACTTTCTCCTTGCTCCCTCACATGGAGTAACCCAGAAAGGACAAGTGTAATAAAATTGGTAAGTGAGTGATAAGGAATGGGCAGCTGTGACTCATCCCCTAGCTGAGAAGGATAGTGCATCCTTTTTGTTTTTGGTTGGGCTAGTTCTTTGTTGCTATACTCAGGCTTTCTCTCTAGTTGTGGCAATCGGGGGCTCCTCTTTGTTGCGGTGCATGGGTTTTGTTGCAGAACACTGGCTCCAGGGCACAGGGGCTTCAGTGGTCGTGGCTCTCAGGCTCTAGAGCACAGGCTCAGCAGTTGTGGTACACGGGCTTAGTTGCTCCACAGCACGTGGGATCCTCCTTGGGCCAGGGATTGAATCCATGTATCCCTGCATTGGTAGGTGGATTCTTATCCACCGTGCCACCAGGAAAGTCATGGATAGTGCATTCTCCAGTCCCACAGAAATCCTACTGGGGTAAGCCTGTAGTTTGGGATGGACAAGTTCATCTAGGAGAACAAATATTAGGAAGCCAGGTTGCAGTCACATATAGAGGTCATGTCCTCCAAATCAGTTTCAGAAGTAATAAAGCTAAAGTTTTGTTCTCCATCTGTTCGACTCCATGATTATTTTCAGTTGGTTTGTAACTCACAAGGGAAGAAAAGCAGTGATAAATTATGACCCTTTCAAAACCCAGCAGTGTCTGACATATGCTCTGATTTTTATTCACCTCCGCTGCCACATACTCCATTTATTCAGTTTGTACTCCTGTTATTTTTTTTTTTTTCTGTCCCAGGTGTTACAAACTCCCACTGCCTGAGAGCTAAATGTCTGATTTTTTGATTCCCTGATATTTTCCTGATGACTAGCACAATGCCTGGCACACAGTCAAAATTCACTAAATATACTTTGATTACCTCCATTAAAACTGAAAGTCAATGTTGTCTTGGGTATAGCCTGCCTGAGAAATGGACATTGTCTGCTTATGTTATCAAATAAATTATTTTTTTAGCCTTCTACCTTAGCTTAGTTTGAACTTTAGTTCTTTTCCTTCTAAACCATTTTAATTTTTTTCCATTTAATTGACCAAGTGAAAAGAAGAAGGATTCTTTATCAAACAACCCTAAATATATGTATGTATAAATATACATATATATATATGTATTAAAAAAAGTAATCCTCTTTTTTTTTATTCTGTGTTCTTCAAACACCTCCTTATAGTGCTGTTGCTCTAATGTGAGTTTATCTCTATGGCTCTGTTCCATATCGCACTGACAAAGTCATTTTACCCTACAAGTTCCTACAGCATGCATTACTCTTTGTTAAAAAAATATATATATATATAAATATAAAGAATATTGGGCAAATAACTTCCTTAGATTCATGAAGTTTCTTTTGAAACAGTATCTTAGTATATCCTTAACTTCTGAGATTGGTTCTATTCTATATTCTACACCAGCTCACCAAGCCACCATCATTCCTTCATCACAGCTTTATTTTTTTTTTAAGGCTTAATCATCACAAGTATAATGATCAGTAAAACTTCAGTACTAGCTTTTCACCTTCAAGGTTTCTTATACTTAAATATATTCAGAAGACTTCTGAAATAAGTGTGTTTCCAGAATTACATCATTCCTCCTGCCAAGAGTTTGTTTTAATGCTACTTCAAGCTAAAATTAATTACATGAAAGTTTAAGTCCCTCCAATAAGCTGATCTTAATTTCATTTATCCTTCTCTCTATGTATCTGTTAGCTTTATTTGAGGCAGTCATGGCTTTGTTGATCCTCCTTTCATGCACATATCCAAATATACATCAAGGTTTAAAGCCTGACTGTAGGTATTTCTCCTTGCCAAATGCATATCTTGTGTTTTCTCAAGAAATAACACTCTCTGGGAATTTCTCAGGAGTTAAAAATAATCATTTTTATTAGGGGAGAAGAAACTCAAATCTTAAGGCAATGTAGTTAAATAGCCAATCATCCCAGTACCCATATTAAATATGTGACTTTACTCATATTAATTTTATTCAAATTAACTTTTCACTGCTGCTGCTGCTGCTAAGTCGCTTCAGTCGTGTCCAACTCTGTGTGACCCCAGAGACGGCAGCCCACCAGGCTCCCCCGTCCCTGGGATTCTCTAGGCAAGAACACTGGAGTGGGTTGCCATTTCCTTCTCTAATACATGAAAGTGAAAAGTGAAAGTGAAGTCACTCAGTCCTGTCTGACTCTTAGCGACCCCATGGACTGCAGCGCACCAGGCCCCTCCATCCATGGGATTTTCCAGGCAACTTTTCACTAAGTGCTGCATAATTTAATAAGTACTTAACACAATTGAGATATCATGGAAAGAAAATTGGAGCTAGATATTTAAAAATACTGACATTACCAAAAATGTAAACTATGGGTAATTAACATACATATTTCAACAGTCTGGACCCCACAAACATTTTTCATGAATGCTTTACTGGGAAAGACTGTAATTCTCAAAAATTCTAAAGTTACATAAAAATAAGAGTGAAACACACAAAAAATTCCACCCACATAACAACATGATCTTCACTTCCTACACATCTTTAGTGCATGTAAAATTCATTCACAGAAGCAAGGAAAATAAATACTTCAAATTCAGATCTGGTGTATCTTAGCAAGTGGAGCTTAAAGTATAATTTTTCAAATAGTGTCTTTAAAATGAATCATAAAGATTTCAAGGCCATATGTGTATTTAGTGGTAGATGTCAAAATGTTGTTGTCAATTACTGGGTTCTGTTGATCTGAATTATCAAGAGGTTTATTTGTAGACTATCTGAAATGTCCTTCACACGATTAGCCCTAATGTGTATGCTTACGTTATGTAGATTTTTTTAAAATAAAAGATATCAAAGAGCAGGATATGTGCTCTTTGATTGCACTTGGGATTCAGCTAGTTATTTTATATTGTCAGCTTATGCTCTATATGTACACTGGTTGACAATTTAACCTCATAAGCAGCCACACTCATGTGAAACCTGAAGCTTTACAGGATGTTTTTTTTAAATGGGAATGAGTTTATGGAGAACTCTGGACTGAGAAGAATAAAATTCTCCTCAGGTAAAACGTGTAAAAATGCCATAATGTGAGCAACATCTCAAGATGTCCCTAATAGCATCACTTCAAATGCTTTTATCTTAAAAGTTCTTTATAAGGTAAGCGATACTCAAGAGTTTGAGGAATAGGGCTTCCTAGTATATTTTATAAGAGATTATGAACTATATATATTTTTTAATTGATAAGGCAACAATATTAAAATATCATTTATTAAGTAGTTGAAGACTGAGAATTGTTTGCCAAAAATTGTGACTTTAAAGTAACTACAACTCTAACTTAACCTTTTGTCAACAATTGGCAATTTAAACTTAGTACTAAAGTCACCCGTTAGATATACTAAATCCATACCACTGATATTAAAATAATGCTTGCCTGACTATTTTGCTGTATCTGACATGAAAGTATTTAGGAAATCTAAAAGTCATGAATAAACAGGTTAACAAGGCAAGACATAAGTCATTATAAAGTCATGCGTGCTAGAAATTAACTCATTTATTCATTCATGAGTCTATTTAGTTATCTACAATTTTAAGTTGAGATTTTAATTGAGATTGTTAAAGACCCACATGAAGATTATAAAGAGTAATACAGAGACATCCCATGTACACCCTACCTAATTTTCTCCAATGATACCATTTAAAAAAAAAAAATTACTCAGTATCACAACCAGGATATTGTCTTTGATAGGTACTACCTGTCTTATTGGAGAAGGAAATGGCAACCCACTCCAGTACTCTTGCCTGGAGAATCCCATGGATGGAGGAACCTGGTTGGCTACAGTCCACGGGGTTGCAGAGAGTCAGACACGACTGAGCGACTTCACTCACTCACTCACATGTCTTATTCAGATCTCCTTTTTAGCTTGTTCTCATTTGTGTATGTGTGTGTACGTGTGTTTATTAAACTCTCTACAATTCTGTCATCTCTATAGGTATAGATATTCACCACCACAAGAATCTGTCCTCTTGCCTTTTATAGGTTTTATGTGGATATAAGTTTTCATTTCTCTGGAACACATGACCAAGTGTGCAATTGTTGATCTGAATTGGGTCATATGAGTGACTGCACGTTTGGTTTTATAAGAAACTACAAAACTAATATCATGTATGAAACGAGATGCCAGTCCAGGTTCGATGCACGATACTGGATCCTTGGGGCTAGTGCACTGGGACGACCCAGGAGGGATGGTATGGGGAGGAGGAGGGAGGAGGGTTCAGGATGGGGAACACATGTATACCTGTGGTGGATTCATTTTGATATTTGGCAAAACTAATACAATTATGTAAAGTTTAAAAATTAAATAAAATTAAAAAAAAAAAAACTACAAAACTAATTTTGAGAGTGGCTGTTTCATTCTAAATCCTCACCAACAATATACAATGTTTCCAGTTTCTCTGAACCTTCACCAGTATCTAGTGTAAAGAATGGAGACTAGAGTTTAAGAGGACTTGCTGCTGCTGCTAAGTCGCTTCAGTCGTGTCCGACTCTGTGCGACCCCATAGACGGCAGCCCACCAGGCTCCCCCGTCCCTGGGATTCTCCAGGCAAGAACACTGGAGTGGGTTGCCATTTCCTTCTCCAATGCGTGAAAGTGAAAAGTGAAAGTGAAGTCGCTCAGTCGTGTTCGACTCTTAGCGACCCCACGGACTGCAGCCCACCAAGCTCCTCCAGGCTCTATACTTAGTGGTTTATAATCTAGCCAGACCAGCAATCTTTCATGTTGCATTTATATTATGAGAACTATGGAGCAAAGGAAGCCCATTTTCAGAGAGAGAAGACAATGAAAGGAACATAAAAGAAGCAGTGACTGCTGGAGAGAGGAAACTAACAACACGTCAGTCTTGGGCCTGACAACTCTTCCTGAAGATGTGTGCCCTGTCCTTTCTGTAACATGGATTCTATAAGATATTTCAGTATATTTTCCCCCTCTTTACCTAGTTAGTTGTCATAGCTAAAAATTAAAACAACAGAAACATTTCTTCCTAATACACTAGGTGGTGAAGACTGTAACTGGATTATGGAACCTAAATTAAGGCTATTTCCTAAAATACATTGAAACTGCCAAAGTGCGAACAACTCTAGGTCAGATTTGAACTGTGCTCACATGTTGTTACATTCTTAACATATGTACATCACCTATGGTTTCAGTAATTATTAAAGAAGTTTTTTCTTAAAGGATTTAGCACAATTCCTGCTGAGAATAAAAGTATATAATTTCTAAGTGTGAAAATACTTTTAAAGAAATCAGATTTGCTATTGTTAAGCAAGAAATTTTCATGGATTTTGGATGAAACTGCCTATCAGCTAAGTCTAAATTTGGGGAAAAGATGGTGTTGGCCTTGGAGCTGAACCCCCAAAAGGTATCATCTTTAAAGTAGTTTTTAATATTTATCTAGTTCAGAGCTTAAGGTTATTAAGATTTATTTAGTGATTAATGAAGGGATGATGGGAAAGAACTGCCTGTAGCAATTCCTAATATTACTAGCCAATGTGTTGTGTTTGTGTGTGTGTCTGGAAAAGTGAAAGTGTTAGTCACTCAGTCATGTCCAGCTCTTTGCGACCCCATGAACTATAGCTGTCCAAGCTCCTCTGTCAATGGGATTCTCCAGTCCAGAATACTGGAGTGGGTTGTCATTCCTTTCTCCAGGAGATTTTACCAACTCAGGAATCCAACCCAGATCTCCCACCTTGCAGGCAGATTCTTTACCATCTGAGCACCAGGGAAGGCCCATGTCTGGGGAGAGAAATAAAAATGTCTTGTACCTCTTCTGTATAGAAGGCTCCTAGGTGATCATTTTGGTGGTTTCTCTTCACTCCCTACCATCCTCACTCTCCCTCTTCTCTCATTTACCCCAATACTAATAATGACTTATTAAAGGATCCCCTTCAACTAGAAAATATGTTCTCCCTCTATGGTAATCCTGGTAAATAAGACACTTTCTGCATCATTGCCTTCCAATGATATTCTGACAATCCTTATAGATTACAGCCCTGGGCAACTGTCCAAATGACTTAACCTATAATCTCTCTCGGGTTGCCCTTTTTGAAGATAGAACACTTCCTTCTGTTTCCAGCCAACAAAGAGACCCTGCTTATTGATTAACAGAGACAAACTTGTCCCCACAAATCAAAGCTCCTCATTCATGGTACATTGGGCATAACTCTGGAAAGAGAAGACAGACTTCTTTCACCTATTCTCGTATTGAGTTTTTAAGAAGTCATATTTAATTCAGGATTTTCAAATTAAATCAATCATGGCCTGGTACTCTTAGTTGAGTTCAGTTCAGTCACTCAGTTGTGTCTGACTCTTTGCGACCCCATGAATCGCAGCATGCCAGGCCTCCCTGTCCATCACCAACTCCCGGAGTTCACTCAGACTCACATCCATCAAGTCAGTGATGCCATCCAGCCATCTCATCCTCTGTTGTCCCCTTCTCCTCCTGCCCCCAATCCCTCCCAGCATCAGAGTCTTTTCCAATGAGTCAACTCTTCACATGAGGTGGCCAAAGTACTGGAGTTTCAGCTTTAGCATCATTCCTTCCAAAGAAATCCCAGGGATCATCTCCTTCAGAATGGACTGGTTGGATCTCCTTGCAGTCCAAGGGACTCTCAAGAGTCTTCTCCAACATCAATTCTTTGGCACTCAGCCTTCTTCACAGTCCAACTCTCACATCCATACATGACCACAGGAAAAACCATAGCCTTGACTAGATGGACCTTTGTTGGCAAAGTAATGTCTCTGCTCTGGAATATGCTATCTAGGTTGGACATAACTTTCCTTCCAAGGAGTAAGTGTATTTTAATTTCATGGCTGCAGTCACCATCTGCAGTGATTTTGGAGCTCAAAAAAATAAAGTCTGACACTGTTTCCACTGTTTCCCCATCTCATGAAGTGATGGGACTGGATGCCATGATCTTCATTTTCTGAATGTTGAGCTTTAAGCCAACTTTTTCACTCTCTACTTTCACTTTCATCAAGAGGCTTTTGAGTTCCTCTTCATTTTCTGCCATAAGGGTGGTGCCATCTGCATATCTGAGGTTATTGATATATCTCCCGGCAATCTTGATTCCAGCTGTGTTTCTTCCAGTCCAGTGTTTCTCATGATGTACTCTGCATATAAGTTAAATAAGCAGGGTGACAATATACAACCTTGACGTACTCCTTTTCCTATTTGGAACCAGTCTGTTGTACTCTTAAGTTTCTCACTATTTGAAAAAGTGTTAAAGAAATGGTCAGTTTTTAGGACTTATGTAATTAAAGCTTCAAGTTATGAGCATCAAGTGATATGACATCTTAGAATTATTACAATTTGTAAATAATGCTTTTTTTCCTCTTTTTTATTTTTTAAATTATGAAAGTATAAGAACACATTTACATGAGATTTGGAACATATAGAACAAAGCTACATATAGTTCCACCATATATTACAATTATTTTTAAGTAGAATAATTAAGACTTTAAGTTGGGATTTCAATATCAAACTCTCAAAAATTAATAAAATGAATATACAGAAAAGTAGAAGGGTACAGTCTACCTGAAAAGCACCATGAACCAATTCAACATCATTAAGATTTATGCAATTTTCACACAACAGCAAGATCCAAATTTTATTCACGTTCCCACAGACTATAAACCAGGAGACACTGGATCCTATCCAGGGACATAAAACAAGGTGCAAAATCCAGGATCTAAAGGTAAGGAAATCATACAGAGTCTGTTCTCTTATCACTGTGGGATTATGTTAGAAATTAATATTTAAAGATATTTGAAAATAACCCACATATTTTCAAGTTCAATGTAATATTTACCAAGAGAGATCTTTGACTTAGCCATTCAAAACCTCAATAAAGTTAGAAGACTGAAAAAACATGGAGGGTGACTGCAGAGAAGAAAATAAATACTATGTTGAAAAACAAACAAACAGACCAAAAATGGGGAATTGGCATGTGATATTATTAACTAAAATACTGATTTTGCTCACATTTCACAAAATTTTACGCTAAAAACCATGTCTATTATCTGCTTTCATTTCTTATTGAAGATTCCATATTGTATTTAGTTTCATTGAGCAGCTTCAGCTGCATGCAACAAATTCTGATAAATTCTCTTTTCATTTTTATTCTGTTACAAATATTTTCTAATTTTCCTTGTCATGACTTCTTAGATACACCCATCATTTAAAATTGGACATTTAATTTTCAAACACACATGGTTTTTACAGTATATTTGACATGAATTTCTCATTTAAGACTGCATTTTAAACTTTCATGTTTCTCATTTATTACCTAATTTAAGGACAGTAAGGACAAACAACCAATGCTCAGCAAATGATGACATTCTCACCAAGTTAGTCTGTTTCCCTAATGAAATTCAACCAGGTAAAATGTACTTCATTGGACACATGGGAAGAAATTAATTGTAGGGTCAAGTTTGACCTACCATAGCATTTCTACAATTTTTTGGCAGAAGGAGCAGTTGTTGATTTTCTATGTCCACATCTAAACAAATGACAGTGACATGAGTTCTTGTATTTATAAGTGAAAATTAAAATAGAAAAACAGGGACCCACTGTATAGCACAGGGAACTCTGTTCAATGTTATGTGGCAGCCTGGATGGGAGGGAAGGTTGGGGGAGAATGGCTACATGCATATATGTGTGGCTGAGTCCCTCTGCTGTTCACCTGAATCTACCACAACATTGCAAAGGCTATAGCCCAATACAAAATAAAATGGTAAAAAAAAAAAAAAAAAAAAAGCCAAAAAACAGCACTTCCATTTTCTCAGATAATGTTGAGAAATTTCAGAGGGCATGGTCTAAACAGGTTTCTCAGGACCTTCTCTCCCCCCGTTTGGCCATAATATAATGCTGCTTTGGGGGGCACTAAGAAAGAAGTGTGGTCAGCACCAGTTTTGGAGCATTACAGGCCTCTACTTTCTGCCACTGCTCTTTTTCTTCCAGCTTCCACTGAAGGGACTCTATCAGCCCTCAGTATTTCATCTTGTGTGTGGGACACACATTCATTTAATTTTTCAACACAGAGCAGAGAGCCAGAGCTTTTATGATAACAGGCTATAGAAAATGGAATTAAAAGACAGACAACCTCTGCAATGACCTCATACATTTGCAGATGGATTCACTTCCATGGCTGGCTGCCTGCTTCATGTGACAAAGACCATTTCCCCCATCATCTGATGTATCATCATGCTTTAAAATGCAAGCTAAACCTATTATGGGAATCAATTCGTAATCCTTGCCCATTATCATTTCATGCTCTCAAATGTGTCTCAATAGGATATTGAGAGTGGAAATGTCACGGTGTCAGCAAAGCAATCACATGGAAGCGCCACACCAATAGATGTCACAGAGTTGGGGTTATTTTTATACATCAACCCCAGGTCTCCTACATTGCAGGCAGAGTCTTTACCAGACTCTTTACTAAGAGTCTAAGCCACCAGGGAAATTAACATTAAACCACAACAAGACATAAATGTGACATTCCAGATTAAAAAAATGTTCAACTCTTTCTTATTAAGAGTATAAATCATATAATTGAATTTCAACAAGATTTAAGTTAGTAAACATAAATACAGTGAAAGCAAGTGTATTTATAAATTTCAGTTCAGTTCAGTTATTTAGTCATGTCCGACTCTGCGACCCCATGGACTGCAGCATGCCAGGCCTCCCTGTCCATCTCAAACTTCCGGAGTCTACTCAAAATCATGTCCATTGAGTTGGTGATGCCATCCAACCATCTCATCCTCTGTCGTCCCCTTCTCCTCCCGCCTTCAGTCTTTCCCATCATCAGGGTCTTTTAAAATGAGTCAGTTCTTTGCATCAGGTGGCAAAGTACTGGAGTTTCAGCTTTACCTTCAGTTCTTCCAATGAATATTCAAGACTGATTTCCTTTAGGATGGACTGGTTGGATCTTCTTGCAGTCCAAGGGACTCTCAAGAGTCTTACACAACATCACAGTTCAAAAGCATCAATTCTTCAGCACTCAGCTTTCTTTATAGTCCAACTCTCACATCCACACATGACTATTGGAAAAACCATAGCCTTGACTAGACGGACCTTTGTTGACAAAGTAATGTCTCTGCTTTTTAATATGCTGTCTAGGTTGGTCATAACTTTCCTTCCATGGAGTAAGCGTCTTTTAATTTCATGACTGCAGTCATCATCTGCCGTGATTTTGGAGCCCCCCAAAATAAAGTCTGCCACTATTTCCACTGTTTCCCCATCTATTTCCCATGAAGTGATGGGACGGAATGCCATGATCTTAGTTTTCTGAATGTTGAGTTTTAAGCCAACTTCTTCACTTTCCTCTTTCACTTTCATCAAGAGGCTCTTGAGTTCCTCTTCACTTTCTGCCATAAAGGTGGTGTCATCTGTATATCTGAGGTTATTGATATTTCTCCCAGCAATCTTGATTCCAGCTTGTGCTTCTTCCAGCCCAGCGTTTCTCATGACTGCATATAAGTTAAATAAGCAGGTAACAATATATAGCCTTGACATACTCCTTTCCCTATTTGGAACCAGTCTGTTGTTCCATGTCCAGTTCTAACTCTTGCTTCCTGGCCTGCATTTAGGTTTCTCAAGAGGCAGGTCAGGTGGTCTGGCATTCCCATCTCTTTCAGAATTTTCCACAGTTTGTTATGACCCACACAGTCAAAGGCTTTGGCATAGTCAATAAAGCAGAAATAGATGTTTTTCTGAAACTCTCTTGCTTTTTTGATGATCCAACAGATGTTGGCAATTTGATCTCTGGTTCCTCTGCCTTTTCTAAAACCAGCTTGATTGTTGAAGGCTGGCCTAGAGAATTTTGAGCATTATTACTAGTGTGTGAGATGAATGCAAATGTGTAGTAGTTTGAGCATTCTTTGGCATTGCCTTTCTTTAGGATTGGAATGAAAACTGACCTTTTCCAGTCCTGTGGCAACTGCTGAGTTTTCCAAATTTGTTGGCATATTGAGTGCAGCACTTTCACAGCATCATCTTTTAGGATTTGAAATAGCACAATTGAAATTCCATCACTTCCAGGAGCTTTGTTCATAGTGATGCTACCTAAGGACCACTTGACTTCGCATTCCAGGATGTCTTACTCTAGGTGAGTGATCATACCATCATGATTATATGGGTTGTGAAGATCTTTTTTGTATAGTTCTTCTGTGTATTCTTGCCACTTCTTCTTAATATCTGCTGCTTCTGTTAGATAATTTTAGTTTAATATAAAATCTTACTGGCATGAGATTAAATGGTGGCATGAGAAAACTTATTTTTGGAATTTTAATAGTCTGAATAGTTGCTTATTATTGTACAGTTATCTTTGTCCATAAGCTAACTAAGTACGAGACAAAATTATATAAGATTTTTTTCCCTTAAGGTCTCTTCTATAATAATCTCTACATAGATACTACAGCTTGTCCAGCACTTGTACTATTTTATAATAAAAAGGACATATTGTCAACTACATCTATTAAATAAAAGCTGAAATCTAAATGCATTGTACAAAAAAAGAGGTTAAAAAATGCTAAGTATTTTACCATTGTGCATGCTCAGTTGCTAACTTCTGTCGGACTCTGAGACCCCAAAGACTGTAGCCATCGAGGGGATGGCCTCTGTCCATAGGATTTTTCAGGCAAGAACACTGGGGATACTACTCCAGGGGATCTCCCTACCCCAAGGAGATGTCTCTTGTGACTCCTGCATTGACAGGAAGATGGATTCTTTACCACTAGTGCCACCTGGGAAGCCACATTTCACCCAAGGTCATCCTAATTAAAAGATGAACTAGAAATAAGAAATGAAATTTAGTAAACGTCTGCCTGACTGGGCTCTTAATATTGCAAAGTCTTCTAATTGGTATTAATATTACAACAGAGATGTCAATTCCAGCCTTCCATGCTGCCTAGTACAGATTGCATTCTATTAGTCTAAAGACACAAATGATTTGAAGTGATAATTAAAATGTTTCTTTAGTCAGTCCTATTTTATTCCTTGTCAACTGATTCAAGATCACATGCCATTGTCCAGTGTTACATTCCACACTTTAAACATTTTTCTAATTTATTTTATACCTATAAAATATTTATGGCTGTTTATATTTTCAATGTACCTTGGGAAGTTATAGCAACTAATTGTAATTAACTTCAAATTGGCTTATGATATAACATAACATTTCCATTAATTTAGTAACTCAAGCTCACAGGCACAACAATTTCTAATGTAAGCAGAGTTATTTCATAATTCAGAGGCATATTTTTGCTTATTTTTCTTGGAAAAATGACAGTCATATCTTTCTTAAGGAACACATTAAATAGCAAAGCTAACCTGATATATTATGGTTTTGGGTTTAATTCTTCTTGACAAAGGATATGAAAAAGAAGAGATCAGGGACTTCCCTGGCTAAGACTCTGTGCTCCCCATGGAAGGGGCCCAGGTTCAAGCCCTATCCAGGGAACTAGATTCCACAAGTGTCAGTCACTCAGTTGTGTCTGACTCTTTGCATCCCCATGAACTGTGGCCCACCAGGTTCCTCTGCCCATGTAGTTCTCCAGGCAAGAATACTGGAGTGGGTTGCCATTTCCTTTTCCAGGGGATCTTCCTGACCCAGGGATCGAACCTGGGTCTCCCCTACTGCAGGCAGAGTCTTTACCATCTGAGCTACAGGGAAGCCCAAATGCCACAACTAAAAGATCTTGTATGCCTCAATGAAGACCCAGTGCAGCCAAATAAAAAAATAATAAAATACTAAAAAGAAGAGACAAAGAGACTACAAGTTGGGTATCTCCTTGGTGACATGCAGTTTTCTTTTAACTGTAATACTTTTGCAGTCAACCAATTTCAACGCACATAAGTTATCGAATTGTCTATTATTTACTACTTGTATTGATAGGTTTAGCTTTCTACCATTATGTGGTCTCAATTTCATACTGCCTGAAGCCCTTTTATGCTATTCCTGACTTTGGAATGGGTATCTGGAATGGGTACCTGAATAAGCCTACTTAATCCATAGCTCAAGTGCACACTGCTGGTTATAGTTATCTGTGGATTCATAAGGACCTTGTATCCCGCTCCTACTTTTCAGATTCTTATTGAGTTGCCCTACTTGACAATCTAGTTCAAACTGGGCTCTGGTTTTGCTCCCTTGTACTAGAATCCCAGCCTTGATACCCCGCTTATAGCATGATGGATTCAGTAGAATGGCTTTAGTTTTCATCAGCCCTGCAGTTCCATTCCTGAGCCACCCTCCTAGTGCCCAGTCATAGCAAAATTGAGCAACACACAGAGATCTGAAATAGATAACACTCTGCTTCTTCTTGACTGCCCAAACTCACATCTTCTCCAATAAATAGGGCAACTGTGTTTTAACAAAATATTGTGTTTTAACATATTATCATTCACTTGTGAATATTATTCACATGGAGCAATATGCTATGTGATGTATGCATGCAAACCAATATGACTGTATGATCCATATACGTGTTTGTTACTATTTCCCCAATTTTACTTTTAAAAAAAATTTTACAGGGGAATTTATTTTCATTACAAAGAAACATTTACATGTCACTTCTGAGGTCCTTAACCAGTAGGGTTCTGATGTTCTATAAAAACATGATTTAATTTATAGAAAGTCAGTATGCACACAGTTTGATTACGAAGTTCAGTTTGCACTGTGCCGACTTTTGCTTTCATTGGATTCATAATGACTGCATAATAAAATCCAAATCCTCTTAATTAGCACAAAGGGTTCTTCTGTTATTTATATTTCTAGAAGACTCACACAATAAATTGTTTTATTTTGTTTTGTTTTCCTTTTTAGAGGTCTTAATGTCCTTGTGCTCCCCCTTGCTCTGTGTTTGCCTAGCAGACATGTATTCCTTCTCTAAGGTAAAGCGCAAATGGCAGCATTTTAGTAAAGCTTTCCAGCACTCCTCAGAAAAATTAACTGCCTCACAACTGTAGAGTCTGTATGTGGATTTTAGTATAGCATACTATAGTATGATTATAAAGGAAAATAACTTCAAGGTCCTCTGTTAGTAAATTAAAATCTTTAAAAACATATAAGCATTAAATCTAGAGTTTACAAATTAAATACAAAGAAAATCAAAATATGAAATTCAAATAACAAGAGTAACTTAATATGCAGTTAAATCAATACTCACAGTGCTCTCAGGGTACTTACTACATTAGTCCAAGTTCCTTTGAATCATAAGAAAAGTCATTTGTCCTAGAACTTTTCTTTGTCAAATTGCAAAATCCAAGTTTACTTCATTAAATTAAGTTTGCCTCATTAAAATTAAATACTATTTGAACTTTATTTGAAAGAAAAGATCCTTATTTTGTTTTAAAAATCAATAATAATTACAGAATCTATATATTTTTTTCCATTTTCTAAAGACAGTTGTAAAACTCTGAGAGGTGTCCATTAATATGATTTTGGATTGTTGGATAAATACCTTGTGTATTCTTTTCATTCATGTACAAATTATTCTATCATAATTTTAATAAGATATTACTAGATGTCTATAATAAATCTGAGTTAACTGTAAATGTTAGAGATACCAAGGCAAGCAGTACTCTATATAAGCAGTACTCTACTATGTCAATGAATTCTAGTGCTTTTATCCTTTTCTTTAATAATCATTTCAAAAATAATTATGTTATCACCAGTTTTGGTTAGTTAATGTTAGTTGCTTAGTTTTGTCTGATTCTTTGTGACCCCGTGGACTGTATCCAACCAGGCTCCTCTGTCCATGTGATTTCCCAGACAAGGATACTGGAGTGGGTTGCCATTCCCTTCTCCAGGTTATGTGCTGAGAAACTAAGACATAAATTTTTAAATAGCCAGGATTCCAAGTTGTGAAAAATCAAAAACTTTATGAAGCATGACATTTATATTGCAGAAGTATATAGTAGCACCTATAACATGAAGTTATTTACAAGATCAGTATTTTAGAAATGGATTATTAAAAATTCTTTTATATCATAAGAGGTTACTAAAGATATCATTTCTGATGTGATTAAATGGTCAAACTTAGTAAGTCTGTGTGAGATTTTTCCATGCTTAAGGGGTCTGTCTGTAAGATTGTATCAGCACTATGGAGCATAATTAGTATAGCATAATTAGGTCAATCAGCTATAAAGAGGGCTGACTTTTATACTGTTTTGTGTGTATATGTGTTAGTCACTCAGTCATGTCTGACTCTTTGCAATCCCACAGGCTGTAGCCTACCAGACTTTTGTCCATGGGATTCTCCAGGCAAGAATTCTGTAATTTAAATAGTTGTTGAATGAAGGGCTTTAGTAAAAAAAAAAAAAAAAAAAAGCTCCCAAAGCCTGATATTCAGCTTTATACTACGAAAAATCTTTCCTATCAAAAAATAAAATTGAGCTTATTAATGTATAAGAATTTATAACTATGATAGGAAATGATATGCATTATTATTTTAAAACAATATAAATATGATAAACATCATTGTATATCATCTCTACTATACACTCATAATTCATCAATCGACAGTTGTCATTCATCTACTATGTCTAAGAAAGCATGGGAAGTATTTTAGGTGACATTGTTTAAGCAGGAAGTCAGCTAGCTATGAGCAGAGGAAAGCAAGGACGTAGGCCAGGTGGCAGGAAACCATTCATCTTTTGAATGAGAGAGTCCCTTGGGCAAACAAAGAAAAGGATGAACCTCTGGGATGACAGGAAGCCACACACCTTTTTGTGACAGAGGTCCCAGAGGCAGACAAAGCAAGGTGGGAAAAGGCGGGAATCTCTTATATGCAAATGTAAACTTTTGCTCCTTCTGTCTTCAGTAGAGTAAAACTAACCTTGCAAATAAGAAGTACTCATCAGGCTCTGATGCCATGACACTCTGATATAGACTAAAAGACAAAAATCTCTCCTACTGTCAGAAAGTCAGGAAGGTGGATTTGGGATGAAAATCAGGAAAATCAACTCAAAACCCCTCCCTCCTCAATGAATATTCTGCCCAATCATTTTCACACTCCCACAACCAGCTGGCCAAAGAAACTCAGGGCAAGTGCTCACTGAGCCTTCCTGCTCTACCTGACAAAGTGTGTATGTGTGTGCGTGTGTTTAGTCACTCAGTCGTGTTAAACTCTATGCAACCCTATGGACTGTAGCCTGCCAGACTCTTCTGTCCATGGAATTCTCCGGGCAGGAATACTTGAGTGGGTTGGCATTCCCTTCTCCAGGGGACCTTTCCGATCCAGGGATCAGACCCAGGTCTCCTGCATTGCAGGCAGACTCTTTATTGTTCGAGCCACCAGGGAAGCCCGAGACAGTGTAAGGTTGCTTAATAAATTTTGCTCATTTTGCTTTCTTGAACTCTGTGTCTTCTTTCTCAATTCTTTCCGAGATGAGACAAGAATCTATTCTTGGTAACAACATGAAATTGGATAAGGGGCTAAGAATACTCTTAAAGTTTCATAAAACTTTAAACTTTATTTAAAGACCAAGGACTCTGGAAATTCCTTTTGGGTAGTCAAAAATATAAATATAGGTAATATATAGTGTTAATTGCATTTCATTTTTTTTTATTTAAATGAAAACACATAGTCTTTATAACATCATTTATTCAAAATTCTCTAAATTTGAAACAAAAAGCAGTATCTCAAGGAATTTCATGAAGATCAGAACAACGTGAGAAATGTAAAAGACTTTATGTCGAGACATAATCCAGCATATACTGATTCAGCTGGTCTGCCATGTTGTCTAGGCACTGCTGCTGTTGCTGCTAAGTCGCTTCAGTCGTGTCCGACTCTGTGCGACCCCATAGATGGCAGCCCACCAGGCTCCCCCGTCCCTGGGATTCTCCAGGCAAGAACACTGGAGTGGGTTGCCATTTCCTTCTCCAATGCATGAAAGTGAAAAGTGAAGTCGCTCAGTCGTGTCAGACTCTTCGCAACCCCATGGACTGCAGTCCACCAGGCTCCTCCATCCATGGGATTTTCCAGGCAAGAGTACTGGAGTGGGGTGCCACTGCCTTCTCCAGGCACTACTATATATTAAAATATAATTTTAAAGGTCCATAGTTAATTCTGACATGCTGAGTATTTTACAATGCTCAGTTGTAAACCCCTAAACACAGTCTTATGTGTAAATTGTGATTTAAAAGTCTGAAAGTATACAGAAAGTAAACTAATATTCAGTTTTAATATCAAAATATATTTGTTTCATCAGCATGTGAAATATTATAAAATTCACATTATTAGTGGTAGTTTATGTGAACAAGAAACATATTTTCCCATAAGAATTTTGGTGCATGTTTGTGCATATACCATCATATGTGTGTATATGTGTGTGTGTGTGTGTGTGTGTGTGTGTATATATATACAGACACACATACATGAACATATACATATATACATAATTTTTGTTGAAATAATCAAATATCTTACATGTCTTACAAAGAATGATACATGTGCCTATAAAGCAGAAATTCAGAATTAAACATAGGGGTTAAAAGAAAGATGAAATGTAGAGGGAACTATTACCAGAGGATAAGTTCCATATTAATGTAGAAATTGTAGTCAGGAGAGCTATAGCAGTGCCTTGCTGTGCATGACACCCAAAAAAGCAATTAAGCAAAATATTTGCCAGATGGCTGCGTGCAATGATATGAATAAATTGGCAACAAGCCAATTTTTCTAAAATCTTTTGCTATTAGAGAGCAGAAGTATCAGTTTTATAAAGGTTATTTCAAAAAAAAAAATGTGGACCGTTTCATTTCAGTCTATGTAAATATTCATGGCAGATCCTATAGGGTCCATTTTAACCTCATTTCCAATGACTTTTTATCAGAGTATCGGCTATATTCCAAATCTGTTTGTCAGTGTGGCCTTCATTCTGGCCTTAAAAATTATACTAGGTTTGAAAATATATTTCAGTAAAAGAAAAAAAATTGAGCAAAACAAGCTACCAAAGAAATCCCTTTGTCTTAATTGATTATATAAATTAGGTAGCACAAGGTTATAGAGAATATATTTACTATCATATATAGCAAAGCTACTGGAAATCTCAAAGATAAAATAGGCCCACAAAAATACTTTCAGCAACAACGATTGAGGTACCAAAAATATCCACTGTATATTGTTGCCTTGGCTTGCTAGAAATAAATGTCATGCTTAGATGTTAGTTGTAGATGTCAAGGTCAGAGCTTAAAGCTGCAATCCTAAGAACCAAGGAATACCACAGTAGAAGCACTTTTAAATGACTGTTTTGTCCAATAAGTACACACTTTGCAAAATGGAAGATGGAGTATATGTAGTAACTAGAAGTCAAAGTAACCAGGTATATCAGGAGATAATTGTTGCCACTCAATTAACAGTACTGAATGAATGAATGAATGACATCCAGTGTTAAACAAAACATGGAAAATATTATGTTGATTATAAGAAGAAACATAAACTAAATTAACAAATATAAGTAAATTGATTTTAAATCAATATGGTCCAAAGTAAATGCTTAGTGAATCTAAATTCTAAGTAAGCCTCTGTTTATAATATGTAATAATAAATATATAATACATAAAATAGATTGACCAATTATATCACAGTGATATAATAATCAATTTCTCAATATCAAAATATTTTCTGAAATGAGGGAATTCTTAAATTTTATTTAACTACTGAGAAATAGGCCAAGCAATAGTCAGCTGTGAAATTTTCACACTGTGCCTAGCTTAGGTTTTCTATAGAAAAACAATATCACTTCACGTTTTTTATTCCTTCACTCATCAAGTATCAATTGAGCATCTACCATATGTTAGGAAAGGTTCTAGACCTGAAGATTCAGGAATGAGTAATACAAAATTTGTACCCTATAGGAAATCACATTACTGGGGCATCTTACTCACAATTCAAAACTTTTCTTATTCAGAAGCCAGTACATATGTATATGAGATTATAAATACCCTGAAAGAACTTAAGATAGGCAAAATGTTGTTGTTGTTCAGTTGCTAAGTCGTCCGACTCTTTGTGACCCCCATGGACTGCAGCATGCCAGTATTCTCTGCCCTTCACTACCTCCTGTAATATGCTCTGATTCATGTCCATTGAGTCAGTGATGCTATAGAACCATCTCATCCTGCCATTAAACCCATCTGTGAAAAGTCTGTGCAGTTGACTCTTATAAGCTTTCAGAAAATTATTCCAGAGTATAGAGGTTAATTTTTCAGATTTCCTAGGTGAAATATACAAGAACAAGAAACAAATAAGAAGATCTTGAGCTAGATATTAATGAGTAAGAGAGAAAAAATCAGACAAAATAATGATCATATCCATAAAGAGCCAATTAACTTAAAAAGCAATTACCTTTATACAGAAGGTTTTAATCCTTTTCTATTTTGAAATTTTTTTACTGACTCATTTGAGTCTTATAAGAAATAATGTAAGTCTTATAAATATATTATAAATAAGATTATAATTATAATCTTATAAATATAAGTATGTCTCAAAATTATATTTTAAATAAAATATAAATACAAAATATATAATATGTATAGTACATTATACAGCTATGTATTTATGTTAAGTATAAAATAGTTAAATAAATATAAAATTATAAAATAAGAGTCCCAATTATAACAATTATATTTAAACAATTCAATTCATAAAATCATTGGTTCAGTAGCCACTGTAACTGGAGACAACTGTTATTCATAATGACCATCAAAGAAGTAAACAATTAAATCCCACATGCTCTGATAAAAAAGGTGGGAAAATACACACTGTAGAAAGTTAACTCTCTCAAACTGATGGAGAGCTACTGCCCTCAACCTATGGAGACAGACAATCTGAGGCCAGGTGTATATTATCAAGGATTAAAATCGCATCTAGGGTGAATAACAACTGCTTTACATTAACTACTTCCTTGCATCTGTTGAGAAGATTTTAAAAACGTACATTAGAAACAACTGCGGTGAAGTACACTTTGTATGCAGTTTAAGGATCACAGATAGCCATTTAGTGATGTTTAAACTGTTTCAGTCTTCTAGCTTGTCTCTTTCTTCTGGAAAATGCTTTTCTTTCCATTAATTGATATATGAAGTTCACTGTTGACCTTTTTATGTCAGAAAAAGGTCTGTGGTCATTTGTTGTTGCTGAGCCATATTTAGAGTAGCTGAGCTAGGATTCTTCGTTTGTAAATTCTTAGAAGATTCTCGGTTCTATAATTCTAGCCTTCACCAACTAGTCACAGAAAATAACGTTTGTCTCCTTAAGAGGCAGGCATGCTCAGTTGCATAGTCACGTCTTTGGGATGCTATGAACTGTGGTCTGCTAGGCTCCTCTGTCCATGGGATTTCCATGGGTTGCCATTTCCTTCTCCAGGGGATCTTCCCAACCCCAGGGATTGAACCCATGTCTCCTGCACTGGCAGGCAGATTCTTTAACATTGAGCCTTCTGGGAAGTCCATTCCTTGCTAATTCAAGACTATGGTCTTGTGGGGGGTGTCTTATCTTTAGCTGCTGATCAACAATGTCAGTCAGCCCCAAAAGCAAGTTCCTTAGAACCAGATGCAATAATCACATTCATAGCCTCACTTCTCACATCTCTTAATACCAACTCATAAAATAAACTGTAAATGTGTATGGCAAAGAAATGGAACAAAAATGGGGAAACTGTTTTACTATGGAGATGGAGTTAATTATCTGCACTTATAGTATCAGCAAGTATCAGTAAGTTTTCTCTCTCATTATACTCCATATTCATTATATTATTCCCAAAAAACTGCTTAGAAGATAAAATACACATTAAAATCATAAACAAGTATTTTTCAATCAACTACTCACTACTAGACACTGATACAGTTAGAAGATAAAAAGATAAAAGTTACAGACATAATCACCACATCCAAAAATTTACAGTCTACAGTTAGCAGAGTATAAGATAAGAACACAAACACACATTTAAAACACTGATTTTATTTTTCAAAGATGGAACCAAAATGTTGTTAAGGGGGTTGAGGTTCAAAGAAGTGAAGAACCACAATAATTAGAAAATTGTTTTAGAACAATCGCGCTTTGAGTCTTGTCACTAATTTATCCAAACATAGCAGATAGCATTTTAAGTTAAACAGCAAACACAATTTTAAAAGATGTAATCTGCCTTTGTAATATGCGTTATTGTTTTCTATCTTTTTTATCTCTTAGGACTGGAAAACACAATTAGCCAGAAGAACTACTAATGAAAGGCAGTGAAGATTTGAATGTTCTTACTGGTATGGTGTTGTTTTATACAGAATTCTCAGAATCTACCCTTGAGATTTGATTGACTACATGAGTCATGCGACTTCTGAGCAGCATTATGCAGTGTTTCCTGGTATGAAGTAAGTGTTGACTCAAATAAAAGTTCATTTCATTGTTATACTTTTTCATGGCACTGTTATTAAGAGTTAAGCCAGGATTTCATAGGTACAGTGGATCTATCAGCTAAGCCAGTCCAGTCTCAATTTTGTCTTGGTTTGTAAATCTCTTTCCTCTTTTTAAGTCTGCTTCCTTTAAAAAAGTTGAGACATTTTCTTATTACAAACTCTTCAAACTGTGGACACAGTCTTGATGTGACTGCAAAGAAATAATCTTTTTAATATGTATATCAATAAAATTATGATAAGTTGAACTATCATACCATAATTTACCCTTTCAATGGTCATTTACTAGAATGTATAAGTCACTCACGCAGTATTCAAACTTAGAGCTTCCAGATTCTAACCTTTAAAGTGCTTGGTCTAACAGGAGACATTCAAGACATGACATAAATAGCTCACATACATAAGCATTTTATAGGTATTTTCAGTTCAGTTCAGTTCAGTCGCTCAGATGTGTCCAACTCTTTGTGACCCCATGAATCGCAGCACACCAGGCCTCCCTGTCCATCACCAACTCCCATAAAAGGGAAACAAAATTTGCATGATGAAGGTTTTACAAACAATCTGAAAGTATAAAGTAAATATACTTTACCCTATTTTACAGAAAACAGTCTTTATGTATATGTGCATTTCCTGTATAGATAATCTTATTTTATTATTATCTCGTTCTCTATTGAGGTCATGAAATAACCATCCACAGCTTGTTAAGTCTATCTTTTGAATGAAGTCCATCTTGATCACTAAGATCAAGGTTAGTAGAATATTAATTTTCTATTGATGTTTGCATTCATTTGTTTTATCCCTGAGATAATGCAAAAACAATTTTTAATGCTTCATTCTGGTCTCTAATATTTACATTCATTAAGAAATTATGTATCAAGTGTATGTTATATACAAAGCACTGTGCTATAGATTTGGGATACATTGCATATTAATATATAAGAGAAGCACAGGCAAGTTTTACAACATCAAGCAGGAACCCTGAAGAACACTATGTCTTTTTCTGCTTCAATATCCTTAGACTAGTAACTATTATTAACAGACCTTGAGAAGAAAGTCTTGAGGACAAGAGTCAGAGTGGTAAAAACAATTTTCTTTCCTTTGCTAGCCTTGGATACCCAACATTTGATTTTATTAAGTGAATCAGCAGGTTTCCTTAGAACTTCCAAAGCATTTTAATC
The DNA here is from genome assembly GCF_027580195.1 of Bos mutus. Taxonomy (NCBI): domain Eukaryota; kingdom Metazoa; phylum Chordata; class Mammalia; order Artiodactyla; family Bovidae; genus Bos; species Bos mutus. Next base: position 14,498,987 of record NC_091617.1, read on the forward strand.
CATCCTTGTATAAGGTCATTCCCTCTTCATGGTATGAAAGTGCCAATTCAATACATGTTTGATATAATTTTCTTCCCAGTAAAATATATTCTGGCTAAATTGAAAGAAAATATCTTCTTTTGTTATATTCTGTATGGTTATTCTAAATCAAAGTAAAAAGAAAAAATAAACTTATACCGATTTTAATTAAATTAAAACACAAATAGAATAAACAGTATTAGACATTTTTGAAAATAGACTTATCAAGGGAAATATAGATTAAATAATTAAATGTATTCCCTTTGAGTAGATGGGGAGCAGCTAAAAAAAAAGGTCTAAGGAATAGAGATGCAGAAGTAGGATGTATGTTAATATTCTATTGATGTTTGCATTCATTTTGTTTATATGATATATGCACACAGAGGAGGAAGGGGAGGGTAAGACATAATTGTGTAATTGTGATTGACACATATACTACCACATGTAAAAGAGATAGCTGATGGGAACCTGTTATATAGCACAGGGAACTCAGCTCAGGGCTCTGTCATGACCTAGGTGTGTGAGATGGGGTGGGGGGTGAGATGGAGCTCTAAGAGGGAGGGAATATATGTATACATACAGCTGATTCACTTCATTGTACAGCAGACACTAATACAACATTGTAAAATAATTATACTTTAATTTGAAAAAAAGAATTCATATATATATATATAATTAAGAAAGTGCTGTATTACTTCCCATAGTCTTAACAAGAGTCATATAAACCAGGTGAAGTGGGTAGTATTGATATTAACAGAGGAAAAAACCAAGGCATGGACAGTATCAGTTATATCTCTGGTCATAACAACATTCAGATCCAATTTTTTGTCACAAATTGCGCAGTGCTTTCCATATCTCATATGTACTGATATTTGGGCTTCCTTTGTGGGTCAACTGTACAAAAAAGAGCTTCACGACCCAGATAATCACGATGGTGTGATCACTCACCTAGAGCCAGACATCCTGGAATGTGAAGTCAAGTGGGCCTTAGAAAGCATCACTATGAACAAAGCAAGTGGAGGTGATGGAATTCCAGTTGAGCTATTTCAAATCCTCAAAGATGATGCTGTGAAAGATAATGCTGCACTCAATATGCCAGCAAATTTGGAAAACTCAGCAGTGGCCACAGGACTGGAAAAGGTCAGTTTTCATTCCAATCCCAAAGAAAGGCAATGCCAAAGATTGCTCAAAGTACTGCACAATTGTACTCAACTCATATGATAGTAAAGCAATGCTCAAAATTCTCCAAGCCAGGCTTCAGCAGTACATGAACCGTGAACTTCCAGATGTTCAAGCTGGTTTTAGAAAAGGCAGAGAAACTAGAGATCAAATTGCCAACATCTGCTGGATCATAAAAAAGCAAGAGAGTTCCAGAAATACATCTATTTCTGCTTTATTGACTATGCCAAAGCCTTTGACTGTGTGAGTCACAATAAACTGCAGAAAATTCTGAAGGAGATGGGAATATCAGACCACCTGACCTGCCTCTTGAGAAACCTATATGCAGGTCAGGAAGCAACAGTTAGAACTGGACATGGAACAATAGACTGGTTCCAAATAGGAAAAGGAGTACATCAAGGCTGTATATTGTCACCCTGCTTATTTAACTTATATGCAGAGTGCATCATGAGAAACACTGGGTTAGAAGAAGCACAAGCTGGAATCAAGATTGCTGGGAGAAATATCAATAATTCAGATATGCAGATGATACCACCCTTATGGCAGAAAGTGAAGAGGAACTCAAAAGCCTCTTGATGAAAGTGAAAGAGGAGAGTGAAAAAGTTGGCTTAAAGCTCAACATTCAGAAAACTAAGATCATGGCATCTGGTCCCATCACTTCATGGGAAATAGATGGGGAAACAGTGGAAACAGTGTCAGACTTTATTTTTCTGGGATCAAAAATCACTGCAGATGGTGACTGAAGCCATGGAATTAAAAGACGCTTACTCCTTGGACGGAAAGTTATGTCCAACCTAGATAGCATATTGAAAAGCAGAGATATTACTTTGCAAACAAAGGTCTATCTAGTCAAGGCTATGGTTTTTCCAGTGGTCATGTATGGATGTGAGAGTTGGACTGTGAAGAAAGCTGAGTGCTGAAGAATTGATGCTTTTGAACTGTGGTGTTGGAGAATACTCTTTAGAGTCCCTTGGACTGCAAGGAGAGCCAACCAGTCCATCCTAAAAGAAATCAGTCCTAGGTGTTCATTGAAAGGACTGATGCTAAAGCTGAAACTCCAATATTTTGGTCACCTCTTGTGAAGAGCTGAGTCATTGGAAAAGACCCTGATGCTGGGAGGGATTGGGGGCAGGTGGAGAAGGGGACGACAGAGGATGAGATGGCTGGATGGCATCACCGACTCGATGGACATGAGTGTTAGTGGACTCCGGGAGTTGGTGATGGACAGGGAGACCTGGCGTGCTGTGATTCATGGGGTCGCAAAGAGTCGGACATGACTGAGCGACTGAACAGAACTGAATTGAACTGTGGTTCAACTGGTAAAGAATCCTCCTGCAATGCAGGATACCCCAGCTCAATCCCTGGTTTGGGAAGATCCTCTGGAGAAGGAAAAGGCTACCCAGTCCAGTATTCTGGACTGGAGAATTCCATGGACTAAATAGTCCATGGGGTAACAAAGAGTTAGACATGACTGAGCGACTTTCACTGATATTTCAGGGCCATGTTAATTTAAGAGAGCTTTTAATTTTCTTCCAACATTTTCCTAGCAAGTTCCTCAGGTAAGTCTACTTTGAATTTCCTACTGATCTTAGTCATCTCTATACTGACAACTCTTTAGCCATGGAGTTGGAAGGAACTCGGCAAAGTGTATCCTTACTGTGAAAAAGTGAAGAAATCATTTCATTAGAACTGGTACAGTCATATTTTAGTTAGAAAATGTGATATTTTAATCAGAGTTTGAGCTTTGACATCCCTTAATATTGCTTTATTTCTAGTCTCCTTCCTCTCCCCCAACCATGACTTTAATCTTTGAAGATTTAGCAATAGCAAGCCTTCCCTTTGGTTTCTAAACCACATTTAGTTTGTCTCACCACATTTTATTTTGAATGAATTTTATTAGAGGGGGCCTGGGCTGTCCAGTTTCTGGTCCCCATAGTATCACTGCCCTGCTCACTATTACTTGATACCTAAGTAATTATAACAATAAAAATTCATTTGATAAGATACCCACTTGGCTCCTACTACAGGCTGAATGTTTGTGTCTGCATAAAATGCACATATTTAAATTCTAGTGCCCAGTGTGACTGTGTTAGATGATGAGGCCTTTGGGAGGTGATTAGGTCATGAGGCTAGAGCCTTCATGGGTGAAATTACAGTCCACAAATGAGAACCCACAGAGTTCCCTGCCCTTCTGCCATGTGAGGATATAAAGAGAAGTTGGCCCTCCCCACCATGCTGGCACCTTGTTCTTGAACCTCCGGTTCCAAAACTACAACCAATGAATTTTTGCTGTGTATAAGCCATCCAACCAATGACCTTTTGTTACAGCAGATCAAACAGACTAAAACAACTCCTATAGAATTTGATTTGTGACCCGTGGGTCTAGATGGTAAATCTGTTGAGCTCCATACTTCTGATGGATTCTCTGTGAAGCTTGGATTCTCTGTGAAGATGATTCCAAGAGATATTTAGTGCTCCAAGAAAGGAATTGAGGATTGCTGGATTGGGTTGGGGGAGGAGGGAAGTCAGCTGCAAGACAGGATGAAAGCCAAATGGGTTCAGCAATCTTTAAAGGGAGCTGTGGAATTAAAATGTCCCGTCACAGTTATCTTGTAGTGGGCTGAAAAGCTCAGGTCTTTTATCCCCACCTCAATTAGTCATCAGATGTAGGCTGCCTTTTGCAGGAGATGAGCATCTATAGCTAAAGCAAACCCTGAGTGTAGTGACAGCTGAAATCTATCTCCTGACAAAACCCCCAGAAGCAGAAGCAGTATGTCCTTTCTTGAGTGGGACCTGTGTTCATCAGAGGACATGACCTGACTCAAGCCACAGTGTTGGTTAGAATTTAGATCAACTAGGTTCACAAAAATTTTACATTCTGATCCAGCCTAAGATGATGGGGATGTGAATTATATAATTTAGAAATCAGATTATTTTCCTAACTTGAAGTCAGTTATTAAATAATCCTATCAAAACTTTAAAGTCTCTCCATCCCCATCCCAGGTATAAAAGGTCAATTTATCTCACACATTTTTATTTCACATTCAGTCACTTCCTTGGTAGGTTTGGCATATCTGAAGGTATACAATTGAGAAAATATTACTGGAGCCTGACTAATATTTCATATTCACACTTTCAATTGTTTACTACAGTTACAGCAATAATATCTGCAACACTGCACATACTGTCAAAAGTCATGTTGAAGAGTGAGTTGATCAAACACAATTCAGAATGATTTTTATTCACTGTATTTTTTATCATTTTATATGAAACAGAAAATCTCTTCCAGATTCTTGATCTTGTTTTTTATGGTGTCTATAAAAATCTAGTTCTTATTAATGATGTTATATTAGTGCTAAATTTTAGAATTGCATGCTTTTGAGATGATTTACTACAGAGTCCCATGACATAATAGAAACAAAAAGAGTTATTTTGAAAAGAAAAGATGCACAGTCCCTTAATTTTACTACCCTTTTCTTTAGACTGATTTTTAATAGAATATATTAGGTACTTATGCAGGTGCTTCTGTACAGATCTTTAAGAATAAAATAAATACCTGCAACATTTTCTGTAGAATAATTTTACTTGAAGGCATAAACATGATATACTTTTAAATTTAGATTTATTCTTTGGCCTTTTATTAAATACATTAAGAAACTATACTGATATAGTTACATATAGTTCTACCTAACACATATAGCTTCTAAATATAGTTCCCTTGTGATTTTATTTGTTCTCCTACTGAAATGCAACAATAAAAATGCAGGATGCTTGCTAATAATCTCCATTTTTTTTCACTGTCTCAGTGGTTGCAGTAAAACTTATTCCCTCACCTTAAACTTACAATAACATCTCTGCCCCTTGAATTATCAAGTAGATCTTGAGTTTCAGTTTTCTTATCTTCTAATTATTTACATTCTAAAATATTGAAATATATTGTATATAAACTTGTTTTTTTTTTTTTTTTTTTTAATATTTTATTTTATTTTTAAACTTTACAATATTGTATTGGTTTTTGCCATATATCAACATGAAACTGCCACAGGTATACACGTGTTCCCCATCCTGAATCCTCCTCCCTCCTCCCTCCCCATACCATCCTTCTGGGTTGTCCCAGTGCACCAGCCCCAAGCCTCCAGTATCGTGCATCGAACCTGGACTGGTGACTCGTTTCATATATGATATTATACATGTTTCAATGCCATTCTCCCAAATCATCCCACCCTCTCCCTCTCCCACGGAGTCCAAAAGACACTTGTATTTCTTAATCTTGTAGATTCTCAATGCCCTACCAGGAAGATTTACTACTGCCACTGAGCTCTAGAGAAACACATGATTATATAATAGAGTGGTCAGGATGCTACTGGGTTTGCCACTCCCTATCTAAATTACTATTCTTTGGCATTACCTTTCTTTGGGATTAGAATGAAAACTGACCTGTTCCAGTCCTGTGGCCACTGCTGAGTTTTCCAAATTTGCTGGCATATTGAGTGCAGCACTTTCACAGCATCATCTTTCAGGATTTGAAATAGCTCAACTGGAATTCCATCACCTCCACTAGCTTTGTTCGTAGTGATGCTTTCTAAGGCTCACTTGACTTCACATTCCAGGATGTCTGGCTCTAGGTCAGTGATCACACCATCGTGATTATCTAGATTGTGAAAATCTTTTTTGTACAGTTCTTCTGTGTATTCTTGCCACCTCTTCTTAATATCTTCTGCTTCTGATAGGCCTATACCATTTCTGTCCTTTATCAAGCACATCTTTGCATGAAATGTTCCCTTGGTATCTCTAATTTTCTTGAAGAGATCTCTAGTCTTTCCCATTCTGTTGTTTTCCTCTATTTCTTTGCATTGATCGCTGAGGAAGGCTTTCTTATTTCTCCTTGCTATTCTTTAGAATTCTGCACTCAGATGCTTATATCTTTCCATTTCTCCTTTGCTTTTCGCTTCTCTTCTTTTCACAGCTATTTTTAAGGCCTTCTCAGACAGCCATTTTGCTTTTTTGCATTTCTTTTCCATGAGGATGGTCTTGATCCCTGTCTCCTGTACAATGTCACGAACCTCCGTCCATAGTTCATCAGGCACTGTGTCTATCAGATCTAGTCCCTTAAATCTATTTCTCACTTCCACTGTATAATCATAAGGGATTTGATTTAGGTCATACCTGAATGGTCTAGTGGTTTTCCCTACTTTTTTCAATTTAAGTCTGAATTTGGCAATAAGGAGTTCACGATCTGAGCCACAGTCAGCTCCCTGTCTTGTTTTTGCGGACTGCATAGAGCTTCTCCATCTTTGGCTGCAAAGAATACAATCAATCTGATTTCAGTGTTGACCAACTAAAAAGCCTCTTAATGAAAGTTAAAGAGGAGAGTTAAAAAGTTGGCTTAAAGCTCAACATTCAGAAAACTAAGATCATGGCATCTGGTCCCATCACTTCATGGGAAATAGTGGAAATAGTGCCAGACTTTATTTTTTGGGGCTCCAAAATCACTGCAGATGGTGATTGCAGCCATGAAATTAAAAGACGCTTAGTCCTTGGAAGGAAAGTTATGACCAACCTAGATAGCATATTAAAAAGCAGAGACATTACTTTGCCAACAAAAGTCCATCTAGTCAAGGCTATGTTTTTTCCAGTGGTCATGTATGGATGTGAGAGTTGGACTGTGAAGAAAGCTGAGCACTGAAGAATTGATGCTTTTGAACTCTGGTGTTGGAGAAGACTCTTGAAAGTCCCTTGGAGTGCAAGGAGATCCAACTAGTCCATTCTAAAGGAGATCAGCCCTGAGTGTTCATTGGAAGGACTGATGCTGAAGCTGAAATTCCAGTACTTTGGCCGCCTCATGCAAAGAATTGATTCATTGGAAAGACCCTGATGCTGGGAGGGATTGAGGGCAGGAGGAGAAAGGGACGACAGAGGATGAGATGGCTGGATGGTATCACCGACTCAATGGACATGAGTTTGAGTGAACTCCGGGAGTTGGTGATGGACAGGGAGGCCTGGCATGCTGTGATTCATGGGGTCACAAAGAGTCAGACATGACTGAGCAACTGAAGTGAACTGATCTAAATTACTTTCAGCAAGTTAACTAAAATTTTGTTTCCCTATATCAGTTTTCTCATCACTAAAATGGGAGATAAACATACTCATTATGAAAATTAATAATTTAATAGATACAAAGAGTTTAATTTTGGTCTTAGTACATTACCAGAACTCAGCTATTCTGATTTTAAATGGTGCTACATGTATACATCCCGTGCACACATTTATTAACACATACAAAAAGTCACTCCAGCCTGGAATGCTTTTCTAATAAAGAAGTAACACACAATATAGTATGTATAAGAAAACCAGGCTTGTGCTTGTGTATTCTATTTAAATTTATATCTAGTTAAAATCACGGTTTCAATAAAAATATTTAAATCAGTGTTTTTCTCTAAGGTGAGAATTAGTCCAAGTGAACTGACTGAAGCTATCTCAAGTGAGACAATTAAATGTGAGTTGTTTTTATTACCATGGATTATTTTTTATCTCTTTCTTAAATTTATTTTTGTAAAATTACTATCTCATATGAAAGAGAAACTTGTATTATATGCAATATATAATTTATTATTAATACAAAATTATCACTAGAAAAATTAGATATTTTAAGTTCAATAACAGTACTTAATTGTGACAACTATATTTCTCTTTAAATTTTAAATTATACCTCAAGAATTTCATACATGATATTTTACATGTTTCAATGCCATTCTCCCAAATCTTCCCACCCTCTCCCTCTCCCACAGAGTCCATAAGACTGTTCTATACATCACTGTCTCTTTTGCTGTCTCGTTCACAGGGTTATTGTTACCATCTTTCTAAATTCCATATATATGCGTTAGTATACTGTATTGGTTTTGGGGCTAGTGCACTGGGACGACCCAGAGGGATGGTATGGGGAGGGAGGAGGGAGGAGGGTTCAGGATGGGGAACACATGTATACCTGTGGTGGATTCATTTTGATATTTGGCAAAACTAATACAATTATGTAAAGTTTAAAAATTACATAAAATTAAAAAAAAAAAAAAAAAAAATAAAAGCACACCAAAAAAAATAAATAAAGTGATAATCTAAAAAAAAAAAAAAAAGAATTTCAGTCTATTGAAAACTTCTAAATAGAACTGTGATATTAACTGTCATGAAAATAAAAAGGAGTATATCCATCTGTTCCACTTATTGTAAGCTGTTCTTTGAAGTTTCTCATTATTTTTTTCAGTTTCATGGCCACAGTTATCCTAAGGACAGACTATATTTCACTTAACTTTTCTGCTAGTAATAGATAAAAAAGGTTTATCTCTCTCTTTTTCTTAGCATGACTCAGGTCAGATTTTACAGGAAATTTTATTGTAAACAAAAAGGAAGGAAAGCTAAATAATCAATCTATTAATTTGTCTAAATGAAACTTAAGTGTTCATTATGGATATAGACAAGCTTGGACATAAATGATACAGAGATATTTCTGTTAGCATGGCCTAGGATGAAAGACAGAGATGAGGATAGAATTAGTATTTTAGTTAGCTTACATAATCAAGAAAAGAAGCTTAAGTTTAAGACCAGTAGCTATTTAATACAGAACTATTTTAAATAGGAAAACTCCTCTGAAGAATAAATGGAAATACCCCGTTATTTATAAACACATAAAATGTTTCTCGTATTTGTCTTAAAGCTGTTACCTTGGTTGGACAGGGCTTGGTCAGACATGACAGCAACTGAACAACGATAACCTTGGTCTAGTCTACTACTCGCTAGACTCACAATACTAAGATATATGGATAAAACTTTAGGGCAGTTTGCAAACAACTGGCCCAGTCCAAAATGTCTATAAGACATCAGGTCTTCTAAATGTCCTTGCTGTTTTCAGGACCATTTGATCTTGTCCATGAAGACACGGACAAGACATTTGAAAATGTCCATGAAGACATCTGGTCCATGCCAAAAGGCACTTGATTATTGAGCCCTTTTGTAAACCATTTGGCATAGGCAAAATATGCTCATGGACACTTTTGTCAGGACCAAATTTCAAGAATCTTTAGGTGTGGTTCAAAAATGTCTTGTGGACCAATGCCTCGATGTTTTAGAAAGGACTGAATGTCCTGCAGGGCACTGAAGCTGCTGTTCGGCTCTTGAACTCTTCCCTTTCAAGTCTCCTCATTAGACTTTTATTGTTGGTATCAACATGAAATTTCATTTTGTGTACCTCCCAGGATATAATTATCTTTGTTCATCCTGGGATTTCTTACCTGTACCATAATTTCAGCCCTCCACTGATCATTCTGTCATATTCTAATACCTCCTGTCTTCAGAACTATCCTGTGAGCCCCTATTCTCCTTCAGTAAACTTCCCAGTTCTCTGCATCTCATACAGATAAACTTTCATAAGAAATGTTTACATTTACCATCTCTACTTCTTCTTCCATCTCTCTCTCTTTATTTTTTCCCTACTGAAGTATAGTTTACAATATTGTGTTAGTTGCAGCTATATAGCAGAGTGATTCCATTATATATATATATATATATATATATATATATATATATATACACACACATATATATATATATATATATATATATATATTCAGATTATTTTCCATTCCAAGTTATTACTAGATATTTAATATACCTCCTTCCCTGGTGGCTCAGAGGGTAAAGCGTCTGCTTGCATTGTGGGAGACCTGGGTTCGATCCCTGGGTCAAGAAGATCCCCTGAAGAAGGAAATGGCACCCCACTCCAGTACTCTTGCCTGGAAAATCCAATGGACGGAGAAGCCTGGTAGGGTAAGGTCCATGGGGTCGCAAAGAGTAGGACACAACTGAGCGACTTCATTTTGACTTTTATTCTATATACTTAATACATTCTACTTATCTTTTTTATGTACAGTTTTTATCTGCTCATCATATATTCCTAATTTATCCTTCCCCCTGCCTCCCTTTCCCTGAGAAGACAACCTATGGAATGAGAGAAAATATTTGTAAATGATGCAAATAGAAAGGAGTTCATATCCAACATATACAAAACAGATTATTCAACTCAATATAAATTAAAAAAGCCCAATCAAACAATGGGCAGAAGACCTAAATAGACAGTTCACAAAGAAGATGATACAGATGACCAACAGGCACATGAAAAAATGCTCAAATGCAGATCGAAACCACAATGAGGTGTCACCTCACACCAGTCAGAATGGCCATCATTAAAAAGTCTACAAATAATAAATTCTGGAGAGGTTGTAGAGGAAAAAAAAAAAAACTCTTACACTGTTGATGGGAATGTAAATTAGTGTAACCACCTTAGAAAACAGTAAGGAGATTCTCTAAAATACTAAAACTAGAGCTACCATATCATCTAGCAATCCCACACCTGGACATATATCCAGAAGAGATGAAAACTTTTAATTTGAAAAGATACATGCACCCCAATATTCATAGCAACACTATTTACAATATCCAAGACACGGAAAAAACTCAAAAGCCCATCATCAGACAACTGATTCCATTTAATATATGGAATATTACACAGTCATAAAAATAGTGAACTATTGGCCATTTGCAGCAACATGGATGGACTTAGAGAATATTATACTAAATGAAGTAAGTAAGAGAAAGACAAATATCACATGATATCACTTATAGGTAGTATATAAAAATTAATACAAATGAATCTATACACAAAACAGAAATAAACTCACAGACCATTCTCGTTTCTGATTCACTACTAAATCCCATTCAGCTTCAATTAACCTACTCCATTGCAATGAACAGGCTCTGCAAGTTTTTTGGTAACCCCCATGTTTTTACATCATACATATCAGTGGCAATTTATGACCATCAGCACCACTTCATATTGGAAACGGTCTCTGCTGATCTGTTGAGAGCATGCTCATGACGTCCATCTGATTTTACTTGTTTCTCTTTCTCAGTCTTATTAGGCTCTTCCCTTCTCCTTAGCTTTTAAAATCAGTCAATCTCTTCAACTTTCCCCAGAAGAACTCATCTGTGCCTTCCACATGCTCACAAGTCTCAAGTGTAAGATTATGATGATCTGTTCGCATACCAGGTTGTAAATGCCATGAGGACGACGCTAACCTGTTTACATTTGTATCTCCAATGCCTGCTTTTATGCCCTCTGCATAGCAGTAACACAGTAAATACTGAGAAGTATTAATAAAAAAAATTTTTAAATAACGAAAATAAATGCTAATTTACACAGATACATATAAAGTATCTCTGACTCAGAGCTCCTAAATCCTACCAAAAACAAGAGAAATTGGTAATTTTTAAAAGAGATTCCATCATACACTTGTTTAAATAAAGAACATACTATGAGGATTAAGGAATACATAAAATGACTGATCCAAAATAAAACACAGAATCTTATCCTAAGAAATAAATATATATTTAAATACATATTATAAAACTTTTAGCTGTTTCTGAGAATACTTCTACATGCTTGAATATGAAGAGGTCACAACAGAACTGAAGACATTAAGAACAGAAGTTAAAGAAATTCATCATTGGTCTTCAAGCCTGTAATCAGAACATCATTACAAGCCAAATGAGCATAATTTGTCACTTTGAAAATTCTCGAGTTGAGAATTGGGTCATTTCAAATACCAATTTTCACAGGGCAAACAGGTCATACGTCCACCTGTCTGTATATTTCTCCCAAATAACTTTCAAAGCAGTTGACTCTCTGTAAAATATCACTCATTACTAAAGGGACCTCCTGACACTTCCCTTCACTTCAGCCTCCATTTGTATGTCACTTTTTCTTTTAAATCTAAGGAGACAGTTATTTGTAAACAACTTTTTAGAGCATAGTTTAACAGTTTCTAATAATTTTGTAAATACGCATGACTTTTGACCTAACATGGTCAGGAATAAGACATCCAGCTCACTAGAACTCTCATTTATAACAATATTAGTACTAATAAATAATTTTATGGAACTTTACATGTGCTGAGATTTTTCAACTCATTCATTCCTTAAAGGATCCCCATCATTTAGGTACTATTTTTATACGTATTTTATAGACAAGCAAACTAAGGCCCCAAAAAGTTATTGATAAATAAATCACCAGAGCCACACCTTTGGTAGAGGGTAGAGCTAGAACTTGATCTCAGTTAGTCTTGATCTAGAGTCTGGTCTCCTAACCTTCTATACTAGACTGTCTCAAGACAAACACACACACACACCACACACACACACATTGAATTCAGACAGTAGAAGAAAATCATGATGTTTTATAATCTTAAGTAGGAATGTGGACTTAGTCCTGCTCCCAAGTGTATTGTTAATATTAACAGTAAATTCTTATCAATTAACAGAATAATGAATAAACAGTATTCAAGGTTTAATTTGGAGAAGGAAATGGCAATCTACTCGTGTTTCCCCTGGAGAATTCCATGGATGGAGGAGCCTGGCAGGCTGCAGTCCATGGGGTTCACAGAGAGTCAGACACGAATAAGTGATTAACACTCACTCATTCAAGGTTTAATTATAAGAGCAAATCAAATATGTTTTGTGAGGAAATTTCTTCTCTCATCCCTGGATAAACCATGGGGGTTGGAGATGGCAGGGTAGATAAGAGAGGCAAACTGTCTTGTCATTGATTGGTAATACCTGAAGATTAGTTTCTGGAACTGGGAGACATTTCATTTGTTCACACACACTATTTGGAAACATCTCCTCAGAATTTTCAGTATATTCAGTAAATTTTCCAACTCTTGCTTGTTCAGGCCTTAATACCAAGGAATCCAAGGATCTCTTTCCACCTTCTTTCTGGTGAATTTTCATTCCTCAATTGGATAGAATCTATATCAATCCTTCTCTTCTCCAGTGCAACTCTTCTAGATGATCCAAACCTGGTCAGTATTAACACATAAGCGTTCTTCTCTTGTATAATTCTGGAAATTGAGAATGACTGCATTGTAGCAGTCATTATAGGAGAAGGAAATGGCAACCCACTCCAGCGTTCTTGCCTGGAGAATCCCATGGACGGAGAAGCCTGGTAGGCTGCAGTCCACGGGGTCGCACAGAGTCGGACTCGACTGAAGCGACTTGGCAGCAGCAGCATTAAAGCAGCAACTTTGTTCCATCACCAAAACAAGCAACTTGCCCATCTCTCTTCCTATAGATTAGTTAGGAACGAGGTAGACACTATTTTGATGGTGTTCCCCTGACTGCAGGCAATTCATCTCTAAGTGGTTCCATAAAAGACTGACAGAGAAGACATCAACACATACACTGCTTGGGCTCAGACAACAGTAAATTCCCAAGACATTTTCCAAAGAAATTTACTTTGCAAATACACTTGCACCACAACATTGAACAATTCATCACTTTTATATTATCCTAGTGGGTGAAAAATCAAGAGTAATTCAAAAGTAAATAGTTTTTAAATAACTGTTTTGAAATGTGAATCTTACCTAATTTTGGTTTAGGACACCTAAGGCTTCAGACAAATCTGAAAAATTTAACCTCCAATTACTAATCCTTGACACTTACAGTTCCACAAATTTTAAGTCTTATCTAGAAGTAAAGGAGTTTTATATTTTCAATCATTATTAACTTCAAAGCCAGTCCTTAAGACATGACCCATTTTTATTCTTATTTTTATCACATATTTAAAACTCCTTTTAAAAATATTTGCTACTCCAATAGGGGACAGTTGAAAAAAATTTTAAGAACTGAGTGATTTTAATAGCCTTGATAAGATTCAGAAGACACAGTCTGATTACTTCCTGTGAAATTAAAGACAAACCCTAAGGATGCTGAACTTTAATATCTCATTTATACAATAAAGGAGTGACACTAGATAACTGCTAATATTTTATTGGGTATAAGCTAAAATGTACATGTATTCTGCTGAATTCTTGGGATCCCTGAAGGCTTCATGTACGTTTCTGGGCTGACTTCCAAGACACCTGCCCCATTTTAATCAGCCTTATTTTTTATACTTTGTATACCATGGGACCCTACATAAAATTGCACTTGACAAGAAGGTTGTATAGTTTGAAGGTTGCTGTTTGTTTTTGTTTTTTTTGAAAACTACTGCTCAAGGGACATTGACTGTATCAAGTTCTTCATATGTTGTTTTTCAAGTGGAGAAAACCATACACTGTTAAAAGAAATCTTTCATCTGTCATCATGTGTCTCTTGTGATCCACAGGACCCATATGGTATGAGGTCATCAGTTCTGTCCTCTCCTGCAAGTCACTGGCTTTATTAACTGTTCCCTTTAGCTAAGTACATAAATGTGGGTCCTGCTTCATGATGGGAAAATCCAGTCTTTAGGAAATTACTTATCAGACACTTGTCTTAATCTAGAGTTTTGCTTGATTTTTAATGGACTATACTATCTCTAATCAGAATTATAGCTTGCTTTCTTTTTTAAATAAGAGCTTCTTTTGGAGAGAAACATAATTAAATGCGAGTACTGGGTTGCCTTTCTTATAAACTACAGGAAGTTATAGAAAATTTCTAATTTTACAAAAATTATGAAATATCCCATTTTATATTTTAATATATATTTTAAAAGAACTTTAATAGGTAGTAATTATACCTTTATACCATCATTAAAGATGAAAAACAATGCCCTCCAAACTTTGTTCTGATTTCTATAGATTACTAAAGTTTGATAAAACCGACAACTATATACTGTCAATTAACAACTATACTAGCCAGTATTTGAAGAGATATTTCCTGCATATTTTGCTTTTTAAAAAATTATTATAAGTTCACGGCTCACTTCCCAGTCCCTTATTGTAACCAAACTGTGTAAGGTTATAATCACTTCATTTTAACCCTGTAAAGCACTCAAAAATAGTTATGTAATTGAATATATAACATTTTTGCAAAAGTATTTATTATTAATAACTGAAAATTATATGGATCACATGTATTTAAAGTTATGATGAACTTGTCTAGAAATAAATTTTTATAAAGTTTAAAGTCTAAAAGGTCAGAAATATTATTTATCTGACCTTGCTGACATGGCCCCCTCTATGGATTTCAAGTCTCATGACAATTCGATGCACTAGCTCACTAAGGTGTTCATTCACCAGAGAGTCGGATTTAATGAATACCCAAGACACAACAATTATATGAACTCATATGGTGTAGTCTCAAGAAAGGAATAAAGCATTAATAACTAGAACCACTTGTGTCATTATCTTGTATTTGCTTGATTTATGCCACGTATTAGTAATATATATTACTAACCTATGTATTATTTAGTAATACTAAATAATTTATTTAGTAATAAATAAAAATTATTTTACCCTTTATTTAACATTTACACCATTTTTAAAATGAGACAGTAAATGAGGTATCCTTTTGCTGTTCAGTTGCTGTTGTGTCCGACTCTTTGCTGCCCCATAGACTGCAGCACACCAGGCTTCCCTGTCCTTAAACATTTTCCATATTTTAGTGATAGTAACATCCAATTTTTAAACTATTATTTAACTTAATAAGTCACACACATATGTATATACATTCTTGAGAATGTTATGCTGCTAAATTCTGAAAAATATATTGGGATGAACTATATATAAGGACTACTGTACATCTGAGACAATAGAAATAGTTGAATTTCCAGGAAAGACTTTGCAACCAGAGGCGTCTAATCATAATATTATTTATGTGCATAATTATCACAGTTAAGAATCTCTTAAATTGTCATTTGTTCTTTAAAAATTGCATTTAAATGTCACTATGTCTTTATAAGGCTGTCATACATCTCTTTAAAGAGACAATATGTTTTGCTAGGATTAGCTGTTTCTGGGCAATTCTGCAGACAAAATATATAAATAAGAAATAGGCAACTCTGTGATGCATGAAAAGCAAGTAATAACTCTACTACTTGAATTAATTAACTTGGTTTACTCTGTGAAAGGACAGTGATAATAAGACTACATTTAATAATCAGGATCACATTTATTTTCTAATATTAATTGTTTTAAAAATGTAATAATCTTAATTTCCATTGACTACTTCTTATAATTTCCTAACTATGTAATGGAAAATTACCTGAGTTGGTTACTAAGACACTGAAATTGAGATTAAAAATAAGCACTGAAATTTCTCAAAGAAAACTTATTTTCCATAATTAATAATCAGTTCCAAAAATTAGTATTCTTATTTGCCCACTCACTGAATTCTCACTTTTGAGCCTTTAAAACACACTGTAAGTCAACTAAATTTCAATACAATTTTTTTCAATTTATATACACATAAGATTTACATATTCCAAGTTTAAGAAATATATTAGAAGAAAAAATCAGGGTAATTGCAGACATAGAATAAATTCTATACTTCCTGCTGGAATATGTAAATGGCTAAAACTCGTTATAGTATTAGTTCAAATATCACGAATATAAAAGCAAGGAAGTAGTTGATTTTCAACTTACAAAAATATTGATGTTTTAAAGCATCCAGAAATATGTTTTATCTTTTGCAGTAATTAGAAATTCCATCATTTTGTCAAATGAGAGTTTAAAAAGTTAAAAAAAAACTCATTTTTTAAAGAAAATGCAAAAAGAAAAAAAAATTACGTTTCAGATTTTTAGAGTTTCAGCTTGGGTTCCTGCAGAATTTTGGATTTTCCTTTGTACATTTTATTAAAGTAAAATAGACATGGAGAGAAAAATACATGCATTGTAAAGCTTGTTGTTGCTTACTTGCTAAGTCACATCTGGCTCTTTTGCAACCCCATGGATTGTAGCCTGTCAGGTTCCTTTGCCCATGGGATATTCCAGGCAAGAATACTAGAATGGGTTGCCATTTCCTTCTCCAGGGGATCTTCCTGAACCAAAGATCAAACCCGTGTCTTCTGCATTAGCAGGTGGATTCTTTACCACTGACTGAGCCACCAGGGAAGCTCAATGTAAAGCTACCTTTCTTTGAATTTTCACAAAAGAAAATAGTAACTAGAGCCTAGATCAAACAATGGCATCTGTACCCCAGAAACATCCTTGTATTTTCTTGAAGTCACTATCATTGCAAACCACCAAGACCACCATGAGCTTGCTTTCTAAAATACAATAATTTTGGTTGTATTTTCACTGCATATTGTTGTAATTGTATGCTATGCATTTTTATCTCATTCTTTTTCCTCCATGTGATATATGGAAAATTCACCTATAGTATCCATGTGACTCTAAATCTTTTTATCTTATTGCTGTGATTATTTTGTGACTAGAGTACAATGTGGGTTATTTTTTCCATTTTAATGCTAATTTGTGACAACAGTTTCTAGTTTGGAGCTGATCTGAACAGTGCTGCTATGAACATGTCTTTTCCATTTCTATTGTCAATATACAAAAA
The DNA here is from genome assembly GCF_027580195.1 of Bos mutus. NCBI lineage: Eukaryota > Metazoa > Chordata > Mammalia > Artiodactyla > Bovidae > Bos > Bos mutus. The sequence continues at coordinate 14,516,549 of NC_091617.1, forward strand.
AATAGAAAAATTGGAGGAAAGTACAATGCAAGTAAAATTTCATAAGATAAGGCCAAACAACTTTCCAAAGTGACTGCATGGCAAACTTTTAGAGAGAGAAGAAAATGATAAACATTGAAAATTATATACTCGTAAGGAATTAGTGAATATGAAGGAAAAGGTAATTTTTCTATAAGCAGAAACATTCTAGAAGGAAGATAGCTATTTTAAGAGTCAAAAAGATATGCCTGAAATTGAGTATAAGGAGAAAATTAGTCAAGGATGAGGTTGCTGAGTAAATATCTGTATAGAAAATGACTCATGAACAAATGGCTCAGATGTAAAGCTGCCTGCAGTGAAGAGACCTGAGTTTGATTCCTGAGTCAGGAAGATTCCCTGATAGAAGGGAATGGCTATTCACTCCAGTTTTCTTTCCTGGAGAATTCCACGGACAGAGAAGCCTGGTAGGCTATAGTACAAGGGGTTTCAGAGTCAAACATGACTGAGCGACTAACACTCACATGAGCAAGTGACACGTAAGTTTAAAGACCCTCCAACATGAGTCTTTCTGACCTCCCATTTGTTCTTAAAATTAAAAGCATATATCAAAACCACATCTAGGGCATGTTAGATGAATTTGATTTTCAGACAGGCACTTTTACTAATTTATATGCGTAAAGAGAAAGAAAATGAAAGTGAAGTCGCTCAGTCGTGTCCAACTCTTTGCGACCCCGTGGACTGTAGCCCACCAGGCTCCTCCTTCCATGGGATTCTCCGGGCAAGAATACTGGAGTGGATTGCCATTTCCTTCTCCAGGAGATCTTCCTGACCCAGGGACTGAACCCAGGTCTCCCACATTGCAGGCCGACACTTTAACCTCTGAGCCACCAGGGAAGCCCTATATGCATAAATCTAAAACCAAAACCATAATGGTGAATATCGGCATGCATGAACATGTTAAGTGTTAAACTTCATCACTGTAGATAAAACCATCATTTTAACTCGCTCCATGTTACTATTGCAATTCTAGAAAATGCTTCATCCTTTTACTCACGCATATTACTATCCTCCTACTGAGAATATGGTGTCACTTGTCCACATTGACTAAATTAGTGCTGACTCCTTTATCACCTCTGACAAATCCATCCGTAAGTGTAATCTATTTACAGTTATCCCTCTTGTTCCAAATCAGAAGCTCCTTTTATAGAAATAGGCTACAGAAGTGCTAAAATGATAGTATCTGCTGAAGTTTCCCAAATAATACTTTTTTTTTTGCTCTTCCTAGAAAAAGCCTAGGCTTCTCAATATTGATGCATTTTATTAGAAGTACTTGAGAACAAGGAACAATTTCTTTAAATATCAAGACTCTTAAGTTATTTACTAGAATGAATTAAAAAAGGGGGGGGCAATAAATTGGGACATGGCATAAGGACATGGTTATTTGAATGTTAACTCTTCCCAATGCATAATCACCCAAAATTTATGTTGATGTAGAACTCTCGGTTATTTATTCTCAACAATGGCTGTATATTAGAATCACCTAGAAGCTCTAAAAAATACATTCATGCCCAGGTATGCATCCAGGACAGACTAAATCTTAATCTTAAGGAGGAGCCCTTACATCATTTTTTTTCTTTTTAAAAAAATTTATTATTACTATTATTATTTTTACCTGTATGCGAGACAGCAAAAGATACACAGATGTACATCAGTTTTTTAACCATTCTTTCTGTGATTGTTAGAGGCAGCCTATTTTGAGAACCATGATGACATCACCCTTTCAAGTGCCAAGAGTTATCATAGGGTAAAACAGAGAATGTTCATGACTCTTTCAACTTAGTAAAGAGTGACTTTCTTTGTTTTCCTTCTCTTTTTTTTTCCCCCACAAATCCCAACTTTAAAAATCCCTTTAACATATGAAGTCATTAGCATTTCCCATATATCACAGAAACTGATTTCCAGGTTTTATTGTTTTCTCCCTACTAAGTTAAATTACCTCTCTTAAAATTATTTTAAATACAACTGAAAAAACTGTCCAATAATATAGTAAAACCCCTCCAGAGCACCAAAAAACAACAACAACAACAACAACACTGAACCACCTTCTCCTTGTAATATTTCATGGGTATATAAGTATTAGTGAATATCTTTCTCCTTCCTCATAATTTAATATCTTAGCTAATTAATACTCTGGTAAATTCCTATTATGATTATGAACTTTAAAACGTAATGATCAACATTCAATTTTATCTCTCTATTAAACTGCTGCACCATTAACATGAAAACATGAGATTATAGAGTTGGTAGGATATATTAACATTTTTATTTACTCTTTTGCTACTTTTCTAATTTAGTCTCCTTACCTTAAACTGGACTCTGACATCTAAGTCATCTTGGTCAATAAAGCATTAGATACAATCAACTAAGAATATGACATGGCCTAGAATAAGGACATTCAGATCATCTACATTTGATTAATATGAAATTTTCAAAACGGAATCCTCCCGATTCCATGGTCTGAAGTTTTAAAATTTTGCTTATACCCTTCCCATAAAAGTTGCTGCACAGTAAAGACAGATCTGTATGCTTCTTTCTCTCACAGACAATAACAGCAATGTCTCCACTATTCACAGTTACGTGGGAGGCAGCATAGCACTGGGATGATGAGACTGGCTTCTGAAGTCAAACCACAAGCATTTTCATCCTGGTTTCATAATTTATCAGTTGTATGATGCAGGCAAATTATTTAACCTTGGTATCCCAGCAACTGGAAATTATAAATTGATATCTGTCTCATAAGTTTAGAGTACAGGTGACATAAAATAATTTATATGAAATAACTGCACCATGCCTAAGATACAGTAATTTCTCAAGAATTGTCACCTATTATTCCTATTATTAACATCTAGTATACCATGGAAAAATGCACAGTTAATGCTGGCTGGATGAGCTGTCATCTATATTGCACTATTTAATATACATATTATAAAAGTACATTTAAAATCTTGATTTTAAAGATTATAAAAATGTATCTGCTTCATCTAGATAATTTCACAGAAGAGCAAATGTTCTGTAAAATACTTTGAGTAAGTGACTAAAGTGATTTGGACAAAGGATACATACATCTTAATAGGAATAATACTGCCCAGCCTGTCAAGTTGTCAAGTGCCAATCTCTATCAGAATCATAACTAAAGTATATTTTTACAAAGATATTGGCTTTCCAGTACATTAGGAGTATGATAGCAATTGTGTGTGAAGTAATATTCTAAATTGAACAGCTAAAATAAAATTGGGTTGGTGAAGATTGCTAATATAAATTTTATCAAAGCCAATTCAACTAGAGCAAAGGACTAATGAATATTTTAAAACAGACACACTACAAAATTTATAGATGTTATTTGGGATCATGAAACACATTAATGACTGGTATAATGGCAATGAATACTGAAGTTGAAGCTACTGTCTCTACAATCCAAGACCAGAGAAAAACTATAGGGATTACTGTTATCTGCACATATGCATTCTGGCTTATGATGAAAGTAGCTGTCACACTAAATCTTAATCAAATGCTAAAGCAATTTTAAACCATCCAAAGACTTCACGTTAAAGATATTTGTTTCTTATATTTGTTGAGATGTGTCAAAGAACAAACTAACAGGTATTTTCTATTGTAATTGGGAACTTCGAGTTATCATAAAGTTACTAAATAATGCTCTAGAAGAATCAACATGGGAAGGTATACATCAACAGTAGTTAAGATATGCATGTTAAATAAAAATCCATTAGTATTAATGCTGAGTTATCATGTCCTTAATAAATGCTGCCTTCATTTATTCATTCATTCAAAAGGATTTCTAAGTATATACTCTTTATCAGTAGCTACTCTAGGTGCCTGAATACAGTTACAAAGATTAATAAAATGAAAAAATATTCCCTGTAATCACAGTGATTACCTCTAATAGGATATGGAGAGAGCAGACGGATACCTTAAAACAATATACAGTCTTTCTGATGGTGATAAATATTATGCAAAAACATTTTGGAAGGAGATAAGAAATACCAAATGACTGAGAGGATTTTCACAGAGAAGATAACATTTCAGTAAAAATCAGAGGGATGGATGTAGAAGTAAAGTTGTGACAATTTCTGGAGAAAAACATTCCAGTAGAAATCTTAACAAGTGCAAAGGCCCTAATGTAGACATGAATTTAACTGATGAACAGTTGTCCTAAAAGGGTGTGTGGCTATTATATTCATCATCAAACTCGTAAGTGTGTAGTTTTTAAATTATTTTATTTTTACTCATTGCAATGCACAATGCAATAAGGTTTGAGAAGGTTTAGAGGAGTACGAAAACATTAGGTATCATCAATTAAACATTTCAGCATCAATTGCCTATCCCACTTGTCCTACTAAAAAATCTTATGAGAATAGAAAGTTTTATTTTTCCATAATGGGATTTTACTTGCACAAAATGCTGACACTATGTGCTACAAGTGGGTAAGTCTGTGAAGTGATATATTCATCTGCTGCCTATTTACAGAACAGCCTTTATACTGTGTCCTATATTAAAAAAAATACAGTATGAAATTAGAAATCAGATCAGAAGAATTTTCCTTCTATCAGCACATTCCCTATTACATTGAAATTCAACACTAGGGAATATCTAAGAAAAGCATGCAAAACTGAGTTTGCATCTTTATAAAATGTAACTCAGTGTTGTTTGTTTGTTTGTTTTTTTCCCTAATATAGAAATGTACAATTTATCAGAGAGTTGGGTTTGAGGTTATAGCCTGTTTTTAACAAAAATGAAGCTGAAGTACCCATGAACAGAGGACATGTAAAAGAAAAATGTTGCTTTCACATACTTGAAATGATTGCATAACACAACATTCTTTTAAAACAAATATATGCATATACTCACATTCTAAGTAAGATAGCATTAATAGCTTTATAATAAGAGAATGTTCCTAATTATCCACAGTGTTGCTACAGTTTGAGACCTGAGACATATATGAATTTCTTCATGTCACCTTTTTCTTCCTTCCTAGGACAGCAGCTTCCTATTTTCTGTTTTTTATACTGTTTTGAAGTGTTTTATCACAAGCTACAATAAATACATTTATCTTTTGTGAGGCAAGGGAAGAATTAACGAATAAACAAATAAACAACACCAAAAACATTTTCAATACAGCAAGCAATTAATTGGTATTTGTTAAATAAGCTAATTGTATGTATTTGTAGTCAAAGGAAAGATATAGCATCTGAGTGCAGAGTTCCAAAGAATAGCAAGAAAAGAAAGTCTCCTCAGCGAGCAATGCAAAGAAATAGAGGAAAACAACAGAATGGGAAAGACTAGGGATCTCTTCAAGAAAATTAGAGATACCAAGGGAACATTTCATGCAAAGATGGGCTTGATAAAGGACAGAAATGGTATGGACCTAACAGAAGCAGAAGAGATTAAGAGGTGGCAGGAATACACAGAAGAATTGTACAAAAAAAAGATCTTCATGACCAAGATAATCACAATGGTGTGATCACTGACCTGGAGCCAGACATCCTGGAATGTGAAGTCAAGTGGGCCTTAGAAAGCATCACTATGAACAAAGCTAGTGGAAGTGATGGAATTCCAGTTGAGCTATTTCAAATCCTCAAAGATGATGCTGTGAAAGTGCTGCACTCAATATGCCAGCAAACTTGGAAAACTCAGCAGTGGCCACAGGACTGGAAAAGGTCAGTTTTCATTCCAATCCCAAAGAAAGGCAGTGCCAAGGAATGCTCAAACTACCACATAATTGCCCTCATCTCACATGCTAGTAAAGTAATGCTCAAAATTCTCCAAGCCAGGCTTCAGCAATACGTGAACTGTGAACTTCCAGATGTTCAAGCTGGTTTTAGAAAAGGCAGAGGAACCAGAGACCAAATTGCCAATATCTGCTGGATCATCAAAAAAGCAAGAGAGTTCCAGAAAAATATCTATTTCTGCTTTATTGACTATGCCAAAGCCTTTGACTGTGTGGATCACAATAAACTGTGGAAAATTCTGAAAGAGATAGGAATACCAGAGCACCTGACCTGCCTCTTGAGAAACCTATATACAGGTCAGGAAGCAACAGTTAGAACTCGACATGGAACAACAGACTGGTTCCAAATAGGAAAAGGAGTACATCAAGGCTGTATATTGTCACCCTGTTTATTTAACTTCTATGTAGAGTACATTGTGAGAAACGCTGGACTGGAAGAAGCACAAGCTGGAATCCAGATTGCCAGGAGAAATATCAATAACCTCAGATATGCAGATGACACCACCCTTATGGCAGAAAGTGAAGAGGAACTAAAAAGCCTCTTGATGAAAGTGAAAGAGGAGAGTGAAAAAGTTGGCTTAAAGCTCAACATTCAAAAAACGAAGATCATGGCATCTGGTCCCATCACTTCATGGCAAATAGATGGGGAAACAGTGGAAACAGTGTCAGACTTTATTTTGGGGGGCTTCAAAATCACTGCAGATGGTGACTGCAGCCATGAATTTAAAAGAAGCTTACTCCTTGGAAGAAAAGTTATGACCAACTTTTTTTATAGCATATTGAAAAGCAGAGACATTACTTTGCCAACAAAGGTCCGTCTAGTCAAGGCTATGGTTTTTCCTGTGGCCATGTATGGATGTGAGAGTTGGACTGTGAAGAAAGCTGAGCACCGAAGAATTGATGCTTTTGAACTGTGGTGCTGGAGAAGACTCTTGAGAGTCCCTTGGACTACAAGGAGATCCAACCAGTCCATTCTGAAGGAGATCCACCCTGGGATTTCTTTGGAGGGAATGATGCTGAAGCTGAAACTCCAGTACTTGGCCACCTCATGCGAAGAGTTGACTCATTGGAAAAGACTCTGATGCTGGGAGGGATTGGGGGCAGGAGGAGAAGGGGATGACAGAGGATGAGAAGCCTGGATGGCATCACTGACTCGATGGACATGAGTCTGAGTGAACTCCGGGAGTTGGTGATGGACCGGGCTGCGTGCTGCGATTCATGGGGTCACAAAGAGTCGGACAGGACTGAGTGACTGAACTGAACTGAACAGTCAAAGGGAGGCAAATCTACTTTACTTCCTTTTTTATGATTTCAGCCCACAAACTCCTTTGAAACATTAACTATGGCAAGAGTGATTCTGTGTATCTTCAAGGTCTCAGTCTTAAGAGATGCAGTTTTTGTCATCATCCATAAAATAGTCCTTGTTAGTACCTAACAAAGAAACCCAAGTAGTGATGAAAGTGTTAGTCACTCAGTAGTATCTGATTCTTTGTGACCCCATGGACTGGAGCTGGCCAGGTTCCTCTGCCCATGGGATTTTCCAGACAAGAATATTGAAGTGGGTTGCCATTCCCTTCTCCAGGGGATCTTTCTGACCCAGGTATTAAACCCACGTCTCCTGCATTGCAGGTGAATTCTTTACTGTCTGAGCCACCAGGAAAGCCCTTTATCTAATGATTAACTAATGATGAGGGGAAGCCAATGTGGAGAATAAATCAAGTACCCGTCCAACGATCCAGCTGACATCTCATCAGTGGCTGAGTCTTCAACAGTCAAGAATTTAAATATGGCCATTTTGGACCTTGAAGGAATCCCAATGCTCCACTTGACAGTGAAAAGAATTCCCAATCAACCAACAGAATTATAAGGAATACTAACTTTCTTTTCTTGTTAGCTTTAAAGTTTGGTCTTATTTTTACATGAATAGATCACTGAAACAACAGAGGAATGGTCCCTCTTTAGGAGATTCTGTGCTGCTTCCAAGGCATAGGTCTGACACTGAAGTTTACACCAGAGTCGCTTCCCTGGTAGCTCATGTGGTAAAGAACCCACCCCAATGCAGGATACCCTGGTTCAATTCCTGGGTCAGGAAGATACCCTGGAGAAGGGATAGGCCACCCACGCCAGTATTTTTCAGTTTCCCTGGTGGCTGAGCTGGTAAAGAATCCGCCTGCAATGCGGGAGACCTGGTTTTGATCCCTGGGTTGGGAAGATCCCCTGGAGAAGGGAAAGGCTACCCCCTCCAGTATTCTGGCCTGGATAATTTCATGGACTACATAGTCCACGTGTTGCAAAGAGTCAGACACAACTGAGAGACATTTACATTTCAGTCCATGGGGTCACTAAGAGTCAGACACAACTGAGCGACCTCGCTTTCACTTTTCACTTTCGTACATTGGAGAAGGAAATGGCAACCCACTCCAGTGTTCTTGCGTGGAGGATCCCAGGGATGGAGGAGCCTGTTGAATATGTAATATTCAACATTTGCATAAGCAAAACCGAGTATAAAGCATTACATACACCTCATGAAAATGATACATACAAAAAGAGTTATTTATTTCTCTATGAAGTAAATTCACTTTCTGGTTTTAATAAAATAGTCCATATATATCATCATAAGGTGAAAGCATAAGGATGATTTTTTGACAAATGTTACACATAAAAGAAGACCACAACTGTTGGGATTCATTAAAGTTAACATCCATAGCATGTTGGGAGAATGCCATTTTTGAACTGACTGAAATTTCTCATTAGTATTTCCATATCATATTTTTTTTTGTAAGGCAAAGGAGCTCATGAGGGGAAGAAAACAGAAATTTACATGACAAATTAAGTCTATTTTAGATATATGTAATTTTCTACTGCTTTCAAATTAGTCTTAGAAATCTATCAAGCAAACTATCAGAAAACATTAACTTCATAGTGCAATCAGCAACTCTGGTTAGCACAATTTCCAAGTAACCATGTAAAAATATCAACTCAAGATGTTAATGATTGTTTCAAGCTAAGACACAAAAACTCTAAGTTTACTGAAGAAAAAGACATAACAAGCCTTTCTTTCATGGAAATAGTCATAATAATTTAGAGGAAGCTCAGAAAAGCATTTACCATGGTGCAAGTTAGCCCTTCAAGACTGAGCAACGCTCAAATACCGTGGTCTCTTACCTATGAATCTGTACTCACCAATTCTAAGACTACTAGCAAATATTTATCAGGTACACACTGCTGCTGCTAAGTTGCTTCAGTCGTGTCTGACTCTGTGTGACCCCATACCTCGGAGAAGGCAATGGCAACCCACTCTCAGTACTCCTGCCTGGAGAATCCCATGGGCAGAGGAGCCTGGTAGGCTGCAGTCCATGGGGTCACTAAGAGTCAGACACGACTGAGCGACCTCACTTTCACTTTTCACTTTCGTGCATTGGAGAAGGAAATGGCAACCCACTTCAGTGTTCATGCGTGGAGAATCCCAGGGATGGAGGAGCCTGGTGGGCTGCCATCTATGGGGTCACACTTGCTGTAAATTTTCACTCGGTTTTATGCAAACACTGGACTCTGATCCTCAGCCATAATGCCTGGTCTCTTTAAGTCTGAACTCCAAGCATAATATAACTATTTCATAGGTAGTGACAATAGTCAACATTTTTGAAAGAAAATTTTAAATATTAGAAATATGTGATTTGAAACAATATGAGATAGCATCACCAACTCAATGGACATGAGTTTGAGCAAACTCCATTAGATAGTGAAGGACAGGGAAGCCTGATATGCTACAGTTCATGGGCTCACAAAGAGTCAGACATGATTTAGTGACTGAACAACAACTATAATATCATCTACTTAAGTGATGTCTACCATTGTCAAAGAATTAAATAAAACCAGATTGAGTTTAAACCAAGTAAATTATATGATATAATGTAGGTGAAGGTGGACTATAAATCCTAACATAATTTGTAAAGATACATTTGGAAATTGCAGAGTAGGAAGTCAGCAAACATGTCTAATTCATCTTTTAAAGCCTCAGTGACTGTCATAGTTTAACTATATCCTTTATTTATTATAGTATCTTGCCTTTAAGTTATTTCATAGAAAATGTCTATCTCTCTGACAAAAATTTTAAATAGTTGAAGTTTTTCTAAACTTGTAGAATTTCTAAACATATACAAAAATTGAAATTGTATAGGCAATGAATGGAGTAATCAGAAATTAACTGAATACATGTAAATCTTTAAATTAAAATGAAAATAAGACAATGTTTACTATATTTGACATTTGGCATAAACTGTACTAGCCCCTGGCACTCTCTCTCTCCCTATCCTTCTCTCTCATTGTCTCAAAATATTCAGGGTTCATAAACAAATTCAGAGTTATAATTGTTCCATCAGAGACGAAAATAAAGGTGGACTAATTCATCTAGACTAGTTGCTTTGGCAAAGAAAAGTTCATGAGACTCATTTATCATCATAAAAAGAAAGCAGCAATAATATGCCTTTTATTATGTCATTTACTTGCTAATATCCTTATGTTCAAATCAATAAGATCCAAAAGACTGATTTTCAACTTAAATTATTAACTTCAATACAATGACATTAAAGTTGTTGCTCAATTCCTTATCTATTAAAATAAGATATCAATATATATAAAATGTTTTCCCAAAATATATGCCAGGTATTATCAAGTAAAATTCCTATTTTTAAATTATAAACTTAATTTAAGTAATATTATCCATGGCAAATGCAATTGTGACAAACAAGATGGAGTACAATTCATTCCATTGAGGGGGAAATGTCCCATTCATTGTTGGAAGGGAAAAGAGAGGAAGGAAGAGAGAAAGACAAGATGGGAAGGCATAAGAGAGAGGAAGAAACAGAGAGATGGAGAGAGATAAACAAATAAAAAGAAAAGAGTATATGTTAATATATTATATTATTATATGTTATGCTAATGTATGTTATGAGTTTCTCTCCTGGCTCAGATAGAAAAGAATCTGCCTGCAGTGAAAGAGATCCAGGTATGATCCTTGGGTCAGGAAGATCTAGAGAAGGGAATGGCTACCCACTCCAGTATTCTTGCCTGAATAATTCCATGGAGTCTGAAGAGCTACAGCCCATGGGGTCACAAAGAGTCAGACGCGACTGAGTAACTTCCACACAATGTTTGTTCGAGAAAATAAGTTCTTCATAAAAAAGTAATATATGGTTTTCTGTCATGTTATTGGCTTTAAATATATTCTCTTTCTCCTCCTCTAAACATGACTGCTTATATTTTGATCATTTAAAATTTTTCTGTTCTTAAACAAGGACAATAGGTCCCAAATTGAGTGACTAATGCTATGCCCTAAGTCATCAATGACACAATTTAACTGCAGATTTGGCTCTTCCAGAAATGGAATCTTAGACCAGGAGTCACCTGATCAACAAAAGGTAGGTAACTGGCCTAATAGATCCCATCTACCTGCCAAAGTACCCTTGCAAAAAACAACCCACTTTTTTACTTAGTATAACCTTCTTGTTTCTGCTGTTTTCCACCTATAAAAATCTTTTACTTTGTACAGCTCCTAAGAGCTCATCTCTACCTGATAGATTGGATGCTTCTCAGCTCAAATGGATTTTTGTTCAAACACTTAAAATTGTTAATATGTTTCAGTTTATCTTTTAGCAGTATATCATATTATCAAAATGTATCAAGTATCCATTTACATTTTCATAGAAAAAATCTAGAGTCAGTGTTTCTAAAGACCAGACTGATATTACTCATGAATTTATTAGAAAACCAAATTAGCAAATGGATGTGAAAGACAGATGGTTAATAATGAAATTCAATTATGATTATCCATCACCATTAGAAGAATATTTCAACTATATGTAGATGCTTGAAAAGACAGTACCATTTCTTAATATTTATGGTTACAGAACTTTCTCTGAATTATTCTGATAACTTTTAGTAATATAAACTGGGAATGGCAGTGGAGTAATCAATAGAGAACTATAAAGTATGATTAATTTTATCTAAGAGTCCTAGTCAAATTATTCAGAAAAAAAATTAACAGAGTAATACAAATAGACCAGTTCTTCAAAATCAAATAAGTCATAGGTATTTTCTCTTAACTGCAAAAACTGAGCTTTTCCGAATGATTTCACAGCTCCCTCAATGATTTTTTTTAACAATACCATCTACTGCCTAAACATGTTATATGTTCTTGAAATTTAAGGGAAAGTTAACTCACTTATTTCTGGTTTAAACCAGACTTTCTATAACACAAGCAATTAGTTTTCTAGAATATAAGTAGAAAAAGAAAAAACAAAATTTAAACAAATAAAATGGGATATTTTGACTATCAGATGGAAATGTTGGGCTATCCATCATAGCAATCAGTCAAAAAATCATTAGGATGCCTACCATGGTACCATGCTGTTGTTGTTTAGCCAGTATATCGTGTAGGATTCTTCTGAGGCCACATGGACTCTAGCCCTCCAGATGCTTCTGTCCATGGGATTTTCCCAGCAAGAATGCCAGAGTGAGTTACCATTTCCTTTTCAAGGGGGTGTTCCCGACTCAGGGGTCAAATCCACATTTCCTGCATTGGCAGGCAAATTCTTTACCACTGAGCAGCCAGGGAAGCCCATAGCACTTCACAAACCCCCTCTCTGAGAAAGTGCACTGTTACTATTTCTACTGCTACTGCTAAGTTGCTTCAGTCATGTCCGACTCTGTGCGACCCCAGAGACAGCAGCCCTCCAGGCTCCCCCGTCCCTGGGATTCTCCAGGCAAGAACACTGGAGTGGGTTGCCATTTCCTTCTCCAATGCATGAAAGTGAAAAGTGAAAGTCAAGTTGCTCAGTTGTGTCTGACTCTTAGCGACCCCATGGACTGCAGCCTAGCAGGCCCCTCCATCTATGGGATTTTCCAGGCAAGAGTACTGGAGTGGGGTGCCATTGCCTTACTATTTCTAGGCAGAGTGCAAATGTAAGCAGTTCCTTTGCTCTTTTCTGTTTACCTATTTATGCATTTTCTTAGGCTCCCAAGTCACTGTGGACAGTGACTGCAGCCATGAAATTAAAAGATGCTAGCTACTTGAAAGAAAAGCTATGACCAACCTAGACAGTGTATTAAAAAGCAGAGACAACACTTTGCTGACAAAGGTCTATATAGTCAAAGCTATGGTTTTTCCAGTAGTCATGTATGGATGTGAGAGTTGAACCATAAAGAAGGCTGAGCACCAAAGAACTTATGCTTTTGAACTGTAGTGCTGGGGAAGACTTCTGAGAGTCCCTTGGACTAAAAGAAGATCAAACCAGTTAATCCTAAAGGAAATCAGTCCTGAATATTCATTGGAAGAACTGATGCTGAAGCTGAAGCTCCAATACTTTGACCACCTGTTGCAAAGAGCCAACTCATTTGAAGATACCCTGATGCTGGGAAAGATTGAAGGCAGGAGAAGCAGATGACAGAGGATGAGATTGATGGCATCACCAATTCAATAGACATAAGTTTGAGCAAACTCTGGGAAATGATGAATGACAGGGAAGTCTGGTGTGCTGCAGTCCATGGGGTCACAACTAATTGGACACAACTGAGTGACTGAACAAGTTCTCCTTAAAACTTCATTATAAAAATGAGATCACTAGCTGACATTTACATAACTCCTGACTTTACTAAATGCACACTATACCTTGCCTAACTTGTTGATTATTTTCCTAGATTAAAAGAAGCAGAAATGAAGAATTAAGTAATTAAAGAATGACTAGCACTCTACCCCGACAGCCCCCTTAGCAATCCTGTAGGCAGACCACATGGGTGAGATAAACATCTGAAGAAAGTTGATGAGTCAGCCAGCCGGCATACAACGGAAAATGATGCAGAACCTAACCTTCTGCTTTAGGGATTCATTGAAGTTATTTTCCCATTTTCCCTTTAAAAACTGTTATGGCTGAGCAGAATCTTCATAGTTGGTTTTGAGACACAAGTCCACCTTCTCCCCAGATTGCTGGTCTTCTGATCAAATCAACTTTCCTTTCTACCAAATCTTGGCTCTCAAATATTGACGTTTGAGCAGTGAGTAGCCAAAACTAAGTTTGGAAACACTGACTCATCTTTCATTCCCATTTTCTGTTAGTCCCAATAATGAATCCTTCAGCACGTTTTTCATTCCTTCATCACTACTGCCAGAGCAAACTGCAAATTTCTTTATTTCTTGCCATCTTTATTGCTATCACTCTGATTTTTCAAGCCTGCCATCAGCCCCCCAATTCTCACACCTGTATTACTATATTTGCACCTTAACTAGTCTCCTAATTTCTATTCATGCTTCTCCCATTTATTCTCCCTACGCTAATCAAAGTTCCATATAGTCAAAGCTATGATTTTCCCAGTAGTCACATAGTAAGACTTGGACCATAAAAAAGATTGAGCACCAAAGAATTGATGCTTTCAAACTGTGGTGCTGCAGAAGACTCTTGCGAGTCCTTTTGGGCAGCAAGGATATTAAACCAGTCAATCCTAAAGGAAATCAACCCTGAATATTCATTGGAAGGACTGATGCTGAAGCTGAGGCTCCAATATTTTGGCCACCTGATGCAAAGAATTGACTCACTGGAAAAGACCCTGATGCTGGGAAAGACTGAAGGCAGGAGGATAAGGGGGAGACAGAGGATGAGATGATTTGATGGCATCATTTCCTCAGTGGACATGAGTTTGAGCAAACTCCAGGAGACTGGGAAGGACAAGGAAGCCTGGCATGCTACAGTCCATGGAGTCATAAAGTCAGACATGGGAGTCATAAACAGTCAGACATGACTTAGCAGCTGAACAACAAAACAACAGTGCTAATCAAACACATCTATAAATGTAAACCACATGTTGTTTTTCTGCTTTAAGCAATTCAACAGCTTCCAAAATGGGGGGAAAGGAAAGGAGTGAAAAGAAAAAAAAGAAAAATCCCAACCTTTTATTACCTACGTTTTGAAAGAGCCTTTTAAATTTTCTATTAAACTTTTCACTATGTTTAAGAAATAAATTTCTTTTACACTCCACATTGTCTTTTCTTGAATTAGGGCATTATGATTAGAGTCCCACTCTATATATCTTATATCAACTTTTGGTATGACTACTTCAGGTCACTCTTAACCTTTAGGCTTCAGTTCAATGTCTGCCTCCTCAGCTAGACTTTACCTGGTCACTCTATTTAAAGATGACCTTCCTTTTTCTTGCATTACTGTTTAATCTATTTCACAACATCTTTCTCCGTAATGAGAATTATATTCCGAAAGAAATCATAAGTACTTTATTGATATATTTTGTTTATCATATCTCTCCTACCAAAACTGTTTTGTCCCTAAATACAGTGATCTATTTATTATTTTACTGCCAATCATCTTATGGAATTCCTTACATCTAGGAGATACTCAATAAATATTTGAATACATTCAATTAAAAAATTAAGTTATGCTTGTTACCTTTCAGAAATATACAGTCTTATAGGAAATTCATTATCAGTCAGATAGCTCTAGTCATGTATAAGAAATGATGACCATCCTTCTCTGACCCTAGATGTCAATATAGGGTTGCCAGACTAAATATAGAACACCTAGTTAAATAAAAACTGATTAGTTAAAAGTATAAATTTCTCCCAAACATTACATGTGTGCGTGTGTGCTAAGTTGCTCCAGTCCTGTCCAACTCTTTATGACCCTATGGACTGTAGCCCACCAGGCTCCTCTGTCCATGAGATTCTCCAGGCAAGAATACTGGAACACATTGCCATGCCCTCCTCCAAGGGATCTTCCTGACCCAGGGATCAAACCCATGTCTCTTATGTCTCCTGCATTGTCAGGCAGGTTCTTTACTGATGGTGCCACCTGGGAAGCCATAAACATTACATAGGATATACCTACACTAAGAAATTATTCATCATTTACCTGAAATTTAATTACTTATCCAGTATTTTTATTTTCTCAGTATGGCAATCCAATGACAGAACCTATTGTATACTGTATACAAGGGTTGGATGACTGACTCTTTAAGGAAAAGCTTTGTTGGAACCTCTAATTTTCAAAATTGCATGTCAATTCTAGGTCTGGTAACTCTTAAAGCCTACAGATAGGCTACTTATCAGCCACGTGTATCCTTATGAAATAGAACATGACTGTGAACAGACTTCTGCTTAATTTTCATCAGAAGTTTGATTGATAAAAAATAAAATGTATGACAAATAGTTTGAAAGGTATCTGGGATATTTATTTATCTAAGCATACTAATTATTATTCCAAGGATGCAGAAAAATGCAGGACTAAATATACCAGGATATAAGCATATCTGTGTCACTGGGTAACTGCTTTGGCCTCTTACAAAAAAGTTTTTATAGTGTTGTCTTTGGTGTTTCGTTCTTAATTTATCTGAGGAAACCTAAAGAAATAGTTAAAGTCAACTTATTCTTCAGGTCACCCTCTACTGAATCTCTTAATATTCACTAAATGAAGGTCCATACAATTCATTACTTATGAACTCACTGTCATGGTACACATCTAACTGAACACTAGGCTCACTGCCATTGACAACCTTGGAAACTGAAAAAAAAATTAATATGTCTCTAAGCAATTTTGTATTACTCTGAAACATTGCTACTCTGAAATATAATACTGTATAACTTTTCATTACACTGTCATATTTAATTCATTGATTTTTGTCCACATTCATTCCATTGAATAGCAAAGAAATAAGCACCTAAGTACAAACAATTCCCCTCTGGAATATATTTCTATACCAACAGAGAAATTTTGCTGTATGTTAATAAATGCAAAATACAAAATGCCATCATTTTTATAATTCATTTGTGTAACTTTTAAATCCCCTCTCTGCTCCAGGCATTGTGTTACATTAATTATTTATATTACTCTGCACTCTCAAATCCCCAGACAAGAAAGCAAACTGAAGATGCATCCTACAGTGTAGCAGTTGTGCACTATTACTAGTCTCATCAATAATATTACTGCGTAAAAATCGAAGGTAGCCAGGATCAAATAGAAGTGAATTAAACAAATATATTTCATCTTATTGTTTATTTCTTCTTTATAAAATATGCATTTGGAAAATAATCTGTTATGAGATATATATGAAGAAACTTCAAATGACTATAAATGTTAGGAAAAATCTCAGCCAATAGCATATTTGATAACAATGTCAGTCTACAGTTTTCAGTTAGATAAATATTTTAAATGTCATATATTCCTCTACTAAAGTATTAATGAATTGCCTGCAGCTCTAGATGAAATTGATGGGGTCGTTCAGTTAGTGGGAGGAAACACTTCACCCACTTAAATGTTGAAACACTTTTAAACCAGTACACTTGTTTCTCCTGTATGATTATACCAAACTTTATTAATGGCAGCCAACTGATTATATATTTATACATAACTACAATTGTGCAGTACGCAATGGACACGTGAAGTATATACTAAGAAGGAATGGATTTATTTTTATCTTTTTACAGGAGATTTTTCCATGCTTACAGATAAATATTACTAGGAATAAAAAGCTTAAAAAACATTCTTAATTTTAAAATTCTCCAAATATTAAAACTTAGACCAAATGACACAAATGTATCTGAGAATAAGATGATTTTATTATTGGGTAAATTTGTAAAACATCACAAATTATTATGATAGTCTTAAAGAGTTGCTGTCTAAAGAATTTATTTTTAAATTTTAGCCTGAGGCTCCAGTATGTAGATTCCTGTTATTTTTTCCTCCCAATTCAACAAACTGATGACTCTGTCACTATTCTTTCAGAAAACAACTGGAAACAAATGCAAGCTTGCAAAAAAAAAAAAAAGTTTAAATAGGGCACTATGCTAGAATAGAAAAAAAAAGATTTTATTTGGTGAACAAAAAATAAATAAAAATATCAAAAACCCACAGTTTAGTTGTGTTTACTAGCTTAATGGGGAATAAAAGACATAAATCTGATCATTTGCTTACAATAATTAGACTTTTTAAAACTATGAGTAGAAGTTCTTGAAATATAGTATAAAGACCTATTAGTACACTAATTAGGATAATTTCATTTATCCCACAGCTACCAAAACAATATTCTTCTGATTAATACTGAACTTTCTGTTGATCCACATTAGCATTCTCAGGTAAAATAGTTTATCTCATGTTTGAATTTAATCAACTCTACACAAAATTTAAGCTATAAAAATATTTCTGAGATAGTCTTTGTTTTGTTTCTCTTTACCTGTCAATCTTCTTGGATGTCCACTGATCTATGATATGGTAGAAGTAAGTATATTCTTAAAACTCAAGAATTGTGTCAAGTGAAATTCAAGTATGAACATGAGAGGCAATAGGAGAGGGTGGGAGGCAATATGGTACCACTCTAGAGGGAAGACCACTGATACCTAAACCCAGCATTTTCTTCTGTGTAGGTTTGAGCCATTTACCTCTCAGAGCCTCATAACTTCCTCAATACCAAAAAGGGACAAAATGTACCCTACCAAAGAGAATTATTAGAGGATAATATTATTCATGTGATGTATCTTACTAGCACTGTTCATAGATTGTTCACTACAGTTTTTTATTACTGTTTTACTATTACTAATGCCTCACCATTTAGTAGGCAATGCAGTAGAGGCATTTTTAATTTGAAATACTTCCCTGAGAGAACATACTAATAGTCTTTGTCTCCCTCCAGTTTAAAGCCCTCTTCAAACAGTAACAATTCCATGATCATTACTTAGTGTAGTTTCTCAGCCAATGTTTAATGCATGGTAATTAATCATACCAGAGGCTGAAAGTGTCCCATTATAAATGTATTACCACACCCTTATCTAATTGACCATGTAATCTATTATAATATCAAAGATTAAAGCTGAAATATGTGTTCAAGAACACTTAAATTAAAAGGCAGATGGTTGAAATTGATCTCATAAGATTTTTAAAATGCATAAACTGTATTTTAGAACAATTTTAGGTTCACAGCAAAAATGAGTGGAAAGTATGGAAAGTTCCCATATACCCTTTATTCTGACACACATACAACCTTGCCCATTTTCAATGTCCCCCAACATTATACTGGGGGACAACAGTATATTTGTATTTTATCAATGAACCTATATTGATACATCACCACCCAAAGTTTACAGTTTTCATTACAGTTCACTCTTGGTGTCTGAAAAATATATAACATATATCACCATTTTAGTACTATATGAAGGAATTTCACTGCCTTAAAAATTCTCAGTGGTCTGCCTATTTGTCCTTTTCTCCCCTTAGCCTCTGGAAACTACTGATAATCTTGCAGTGTTCATACATTTTTCCCCCAGATTATCATATAACTGGAATAACTATAGTATTCAGCCTTTTCCGATTGTTTTCTTTCACTTAATATTCATTTAAAGATCCTCCACATCTTAGTTCACTTATTTTTAGCACTGAATAATATTCCATTGTGTGGATGTACCAAAATTTACTTATCCTTTCGCCCACTGAAAGAAATTAATTGCTTTTACTGGGAAATTATGAATAAAGCTGCAAGAAAAAAATCTATCTGCAAAGTTTTTGTGTAGACATAAATTTTCAATTCCTTGGGTAAGCATCAAGGTGTATGATTGCTAGATCATAGAGCAAGGCTATGCTTAGTTTAGCTTGGCAAAAAGTTGCCAAAGTGATTCCAAGGTGCCTGTAGCATTTTGCATTCCCACTAGCAATGAATGAGAATTCTAGTTGCTCCATATCCTCACCAGCATTTGGTATTGTCTATATTTTGGATTTTGACCAATCTAAAAGATGTACAGTAGTATCTCATTTTAATTCTCAATTTTCTAGTGACATATGAAGTTGGATGTATTTTCATACACTTATTTTGTATACATATACCTTCTGTGTTAATGTTTCTATTCATGCCTTCTGTCCATTATTTTTTAATCAGGTTGTTAATTTTCTTATCATTGAATTTTAAGAATTCTTTGTGTATTTGGAAAACATTCCTTTGCCAACTGTGTCTTTTCCAAATAGATTCTCCCAGTTTATGGCTTGTATTCTCATTTTCATGACAGTGTCTTTCATGGAGCAAAAGTTCTTAAGATTTTAGTGGTTTAGTTCATAAATTCTTTCCTTCAAAGGATTGTGCCCTTGCTCTTGAATCTAAATTTTCATGGTCATATCCAAAGTCACATAGACTTTCTTCTATTTTGTCTTCTAGGAGTTTTATGGTTTTGAATTTTCCATCATACATTTAAGTGTATGGATCTATTTTGAGTTAATACATTGAAGGGTATAAGGTCTATATCTAGATTCATTTTGTGTACATGCTTGCATGTGTGTGTGTGTGTGTGTGTGTGTATGTGTGCATGTTGATATCTGGTTGTTGTTTCAACACTTGTGGAAAAGGCTCCATTTGCTCAATTGCACTATCTTTGCTTCTATGTCAAAGAACAGCAGACTCTATTTATGTGGATCTATGCTGTTCTACAGGTCTATTAATATTTTTATATCCTTCCACTAATACCACACTATCTTGATTACTGTAGCTTTATGGTAAGCCTTGGAAGTTGGGTTGCATCAGTCCTCCAACTTACTTAATTCCCTTCAACTGAGTTGATTATTCCAGATCACTTTGGGATGAAATATTGATAAAATTTAAGCTTACTATTATAAAAATAGAATATCTCCACTTAAATAGTTTTTCTTTGATATCTTCTATTTGATAAACATGTACAGAAAATCTACATTTAACACCATACTAAATGGTGAGAAACCTGAAACTTTCCCACTAAGTTTTCTGTAGATTTTTTTTTATCAAGTTGAAGAAGTTTCTTCTATTACTAGTTTTCTGAGTTTCTAATTATGAGTGAGTGTTGATTTTTTTCAAATACTTTCTGTATTTATTAATATGATCGTGTGAATTTTTTCTATAGCCAATGATGTGATAAATTGCATTAATTGATTTTTAATATAATGTTAAAATGTTGAATCAGTTTTAAATATCAAGTATATTCACGGGATATAATTCTGTTTATACATTGTTGGATTCAATTTGTTACTATTTTATTGATAATTTTTTACATCTGTATTAATGGAAGATATTGGTTTATGGTTGTATTTTCCTGTAACGACTTTGTTTGGTTTTAGTAACGGAGGCCTAAGAGTATGAGTTAAGAGGCACTGCCTCTGATTGTACATTCTGGAAGAGATTGCTTAGAAATGGTGTATTTGGCAAAACTAATACAATTATGTAAAGTTTAAAAATAAAATAAAATTAGAAAAAATAAATAAATAAACTCACTTAAAAAAAAAAAAGAAATGGTGTATTTGCTTTCTTAAGTGTTTGGTAGAATTCAGCAGTGAACCTATCTAGGCTTGTTGCTTTCTGTTCTGGAACTTTATTAAATATTGATTCAATTATTTAATATATGTATGCCTATTCAGTTTGTCTATTTCTTCTAGTAGGAGTTTGGGCATACTGTGTCTTTCAAGGAATTTGCCCACTTCATGGTTCAAAATTGTGACTACAGAATTATTCATAAGTATTCTTTTATTGTCCTTTTCATACCTATGGGATCTGTAGTAAGGATTCCTCTTTCATGTCTGATATTAGTAATTTTGTTTTCTCTCTTTTCTCCTCAGTTTTACTAGAGGCTTATCAAGTTTTGATCTTTAAAAAAAAACAGCTTTCAGTTTTGCTCATTTTAACTGATTTCCAATTTTTAATCTCTTGGTTTATGCTCTAACTTTTATTATTTCTCTTCTTCTGATAACATTAATCTATTATTCTTTTTCTAGTTTTCAAAAATAAATGTTCATAAAAATTTTAAGGATAATATATTAAAAGTGTGGTATCTTTCTTTTAAATTACTCAACAAACAAATTCACTTGTCATGTGAAATTAAATCCTAGGTCCTTTGAGATATAAGTTTTCTCTGTTACAAAATCTATACCTAAACATGGTTTATTCTTTTCTGATAATGCAAATTATTTTTTGATCATATAAATAAAGCATTACAAATTTCAAAAGGAGAGTGAGAGAGAGAATACCATTTCTGTCTTAGGTAAAACTGGCAGGCCTCTCTGGAAACTAGACAAGAATATGCATTTTAATTCCCACTAACCTGTTCATAAGCCTCCTTTCCCTTCTTTTCCCACTACTCCCCCAAATTGAAAAACATTCCTTAAGATATTAGTTGTATATGAAAAAAAAAATAAGAGTAAAACTAAGAACATTAGTGAAATATAAGACAACAATTAGAGCCAAGTAATTCACAGGTTGGGCTTCCCTGGTGGTTCAGTAGTAAAGAACCGGCCTGCCAACCAGGAGATGCGGGAAGATCTTCCTTGGGTTGGGAAGATCCCCTGACAAAGAAAATGACAACCCACTCCACTATTCTTGTCTGGAAAATCCCATGGACAGAGGAAGCCGGCGGGCTACAGTCCACGGGATTGGACACAACTTACCACTGAGGGCGCACACGCGCGCGCACACACACACACACACACACACTTCATAGGTTATCACAAATATTTTTTACACAGATATCAATACAGTTTGATGAGATAGAACTCAAGACTGAATATTGGAAATAACTAGAAAGATTCTATTCTAACCAACAAAATTTTAAGAAAGAGAGGCAATATGGTGAAGGATAAACAACTGCTTCAAAATAATGAAGGGAATTTAAGGGAAAAAATTAAAGGGAAAGCAATAAAATACAATTTTGCTACATGGATTATGAAATGAAGAAACCGGACTAGGTGCAAAATATCAAAGAACATCACAAAAAGAAGCAAACTAATGTTAATAGAAGATCAAATTGTCTAACTCCAATGCTACTATCCAGAAGATGGAGAAGGAAAGGGAAGCCTGGCATGCTGTATTCCATGGGGTCCCAAAAATTCAGACACAACTTAGCAACTGAACAACAACAATGCCACCACACTAACTACATGGGTTAATGTAGTACATCTTTCTTATCCTCAACTCCTAGTCTCTCTTACTCTTCTATATTTTCTACAATACTTGCATCTATAATATATAATTTGCTAGTTTGTTATATTTATTTTTAGCCTCTCTCAAACAGAATACAAGATCTGTGAGGACATATCTTTCACCCATATATCTCAAGGATATCCATGTGCTCTGAATTTTACCTCCAAAATTTAATTCAGTCATGTCATATTGTCTTGCTAACCATCATCCTATGTAGAATACTGCAACCAACTTCCATTTATTGTCTCTTCTTTCCTACCATGACCAATTCCTTACTCATAAAAATTTTTAAAGCTGTGCAAAGTCTGACCCTGTCCATTTCTTAAATTGCATCTCCTGCCTCACTCAACCTTGACTGTTTTGTGTCCTCATTTAACTTTCTGTAATACCCTGAATATTCAGGACTTTCCCGTTTCACACTGATTACTCCCTCATCTGGAGTACCAGCCATTCTATTCTTTTTATGGTTATCACCTTTTCATTCTTTAGGCTTTATTTAAATGTCACTCACTCAGAGCCTTCTTTGACCAACCTCTCTAAAGCTGAATCATTGCACTTTGATTAGGTTATTAACCTTATGTCCAAATTCCTTCAACTGTCAATTAGAGGTACAAATAGTAGTTACCTGGTCAGTGAAAGGTTAACTCTGCAGTTCTGGGTGGTTCAAACTCTGCATATTCCAAAGAAAGCCCTCTCAGCACAATTATACCAGATCCCCCGAAAGGTGAAACCTTATGTTTAACAATATAACCTCTGATTTTAGAATCTGATGAGAACCTATAACCATGAGTTACATTATTCTGGGAAATATTTTGGTCACACAATATGATGATAAGCTGGATCAATGTGCTGATAACTAAGTGAATTCCAGTAATATATCAGTATTTTTCACACTTGTTTTTCCAATTACATCTATTACAAAAGACATCACTTGAGAAGAAACTTCTATAAACAGAAGTCCGCTATGCCAACTGGACTGAAGTGGCTTACAATTCTTGATAGAAAAGTTACCATGTAACCATAAATCTTGCTGACTAAATTTTTAGAGAGGTTACCATTTACATGGACGAATAAGTACCTACATACCCACAGTATGCTGCCTGTGCACACATACCTAACGTCTTTGTTTCTGTGGATAAATGCTATTAAACAGTATTGACAAAGACAATGGGTAAATAGAACTGAAAAAGGTAATGGGTTTTCATGGCAGTAGGCAATACAGCGGCTTCCCTGATGACTTCCCTGGTGGCTCATGCCTGCAGAACAGGAGACCGGGGTTTAGTCCCTGGGTCAGGAAGATCCTCTGGAGAAGGAAATGGCAACCCACTCCAGTATTCTTGTCTGGACAATCCCATGGACAGAGGAGCATGGCAGGCTACAGTCCATGGGGTCGCAAAGAGTTGGACACAAATGAGCAACCAACACTGGAGGCGGTACGGAGTGGATCCTAAATGCCCTAGGGAATGGCCCCATCTTAAGACAAGGAAGGTTACAGGCGGTCTTTTGGCACACACAAACTAAATTATGTCCAGGTGTGATCACCCCCAGCCAGTCTTGGTATAAACCTGTGACCAAGACAGAGTGACTGGTTTTCTTGTCCAACTGACCTGGAACCTGGAAATGACTAAATCATGGCCAAGATGCTGTGTCTTATATATATGGCATAAGCACAAAGGTTTATTTTAGCAAATATGTCACATAATTAGTACTGATTTCTTGTGTAAAGGAAAATATAAATACTATACTAAATGCTGATGCTCAGAAAGATGATTGTTTTACTGTAAGAGAGCCTAAGCCAGAGCCAGGCTGGTGGACTGAGGTGTAAAAGTTTAACACAGAAGACCAGGATTCTTCTAACCCTTCAAATCCCAGAGAAAGAGCTTGGCTGATCCTTGAAAGAGAATCTTCTATCCTTTGGAAAAATCTGTCTCAGAAGAGGATTTTTAATAATCTGTCCCAAAGAGGCCTTTGCTCACAGGGTACCAGTTTGGACAAGCCACTTGATTTATAATGAATGGTCTATTTGGTCTGGGAAGGGACTGGGTTTTGAGTAGCTGAGGTCAGTCATGAGGGTGCTACATGCCTATGGGAATGACTCCAATGAGATTCCAGGACACCAATGCTTGGATGATCTTCCCAAATTAATCCTTTGCATGTGTTGCCACACATCATTGCTGGAACAATTAAGTTTGTTCACATGTGACATCAATAGAAGGAGACACTTCGAAGCTTATACAGGCTTCTCCTGGACTTTGTCCAGTGCATCATTCCTCTTTGCCGACTTTGATCCATATCCTTTCACTATAATGAACTGTAATAAGAGCTTTCCTGAGTCCCCTGAGTCCCTCTAGTGAATTATCAGGCCTGAGAGTGGTTGAAAGGAAGCACAAAACACTCACTAACAAAGTTACAAGAATTAAAATAGTGCATAAAGAGTACTTAAAATAGCACCTGGCCCATGATAAAGACTGAGTGATTTTACTCAGTTGTTGCCATTTCAAATCTTTCTCTATTGTATTCAGATAATTTAATATAATCTACAATCACAGTGTTTATCTGGGAAACCTCTGGTCCTCCCATTGCAGTGGAGGGACACGATGGCAGGGTTTTGTCTGTTTGACTCACATTTTATTCCTCAATTTGATTCCTCACATCTCACACAGTGCCATGCATAGAGTCATCAATTAATATTTCTTCAAAAATGAATTAGTAAATATAAGCATGGATAAGAAGCAAAGGGACTGTGATTAAATTAGCTTGAGAAATAGTTCTAGAAGAGTTTAAGTTTTATTTAAATCTCTGGATGAAAGTTAGATTGGAAGGTTCTCATTTGATTCTATAGTACCCTCCAAGTTAGTACTAGAAACAGTAAAAACAGTACTAGAACAGTTAAAAAAAAATTATAAAATACAGATTTGGGCTTAAATCTTAAAAAGCACTTTCTGCCTTCTGACTACAGATGAATAGTCTCTGGGGATTGTGCTTCTCATTCGACATGTTCAGGCAGTATTTCTACTTTTTTAATACAGTTATTGTAAGGGGACTTGAGTCATTAAATGTGTTTTATAGCTTTTAGACTTCTTTGACACTCCCAGATACTGTTTCAAAAAGCCAAGTATAGTTTTCCCTAGAACTTTGTAGTCTTCTGTAAAATATTAATATTTTATTTTCAGGACTTTTTTTCAACTTCAAATCAAAATATAGAATACTCCACCATAACATATGTGGAGTTAAAAAAAAAAATCTCAATACTATAAACTAGAGAACTGCAAGACTGATAAGACTCAACTTGCCTAGGGGACTCCGGGACACTAGCTTATCCATTTCTGATTGTATTTGGTGCCACCTGGTGGCCACTGTCCACTCTTAACTTAAATATAAGTACAGCCTTTTCTGGGTACTGGGGTATTGGCTGACATTTCCAGTATGCCTGCAGTGAATTCAGGAATCATGCCTTATTCATTACATTAGTCGAATCCAAGGAGATTGTCCAGGAGGAAATTGGGATCATCAGGACCCCAGGCAATAATTAAGAGCTAGATTACAAAATGCTGGGAGCAGAATGTCAGCTTGATAGCTCAGTCGTACCATCTACTAGATGTGAAATCTTTGGTTTCCCTAAATTTGTCTGGAATGTAGAAGCAACAGCATTAATTTTTGTATAGGGTTTTTGTAGTTATACAATATACAGTCCATAGAAAGTCCTTATAAGCATTCTTGACACTTAGCAAACCAAAAGGAGGTTACTGTCCTCAGGTCAGTAACTGTATATATACGCTAAAAATATACTAATAGTTTATACACATATATAAAGCAACATACATATTAACAAAGAAAATAAAGTATAACAATGAAATGTTTTGAATAAGTAATATTGTAAGCAAAGAAAAAATACAGCAAACTAACATTATGTGAAGATGTTGGGCTTTTGTGTGTGTGTGTTGTTTTTGAGAATTATGTGTGTGTAGAAGAAAGTAATATCTTAAAGTATCACTTTTCAAGACAATTTAAGAGAGCACAATGCTGATTAACCCAAAGCATTCAGCACAGTAAAGAGAGTCAGAGAGCCAGGCTGTGTTCTTAGCAATGAAGAAGCTTTATTCTCTTTTCTACCTTCTTAAGTCTTCTGCATTCTCTACTCTTTAGCAAACTACCTTTGAAGTACTTCAATAATGCTCTTTCCTGCAGGTAATCACTGACCTTGATTTTAGCATTCCCTACTGAAAATAATGCATTGATCTATTTATCTTTATTTTTACCGAAGTGTAAGATTCTACAGAGAAACTGTCAAGTTTCTTAGTCTGTATTCCTGACATCATTAATTCAATGCCATACATCAAGGACAGAAATATATGATTACATAAATGTCTCTTTTTACTTCAACACTACTATTTAGGAAAGGGGATGAAAGACTATGCTAATTGGCCACTTCATTATTTTAAGCACAAGGACTGAGTAAGCAACTGGGACATCCCTTTTTACCTATTCATAAAAGCAGTCTAATCTCCTCATAGGAACTGCCAAATTTCTTCCAAGTGACAAACTTAAACTACTTATTCATGATACTTTTTGACAGATTAAACGCAAGCCTGGTTTCTTTATAAATAAAGGACATATTTCAGATCAGTATTGATGTTAGAAACATGTAGGAATAACGATTATTTGCTTCCCAGGGCTTTGGGTAATCTGACAGGATTTTTACAGGCTTTCGTCTATATCTTGGTACATGCCAATCATTACCAAGAAATTTTTTGCTTCTTTTTATGCCTGTAATCATTTAAGTCCATTTGTCAAATGTAAGACTAGGAGAGAGTAATACCAAATTGGGCCGTTTTTACTAAAGGTGAAGAGTGAAAATTGTATGAACTTGAGAGGACCTTTCTTTTTCATACAGAGTTTCGCTGATCTAAATGTACCTCAATCCCCATAACTACCCATAGTGATATGTAAATTGCAACATTTCATGCTAGTAATTTACTGGTATTTAAACAGTTTTAAGCACAACTGCTCATGAAAATTTACGACCTAGTGAATCAGCAAACATTTATCTCTATGTTTTATGTATATTTTTAAGACACATGACCAATTTTATTTTTCTATTTCACAAGAAGAATATTTTCCTTAATTTACGTGTAGAGTTGTCATTCATTATATGTTCTGAAATCATGTCCTAGAATTGTATTTTTTTGAACATACTACATTTCAAATGTATTATGGATGAATATCTGGGTGATATAAATTATTTTCTGAATTTACTTCTGAATTGGATGCAGGGTAATAGAGTTTTCTTAAACTGGTATAAAATACATGTGGAGATGCAAATATAAATATTGTAATAAGTTTCTCTAAATATATTATCATAAGTTCAGTGAGACACACAATGAGATTCTAGTCATAGAATTCCTCCTGCCAAAATTCCCATTATTTTTAAGAGATATAATGCAGAGTTTGACTGAAAAACAAAGTAAAGATGAAATATTTCAAAATCATCATAATCCATCATGCTATTTCATGAACCAAATTATTCCAAAATTACGTAAGCTGTACCCAAGTACTGCATAATTCTAATCATCATACATATGGCTTCAAATTAAAATATGATACAAATGGTGGCTGTTGCATAATAAAAATTTCACTAGCCTTTATCCGTGGTTACTGGGAGGGAGATTCTAACTCCTTGCAATTTAAAGGTGTGTCTTTATTATTCATGAGTTCCTAAGATCTTATCTGATAGTTTATGCTCATAAACTCACTCATAAGCCCCTAAAACTGCAGGATGGACGATGTTCATGCCAAAAACACCAGCCATGTGAATATAGGTCCAGGACTTTGAGCCAGCCCAACCTCCAAGGAATGCATGGCTGAATATTGTGTTCAGTGACATTGCCAATGATTTAATCAATCATGCCTACATAGTGATATAGTGAAGTTGCTCAGTCGTGTCCAACTCTTTGCGACCCCATGGACTATAGCCTACCAGGCTCCTCTGTCTATGGGATTTTCCAGGCAATAGTCCTGGAGTGGATTGCCATTTCCTTCTCCAGGGGGTCTTCCCAACCCAGGGATCGAACCTGGGTCTCCGCATTGTAGACAGATGCTTTACCGTCTGAGCCACCAGGGAAGTCTGCCTAAATAACACACTCCAATAAAAATGCTGGACCTCCCTTCAGTGGAGCTTCCCAGTCAGAGACCATCCTGATGTGGTAGGAGGGTGGCAAGCCCTGTTTCCACTGGAAGAGAGCACCAAATCTCTCAGAACTCCTCCACCTGTCTTTATGAAGCCCTTCTGGAGTGGCATCCTTTATAATAATGATGTAACCATTTAGTAGAGTTTTCTTCTTAGTTCTGTAGGTAATTCTAGCAAATTATTCAAACCTCAGGGAGTCATGAGAACACTTGAATTTGAATCCATTTGGTTAGAAATGTGGGTGGCTCGGGTACCCTACCAGCAGCTGGAGTCTGAAGTGGAGGCAGATGTGGGGCATCCTACCACCTCGAGTTGATTAATGTCAGAATTAAATTCCAGTGCACCAAGTAGGATGGAAACAGAAGAGTAGATAATAATTGAAAACTATATGTCGTATATATATTTTTTATACAGTGCAGGTAAATTTTTCTCCACTCGTGGTCCAGGCAGTAAAGAATCTGCAAGCAATGCGGGAGACCCTGGTTAAATCCCTTGGTCAGGAAGATAACCTAGAGAAAGGAATGGCTACCCACTCCAGTATTCTTGCCTGAGAATCCCATGGACAGAGGAGCCTGGCAGGCTACACTCCATGGGGTCACAAAGAGTTAGACACTAACACTTTCACACTTTCACACATACATATACATATACATATACATATACACACTGATCCTAAAGAAAAAAATAAAAAACTCCATTGCATCCAAAGTTACTAACTTGATCAAGACTCCTTATATATGTGTACAAAGTCGCTTCAGTCGTGTCAGACTCTTTGCAACCCTATGGACTGTCGCCCTCCAGGCTCCTCTATCCATGGGATTCTCCAAGCAAAAACACTGGAATGGATTGCCATGCTCCCTTCCAGGGGATTGAACCCATGTCTCTTAGGTCTCCGGCATTGACCGGCAGGTTCTTTATCACTAGCTCCACCTAAGAAGCCCAGAGACTCGTCAAACAGTTACTAATTACAAAATCCAAAATAATTTTAAAATAATAGTTAAAGCACAAAACCAATCAAATTAAACACCGTATTGGGACAAATGCATTTTGTATTTGTGATACAGACCTAGAATGTTGCTTGGTTTGTACTAACACAAAATCTCTGTTCATTGGTCTTCCCTTGACCTGAGGTATCAATTATCAATCATTCACCGGTGTACCTCTAGTTCTCTTGCTCGTTTAATTAGTCTAGGGCCTGCATGTTCATATTTGGTCCTTACAGTAAAAGACAGATAGATATAATAGAGATAGATACATAGATATGCATGCCAATCATTCAGATCACTCACCATTCCCCATTTATAAGACTGTCATAAATCCACATAGTGGGCTAACATTTGAAATAAACTTTCTATCGATCATTCAGTTGTGAATGTAATAAAAACAGCTTGCAATAAACTACTCTAAAATTTAGACATTGTTAATTAAGCATTTTATTCATATTTGTTGAACAAACAAATGAAATGGATATAAGTAAAAAATGCAGTAAACACCTTTAAGCACTTTATTATTAACTTAGGCCTTTTCCTGTGTTAAGATTATTGACCTTTTATTCCATATCTACACAGTTGCATTGTCACATGTTACAATTTTGTTTCCAATGATCTAGCCCAATTTTGTTTTAAATGATCCATTTTAAATGATTCCATGCATGTATACGGTGATTGTCCAAAGGTATCAACCAGTATTTCAAGGACTTCTTTGTTATAGTATGAAGTGATGCTGTGCACTTGTAACTGAAATCTTTTTATTCAATAACTCAAACTGAATCCATTTTTCCAATATTTTTCAGTGTTTCAGTGTTCGTTCACATATTATATATCAAGACTATAATTATTTAAATGAATAACTGAAGCAAAATGTCACTCCAAATATAATACTAAACATAATGATGCTGAAGTCTTGTTCTCATACTTCACAGTGTATGTGGAATGCAGATATTTTATATAATAAAATACTGTCATTTATTCTTCCAATTGTCTAGGAAGTCCAAGAAATTTTACTTAAACATATAATACTCCAATATGGAGCTAAGGTTTAAAAAATAAATATTAAGAAATTAAGAAATGTTTGCATAGATGAGGTTTATTCAACTTACTGATAATGAGAATGGAATACAGCCCCTAAATCTTTTCACCTTTAAATTTTGTCCAACTAATTGTAACACTCTTTAGAATGTCAATATAAAGATTTTTGAAATGCTGTAATATTTTAGAATCCTGCATTGAAAAAAAGTGAAATAGACATTATTAAATTTGTTTCAGCTATTCTGAAACACAAATACTCATTAGAAAGCAAATTCCGTAAAATTCTTGCCTCGATAACCACGGATTTGAAAACAAATTTGCTACCAGGAAAAGATATTTATATCAAATTTTGTATCATGCAAGTAGATGGACTGCTAATGTGCTCTGCTGTGCTTAGTCTTTCAGTTGTGTCCAACTCTTTGCAACTCCATGGACTGTAGTCCCCCAGGCTCCTCTGTCCATGGGGATTCTCCAGGCAAGAAGACTAGAGTGGGTTGCAATGCCCTCCTCCAGGGGATCTTCCCCACCCAGGGACTGAACCCAGGTCTCCTGCATTACAGGCAGATTCTTTACTGTCTGAGCCCACAGGGAAGCCCAGATTGGTGATATTACTAAGTAAAAGCTAATGTTTCTCTAGGCATATTTTCAGTTTCCATATACTGTCCATTTTTTTTCCTTTCTTTCAAATGTAGACACTAAATATTCACATTGTAAAAATTAAAGTACAAATATAATTTACTCATAAAAATTTTCACTATGCATGTAGTTAATGGCTTAACAAGAAATGTTAAGTTGTTTATTTAAGGAACACAAAGGCATAATATATTTGAGTACAAGATAACCATAAACTGACTTTTCCCAGTTGTTCCTTACTTCAGTAATAATAAATGTTTGCCTTTTAGAAGGTCTTTCTTCTTTTATATATATACTCAGCCAATTATCTAGTCTGACTCCAATGTCAGAATTCAGTATTATTATATGATTTTACTGTATGATAAAATATTTGTATTGTAAATGCTAAGTAGACTATCATAACACTACACACAATATATACACTATTCATCTCTCTCTCTATATATATATATATAATGATACAAATGAGTTTTAAAATATAATTAATTTTAGATTAACATAGAAGAAAATCTAAATTACACTCAGCACACTCAACACACATTGCGGTTCATACATTTTATCCATTGTTCTAAACGCATTATTATATTTAATTCTCAGGCCAATAAGGAAGGCTTGTCTGTATATTACAGTTATGCCTGCTGCTTCGGCTAAGTTGCTTCAGTCGTGTCCGACTCTGTGCGACCCCATAGACGGCAGCCCACCAGGCTCCCCCGTCCCTGGGATTCTCCAGGCAAGAACACTGGAGTGGGTTGCCATTTCCTTCTCCAATGCATGAAAGTGAAAAGTGAAAGGAAAGTCGCGCAGTCATGTCGGACTCTTAGCAACCCCATGGACTGAAGCCCACCAGGCTCCTCCACCCATGGGATTTTCCAGGCAAAAGTACTCCTTCTCCACAGTTATGCCTAGCATAGTTCAATAGACTTTTTTTAAAGTATCAAATTATACAAAAAATTACTGAGACTACATTTCCAAAGTTTAAATGGCAAATAAGTTTAGAGGTGAGATTCAAATCTAGATCAAGCTGAGTTCAGAGCCTAGAACTTTGTTATAAACGGTGCCCCTCTATTAGATGCAAGTGTCTTATGACAGAATAAGGTACACATCAAGATTCTATATTTCTACAACTGGAGAAAGAAATTGCTATAAAGTATATTTAATTTAGCTGAAAACCAAACAAGAATGACAATGGAATTAAATCTTGACGTTCAAAGACTTCACAGTTTTGCCTGGAGTGGGTCCTTATAACCTTCACCTGGCCTGGTACAAATAGAAACTGTGTACTAAAATATTTCTGTCTTGCAGCTGCAAGTACAGGCAGCTGTTCTTTGCATGTTTTATGAAGATCTTTTTAAAAAGATGACTCCATATAAAGGAAGTTCTTACTGTAGAGATTTTATAACAGGGCACACGTTAAAAAGTGTAATTCACCTTATTCTCTTCCTTGATTTACTTAATAATGTCCAAATATGATGATAATACTAATATGGTGATACATGATTACTTTCTAAAATGTTAAACATAGAATTGCTTAACAATCATAAACCTGGTATCCTAAAAACTACCAATTCTGCTGTGCCTAAAATAATTTCTGAAGGTTACAAAAGCAGCACTTTCACCAATTCTTAAAGTTACTGCATTCCGTATCAGTGTGTGCAAAATGTGAAGACTAAAACCCACCTTTTGATAGCCAGGGGGAAAAAATATCCAAAGCCACTGCATAGACATAACAAGGTGTTCATATGTCCTACCAATGTGGAAGCTAATTTTAGTTCAGATTCAAGCAGTGAATTATTACTCTTCCTGCCAAAATTCAGGGCAAGATGTAATTCCTATCTATTAATATGTAGTAGAGAGCAACATATCAGTTGAGTGAAAGATAATAGTCAGGAATAGAGAAGCCATTCCAAGAGAATAAGTAACACAAGACAGGCACGTTACAAAGTCTATTAAAGAAAAGTTTTTTTTTTGTTGTTGTTGTTAATTAAATCTAGGAATACAGCTGCTCCTCTGCAGTGAATTCAAAAACTGTGGACACAGAAATTTGGAATACCAGTGATAATTTGAATTTTGATACAAAGAAGAGATATCAGGCCACCATGAGTGATAAGGAAGAGATACTAAATCCTTATGAGAAAGATGCAATTTTCTTAGCCAATCTTGCCTCAGATTTTCTCCAGTATCTTTGTTGTAACCATCCTATTTGATACAGTTATAACAGGTTTCTGGAAGAAATTTTTCATTCCTTTGTAAAAGTTCAGTTATTCTCAATTTACTTTTCCTAGTTTCCTAAAAATGTCAGTAAAAGAATACCATCTACATAGCATGAAATATATCTATAACGATACCCATATTCCTGCATAGCTTAGTCAGTAAATTATTTGCCTGAAATGCAGGAGACCTGGGTTCAATTCCTGGGTTGGGAAGATCCCCTGGAGAAGGAAATGACAATCCACACCAGTATTCTTGCCTGGAGAATCCCATGGACAGAGGAGCCTGCAGGGCTACAGACCATGGGGTTGCAAGGGTCGGACATGACTTAGCAACTAAACCACTACCATAGCTTTATAGAAACTTGTACCTAAATTTATGTATCTAAGTCATTTATTTAGCTATAGCTGACTTCCATAGTTATGACTTGGTGTTTATACTAAGCAAAGACTTCTACTGCTAAATGACTTGGAATCACTTTGAAGGATTATTAAGTAATTACTGACCAGATTTATCATACTTGCATTATCATATATACTCTATATATTCAGACAAAATATAGAGGGAAAACATGTTATAAAATAATTTAATGTGAAAATAGTGTTGTTTTCATGAATATATTCCTTTCTAATTAAAGATGTGTGTGTGTGTGTGTCCAAAATAATGAGAGAAATAATACAGGACCAGCATATCACAGTATAAAAGTCCATTTTTTACATTCTTATGTATGAGTGCCTGAGAAGACTGAAGGAGACCAAATACAGTTTGGAGGGACCTCTGAAAATTTTCCAGATACTGAGACAAGGGCAGGAAGTGGAGTATACCCTTAACTACCAGCTCAAGCATAAATGACCTACTTTACAGATAGAAATAAAAGTTTAAGTTGGTGGCTACACATACCAAAGGCTTCCCAAGTGGTACAGTGGTAAAGAATCCACCTGCCAAGACACAGGTTCAATCTCCTGGTCAGGAAGATACTCTGGAGGAGGAAATGGCAACCCACTCTAGTATTCTTGTCTGGGAAATCCCATGGACAGAGGAGTCTGGCAGGCTGCAGTCCATGGGATCACAAAGAGTCAGTTATGACTGGGCACACATGAGCACATAACAAATTAAACTAATTACTTAATATTGTAAACTATTTTTAAAGGGTGTGTATCAAGTTTTTCTTGGTAATTCATGCATCTTCACTTGGGATTAAAATATTGTGAAAAAAAGCCTCCATGGTTATATATGAAAGAATCAACTCCTGACTTAATTTGGGAAGAATATAATCAAATTAAACTGTGTTGCAATTATAAGACTTGTGTTTAAGTCATCTGAAATTGCTCAGCATATTTTGTATATTATAATAATTTCTGCTTAAGTTCTACTGATTTAAAGACTTTATTTCAAAAAAGAACTCATATCATATATTAAAGCCAAAGCAAACTTCCAGGTTTTATCATATCATTAATAAAATATGTATTTAATCAGGAGTTTAACATAGAGTAAAATTCAATATGAAAGTAATAGTGAATTGATGAATAATGTAGGCTAACTAACATAAGACCAGACTGTCCTGTACTAAGTTTCTTTAAAGAGAAAAGAAGGCCTGAAAGACCCACAAGTCATAGACAAACATAAATAATTTTAACATTTTAATGAGTTGCTATTAAAATGTCAAAATTTAAATGAATACAATTTTAAATATATTGAAGTAAAAAGAGTAACATTTCAATAGTGACATTAAGCAAACTCAAAAATCAGAGTGTGTGGAGTAGGAAATGGGGTGTCATTCATTCACTGTTGTGAAGGCTCAAATGGTAAACAAATTCTGAAGTACCTTTTCCTTAAAGCACTATTTTACAGTTAGATCACATCCATTGTATCTCCTCCTAAGGCTGCCTTCATTCTCGGTTTGCTATTTTGGTTGATGGCATCACTATAGTAAAGAACCAAACCTTAGTTCCAAATTGAATCTGTTCCCCTCTCTTGACTCCTTACTTGAAGCAGTTGCCAAGGCTATTGATTTTACCAAGACAACAGTGCATCTTGAATCTTTCCTTATAATTTTTATTTTCATTATCATAGTGAAAGTCCCCCACCCACACCATATATTTCCACATAATTGTATAACTTTTATATCTAATCTTTTTTCAGCTACCTAAATCACTGTTAGCTGTAAGGTACCTGTTTTGGGTCTTCTAACTCTATATGTCATTCGACAGCAACTCTATACAAGCAATAGTGCTTCCCAGGTGGCACAATGATAAAGAATCTGCCTGCCAACACAGGAGATGCAGGAGACGTGGGTTCGAACCCTGGGTCAGGAAGATCCTCCGGAGAAGGGAATGGCAATCCACTCCAGTATTCTTGCCTGGAGAATCCCAGGGACAGGGGAGCCTGGTGGGCTGCCGTCTATGGGGTCGCACAGAGTCGGACACGACTGAAGCGACTTAGCAGCAGCAGCAGCATACATCACTTACTAACACAGATCTCTTTTCTAATGGAATCACTATGCCATCCTTATACTTAATTAAGTTAAAATAATCTTTAATAATATATACAATTCCAGTCATATTTGATTTCCCTGAAAAATATCTTTTAGAGTTGGTTTGTGCAAATCATGATAAAAACAGCATTCATATATTGCACTGTTGTCAAAATGCATAAAAATATTACTAACAGTATATACATAAATACAGATAAATGACATCACCCTTATGGCAGAAAGTGAAGAGGAACTAAAAAGCTTCTCGATGAAAGTGAAAGTGGAGAGTGAAAAAGTTGGCTTAAAGCTTAACATTCAGAAAACGAAGATCATGGCATCTGGTCCCATAACTTCATGGCAAATAGATGGGGAAACAGTGGAAACAGTGTCAGACTTTATTTTGGGGGACTTCAAAATCACTGCAGATGGTAACTGCAGCCATGAAATTAAAAGACGCTTACTCCTTGGAAGAAAAGTTATGACCAACCTAGATAGCATATTAAAAAGCAGAGACATTACTTTGCCAACAAAGGTCCATGTAGTCAAGGCTATGGTTTTTCCAGTGGCCATGTATGGATGTGAGAGTTGTACTGTGAAGAATGCTGAGCACCAAAGAATTGATGCTTTTGAACTGTGGTGTTAGAGAAAACTCTTGAGAGTCCCTTGGACTGCAAGGAGATCCAACCAGTCCATTCTGAAGGAGATCAGCCCTGGGATTTCTTTGGAAGGAATGATGCTAAAGGTGAAAGTCCAGTACTTTGGCCACCTCATGCGAAGAGTTGACTCATTGGAAAAGACTCTGATGCGGGGAGGGATTGGGGCAGGAGGAGAAGGGGATGACAGAGGATGAGATGGCTGGATGGCATCACCAACTCGATGGATGTGAGTTTGAATGAACTCCGGGAGTTGGTGACGGACAGGGAGGCCTGGTATGCTGTGATTCATGGGGTCGCAAAGAGTTGGACACGACTGAGTGACTGAACTGAACTGAACTGATAGGTAAAATAGGTATGATAGGTAAAATGAGTCATTTTATTTATAAAATTCCCCACATTAAATTGACTAATTTCTTCTTTACAACGTTATCTACCTTGTTATTGGATGTCCTACACTTTCTGTTATCTGTTATCTGTATCCCAAAGCTAATTGCGTATTAGACATATCTTCCTGAACTTGATGCAGGCATCTCCAACCTTACATGCTAAAAGTTATATAACCTCTTCCTCCGACCTGTGATGCATTGTGTAATCTACGTCTCAGTTAAAAGCATAACTAGATATTCAGGTAAGAACAATAAAAACTGATAACACACTTTGAACATTCCACATCACATACTCCCACACATCTGTTTGAATATTATATCTTGATCTCACTATGGTAATAGCTTCCCATTAACTTTGTCTCCTCTCTCTTTACACCACTATCAGAAATATCTGCTCCTACAAGTTTACTGCTGATGACTTTTGATGAGTTGAATATACTTTTTTCAATCATCACAGGATTATTCAATAGCCTCCAGATTGTTCCCCAATTACATTTATACTCACGTCTATGTTTTCAAATTTCCAAATTTCTGTGGCTTTTTTCCTTGGTCTCTTATGCCTTCAATGTGGCTCTACATTGTTCATGTGTGGTCATGTCTTATGAAGGTCAAGATGTTTTCTTCTCAACTTGAAATTGATTTCTTACTCCTCCAAACTTGAATTTATTTATATTTATGAGACTAAATAGTTCATATATTTATTCTAATACTTTGGATGAACTCTCAAATTACACCTATAAAGAAGTTAATGGCAAGCAAACATGACAATGTAGTAAATGCACACATGGAGGAAGCATGGAATAATGTGGCAGCAAATAAAATGTACATGTGGGCAAGCAGATACCAGGGACCTTACTGAGGGAAAAAAAAAAAACACTAAAATGACATCTAAACTAAGATCGGAAGGAGTTACACAAAATGACAAGGGGATTGTGTTCCAGAATGAAAGATTAAGATTCTATAAAGGATTGCAATAAGAAATAAGTTATTAAAAAGAGAAAAGATAGTACAGTTTCCATTGCTGGCCATGACAGTGTAGTTGGTTCCAGAAAGGTCCTCTCACATCTAATAAATTAAAATCAGAAAAACATATTTTCAAAACTGGCAACAGCTGTAGAGCACATTGATCCTTGAGAGATGTGAAATAATTCAGTTCAGTTCAGTCACTCAGTCGTGTTTGACTCTGTGACCCAATGGACTGCAGCACACCAGGCTTCCCTGTCCATCACCAACTCCCAGAGCTTACACAAACTCATATCCATTGAGTTGGTGATGTCATCCAACCATCTTGTCCTCTGTCGTCCCCTTCTCTCATCTTCAATCTTTCCTAGCTTCGGGGTCTTTTCCAATGAGTCATTTCTTCGCATCAGGTGAATAAAGTATTGGAGTTTCAGCTTCGGCGTCAGTCCTACCAATAAATATTCAGGACTGATTTCGTCCTACCAATAAATATTCAGGACTGATTTCCTTTAGGATTGACTGGTTTGATCTTGTTGCAGTTGAAGGGACTCTCAAGAGTCTTCTCCAATACCACAGTTCAAAGCATCAGTTCTTTGGTGCTCAGCTTTCTTTATAGCCCAATACTCACATCCATACATGGCTACTGGAAAAACCATAGCTTTGACTGCTGCTGCTGCTGCTAAGATGCTTCAGTCGTGCCCGACTCTTAGTGACCCCATGAACTTCAGTCTATCAAGCTTCTCTGTCCATGGGATTTTCCAGGCAAGAGTACTGGAGTGGGTTGCCATTTGGACCTTAGTTGGCAAAGTAATGTCTCTGCTTTTTACTATTCTGTCTATATTGGTCGCTGCTTTTCTTCCAAGGAGCAAGCGTCTTTGAATTTCATGGCTGTAGTCACCATCTGCAGTGATTTTGGAGCCCCCAAAATAGGTCTTCTACATTGCAGGCAGATTCTTTACCAGCTGAGCCACAAGGGAAGCCCAAGAATAATGGAATGGGTAACCTATCCCTTCTCCAGTGGATCTTCCCAACCCAGGAATTGAACCAGGGTCTCTTGCATTGCAGGCAGATTCTTTACCTATTGAGCTATGAGGAAAGCCCTGTGAAATAATTAGATGAGGCTTAAGACACCCTAACTTTCTGTCTTAGGGCATATAATAGGAACCAGTAATGGGTGCAGCCAGAGTACAATGGATTCCATGATCCATGGAGATAAAATTCAGGCCAAGAGGACTTAAGATGGATAAAATTCATGTCAGAGTATTAGGGAAGAGGCTATATGGATGAGGAGCACTAACAGTCTATATTAGTCCTGTTGAGTCTTATGTTGAATATTAAGCTAATTTTTCAGAGGAAAAGAACCACCACTGGAGAATGATAACCCTAAAAGTCATGACTCACAAAGCTGACAGATTTCCAAATTTGAATAAGGGTAGAATAGAAATATTTGTTCAATAAGTGAGTTATTTGGTAGGGACTTTAGAAAGGCCAAAATTTTGAAGTTGAGCTATGCTAGTTTTAAAGTCTTGCTTCCTCAAAGATTCCCTCCTAAAATGCATTAAAATGAGGCTTAAACAGATCAACTTAATCCTCAGATAAATCACTTGTCATCACAGCAAAAAACACTTCTTTAGAGAAATACCAACATTCAGAAATTCAATAATATTCACAATTACCAGTGAAAATGCCAACAAAAATATTAGAAATATTAATGAAATATTATCAATAAAATATATAAATAAAATAGATACAAATAACAAAATAGATTTAGCACACATGTTCAAGGATTTAAAGGAAAATATGGATTATAATAAAGAGATAAGTGGAATCACAAAAAAACAATCAAGAAAACAAATGGAACTTTAGAGCTGTAAGTACCATATCTAAAATTAAATATTCACTGCTGCTGCTGCTAAGTCGCTTCAGCCATGTCCGACTCTGTGCGACCCCATAGACGGCAGCCCACTAGGCTCCCCCATCCCTGGGATTCTCCAGGCAAGAATACTGGAGTGGGTTGCCATTTCCTTCTCCAATGCATGAAAATGGAAAATGAAAGTGAAGTCGCTCAGTCGTGTTCAACTCCTAGTGACCCCATGACTGCAGCCTACCAGGCTCCTCCATCCATGGGATTTTCCAGGCAAGAGTACTGGAGTGGGATGCCATTGCTTTCTCCAAATATTCACTAAGTGAGCTTAATTAACAGCTCACTTAGCAGATTAGAAACTGCAGGGGAAAAAAGATTACTGAACTTGAAGACATGGCAATAAAAATTTTCCACACTGAATGACCCAGAGAAAATAAACAAATGAGTAAAATATCAGTGGTATGTGAGTTAACATCAAACAGTCCAATACACATGAAGTTTGAATTCCAGACAAGAGGCCACAGCATATTTGTAATAGTAGTACATTTTCCTTTTTCAAATTTTATGAGAAAATAGAAATCCACTAACTCAAAAAGGTCACCAAATTCTAATCAAGATAAACATTCAAATATCAAACTGAGGTACATTATAACAATATTACTGAAAATCAATTATAAAGATAAGACCATAAGAGTAGCTGGTAAAGAATCTGCCTGCAGTGCAGGAGACCTGGGTTCGATCCCTGGGTTGTGAAGATCCCCTGGAGAAGGGAAAGGCTACCCACTCCAGTATTCTGGCTTGGCGAATTCCATGGATTCTATAGCCCTCAGGGTCGCAAAGAGTCAGACACGACTGAGTGACTTTCACTTTCACATAAGGGTAGCTAAAGAAAAAGAGTCCCTTTATGCAAAAAGAACAGATATAAAAGAACCAATGATACTACATCAGAAAAAATGCAAACAAGAAAACAGTGGAAATACACCTTTAAGGGGGGAAATACCACCCCCACATCCTGCTTGAGTTCTTTTGGCTGGTCTATTAATTAAATCGACCCAAGACATATTGACAAGGAGAAAAAAATAATAATATAATAGATGAAAGTTTCATAGAAATGAGACCAACATCGGAGCAACTAAAGCAGGCTGTTTATATATCACTACAAACAAATAATTATTTGTGAAAAGTGGTCCAAAAATATGGGGTTAGTGTTTGGGGTAGCAGACTAGTGAAGAGGTAACAACTTTCTTAGTTTTGAATTCCCTAACTCTAGTGATAAAGTTGCTTTCTATCCTCCTGGTATGGGAAGGATATCCTTATGCAAGAGATTTCTCTCTCACTTTCAGGGAGAAGAAAAAGGTGGGAAGGGTACAGAACGCTTTATATATATATATATAAATATATATACATATAATTTTTTTTTCCTGTCATCAGTTCTTTCTCAAACCCCAAATGCAGAAAAGGATACTACTAGAAAACAACAGTACAGGACTTTCCTAGCTGGAGACACAGGTTCAATCCCTGGTCTCGGAGGATCCCACATGCTGTGGAACAACTAAGCCTGTGCGTCGCAACTACTGAAGCCTGCGCGTCTAGAGCCCATGCTCCACCACCAGAAAAGCCAGAACAGTGAGGAACCAGGCACTGTGGTGA
Source organism: Bos mutus (assembly GCF_027580195.1). Classification (NCBI taxonomy): domain Eukaryota; kingdom Metazoa; phylum Chordata; class Mammalia; order Artiodactyla; family Bovidae; genus Bos; species Bos mutus. The sequence continues at coordinate 14,558,355 of NC_091617.1, forward strand.
CAGAGTAGCCCGCTTGCCACAACTAGGGAAAGTCTGTGTGCAGCAACAAAGATACAGAGCATACGAAAATAAACAAATAAGATAAACAAAGGAAACAGTCTAGTTATGAACAGGGACATGACAACTGGAAAGAAAACATTAGCAAATCAAATCTAATAATATATTAAAACAGATAAAATATCATGACCAAGTAAAATTTATCCTAGGAATAGAAATCAAGCAACATAAGTTGTCACATTCATAAAAATTATAGAGAAAAATCATATAATCATTTGGATACATACACAAAACACATTTGACAAAAATTCAACATCTATTATGATAAAATATCTCATCAAACTTAGAATAGAAGCACATCTCCACTATCTAATACAGAATATCTATATACTACCTACATTGAACATTATATTTCATGGTGAAAGTCTGAATGCTTTCTTGCTTTCTTGGGGACAAGACAAAGACGTCTGTTCTCATCACTTCTATTTAACATTGCCCTGGATTTCACAGTCAGTAGAATAGGTAAGCACATAATTAAACAAAAAGAAAACTATAGATTGGTACTCTAATTCATAGATGATGTAACAAACTTACAGAAACTACAATAAAAACCATGAAAATTAATAAGTAAATATGTTTGCAGAGAATAGGTTAATATATGCAAAATAATTGTATTTCCACATATCAATAAAGAATTAGAATTTTTTTATAAGAGCAATACCTTTTTCCATTCTAAAGGAAAACACTCCTGAATATTCATGGGAAGGACTGATGCTGCAGCTGAAACTCCAATACTTTGGCCACCTGATGAGAAAAACTGACTTATTAGAAAAGACCCTGATGCTGGGAGAGATTGAAGGTGGGAGAAGAAGGGGACAACAGAGGATGAGATGGTTGGATGGCATCACCAACTCGATAGACATGAGTTTGTGTAAGCTCCAGGAGATGATGATAGACAGGGAAGCCTGGAGTGCTGCAGTCCATGGGGTCGCAAAGAGTCGACACAACTGAGCGACTGAACTGAAGAACATGAGATATTTATGGAAACTTTAACAAAATATATGTGTAAAAACTGATAAACAGAAACCTCAATTAAATAGAGTTGAGACACCAAAAGGAGGAGCTCTCAAGACTCCACTGGATTCCTGGCAGAGACTCAGCTAATAAAAAGCTATGTACTCTTTGGTGTTTCTATAGCACCCCCATCTTCCTTTTCTTCTTTGTAAAAGGGTTCTCTTTCATTTGCCATGCGGGAACTTACATTAGGCTTGCTATGGTTGCATACCTCAAATTGAAATTCTCTGAAAATAAAACCAATTTTTTTTTTTTTCTGGAGAAATACCTAGCAGTGCATTTGTTTCATGTCAACGTATGTAAGACCTGAACACTGAAAAGTAGAAACATTTTCTGAACTGAATTATAAAGAAGATCTAAATTGAGAAAACTTATCTACAGACTCAATGCAATCCTCCCCAAATTCCTTGCAAACATTTTTTGAGGAAACTGTCAAGAAATTTATAAACATATATCAAAAAGGAAGACATAGAACAGATGAAACAATTTTGAAAATAGAACAAAGACAATGTGTAATACATAATTTAAAGTATTTATATTAACCTATAGAAATCAAAATAGTTTGCTGTTGGAATAATAATAGAAATGTAGACTAATGAAAAATATATAGAGTCTAGAAATTGACCCATGTATACATGATCAGGTGATTTCCGCAAAAGCTCTATAATGTTAAATCTTGGAAAGACAGATTTTCAATAATTGTTGCTGGAAGAACTAGATACCTATTTGAGAAAAACAAAGGTAACTAGCTATACATCAATTACTAGTAAGATAAATATTGTAAATATTGTAATAGATATATAACTTTAGAATCACAATAATCTTATTTATGTTCTAATAATTACAGATTAGTAGAAAGTTCAAGCCAACTTTATGCAAAGATTCAAGCATCAACTGAATATACTGGGAAGTCTAAGGAAAATTTTCAGAACTATTAATAACTATGACAATTAAGCACATGTGAATACTTCTTACTGAAGTTACTGAAAAAGCTATCCACAAAAAAAAACTGCAGGGCAGAATTCTTCTTCACTTTTAAAGATTCTAAAGGAAAAATGAAGGTCTTTTCATTTTAAATGTAGTACATTTGCCTTTGTTTAGGTTTGTTGAAAAATCTCCATTTTTAGTGGTATCTTTTCCTTTATAGGATAAATGAATTTTTCCAGATAACCTAATTAGAACGAAAAGAAAAAGAAGCATCTCCCCAGTGAAGCTATTTGATAATCTGCTTCTTGCCAAACTATGATGTATATCATCTCTGTATAACAATATTTAAAATAAAGAGGTATTTATTTTTGTGGTCCTAATATTTAAGCTCAACTCTTAAGAAACTTCGGTCCATATGGGGTATTTAAGATTACCACAGTATTTCAGATCCCACAGAAGACTTTAATATCTGCACAAAAGAAGCAGATCATATTTCCGTCAGAAAGACAATTTAGTTCTTTAGAACGCTGAATAGTCAGTATGAAGAAAAAGAAAAAATCCCTCCCCACAAAAAAACAAAACAACAAAATCACTCTAAATACGAACTAAAATAATGCTGTGATATTACCTGCAGAAATAGTTTATCTTTCTAAAATATATTTATGTGAAAAAGAATGTTTAAAACCATTTTATTCTGTAAAAGTATTATGACTATTTTTAATAACTGCCTATCCTTACATTAAATTATTCAATTCCTACTTTCACTTTATCCATTATTATTTTTTAAAGCTGTGGAAAAAAGTGCCTTTTGCATACATTTCCAGACTCAACTGCTATTTAAATATATAGCCATCTTTATTGTCTATAAGCCAGCTCCTCTGTGACACCTTACTGGCCCTCCTGCTTCCCTGAGGCAAATTTAATCACAGTCTTCACTATTTTAGTAAACTCCTTAAGTACACTGCTATTGTTAAATGCATAACACTCTACCTGAGTCATCGCCTATCTTTTCTACTGAACTGTGAAATCCTTCCCCTAAAAGAGTCTTATTTATTCATCCTTTTATCTTGAGTGTCTTGAATGGCTCCATGCATATTGGAGATCATAAACCTCTTATGGATAAATCTTTAATTTATAGATTCTCTTGTGTTAGTCATAATTTACTATCCATATTTCCCCTTTACAATAATCCTCTTACCCTTTTCTATTTTGGTGTGTTTATAGGACTAAGCACACAGACATATAGCATACAGATTTATAATCTACCCTAAATCACTGGGGGCTTCCCAGGTGGCTGAGTGGTAAGGAATCTGCCTGCTAGTGTGGGAGACACGAGACATGGGTTTGATCCCTGAGTCAGGTAGATCCCTTGGAGGAGGGCATGGCAACTCAGTACAGTATTCTTTCCTGGAGAATCCCATGGACAGAAAAGCCTGGCAGGCTATAGTCCATAGCGTCACAAAGAGTAACACATGACTTAGCAACTAAATGACAACAAAATGGTGGAGAATAGCAAAAGACTAAAATTATATTACATAAAAAAATCATTATGTATGGTCATCTGTCATAAGCACCTAACACTTCACCAATATATAATTCTGTATAAAATGGACTGCATGGTTACATGAAAAGAAAACTTATGAAAACTATTTTCATCACTGTGATTATACATATAAATTTCAGTAAGTTGATAGTTTATACTTCACTCTGTATTAAATATTCAATTAAAAATAAGTAATTTTCAAGATGTTGAAAAAACTGCAAACAAATAAATTCTTAAAATTTTTGTGTTGTTTCCTGTGTTATATTGAATGAAGCCATTATAAAAATAATTTGCAATTTCTTATTTGCATGAGCTTCAAAGACTTCTACTTCCATTCTGCTTTTCTTCTTCATTATCAAAGGATTTCTTATTTTTCAATGATAAAGAAAGTTTGAAAGTTTTGTAATCAAAAAATAAAATGACTTTGATGCATCAAACTGCATTTGTTATCAACCTGAATTCTCTATTAGGCTTACATTCTTGTGGAGAATAATATCTCTTGATGGATATTCATATCAGTAACAATAAAGTTATTCAACCCTCAGTGATCATTCTTTCTTTCAACTTAACATACGTTGGTTTGCTTTTCATATGCATGATGATCCTTGACTTTTCAAAGATAAGTTTCTCTACTGGTGACTTGTTCTCTATCTTTCACTGTATTTCCCTATATTCCATGTATTAAATGTTTCATCAATCAAGCACTCTTAGATTTCCTATTCCTACCTCCTTTGTCTACAGTTAAATCTATGAACCTAAAAAGACATAAGTGGGAATGATGGAAGCACATCTTGGGCATTTGGGAACAGGGGGTGTCTGATCAAACCATGGAGGATTTTTCTCATGTTGTACAATGATAGGACAGAAGTAATTCAAAGATGTGCCACAAACTGCAATACTAAAGAAAAATATGTGTATGAGAACTGAGGTTGAATGAAATGTTCAATTAGGTTCAACTCAATTAGGGAAGAAATGCTATCTGTACACTATTGAGTCTTCCAAATCATGATCCTGGTGTATGTTTTCACGTGTTTGTGTCATACTTGATTTCTCTCAGTAATGTTCTTTAGTTAGATGTGTACAGGTCTTAAAACCATTTATCAAAATTTTTTTGATTTTGATTTGTTCTGCTTTTCCAATGTATAGTGCTATTATATCATAAAATATTTTTACTTTGAAATATTGAGGGAAAAAAAAGATCACAGGAAAGCACAAAAGGAGACATGGAAAACTAGAAAATGAACACCATATCCTTGGGTGGAAGCCTCCATATCATAAAGATGTCACTTCTCTGTGAGCTCATTTAAGAATTTATGAGAATGCCAATAAAATCAAAATTCGTTTTTTCTTTTTGTGAAACATGAGAATATGATCAAAATGTTTATTTGAGAAAACAAGTACAAAAAATTATTAGCCAAAATGTCCTGACGAAAATCAAAACAAGCAAAAAGGTGAAAAGGACTTTAAGACAGCAAACATTTTAAATATAATTCTAAAATGTGCTTTGTGTGAAAGGATAGATGGAAAAACCAAGGAGTCAAAATAGAAAATTAGAAAAGTAAGGAAAAACGTATTTTTAAATAAGTGGTAATGATAATTGGGATCATATAGAAAAGATTTAAAATTGTTATCTGCTCATCACATCATACATGAGGATGAATTCCAAAATGGCTAGAGATTTAACTGTAAAAAAATTTTTTAATTGCATTAACAGAAGAAAACCTGGTTGCCTTTTATATAAGTGGGAAAGAAAAAATCTGAAAAGCTATAATTCAAAATCCAGAAGCAATAAGAAAAACATTAGATCAATATGATTATATTAAAAAAAACTTTCATGACATAAGTAACCACCAATAAAGTAAACAGCAAATGTCAAACTGAAAGAATATTTGCAACTTAAAATATCAAAGGGTTAATGTGCTAAATAAAGACCAGTCACTGAAAATTAGAGAACATTTTCAACAACCCTAGAATAAGTAAAACTCTCACTGTTTGCAGATGACATGATCCTCTACATAGAAAACCCTAAAGTTGCCGGCAGAAAAGTACTAGGGCTAATCAATGAATACAGTAAAGTTGAAGGATATAAAATTAATACACAGAAATCCCTTGCATTCCTAAATACCAACAATGAAAAATCAGAAAGAGCAACTAAAGAAACAACCCCACTCACCACTGCAAAGAAAAGAATAAAATACTTAGGAATGAATTTATCTAAAGAAAGAAAACACCTGTATGTAGAAAACTATAAAACACTGATGAAAGAATTCAAAGATGTCACAAATAAATGGAGAAACATACCATGTTCGTGGATTGGAAGAATCAATATAGTGAAAATGAGTATACTACCTAAAACAGTCTATAGATTCCATGCAACCCCCATCAAACTACCAACGTTATTTTTCACAGAACTAGAACAAACAGTTTCACAATTTGTATGAAACCACAAAAGACCCCGAATAGCAAAAGCAACATTGAGAAAGAAGAGTAGAACTGGAGGAATCAACCTTCCTGACTTCAGACTATACTACAAAGCTACAGTCATAAAGATAGTATAGTACTGGCACAAAGACAGAAATATAGATCAATGAAACAAAATAGAAAGCCCAGAGACAAATCCATGCACCTACTGGCACCATATCTTTGACAAAGGTGACAAAAATATACAATGGAGAAAAGACAGTCTCTTCAACAAGTGGTCCTGGGGAAAATGGTAAACCACATGTAAAAGAATGAAACTAGAATACTTTCTAACACCACACACAAAGATAAACTCAAAATGGATTAAAGATCTAAATGTAAGACCAGAAACTATAAAACTCTTTGAGGAAATCATAGGCAGAACACTGACATAAATCACAGCAAGATTGTCTATGACCCCCCTCCCATAGTAATGGAAATAAAAACAAAAATAAATGGGACCTAATTAAAAGTGTTTATACAATAAAAGAAACTATAAGCAAGGTGAAAAGGCAGCCTTCAGAATTGGAGAAAATAATAGAAAACAAAACAATTGACAAAATTAATCTCCAAATATATAAGCAGCTCATGCAGCTCAATGCCAGAAAAACAAACAACCCAATCAAAAAGTGGGCAAAAGAGCTAAGCAGACATTTCTCCAAAGAAGACATACAGATGGCTAATAAATACATGAAAAGATGCTCAACATCACTGATTATTAGAGAAATGCAAATCAAAACCACAATGAGGTATCATCTCATGCCAGTCAGAATGGCCATTACCAAAAAGTCGACAAACAATAAATGCTTGAGAGGGTATGGAGAAAAGGGAATCCTCTTATACTACTGGTGGGAATGCAAACTGGTGCAGCCACTATGGAGAACAGTGTGGAGATTCCTTTAAAAAACTAGGAATAGAACAGCCATGTGACCCAGCAATCCCACTGCTGGGCATCACCCCAAGAAAACCAGAATTGAAAGAGAAACATATACCCCAAAATTCACTGCAGCACTATTTACAATATCTAGGACATGGAAGCAACCTAGATGTTGCTTCAGTTGGCAGATGAATGAATAAGGAAGTGTGGTACATATACACAATGGACTATTACTCAGGTATAAAAAAGGAACACATTTGAGTCAGTTCTAATGAGGTGGATGAAGATGGAGCCTATATACAGAGTGAAAGTGAAAGTGAAAGAAGTCGCTCCTTCATGTCTGACTCTTTGTGATGCGGAATTTAGAAAGACAGCAATGATGATCCTACATGCAGGGCAGCAGAAGAGACACAGATGCAAAGAACAAACTTTTGGACTCTGGGGTGAAGGCAACAGTGGGATAATTTGAGAGAATAGCATTGAAACATATATATTACCATTTGTAAAACATATGACCAATGCAAGTTGATGCATGAAGCAGGGCACCCAAAGCTAGAGCCCTGGGACAACCTGGAGGGATAAGCCGGGGAGGGAAGTGGTTGGGGACTTCAGCATGGGGGGACACATGTATATCTGTACTGATTCATGTTGATGTCTGGCAAAAACCATCACAATATTGTAAAGTAATTATCTTCCAAATAAAACAAAATAATTTAAAAAAATGAAATATAGGGCTGTGCTTAAAAAAAAAAAAAAAACACTTAAAGTAGAATAATGAACACACACTTCACAGAAAAAGAAATGGAAAAATTCAAAAAGTGAAATACCATTTTCTCACCTATTACATCAGCAAAAGGCCAAATTTATCAACACAGCTAACTTGGGGAAGCTAAATATTAATCTTCACACTTTGCTGATAAGATGAAAAATGATAAAACCATCATGAATTTGGCAATATATGGCAAACTTTGTTAATCATTTATCCTTTGACCCAACAATACAGTACCCAGGAATATATCTAAAGTATACACTGGCAAAAATATTTTTAAAAGAATATTTTTGAAAACTAAGAAATGACTGCAGCACTCTATGTCATGAAGTGGAACTTCAAACAACAAGCAAAGAAAAAAAAAAAAAAAAAAGCAAAAGCCAAGTTTCTGCCAATGAAGATCCAGTTGAATAAAATGTGCTACATCTATGAAATCACAGTTCAACAAAAGAGTATACAACTATGATTTGATATCCATGCATCACGCATGAAAAAAGTGGAGAGAAGAGTGAATGTTATAGATGTGTTAATACTTGTGTATACACATACTTATGCTACATGTATATTTATATTATACACATTCTCTCTACTTAGTTTTTTGATCTGGAAACAAACAAAATATTTTACATTGATATCTGAGACTGTTTCATGTGCATTATGCAGTAAAGCAAATGTTAATCTAATTCAATGATTTCCAGTGCTTTTGAAAAGCAGGGGAAAAGAAGTAAAGAGGTAAAATGAACACAATATACAAATAACTGTAACGTGAATTTTAAACAAAAAACTCAGTATAGCTCTTGACTTATTTCATGTCTATATCTATGTATCCAGCTATCTAGCTATCATCTATCTATTTTTCTAATTCTGTCCTCTGAAATGCATAGAAACAGGTGCAATGCATAATAATGAGCATAACTAGCACCCAGATTTTGCCATGCAGATACAAGTTCCCACTAAAAGTAACGCTTTTATTTTTTAAATTTAATTAGAGGATAATTTATTTACAATGTTGTGTTGGTTTCTGCTGTATAACAATATGAATCAGCTATAAGTATACATATATCCCTTCCCTCTTGAACCTCACCCCCCACCCCTCTAGGTCATCACAGAGCACCAAACTGAGTTCCCTATGTTGCACAACAGCTTCCCATTAGCTACTATTTTACACATGGTTTGCTACTTTCTCAATTTGTATCACCCTCTCCTTCCTCCACTGTGTCCACAACTCCCGCTAAAAGATATTAGTTAACTTTGGAGAGATGACTAATTTCTGGTCTGTGGCAGGAGAGAGACAATTTAAACCTGGAGTACTAATATGGCAGAGAGCATGGAAGCTAATATGCCAGAAGCATGGAGGCTGTGCCAGAAGGATTTATCTAACCTAAAGAGGCTCCTATGAGTAAAATTTGAAAAAAGAATTTGAGGAAGAACAACTTGAGTGTGTTGAAATCCATCAACTTCATTTACATCTGCGCTAATAATAGTGTCTATATAAAAAATAATTGTGCATTGATGAAGACTCTAGGGAAGCAAAATCTTTATTTAGAAAACTCTAAATAAATTGAGTTTTTTTTTAAACTCTAAATAAATCTAATTGATGAGAAAGAATCAAGTCTTTATACTGCCTTTGTCTTACCACTGGTAACCACAGAGTTCATGAGGAATGTTTTTACTTACAAAAATATCAGCTAGTAAGTGAGCAAAGAATGATAGAATTAATATAGCACCATTTTTAACTGCTGGTGAAATAATAGATCTAGACAAAGATCACCAATAGCTGCTAACATCATGAAAAGAGACACCAGAAAACCTGTATCCTAGGGACTTCCCTGATGGTTCAACAGTTAAGAATCTGTCTTTCAATGCAGGTAACACGGGTTTGATCCCAGTTCAGGGAACTAAGATCCCACATGCTGCTGGGCAATAAGCCTGTGCACTGCAACAAGAGAAGTCGACGTGCTGCAATGAAGATTCAGTGCAGCCAAAATAAAGAAAGAAATAACCTGTGCCCCCAGGTGAAGAACAATTTACAGGAAGCAAAGGAGTGTGCTAAATTGTATTGTATTATGTTTACGTGTACACACTTGTAGCCACTCTACAAATCTTCCAGCAACAAAACCAGAAAAATATTTTTATATAAGTTTTGAAATTATGAAATTTGGAGGGTTCCAATTTTATCAACATCAAAAAAAAAAAAAAAAAATTTGCAAATGTAGGAAAATAGTTCCTGTTTAAGATACTGTTTCTCTCTCCCTCAATGGAAAGAATCAGCTGGCTCTGGAATCACAGACAGATAAATGGATCATTTTAATATTTACAGAGGACTTCAGGGCAGAGGACTTATCAAAGCAGGGTAAAATAGTTCCTGTTTAAGATACTGTTTCTCTCTCCCTCAATGGAAAGAATCAGCTGGCTCTGGAATCACAGACAGATAAATGGATCATTTTAATATTTACAGAGGACTTCAGGGCAGAGGACTTATCAAAGCAGGGTAAAATTAAGATATTACATTCTTGCTGTTCAGTGTGAATCTTCCCAGAGCACCCTCTGCACCTTAGCCACCTAGCAGTATGCACAGACCATTAATAATAAATTAATTTGACTCCTTAAAATTGCATTAGGGATATACACTTTGTTTGTGAACATCAGTAGGATAATGTACTGAAGCCCCAAAGGAAAATAACACTAATGGTGGAATGAATATTATCATGTTTTTGTTAACAGTTTTTTGTTTTCTTTTTTTCCACTAAGAATCATTACTGGAGATACAGCTTACTGGATGTATTTGCTGTGCCCAGAGGTCCCAATGGAAGTTTTCAAATGCTTTAGCCAACATTATTGAAATAGAAACTTTTGGCTTCAATATCCAGGTATGCACAATAATTTGTCTTTATAACCCACAAAGCTGTGTTTAAATTTTCAGTACCATTTATTTTTCAAAACGTGGTTCCTTATATTTATTGTTTGATGACTTCTGAAATTAGTACTAAACAATAACATTATACCAGTTCTAATGACTTAAAAGTGTATTTCAATATTTTCTCAATTTCTAAATAGTAAGCTGATGATTTAGTCTAGTCACAGGGAAATACCCTAGCTAAAACTTGAGATAAATCTTAGAAACCATCAATACTGCTTCATATCCTAAATTCTTACAGAGAGAAAATTGTTCATGGTAAATACTTCCTTACAATGGAAGTTACAGTATATTTCCAACATTTAAATGCTAATATATATGTAACCATTTGGTTCTATGCATGAAAACTACAGGAAAATATACATATATTTAAATACTAGAAAAAATTAGGTATATATGTACTATTGGCAACTCTTTGCAAATTTATATTGTAGACTTCATTTCTGTACACATATTTTGAAACCTTATTTCCCCTAGCATCTTCAAATTGTTAAAACAAGAATTAAAAGAAAACTACTTGATTATTCTACATCAAATATAAACAGAAAATGAAATAAAAATACTATAGATTGTTGCAATTATACATATTATACATGCATATATATGTATATGTATATATACATATATGTGTGTGTGTGTGTGTGTGTATATATATATATATACACACACAAACATATGGGCTTCCCTGTTGGCTCAGATGGTAAAGAATCTTCCAGCAATGTGGGAGACACAGGTTCAATCCCTAGATTGGGAAGACCCCCTAGAGAAGGGAATGGCAACTCACTCTGGTATTCTTGCCTGGAGAATCCCACGGACAGAGGAGCCTAGTAGGGATTGCAAAGAGTAGGACACGACTGAGCAACTAACATGTTTCATATATATATATACACATGGGCTTCTCTGGTGGCTCAGTGGTAAAGAATCCACCTACTAATACAGAAATGTGGGTTTGATCCCTGGATTGGGGAGATCCTCTGGAGAAGGAAATGGCAACCTACTCCAGTATTCCCACCTGGAGACTTCCACGGACAGAGGAGCCTGGCAGGCTACAACCCATGGGGTTGCAAAAGAGTTGGGCACAGCTTAGTGACTAAACAGCAACAGTATTATATATACTGTGTATCTCGTATATTAATTTCCTACTTGTATTCTACAGAGAAAAAAACTAAATGGGTCAAAAGGGTTATGAAAAATCATTCTAAACCTTCAGGAACAGGAGCCAAGAACTAGAGACATTAACAAATCTATATCCGTTTTCTGAGGCTGCCATAAATAGTATCACAAACTTGGAGGCTTAAAACAACAGAAATGTGTTCTCTCACAGTTCCTTAAGCTTGCATTCTGAAAATTTGCAGGGTCATACTCCCTCTAAGTCTAGGGAAGCATTTATTCTTTGTTTCTTCCAACTTCTGTTGGCTGTTTATATTCCTTGATTTGTGGATACAATACTCCATTCTCTGCCTCTGTGAATCTAAATCCTTCCTCTAGCTCTTTCTTAGAAGGACATTTGTCATTGAATGGTGATAACATGAAAAAGTTGCAACCCTTACTCTTTATATCAAGATCCTTAATTCAATTATATCTATTTTTATGGCCAGGACTGTGTCCCTGTAAATTTCATATGTGTGTGTGTGTAAGTTGCTTCAGTGCTATCTGACTTGTTATGACACTATGGACTGTAGCCTGCCAGGCTCCTGTTCATAAAATTCTACACAAAAACACTGGAATGGGTTGCCATGCCCTCTTCCAGGGGATCTTCTCAATCCAGGTAATGAATTTGTGTCTCCTGTGTTACTTTCATTGGCACATGGGTTCTTTACCACTAGCGCCATGTGTAAAAGGCCTAATCCCTAGTTGAGGTACCTTATTATGTGACTGTATTTGGAAATAGGATCTTTACAAAGGTAATTAAGATAAAATGAGGCCATATGATTGGGCCCTAATATAGCCTGATTGATGCCCTTTTAAGAAGAGGAAATCTGTATGCACAAAGAGACACCAGGGATGTATATATACAGAGGAAAGACTTTATCAGAGAAGGTGGTCCCTGCAAACCAAGAAGAATGGCCTCAAAAGAGACCAAACCTGCTGACATCTTGATCTTGGACTTCTAGGCTAGACTTGTGAGAAGATAAACTTCAGTGTTTGAGGTCATCTAATCTGCAGTATTTTGTTTTGGCAGCCTTAGCAAAATAACAAATCTGCAAAGAATGTTTTTTGCAGAGAAGGTAATTTTATAGTTTTTGTGGGAGGCCACAATTCATACTCATCATGCTATATAACTATTCTTTACTGTGAAAATATCCTAGCATGTACAAACTAATGAACAAGTAAGACAAAAAATTACTTCAATGATCTCATCAGAAATGCCAAAATATTTAATGGCACTTAAAAGGAGATCCAACCAGTCCATTCTAAAGGACATCAGCCCTGGGTGTACTTTGGAAGGAATGATGCTAAAGCTGAAACTCCAGTACTTTGGCCACCTCATGCGAAGAGTTGACTCATTGGAAAAGACTGTGATGCTGGGAGGGATTTGGGGCAGGAGGAAAAGAGGACGACAGAGGATGAGATGGCTGGATGGTATCACCGACTCAATGGATGTGAGTTTTGAGTGAACTCCAGGAGTTGGTAATGGACAGGGAGGTCTGGCATGCTGGGATTCATGGGGTCGCAGAGTCAGACACAACTGAGCGACTGAACTGAACTGAAGTCAACAACTACAGTGTCAAATCAATGGCCAAATATAGAAACAAGAAACATCTTTTTTGGCATTAAAACAATCAGTTATAAAATTATGCTTTAAATATTGGAAATATTTTTTCAGCATTATCAAAATGTGCAAACAAAAACATTATCTAAAATATATCACTTTTCAAGAAAAATATGTCTATGCCACTGCTAAAGAAATTACCTGTTGGAGTCTAATGGTAGTATATACAGGTCACCTTCTCCTTACAACATTGCTGAAGATTTGGGTATTGATAATATGAAAAAGATGCAACCCTTATTTTCATATAATTCATAAAATGGTGGAGAGTACAACTAGTAAATTGATATAAATGGGTCTTCTTAATTGATTACTATTATTTTGTAGGTAAATAAACACATTAAATAGCAGATATAGCTTAAGATTTGAGAACTATTGATCATCATTATATTCTTCACTTTACAGGAAATAAAACAAGATGTGGAAAAGAGAAGTCAAACATATCTGGCTTATTTTAATATGCCAGCATTGTGGGGGTCTTGTTTGTTTTGTTTTCTTCTATTACATCAAGATTTGAAAAGTGCTACAATGGCAGTTTGCAGAGTGGGCTGGAGAAAATTGGAATGCCTGGGTCAAGGCGTACCAGTGAGAGAAATTTTTCTCTGTGTTTCATGCCAACAAATAATGGAGTCTGCTTGCTCACACTTACGGAATACAAAATACAGCTGTTCCCATGATAAAGCTTTAACATGTGGCACAACTTGATTTTTAAAAGCTCTGATCAGAGCTTGGAAGTGATACAAAATATGTGTTTCTCTGTTCTAGAGAAATGGATCCTAGAGGAGATGACAATAAGCTGGCATCTGCAGAGAGCTGAGTTTAAGGAAACATTGTTATATTTGGTAAAACTATATCACAGAATCTTTGTTATCAGATTCCGTGATTATCTATGTAGAAAATCCAAAATAAAAAAAGAATCTACTGGAATTAACAAGCAATATTAGCAAGGTTGTGGAACACAAGGTTAGCATAAAAACGTCAACTCTTTTCCTAAATGCCAACAATGAGCAAGTGGAATGTGAAATTAAAAATAAAATACAATTTTATCAGCATGCCCCCAAACTACTTAGGTAGAATTTAAAAAATGTACAAGATCTATATAAGGAAAGATGTAAAACTATGATGAATCAAATCAAAGAATAACTAAATAATTGGAGAAATATTCCATATTCATGGATAGGAAGATTCAATATTGTTAAAATGTCAGTTCTTCCCAACTTGATTTATAGTATAAGTGCAATCCAAATCAGTACACCAGCAAGTTATTATACGGACATCCACAAACTGATTCTGCAGTTCATATGGACTTAAGACACACAGAAGAGTTAACATGAATTTGAAGGAGAAAAACAAAATTGAAGGATTGATGATATCATACTTTAAGAGTTACTATAAAGTAAAAATAATCAGCTCAGTATGGAACTGGCAAAAGAAGAAACAAATAAATCACTGACTCAGTATAGACAGCCTAGAAATACATCCATATAAACCGAGACAATTCTTTGACTATCTGTTGACAGTCTTTTCCACAAATGGTGCTGAAATAACTGGATATCCAATTGCAAACAAACAAACAAAAAAACCAAAGAACCCAGATATATACCTCATGCTGCTGCTAAATCACTTCAGTTGTGTCCGACTCTGTGTGACCCCACAGATGGCAGCCCACCAAGCTCCCCTGTCCCTGGGATTCTCCAGGCAAGAACACTGGAGTGGGTTGCCATTTCCTTCTCCAATGCATGAAAGTGAAAAGTGAAAGTGAAGACCCTCAGTTGTCCCCATGGACTGCAGCTGTCCAGGCTCCTCCATCCATGGGATTTTCCAGGCAAGAGTACTGGAGTGGGGTGCCATTGCCTTCTCCGATATACCGCATAGTCTGTTCAAAATTAAAATTTACTTGAAATGGATTGTGGACCTAAACGTAAAATGCAGAATTATAAAACTCCAAGAAGATAACATAGGAGAACACCAAGGTAATCTTAGGTCTGGTTGTGTCTTTTTAGATACAATATCAATGGCATGATCTATGAAAGGAAGAATGAATAAGCTGGAATTACTTAAAATATTAAAATTAAAAAGAGCTGCATTATCAAAAAGTTGTCAGAAGAATGAGAAGAGAATCTGGAAAGCATACTGGAAAAAAATATTTAGAAAGCAACAGTTAACATAGGCCTGTGATCCAAAACATAGAAAGAACTCTTGAAACTCAACAACAAATGAACAACCCAATTAAAAAATGGACCAAAGACCACAAGAGACACTTCACCAAAGAAGATACACAGATGGAAAATAAGCATAAGAAAAGATGCTCCTCAACATATGTCATCACGGAAATTGAAATTAAAACAATAATAAGACAACACTACAAAACTATTAGAATGGCCAAAATCAAGAACATTGACAACATCAAATACAGGCAAGGATATGAGTCAATGGGAATTCTCACTGCTAGGAAATGGGAAACACATCACTGGTAAGAAAGAATAATATTATGACCACTCTGGAAGAAAATATGGCAGTTTCATATAAAACTAAATATACTATTACCAAATGCTCTCTGAGATATTTACCCAAAAGAGTTGACACCTTACATCCACACACACACAAAAACTATATATTGATATTTACAGCAGTTTTATTCATAATTGCCATAATTTTGACTTAATTAAGATAGTGATGGACAGGGAAGCCTGGAGTGCTGCAGTCCATGGGGTCGCAGAGAGTCAGACATGACTGAGCGACTGAACTGACAAGATGATATTCAATAGGTGAACGAATAAATCGTTACATTTAGACATTATAATATTTCATTAAAAAGAAGTGAGCTATCAAGCTATAAAAAAAACATTGTTGTTTGCTGTTTAGTTGTTTGGTCATCACCGACTCTTTTGCGACCCTATGGACCGCAGCCCACAAGGCTTCTCTGTCCATGAGATTTGCCAAGACAAGAATACTGGAGTGAGTTGCCATTTCCTTCTAAAGGGTATCTTCCTGACTCAGGGATGCAAGCCATGTCTCCAGCATTGTAGGCAGATTCTTTACAACTGAGCCACTGGTGAAGCCCTAAAAAAGACATGCAGGAACCTAAAAGGCATATTACTAAGTGAAAGAAGGCAATCTGAAAAGGCTGCATACTGTATGATTCTAACTATAAGACATTTTGCTAAAGACAGAAAAAAAAAAAAAAAACGTGGGGAGAACAGATCAGCTGCCTTTAGGGTAGGAGTGGAGGTAGACAGCGGAAGGAAGACAGCACAGAAAAAAGTAAAATTACTCTGTACAGTATTCATCCATGACATTATATATTTGTCCAAACGCACAGAGTATATATTGAGAGAACCGTAAAAGAACTATAGGCTTCTGGTGAAAGTGAAGTGTCAGCGCAGATTCATCTATTGTAACAGATATACCACTTTGATAAGCGATGCTGAGAATGGGGATGGCTATGGGTGTATGAGGGCAGATGGGATGTGAGAAATTTTTCCTTTCCATGTAACATTTTCCTCTCGATTTTGCTATGAATCTAAAACTTTTCTAGAAAATAAAGTCTTTTAAAAACACATTTTCAACAGGTTTTGATTAAATAAGTTAATATTTTTTAAAATACCATAATGATTTGGTAATTCAAATACAAGCAAAGTTATAGCACTTTGTATGGCTCAGCAGGTAAAGAATCTGCCTGCAGTGCAGGAGACACAGGAGATGGAGGTTCAATCCCTGAGTCAAGAAGATTCTTTGGCGAAGGAAATGACAACCCACTCTGGTATTTTTGTCTGGAAAACTCCATGGACAGAGGAGCCTAGCATGCCACAGTCCACAGGATCGCAAAGAATGGAGAGGACTGAAAACTAAACACATACACAAGCAAATAAAATTAAATTATTTCCTCAGATATTATATTCAATTGAAAAGATGTCTAAAAATATCAAATTAATATCATATTAATTCCTTTCTAGTTCCTACTGATTATCAACAGACAAATTTGGATTAGTAATAATTATACATATAATTACATATACATTTCCTTCTCATATGTTAAGTTGATGCTTTCATATTAATAAAAATATATGAGAGATGAATAAAAGTTTGGAGTATTTAGGCACATAAACATACTATAATCAATATTTTACAGGGATGCTAATATTAACTAAAAATATTTTAAATGAGGCATTCCACTAAACATATTATTAGCCATCTTTAATAAAATCCTGTTTAAAATATTTATTTTCCCAAATGAACAGGATAACTTTTGCATGATTTCCAACAGTACAAAGCCTTGAATTACAAAGTGCTAAATAATGGCAAATGATAATATCAACATTATTCTAAGGAGCACAATATTATAGGAAAAAATCCCAAATTTATTTCATGCAAAATTTTGTTTAAAATTTTATTTTATGGGTATTGGTGTATGTACTATATTTAGTCCTACTGAGTAAACAAATCTACTTAAATTAATTTTACATTTTACAGAATCTGAGAAGGATGTATACCAATGTAAATATACTTTCACTAGATTATATTAATTCAGAGAAATTTTTTCTGTATAAATAGTTTTAATGTTCCTATCCACCCGAAATGGAACTCAAATCTTGCCTCCTTTCTCCATAGAACTCATTCCACTCAAAATTCCCTCACTAAACTCTGTGAAGAGCAATTATTTCATTATGTTTTGCTAGCCAAACATTCATTGTAAATGAAACTAATATAATATTTGTATTAGGAAACAAAATTGGATATAGCCAATTTTAAAAAGCATGTTAAATAAATATTACAACATTAGAAGAAGCTTAGGGATTCTCTGGCACAAACAGAATAAATAATAAAGAGAAAGGTTTGTACAGAATATTTTTTGGTTGTATTTGATATGTTATTGTTGTTTTAGTCGCTAAATCATGTCTGATTCTTTTGTGACTTCATGGACTCCTCTTCAGGCTGACTCTTTTGTGTCTGACTCTTTTGTAACTTCCATCAGGCTCCTCTGTCCACGGGATTTTCCAAGGAAGAATACTAGAGTGGATTGCCATTCCTTCACCATGGGTTCTTCCCGACCCAGGGAATGAACTCTAGTCTCCTTCACTGGCAGGCAGATTCTTTACCAGTAAGCTACCAGGAAAGCCCATGTAGCTGATCCACCGGTGAAAACAGGAGTGAGGTATTTACTTAAGTCCCCTTCCTATATTTCTTTTCACCAAATGTGAAAATGAATCAACTATGAAGTCCATTCAAGACTTGTGACATCCTACGACAACACTCCAGTGCTAACCACATCACGGAGTACAGGATTTAGAATGAAGAAAAGTAGAACATAAAATCAAACGTGTTAAAGCAAAAAAATGTAGACACTATTGTTTAGTTTTCAAATAGATATGTTTTAGAGCAGTTCTAGATTCACAGCCATAGTGGGCAGAAGATAGACAGATATTCCATATATTCTCGACTCCAGTGCCTGCAAAACTCTTCCATTACGGATGTCTGTCACCAGAGTGTTAACATTTGTTATAAATGATGAACCTACATTGACACGTCACTACCACTCAGAGTCCACAGTTGCCTTCAGGGTTCACTCTTCCTGTTACATATTCTATGGATTTGAAGAAACATATAATAACATATGTCCACCATTACAGTATCACACAGATTAGTTTCACTGCCCTAAAATTTCTCTATGATCCACCTGCTTATCCCTCCTTCCTTTCTAACCACTGTCAACCACTGATCTTTACTACATTAAATTTTATACCTTTTTCCTTAAAGTCATTTACTTGGAATTATACGGTATGCAGCCTTTTCAGATTGCCTTCTTTCAGTTATGCATGTTAGGATCCTCTATGACTTTCTATGGCCTAACAGTGCCTTTCTTTTAAAAGGTAAATAACATTCCATTGTCGGGATGTGCCCCATTTATCCATGTATTCACTGAAGGATATTTTAGTTGCTTTCAAGTAATAGTAAATGTGAATAAAGCTATTACAGACATATGTGTGCAGGTTTTTGTGTGGACAAAAACTGTCAACACTTTTGCATAAAGACTCAGCCAGCTTCCAACTGACTGACTACAGCTTCTAACTGACTACAGATTGTGCAAGTCCAGCCCAGATTAGTCACTGGGGACTTAGACTGGAACTCCTTAGTCCATCCACAGAACTGTGAGGAATGATAGTTTGTGTTTTACCCAAGTAACTATTGGGACAGCTTTTTGTATAACATTATTGTGGAAATTCAGGACTAATGCAAGGAGAAATGATGAACTGTGAAAAAATATTCAGCATTATTTTTATTCTGCCTATTATTAAAATTAGGGTTCTAGATTGCATATTCCAGGAAAACTCAGGCTCTCTATAGTATGTAGAGTACTTGGGTCTTTTACATAATATGGAACTATGCATCATTCCATGTTATCATTTTACCTGATTATGTTAAATGAATTAACAATAAGTGTATCATGATGCATTAAATTATTCTATTATGCAGGGACAATCACATGACGAAGTTCTTCTGGGTAAAATGTTGACTGCAGTTTCTTTTCCTAGCCTAAAAGTGTTTGCCAATTCTGGTGTATAATTTCATAGCTTCTAAACAGTACCAAAATTCCACTAATAATATTAATGGATTTTAGTTCCTTCTAAAACCCAACCTGGCTAAATCCTCACCAGAATGTATTGCTTATTCTTTCTTGAGAGCCCATATTCTTACATTTCATAGCTGTGCTTGGAAAAAGGTAGAAATAAGATTTTCAGATCCAGCTCAACGAACGTCCTTTTCCCTTCCATCTGCTTCTAAAGCCATGTAGATCAGCAGCCCACAGCTGTGGTTTTAGCTTCCTGATTTATCATGTACTCTCATCATGACAAAAGCAGCAGACCCATTGGTGGGTCACTTAAATAGCATGATCTGGCAGGAATTCCTGAAGGCTCAGGCTATATATAGCCTTTTCCATCATCTATCCAAACACTTCAGAGAGCAAGCTATAATCCATGATAAATCTTTTTTTTTTTTTTTTTTCTCTTTACACTGGTTAGAATGGATTCTCTTTTCTTTAACTAAGAGATCTGAACTTAAAAGAAGGATCATAATTGCTTGATATCCTTGATCATATCTATATACATATTAATTTCTTAATAAATATAGAAGACTAAACTATCATAGTTTTACTATTCATAACAAGAGTCCAACTCAGTTATTCAAGATTTAAAATTAATGTAAAATTATGACACACATTTTTCCCCCTATTATTTGGCATTTATTTGTTGTTCAGTCACCAAGTCATGTTCTACTCATTACAACTCAATGGACTGCACCATGCCAGTTTTCCTTGTCTTTCACTATCTCCCAGTTTACTCAAACTCACGTCCACTGAGTCCATGATGCCATCCAGCCAACTCATCCTTTGTCAACCCTTCTCCTCCTGCCCTTAATCTTTCCAAGCATCAGGGTCTTTTCTAGTGAGCTGGCTCTCTCTGCATCAAAGTACTGACCAAAATATTGGAGCTTCAGCTTTAGCATCAGTCCTTTCAATGAATATTCAGTGTTGATTTCCTTTATGATTGACTGGTTTGATCTCCTTGCTATCTAAGGTACTCTCATAGAGCAATACCAATTTTATCCAATCTCTCCTCAATATTAATTAATATATTCAGAATATTATAGCACTTCCTTATAGATAAAATTTAAAGAATAACCCTTAATAAATAGCTGAAAAACAAAAAAGAGGAAAAGAGGAAAAAAAGAAGAATCTGTGATGCTTTTTTCACTGCTTGGTAGCTGTTGAAATTAACATTGTCAGAGTGTAATCATTCATTCTTTTCTGAAAAGAAACTTCCATATTTGAAATAAATTTCTGAAATATTAAACATAATAGTATAATGATCATATGAAATATCAATGAGCTATAGAAAAATTCAACAGATATATAAAAATATAAGCTCAGTAAATTCTTGAACAATACACAAATAAAGATCAATTTTTAAACTTTCATTGCTTTTAAAAGTGCCATTATGTTTTCTTTCCATGTTGGATCAAGCTGGACTTTTTCCCCATCCTGTAGAATTTAGTTTCTTTTTATTACAGGGGGTCTCAATAAGGAGCCTCCATTGCTTGTAAATACATGCACTTACCTGCCATGTGGTCTCATCTCATGCTTCCAACACCATCTTTATATCATGTCCTAGGAAGATACACACACACACACACACACACACACACACTGCATATTCTATCCCAAATTAATATTATTTTGTGCTTCATTGAAAATCTTTGAAGTTTAATCAATATATAATGACTGCCAACATTCAAGTGACATCATTTGCCTTCACAACTTCTCATTTTAAATAAAATTCTGGGAATTCCTGAATATATGTGTCATTATTCTTGCAAATCACTGATAAAGTTGTTAATACAACAAAATATCTGTGTTGTGCTAAGTTGCTTCAGTTGCACTGACACTTCTCAACCCCATGGACTGTAGCCCACCAGGCTCCTCTGTCCATGGGGATTCTCCAGGAAAGAATACTGGAGTGGGTTCCCATGCCCTTCTTCAGGGGATCTTCCCGGGCCAGGGATCAAAGCTGTGTCTCTCACATCTCCTGCCTTGGCAGACAGGTTCTTTCCACTAGCACCACCTGGGAAGCCCAGCAAAATATCTATATTTAGAACATGCATTATTATCCCACCTCATAGAATAATGAAGAAGGAAATGCCAACCCACTCTAGTGTTCTTGCCTGGAGAATCCCAGGGATGGAGGAGCCTGGTGGGCTGCCGTCTATGGGGTCACACAGAGTCAGACACGACTGAAGTGACTTAGCAGCAGTAGCAGCAAGAACGTATCTCCCATTCTCTATAACCCACAAGGAGCAAATATAGGAGGGAAAATGTAACTAAACAAGGCAGCATATTAAAACAATTATCAAAACAGTGATGGAGCTTCACTATAATCATCACTACCAACTGGGCAACAAATCAAACACTGAGGTACTATAATAGAGAAAAATCAGTGCTTAGGGTCCAAGGCAGGTCACAGTCACAATGGGATTTTGCAAAATTATAAGTAAAAAGACTGTTCTTGAACACAAACAATACAGTTTCTTTTAATAACCAGCTAAATATTAATGTTTTAAGATTCAAAACTTTCAATAAAATAAATATAAACATTATAATTTATATACCCATAAGCCACACTTGGAACTATTTTTCCTAAAAGTTCAGATGTAGTGTTAATAACATGCCTCTAGGGAATGTCTTTTTCTTTTGTTCACAGATAGTGTTACCAAAGAAAAACCTGAGTTCACAAACAAATCTTTAGGCTTCCAAGAAACTTGCATTATTTTTTTATATTAGCTTATTAAATAGGACAATAAAATAAAACAGTTACTTTAAAACACATCTGATTAGTTTTTGTGCATTTTTATAATCTATGAATGATATTAGCAATAACAAAAATATATTAGCTGCAGAGCAATTATTACTTAATATGCAACTTAAGGCCACGAAACAATACCACAGTTCTTTTCAAATCAAATACCTAACAGAATAGCAGAACCCTTCATTAAAACACTAATTTCTTCTTATTGATGGGGACACGAAATAGCTGTATAACTATCATAACTGCCAGAAATCTGAGCTTATAGCCAGCTAATTTAAGAAACAAGATATGAAATTAGTACCCTGGGGCTGAAAACAAGCACTTAGAATTGAGATGTGACATTAATTAAAGTAAGGAAAGAACTATAATATTACTGTGAAGTAATCATTATGCTAAGGAGGACATATAAAAAGAATTAAAACTGAAGGATAATGCCCAATTATCTTGCTCTGAATGAAGTTCAAATGCAGTATCATAATCTTCCAAATGAAAAATTACAGCAGAACTTTTGAAAAGTAATCCACAGTATGCTCAAAACGAAACAAAATGAAAAACAAGGGAACAAACACAAAAATCATAAAATGAAACAATAACAAAATGAAATAACATTAGATGAGAATGACTAGAGGTAACCTAACATTAGTAGTCACTAGTCCAAAAACTTAGTACTTCATAATAAATATTATTATTTCTTGCCAATATGGACTTACAGATGTATTGAGGAGGGGTACTTATCTTTTTATTGTAGAAATTAGGGAGCATGAAAAGAGTGAACATGAACTTCTCAAACAGCCTAAATCCACTGGTGCAAAAGGGATTGTTTGTTGGAGGTGCAGAGGGAGAAGGGGATATGAACTAGTGAAAATGCTGGGAAAGAAAAAAGAAGGATGAGGTGGGGGAAGAAAAATATGGAAGAAGACAGAAGGAGGAAATAAATGAAATAAAGAATGGATGGGGGAAGAAAAGAAAGCAAAAAACAAACAAACAAACCAAAAGCCTTCATTTCAGCCTTTGCACTAACTCCCACGGCTGCTGAGCAGCGCAGATGCACACAGTGTGGAACATGGCATGTCTTCCCTTGGGAATTTGTTCCACCTACAATGTCTCTCGTCTCTTGCTCTTAGCTTGTCTGAATTGGCTAAGTCTTCAAGATTCAGCTCAAATCACTCAACTTGCAGGAAGATGGGATAACCTCTCCCATTCCTGGACTATTCAGGCATTTGTTTTTCAACTTATTGTGAGACTGAATCATATGGTGCCTCCTTTATGTCTGGGTGGTTGTTTGTAACAAATAATGAGGACTTGAACTCAATTTCTGTTGATGAAGCAATTCATTTATCCAGTCAAAGACACTGAGCAAGTAAAAGGAAAGTGATGGTACTTCATTTTGAAGAGCATCCAAAAATATCAAAGAGTATCATCACAAGAACTTTATTATTTGTTGCTGAAAGCTTTGGTAGGCACTTTAACAGGTAAGCACTTTAACAAAGGGAAACTGAGAATTTTTTTCCCCAACTTCAGCATTTCTGAGAGATTTTTTTTCCCATTTAGAATTGAAAAGTTATTCCTAAAAATTTTGCAGTTATTTCTAGTTCTATCAGTAAAATAAAAGTCATGAATACCATACAACATAATTTCATTCATTATTCATTAGTTCAGTCATTAAACAGAATTGGGATAAGTTTTTATATGTGCCTTATATTGAATTATGTCCTTATTTTAACTGTCAATTAAATAGAACACAGGCTTTGTCTTCTTAGAACTTTAAATCAAGTGAAGAAAATAGTCATTAATCAAGGAAACACACACACTTAAATGTGAATTCACAAACTGAGTACTTACAAAATGTACTCATAAAGTGTGATATTTTTTGAAGTTTAAGCACCAGTTCCACTTATCCTCAGTGAGTCTTCACAGATGAAAGCAAATGATGATAGAACAGAGTTTATATAATAGTGTGGGTGGCTGTTTAAAGACTATGGCCTTGCAATTTTAATTTGTTTATCTGATTCATTTATTTCTCAAGTATGTGTTCAGTTCACTTCAGTCCCTCAGTTGTGTCCAACTCTTTGCAATCCCATGGACTGCAGCATGCCAGGCTTCCCTGTCCATCATCAACTCCCAGAGTTTACACAAACTTATGTGTTGAGTCAGTCAATGAACAATTATTTCTTGAGTACTCAGTAGGCTAAATGGGCCAAACAGTTACTAAAGATAGTTAAAACAAACAAACAAACAAAAACTGACATAGATTTAAACAAAATGTACGAAGTGAAGTGAAATGAAGTCACTCAGTCATGTCTGACTCTTTGCAATCCCATGGACTGTAGCCTACCAGGCTCCTCTGTCCATGGAATTCTCCAGGCAAGAATACTGGAGTGGGTTGCTGTTTCCTTCTCCAAAAATAAAAGGCATCAAAACAACAATTATCTAATTGATGGTTAAGTGATAAGAGGAGGGCATGGCAACCCACTCCAGTATTCTTCCCTGGAGAATCCACCTAGACAGAGAAGCCTGGTGGGCTATGGTCTCCTGCTGCTAAGTCACTTCAGTCATGTCCAACTCTGTGTGACCCCATGGATGGCAGCCCACCAGGCTCCTCTGTCCCTGGGATTCTCCAGGAAAGAACACTGGAGCAGGTTGCCATTTCCTTCTCCAATGCATCCACATATGCTAAGTCACTTCAGTTGTGTCCAACTGTGTGACCCCATAGACGACAGCCACCAGGCTCCTCCGTCCACAGGATTCTTCAGGCAAGAATACTGGAGTGAGTTGCCATTTCCTTCTCCGGGGCTATGGTCCATGGAGTTGCAAAGAAATGGATACGAAAGAGCGACCAAGCACAGCACACATTCAGGAAAATAATGTATAATTGTTGAGAAGGAGGTTTTTAGAACCGTAATTATCGAAATAATGAGAAATTAAAGCTTAATATGGGAGTATATTATAGTGATCTGGGAAAGGTCATGTCAGGGAAGATTTTCTTAAAAGACTCTGTAACCAGGAAAAGAATCATTTATTCAAGAACATTACATGAATCTACCCAAGGAGCTGGTAACAGATCTTAGTCCGTAGGGCTGCAAAGTTGGACACAACTTAGCAATTGAAAAACAATCTGTGGGAATAGCAGTTGTAACTACTAACCTGGCCATTAGAACAAGAATGGATCTAATATTCTCACTTCTAAGACAGATGTAGTTAAGAATTAAATACAGAGAGGAACTGAAAATAGAATTAAAGTTTTTAATAAAATTTAAACTTTAAATTATTAAGTTTTAATAAAGTTTTAAAGTTAAAAATAAAGTTTTAATTTAACTTAACCAAGTCCTATAGAATCTGTATCCTGAGTATTTTATGGTAAGCAAACAATAAAGATACTAAACGGTCACTGAGCATGCAGGGGCAGACACTGAAGGGCAGTGCCGCAAGGACAGCATAGAATTTCCCATACGATGTCTTTTTTACCTGCCATTAACTAGCAGGTATTCCCAAGCAATATCTGCTTACTGCATAGGTCGCTTACAGCAGCAGTTTAAGGAGCTCTGAAGGGCTGGAGAAACCATGCATTCAGAAGGCCTGTGTGCAGTTGATTACCAGACCAGTGAAATGCCTTATGAAGGTAGTCAGAAGACAGATCTGTAGGTTTGCTTCTGCACATTCTGATAACCATGAGTTAATGGGAATAAGGTTTAGGGGGCCTTAGTATGCTAATGGGCTTCCCAGGTGGCTCAGTAGGTAAAGAAACTGCCTACAATGAAGGAGACCAAAGATATGGGTTCGATTCCTGGGTTGGGAAGAACCCCTGGAGGAGGGCTGGCAACCCACTCCAGTATTCTTGCCTGGAGAATCCCATGGACAGAGGAGCCTGGCGGGCGAAGGTCCATCAGGTGCAAAGAGTCGGACACGACTGAGTGACAGAGTACAGCACTGAGCACATTCCCAAACAAATGCAAAATTGACCCGGAGGAGTCATTATTCCAGACTTCCTTCCATCTCTTTTTTCACATTTTTCCTGCAGGAAAATTTTGTCTTCAAATGAAATCAACAGAATGAATAAAGAAGGTTATTAGGAAAAAAGAAAAAAGGCAGAGGTGCTCTGTTTGAAGGTGAGGAAGTCCTGGGAAACCCTCTGCTCTTTTTGTCCTGCTCTTCACTGTCCCACTCTCCCTATCCCCCCAAAAGTCATTGCTCAGAGGTTCACTGGGACAGCTCCTGATAAAACACTCTTCAGTTCTCTTAGCATCACTGAGATAGGCTAAGCCACATCTTGTGCCACCCTCGTTAGATTTGAGAGTCAGCTTTTGGCACAGATGACACCTCCACTGTTGTTACTAACCTGTTCCTACAACAGAGCATTAACACCGACCCTTGTAAACTAAAGGTTATATCCCAAGAGATCCATTAGCACATGATTACATTTGTATTCCCAAACAACTTTAGAAACAATCATGTAAAACCAACTACAATTTACAAATGATATTTTTAAACGTGCGATATAGAACAAATGAAATATTGCTTATCAAAGCCAAAATTATGTTTAAAGAATTGAGGTTTTACACAGGATAAAGGTCTTTTAAAGATAATATCAGAAGAAGAATAAGAGATCAGATGTTTGATGTTGCTCTCAAATTTGTATATGCCTGGAGATTCTCAAGGGAAACTTGCCACGCACTGCTCTCAAAATTTGAGCAGAGAATCAGGATCTTAGGGAATTAGGTGTAATCTGAAAGGTATACTTAAAGGATAAATATTACAGGATTATATTATGAAACTATTTATTATAGTTTATAAATTATCATAAACTGGGAGGTATTTGGTTCATAGGTACTCATAGACTATCTATTAGAATATATTATGGAAACACAGACTTTAAAAGGGAGAAAGTGAGGGATGAAAAAAACATAGCAAAATTAGCTAACTTACAGAAGTGATTATAACTCAATAGTAAAGTCAGAGAATGAGGTGGTACCTTTATACTGTCTCAAGTCTAAAATAAAGCAAGTAGTATAAAGTTGATGTCATATAATTCGAAGTGAAGGCTATCTAATAATATTATTATTCACAGGAAAAAAAAAAACAAACTAGTATTTGCATTGACTTTCCAGAAGGTCAATCAAAGCAAAAGAGGCATTAATTTAAGACTCAAAATCAGAGATAAATAATTGGACAAAAATTCCACATAATATTCATAATTCAGTCTAATCCTCACTGTTTAGGATAAATTAATTAAAAGCACACATTATATAAATGACAACAAATACTGTCAGTAGTAACTGTCAGTAGTTCCCCTGAAGTGACAAAATACTTTATTTCTGGAGTGGGGGAACAGGAAGTCTGCTAAATACTCAAATATGAATAGCAATAATTTATCAGTTATTTTCCAAGTAAGAATAATATTCCTATTACAAACAAAAATAGAAAAGCTAGTTTAGTTCACAAGCTACCTTTGTAGCTCACAAGCAAGCTACCCTTGCTTCTTCCTCAAGATAATTATTCTATCTTTGTTTGTAGCAGAAATGATTTGTACACATTATAGTTTCAACTTTGTCACACTAAATATCAAAAATGTATAGTCAAGTGTTGAAATGCAAAACTATACTGTATTTTACTGCTTCTTAAAAAACATTCTTAAATTAAAATAGCCTTTTTTCTCCTTGAGATTATATGATAGTGAAGAATCAAGTGACCACAAGAACAATTTCACACCATTGTTTGATTCCTGCTTAGGGGGCCAGTTTTGCCCACCTCTGCTTTGCACCACTGGTGAAAAGATCAATACACTGAAAAAGTCCAATTACCGTCTTAGTGTTATTATGAATACAGCTTCTCTAACTCACACATCCCCTGAAAGTTTTAGGCCATGGATCTAGAGTATTTCCTCAATGTGACAACCATTGGGTAGGTTTTCAATTTTAAAAGCTCCAATGCTGCTAAGTCGCTTCAGTCGTGTCTGACTCTGTGGGACCCCATAAACGGCAGCCCACCAGGCTCCCCTGTCCCTGGGATTCTCCAGGCAACAACACTGGAGTGGGTTGCCATTTCCTTCTCCAATGCATGAAAGTGAAAATTGAAAATGAAGTCGCTCAGTCGTGTCCGACTCTGTGCGACCCCATGGACTGCAGCCTACCAGGCTCCTCCGTCCATGGGATTTTCCAGGCAAGAGTACTGGAGTGGGGTGCCAGTGCCTTCTCCAAAAAGCTCCAATATCTTATACTAACTCAGAGCAAAGAAGTTTTGTGGAAGAATAGTCATGTGCAGGAAAATAATGTGTTCTAGGCTCAGGAACATGTATAGGAAAGCAACAGAATGCATTGTATTCTTTATAATCCTATGAAGTCAGTTCTAAGCGTAAGTAGCTTAAGGAGGTCTCAAAATATATATTTTATTAATACCTGTTATTGACTCTAGAGTATAAAGATGAATCCGGGGCGACGTGTTCCATCTTTATGTCCAACCTCCTATCATAATCTGCTTTGGGCATTCTTTATGATCAGCACTATTCTTTAAGCTTGACCACTTGCTTGCAGGTGATAAGGCCTGATGGTGACAGACTGATACAGCTATCTCTTCATACATTTCTTAAATGGAGTTTCTCAGGACCCATATCATCTGGCAATCAGTGTCACAAAATAACTGCCAGAGAGAAGTGCCTGCAGCCTTTGAAGTATGAGAAGGAACTGAGACATTTCAATTCACTCTGAGGTGTATTTAAGGTACATCCCAGCTGCCTGTTATGGTTCAATTTTATTTCATATAGGAAATCAACACTATCGATAGAAGTTGTAATAGAAACAGGTAAGAGAAAAAACGAGAAGGACGGGTCAGGCCTTCAGAAAAATAGTCACTTTTTTCAAGCTGCCTCTTTATTCTCCATAGGCATATATGTGTGTGTGTGTGTGTGTGTGTGTGTGTGTGTGTGTGTGTGTATTTGTTTTGTTTTCTGTTTTTCTAAATACAAAATCCAGAATTTAGGACAGAATATAAGGGGAAAAAAAGCAAAATATATTTTAGGTAAGAAAGAGGAAAACTGAGATAGTAAGGGAGAAAATAATGGCAATGTAAAAATATAACACAATGACTCATTATATAATGCATCTTTAAAAAGGGCAAAAAACTTCAAATGTTAAAAATAGTGAATTTTGTTTTAACACAGAATGTAAAAAGAAAATTAAATTTTTGTGTGACATGGAATTACATTAAATAAAGTGATAATGGAATGTCTATACTATATTAAAGTTGTTCAGCTATTTAAGATATTAATAAAACAGGTTTGAAACAACTATTGTGTGATTCATTAAATTAATGGTTCAGTAATTCACACAATAAACATTAATCTACTAAGCCAGAAGACATCTATCACACTTTATGGCCAATGATTACAGACCTCAGTTTTTGCTTTAGAAAAAGTACAAGCCAATGAGAGAACACAGAATCCCCTTAGTCCACTTGAGCTCTGAGTATTGAATTCTCCATGCCTTCCTCACTTTCCTCAAACCTCAAACAGTCCTTCTCACCTCCTTAAAATCGTCTGATGAATGGGCCTCTAAAGTTGCAAAAAGAAATAGTAAAGTCAGAAGAAAACTTTTGCCTTCACCATCCATCCAGTCTACCAGGTATCTGGTTTCTGCAGCCACCTACTTTGGCTCTCCCCTTGCTCCACCTCTGTATCTGATCCACAATGACCTGTACTATAATCCATAATTTCTTCCCCCTTGAATCACTTTACTTCTGGAGCAATCCTCTCTTGCTTATTCATTTCAGTCTTCATTGCTCTTGTGAAAATATCCTCATCTTCCAGACCTCCACGTGCTGGAATGTCCTGAGACTTAGCCTGGGATCTCTTTTGCCGTTCATTTTCCCTCTCACATCCAAACCCACAGCATTAAATAAGGTCTCTGTGTTTTTAATTTTTAATGTACAATTCTAGTCCAAATCTCACTATTGAAATAAGGATTTATATTTTAAAAGAGCAGTACTGTATGAACCATAAAATAAAATATAATAATCAACACTTGCAAAAACATACAATTTGTTATTCCCAGGTGGCTCAGTGATAATGAATCCACCTGCCAATGCAGTAGCCTTGGGTTCAATCTTTAGGTCAGGAAGATCCTGGAGAAGGAAATAGCAACCTGCTCCAGTATTCTTGCCTGGAAAACTCCACGGACAGTGGAGTCTGGTAGGCTATAGTTCATGGAATCACAAGAGTCAGCCACGACTGAGCCATTAAACAACACCAATTTTCTTTCTCAGATCAAAGCAAGCATATTCTTTTTTTTTTTTTTTTTTTTTTTGTGGAGACTAATCCTTTCCTTGAAACTGTAGTTTATGAAGAATTAACTTTGTTGCCTTTTAAACAAAGCACACAATTTTTTCCTGAAATAATATTTGCATTGGATTTCCTCTTTGTATAGTACTTAGATATACCCCTTTATTCAACTGTTGTTATTAAACACACACTATACCTGAACACTTTTTTCCTAATTTTCTGATACTCTAATCAGTTCTGTGATTACTGCAGTATGTACTCAAAGAACTGAGGCTACTAGTTTAAGGTATTACATTTGCTCCACCCATAAATATTGAGTCAGTATTCAGTCACATATTCTTTTCCCCCATCTCAAGAACAGGGTTTGATAATACTTTGTTGTAGAAAAGATGCCATCTCCACATAAATGTTTTAATAAAATCTTAGAATATAATGTTTTCAAAAAATAATTCACAGAAGATATTCCCCAGTACTTTTATAAAAAGTCTAGATTTATAATAATTTGGAGTTTTAATACCATAATTTATAAAACATGTTGGGAAATATTTTTTTCATTAGATTCTTGAATCTGAAGAATGACTGTATGTGTGTGATACTTCATGCTTAATATGAATTTTACACAAGAAATACACACTCTATTTCTCCTTTACCTATCCTGACTGGTACTCTGTGTTTAAGGCAACTCTCTTTGAATTTTAAGTGAGATTTTATATGCCAAATATTGTGTTAAGAGCTGGGGAATAAGGAGATGAATTCTGTCCTCAGAAAGTTAATAAAAATGGAAAACAAAATAATACTAGGATTGAATCAATGAATTGACTATGTATTTACCTGAAAGTTCAAGCTTAATGAGTAAGCTTTCAGAAGTTCAACAAGTTGTTAAAATCTTACAGTCATGTAAAAAATGAGATGAAACAAATAATTCAGTGGAAGGAGTATTTTCACTAAATTTTAACAATCACTTTATTTCAACAAACACTAAAATAAAATAACAAGGAAGAGAATGTTAGTGATTAAAAATAGACTTACTGTAATTTGCCTCTATTCAGGAAAAAAAGTTCACTTTCACCTTGTGAAAGGTAACTCATTAGTTTAGAAAATATTTATATTAAAATATTATGTATATATATATATATATTTATATTTATATAGGCTTCCCAGGTGGTGCTAATGGTAAAGAACCTGCCTGCCAATGGTAAAGAACTTAAGAGAAGCTGGTTTGATTCCCGGGCCAGGAAGGTCCCATGGAGTAGGGCATGGCAACCCAGTCCAGTATCCTTGCCTGGAGAATCCCATGGACAGAGGAGCCTGCTGGGCTACAGTCCATGGGGTCTCAAAGAGTCAGACACGACGGAAGCAATTTAACACACACACACACACACATAATGACACACTTCAAATATTTGAATCGCCTTTTTCAAGAGTTTCCAACAAAAGCAGAACCATATTTAACTGGCCATTCAAATGATTAATCTTAAACAGTAGAATGGTATCTTACTCATACCATGCCTATCATTAGAAAGTATTTTAAAAGCTAGATGTTTTCTTTCCAATTAAATCTAATTATATATTTCAGAAATTGCAAAAAGCATTCTTATCTTTTTATAGTAGCAGTGAGCCTAGCAACTAAACAGTCTTTAAATATATGGTATGTTACTTTCATACTTATTTAGTCACCAGAAACAGACACTAAAAATAAAACTAGAAACTATAACTATAATGTCTTTCACATTATTTTATTTATTATTTTTATAAATATATTATATATATTTATAAATATAAATAATAATAAATTATTATTTATTATTTCTGAAATTTAATATTTTATGTGCTAGATAGTCCTCCATATCCAACTGAAAATAAGGAGAAGTTTCAAGAGCTATGTAGAGAATTTTATATCCAGGCAGAAATGTCCTTATTCCAAATTCTATGCTATCTTCACAACACATTAGAAATTAGAAAATCCATCTACTGTGTGACTTTCAAATGTTGGCCCACTTACATAACTTAATAATTCAATTCACCTTAAAATCCACCTTTTTTATAGAGTTCTTATCTCCGCTTGATAAAAAAAAAAAAGCTACCGCACTTAATTTCATAGCTACAGATTTTCAATTAGCATACTCATATTTGACAACCATTTGGATAGTAGTTTGATGGCTTCAGTATAGCTTCAAAATTAAAAGTGCCATTGATGGCCAAATGTATTCTAGATTGCTGTTTTTCAAGTTTTACAAGAGAAATTAAACTGTGAAAGTAATTCAGTTGTCTCAAAATATGGCCTGACCTTGCAAAATTCCTGAGTGAGACTTAAAGCTTGCACGCAGTACATTTTAATAAATGTCCTTTCAAAAAAAAATTATGAGCCAGATTACATTTTAAAAATATGTGATTCTGAATCAATTAACCAATTTGACTTTTCAAACATAAGGGCATTTTTTTGTGAGATAATACTAAAAAATGAACAAAATAACTAAACAGGATTGAAATAAACTACATAATTATTCATAGACTGCAAGTACTTTACTTAGTGAACATGTATTTCCAATCACCATGTGCAATGTAGGTGTTCTAAGGCCCT
The DNA here is from genome assembly GCF_027580195.1 of Bos mutus. Classification (NCBI taxonomy): domain Eukaryota; kingdom Metazoa; phylum Chordata; class Mammalia; order Artiodactyla; family Bovidae; genus Bos; species Bos mutus. The sequence goes on from NC_091617.1 coordinate 14,591,901, forward strand.
ATATGTTGGGAACACTGAAATGTTTGTTAAAAATACAAACAAGCAATAGAACAATACTAGGTAATAACTAATGGTACGTTATGAATAAGATTCTGAAGAGAACAGATTAAATAAAAAACAGAATTTTTACTACAACATATATATTTAAATCCTAGGAATTTACCAAGGTCGATACAAAGTCAGTTCATACCATATCCACTAGGTAGTACTAAAGAGTTAAGACTCAAAATACCAATTATGAATGCACTTGATTAAGAGTTTGACTTTCTACTGAGCATTTTCTCTAAACTGCCTTATACCCACAATCACCTCTGTAAACTCCTTAAGACTATCAGATCAGATCAGATCAGTCGCTCAGTCGTGTCCGATTCTTTGTGACCCCATGAATCGCAGCACACCAGGCCTCCCTGTCCATCACCAACTCCCGGAGTTCACTCAGACTCACGTCCATCGAGTCAGTGATGCCATCCAGCCATCTCATTCTCTGTCGTCCCCTTCTCCTCCTGCCCCCAATCCCTCCCAGCATCAGAGTCTTTTCCAATGAGTCAACTCTTCACATGAGGTGGCCAAAGTACTGGAGTTTCAGCTTTAGCATCATTTCTTCCAAAGAAATCCCAGGGCTGATCTCCTTCAGAATGGACTGGTTGGATCTCCTTGCAGTCCAAGGGACTCTCAAGAGTCTTCTCCAATACCACAGTTCAAAAGCATCAATTCTTCGGTGCTCAGCCTTCTTCACAGTCCAACTCTCACATCCATACATGACCACAGGAAAAACCATAGCCTTGACTAGATATACCTTTGTTGGCAAAGTAATGTCTCTGCTTTTGAATATGCTATCTAGGTTGGTCATAACTTTCCTTCCAAGGAGTAAGCGTCTTTTAATTTCATGGCTGCAGTCATCATCCGTAGTGATTTTGGAGCCCAGAAAAATAAAGTCTGACACTGTTTCCACTGTTTCCCCATCTATTTGCCATGAAGTGATGGGACCAGATGCCATGATCTTCGTTTTCTGAATGTTGAGCTTTAAGCCAACTTTTTCACTCTCCACTTTCACTTTCATCAAGAGGCTTTTGAGTTCCTCTTCACTTTCTGCCATAAGGGTGGTGTCATCTGCATATCTGAGGTTACTGATATTTCTCCCAGTAATCTTGATTCCAGCTTGTGTGTTTTCCAGTCCAGCGTTTCTCATGATGTACTCTGCATATAAGTTAAATAAACAGGGTGACAATATAGAGCCTTGACGAACTCCTTTTATATTTGGAACCAGTCTGTTGTTCCATGTCCAGTTCTACCTGTTGCTTCCTGACCTGCATACAAATTTCTCAAGAGGCAGATCAGGTGGTCTAGTATTTCCATCTCTTTCAGAATTTCCACAGTTTATTGTGATCCACACAGTCAAAGGCTTTGGCATAGTCAATAAAGCAGAAATAGATGTTTTTCTGGAACTCTCTTGCTTTTTCGATGATCCAGGGGATGTTGGCAATTTGATCTCTGGTTCCTCTGCCTTTTCTAAAACCAGCTTGAACATCAGGAAGTTCATGGTTCACATATTGTTGAAGCCTGGCTTGGAGATTTTTGAGCATTACTTTACTAGCATGTGAGATGAGTGCAATTGTGAGGTAGTTTGAGCATTCTTTGGCATTGCCTTTCTTTGGGACTGGAATGAAAACTGACCTTTTCCAGTCCTGTGGCCACTGCTGAGTTTTCCAAATTTGCTGGCATATTGAGTGCAGCACTTTCACAGCATTATCTTTCAGGATTTGGAATAGCTCAACTGGAATTCCATCCCCTCCACTAGCTTTGTTCATAGTGATGCTTTCTAAGGCCCAATTGACTTCACATTCCAGGATATCTGGCTCCAGGTCAGTGATCACATCATTGTGATTATCTTGGTCGTGAAGATCTTTTTTGTACAGTTCTTCTGTGTATTCTTGCCATCTCTTCTTAATATCTTTTGCTTCTGTTAGGTCCATACCATTTCTGTCCTTTATCGAGCTCATCTTTGCATGAAATGTTCCTTTGGTATCTCTAATTTTCTGGAAGAGATCCCTAGTCTTTCCCATTCTGTTGTTTTCCTCTTTTTCTTTGCATTGATTGCTGAAGAAGGCTTTCTTATCTCTTCTTGCTATTCTTGGAACTCTGCATTCAGATGTTTATATCTTTCCTTTTCTCCTTTGCTTTTCACTTCTCTCCTTTTCACAGCTATTTGTAAGGCCTCCCCAGACAGCCATTTTGCTTTTTTGCATTTCTTTTCCATAGGGATGGTCTTGATCCCTGTCTCCTGTACAATGTCACAAACCTCATTCCCTAGTTCATCAGGCACTCTGTCTATCAGATCTAGGCCCTTAAATCTATTTCTCACTTCCTTAAGACTATAGTCCTGCCTTAAATGCTTATGTGAAGCAAATACAATGTATTGGGACTCTGATAAAGTCATTTTTACACTGAATAAACAAATCCAAGTTCTACTCAAAACGGAAACTAAATAGAAAACACAGCAACTGAGGGGTCATTATGTTGGGGGAATATAGGGCTCTCAGGGCTGAGAACCCGGGCTGGAAAGCCCCTTTTCAAACATAATGTGGTTATGGTGCATTAGTTGCTAAGTTGGATTCTTGCGAACCCATGGACTGTAGCCCATCAGGCTCCTCTGACCAAGAATACTGGAATGGGTTATGATTTCCTTTTCTAGAGGATCTTCCCAACCCAGGGATCGAACCCATGTCTCCTGTATTGCAGGTGGAATCTTTACTGCTGAGCCACCAGGGAGGCCCTAAGACACCATGTTTTGTCCCTAGTCAACAGTGAAATCAAAAGGGACATGATGTTACCCCATTGTGGGTTCTGTATTTTTCTGCTCCACTACCGACTAGATTTTAATGCTGGATAAATCATTCAACCTTTCTGAGCCTCAGCTGTCTTATTTTTCAAGTGGAAAGGATTGATCAAAGCTACCCCACATTATGGTAAGTATAAGATGAGACACTGCATGTGAATGAAGCACAAATAAGATGAATAAATACAAAAGTAAGACATTTTATATGGCTGTTATTGCTAGATATTTTAAGACCTCCAGTAACCCCTAAACAAGATAGATTACTATAAAATAAATATGAAAAGTAGAAGTGCCTTACTGATTTTAGATTTTACCCTTAGCCACTTTTTAAAGCGAAAATGATAAAGCAATATTCCAGTGGACATGATTTTCTTATTACTTCAGAACTTGAATAAACTAAGATTTACTGTGAGAATAATTTTTGAAAAATAGTTTTTAATCCAACCAAATTGTTTTGCAAAGATTGACTCAGAACAAAAACATCATTTTAGCAATTGCTATGGAACATTTGTGAATAGCCCATGATTTATTTGAAAACTAGAGAATTTGATATTTAAATCTGTAGTGGGTATTTATCTTTTTCTCTTTTTTTCCTTTTTTATTACATGTCCTGGTATCTTATTTTCTCCTCAGTGATAAACCCTGTTTTAATTGTTTCTTGTTATTCTTACAATATTTTTTCTACTCTAATTAAAAGCAATAAAAGGAAAATTTTCTAACAGACTCAAAATTAAACACAAATAGAGTACTAAGTTTCCAAAAGTATCACTATAAATAAAATACTTAGAGGAAATGACTAGTGTGATAGAGCTACTTCATAGTTATTTGTTACAATAGAAAATTATAACCTGGGCAGTATTTTATATACATTTTTTTGGCCATGCCAAGGTATGTGGGATGGCAGTTCCCCAACTAGGGACTGAACCTGCAACCCCTACTACAGAAGTGCAGAGTCTTAACCACCGGGCTGCCAAGGAAGTCTAAATAAAGGTAATATTTTAAAACACTATTCTCCTCAGTTAGCTTTTTTTTTTTTATTTTTACTTTTTACATTTCTATGAATCATTATGGATTATTTTTAATTGCAAAAATAACATACTGGATCAAAGGCACAATCCATAAAGGAAAGAAGTGATAAACTGGACTTCATTAAGATTAAAATTTCTGTTCTGCCAAAGGCATTGTGAAAAGAGTAAGAAGTAAAGCCACAGACTTGGAGAAAAATTTGCAAAAGACACATCTGATAAAAGACTGTCATCCAAACTATACAAAGAAATCCTATAAGCAAACAATAAGTAAATGAATAACCCAACTAAAATATAGGGCAAACACCTTAAGAAATACTTCACCAAAGAAGATACACAGATAGAAAATAAACATGAGAATTTCTATACTTCCTAGGACACCAGGAAAATGTAAATGTTCAATCCTGTCTCTTTGCAAATCCTGTACTGTAGCCTGCCCAGGTTCCTCTGTCCTTGGGATTTTCCAGACAAGAATACTGGAGTGGGTTCCCATTTCTTCTTCCAGGGAATCTTCCTGACCCAGGGATCGAACCCATGTCTCCTGTGTCTCCTGCACTGGCAGGCAGATTCTTTACCACTGAGCCACCTGGGAAACCCATACACCTGTTAGAATGGTCAAAATCCAGAACAGTGACAATATCAATGCTGGAGAGAATGAATAAGTGACAGGAACAGACATCACTATCTGTGGCAATACAAAAGGGAATAGCCATCTTGGAAGACATTTGGGGCTCTTTTAAAGAACTAAACTCATTGGAAAAGACGCTGATGCTGGGAGGGATTGGGGGCAGGAGGAGAAGGGGACGACAGAGGATGAGATGGCTGGATGGCATCACCGACTCGATGGATGTGAGTTTGAGTGAACTCTGGGAGATGGCGACGGACAGGGAGGCCTAGTGTGCTGCGATTCATGGGGTCGCAGAGTTGGACACGACTGAGTGACTGAACTGAACTGAACTGAAAGAACTAAACCTACTCTTACAATTTGGTCCAGCAATTAAACGTCTTGGTATTCATACAAAAGAGTTAAAAACTTATTTCCACACAAAAAGCTAAAAGGAATATTTATAGCAGCTTTACTTACAACTGCCAAAACTTGTCCTTCAGCTGATGAATTGATGAACTGTGGTAAATCCAGCAAATAGAGTATTTTTCAGTGATAAAAAGAAGTGAGCTATCAAGTCATGGAAAGTCAGAGAGGAAGCTTCAATGCATATTATTAAGTGAGAGAAGGCAAGCTGAAAAGGTTACATACTGTATGATCCCAACTGTATGACAATTCTGGAGAAGGCAACACTATGGAGACAGTAAAAAATGTCAGTGGTTGCCAATGGTTAGTGATGGGGGAGGAATAAGGAGGCAGAGCACAGATGATTTTCAGAGCAGTGAAAATACTCTGCATGATAATATAATGATGGGTATGACAGGGATTAATAGGGTAGTTATACAGGTAGTTGCAGAAGTCCCAGTAAGGGCTTATAGATAGAAAGGGAAACCTAGGGAACTATGGGAGACCACTGTAAGTTAATGATCACTCAAGAAACATTGCGGAACAAAGCAAGCTTGCTTAACTGTAAAGCACAAGATATGCCCTAGGTCATTAAGTGAAAGAAAAATGCTACCACTCTTCTGTCAATTTGCATAAAATAAGCTTTATGACAGTCCTAGTTTGACCGCACAGGGTCTGACACTCTCTTGTCTGATAAGAAGGAGGAGCTAGTGATGTAAGTCCAACATCTACTCAAAGAATGAAGATGAAGGTGGTCTTTTCACCCTACCCCACTTGTCTTTGATTATAAAATTGTAGCCCCCACTTAATCCTCAGGGCAGAATCCCCTTGCCTACTCACCTGTATCTCTCCCAGCATCCAATATTAATAAATCTACTTCTTGACACTCACTTTGCTTCTTACTGAATTCCTTCTGTGCTGAGACACAAAGAACCCAAGCCTCAGTAAGTCCAGACACCAGGTGAGTGATTCTAAAGAAAAGACAGTTGGTTCAAGTCCTCACCTGAGTTTGGACTGGGTTTGAGTCCTGGCACGTGGGATCAAGTCCCAGTTGGAGGTGCATGGTTTCAAATCAGATCAGTCGCTCAGTCATGTCTGACTCTTTGCGATCCCATGAATTTCAGCATGCCAGGCCTCCCTGTCCATCACCAACTCCCAGAGTTCACTGAGACTCACGTCCATCGAATCAGTGATTCCATCCAGCCATCTCATCCTCTGTCGTCCCCCAGATAGATGCCATTAAATACTTTTCCAAATCCACAGAAGGTACAACACCAAAAGGGAATCTCTTAAGTAACCTACCAATTTTGGGTAATAATGACCTGTCTGTACAATAGGTTCACGAACTGTAACAAGGGTACTGTTCTGATGAGGGGTTTTGATAAAGAAGGAGGGCATGTGTTTATGGGGACCAGGGATACTGTACGTGGGAAATCTCAGCACCTTCTGCCAATCTTGCTGTGAACCTAAAACTTCTCTTAAAAAAAAATGTCTGTTTGAGAAACATCTTAAATAATATACTGGCAAAAGCACCTTTTAACAGAGAAAAATCTAAATGCACGATGCTGGATGCTTGGGGCTGGTGCACTGGGACGACCCAGAGGGATGGTGTGGGAAGGGAGGAGGGAGGAGGGTTCAGGATGGGGAACACATGTATACTAATTAAATAATTTTCTATTAAAGAAAAAGAAAAAAAAAAAAGATGGTAAAAAATCATCTCCAAATCTACTATTCAGACTATTCATAATTGCTAAACATTCTTCCAAACAGTTCTATTTCCTCCTCCTCTCTCTCTCTTTCTCTCTTCGCTACCTCTCGAAAACACACACACACACACACACTCATGGGAATATGGTATGGGTGTACAGTTTTACATACATGGATTCATGATAACATACCATGTTGATATGCTTATTTTATCATAAGCATGATTCACTAGATATAACATGAAGATCCTATCAATTTCCCACTAATATAAATAACCTCAAAATGAACAATGACTATTTATTAATATTTCAAATATCCATTTAAGGTAAATTCCTAGAAGTTGAGTCCCTGGAACAAAATGTATGTACGTCACAGACTAGTATCAGAGAGTTGATGTCATTTTACACTCACATCTATAACATATGAGAGTGAATAGTTTTCAAGTCTTGTGAGTGAAGAATTGTATTGGTGTGCTTAAATCTGCAAGATAACAAATGTTGTTATTGCTGAATTTTGCCAATAAGATGGAGCATCTTTTCGATGAACTTTTGTCCTTTGTTTATTCATTAATTACTTGCCTTTTATCTGTCTCATTGATTTTATGCATTCATGTAAATTGAACATCACCATCTTTAGCACTGCTTGCCAGTTCTATCTCTATTTGTAGCCTAGACAGTTCTACTTGTATCTGTCTTTTCTGTTCTACCCTAATCAATGTCTCAGGAACATCAGGATTACTACTATCAACTCAATAGCCTGAGTAACTACTAACTAACCCTCCAACTACTATGTCCTATAGAGTGAATAAATTTTTATTTATAGCCAAGTCACATCATGTATCAGTTCAGTTCAGTTGTTCAGTCGTGTCTGACTCTTTGCGACCCCATGAATTTCAGCATGCCAGGCCTCCCTGTCCATCACCAACTCCCGGAGTTCACTCAAACTCACGTCCATTGAGTCCGTGATGCCATCCAGCCATCTCATCCTCTGTCGTCCCTTTCTCCTCTTGCCCTCAATCCCTCCCAGCATCAGGGTCTTTCCAATGAGTCAACTCTTCACATGAGGTGGGCAAGGTATTGGAGTTTCAGCTTTAGCATCATTCCTTCCAAAGAAATCCCAGGACTGATCTTCTTTAGAATGGACTGATTGGATCTCCTTGCAGTCCAAGGGACTCTCAAGAGTCTTCGCCAACACCACAGTTCAAAAGCATCAATTCTTCCGTGCTCAGCTTTCTTCACAGTCCAACTCTCACATCCACACATGACCACAGGAAAAACCATAGCCTTGACTAGATGGACCTTTGTTGGCAAATAATGCCTCTGCTTTTTAATAAGCTATCTAGGTTGGTCATAACTTTCCTTCCAAGGAGTAAGAGTCTTTTAATCTCATGGCTGCAATCACCATCTGCAGTGATTTTTGAGCTCCCAAAAAATAAAGTCTAACACTGTTTCCCCTGTTCCCCCATCTATTTCCCATGAAGTGATGGAACCAGATGCCATGATCTTTGGTTTCTGAATGCTGAGCTTTAGGCCAACTTTTTCACTCTCCTCTTTCACTTTCATCCACAGGTTTTTTAGTTCCTCTTCACTTTCTGCCATAAGGGTGGTGTCATCTGCATATCTGAGGTTATTGATATTTCTCCCGGCAATCTGGATTCCAGCTTGTGCTTCTTCCAGCCCAACGTTTCTCACGATGTATTCTGCATATAAGTTAAATAAGCAGGGTGACAATATACAGCCTTGACATACTCCTTTTCCTATTTGGAACCAGTCTGTTGTTCCATGTCCAGTTCTAACTGTTGCTTCCTAACCTGCATATAGGTTTCTCAAGAGGCAGGTCAGGTGGTCTGGTATTTCCATTTCTTTCAGAATTTTCCACAGTTTATTGTGATCCACACAGTCAAAGGCTTTGGCATAGTCAATAAAGCAGAAATAGATGTTTTTCTGGAACTCTCTTGATTTTTTTTTTTAATTTTATTTTTAAACTTTACAATATTGTATTAGTTTTGCCTAACATTGAAATGAATCCGCCACAGGTATACCTGTGCTCCCCATCCTGAACCCTCCTCCCTCCTCCCTCCCCATACCCTCCCTCTGGGCCCTCCCAGTGCACCAGCCCCAAGCATCCAGCATCGTGTTTCAATGCCATTTTTTGATGATCCAGGAGATGTTGGCATTTGATCTCTGATTCCTCTGCCTTTTCCAAAACCAGCTTGAACGTCTGGAATTTCGCAGTTCACATATTGCTGAAGCCTGGCTTGGAGAATTTTGAGCATTACTTTACTGGCGTGTGAGATGAGTGCAATTGTGTGGTAGTCTGAGCATTCTTTGGCATTGCCTTTCTTTGGGATTGGAATGAAAACTGACCTTTTCCAGTCCTGTGGCCACTGCTGAGTTTTCCAAATTTCCTGGCATATTGAGCGGAGCACTTTCACAGCATCATCTTTCAGGATTTGAAATAGCTCAACTGGAATTCCATCAATCTACCAGCTTTGCTCGTAGTGATGCTTTTTAGGCCCACATGACTTCACATTCCAGGATGTCTGGCTCTAGGTGAATGATCACACCATCATGATTATCTGGGTCATGAAGTTCTTTTTTCTACAGTTCTCCTGTGTATTCTTGCCACCTCTTCTTAATATCTTCTGCTTCTGTTAGGTCCATACCATTTCTGTCCTTTATTGAGCCCATCTTTGCATGAAATTTTCCCTTGGTATCTCTAATTTTCTTGAAGAGATCTCTAGTCTTTCCCATTCTGTTGTTTTCCTCTATTTTTTGCATTGATCACTGAAAAAGGCTTTCTTATCTCTCCTTGCTATTCTTCAGAACTCTGCATTCAGATGCTTACATCTTTCCTTGTCTCCTTTGCTTTTCACTTCTCTTCTTTTCACAGCTATTTGTAAGGCCTCCCCAGACAGCCATTTTGCTTTTTTGCATTTCTTTTCCATGGGGATGGTCTTGATCCCTGTCTCCTGTACAATGTTACGACCCTCCATCCATAGTTCATCAGGCACTCTGTCTATCAGATCTAGTCCCTTAAATCTATTTCTCACTTCCACTGTAAAATCATAAGGGATTTGATTTAGGTCATACCTGAATGGTCTACTGGTTTTACCTACTTTCTTCAATTTAAGTCTGAATTTAGCAATAAGGAGTTCATGATCTGAGCCACAGTCAGTTCCTGGTCTTGTTTTTGCTGACTTTATAGAGCTTCTCCATCTTTGGCTGCAAAAATATAATCAATCTGATTTCCATCTTGACCATCTGGTGATGTCCATGTACACAGTATCATAATTTCAAATTATTTTATAACTTAAGTTTAATAACTTAATTCCAACTCTACCAAGGTTTGTGAAGCCCTACATCACATCCTTTCTGACCACTCTTCTTTTGTATATTAATTATTCATTGTTGTACAAAAAGCATCACCAAATATGAGCTCTTAATAAGAAGCTATTATTTCACCCCATATCTAAGGGTCAGTAATCTGGGAGGATCTTAGCTGAGCAGTTCTGGCTCAAGGTCTTTAAACAATTTCAGTCAAGCTGTTGGCTAGCGTTATAATCTCAGACTAGGCTGGGAGTAGAGGACGCACTCAAGGCTCCCTCACATGGTTGTTTCAGGAGTCTTTACTTCCTCTTTAGTTCCTCTCCATGAGAGCATCTCCATGGCTGCTCAAAATATGGTTTTCCCCAAAGCAAATGATCCAAGAGAAAGAAAAAATAGTACCTGAGAAGGAAGTCACAGTGCCTTTTAAAACTTTATCTCAGAAGTAATGTACATTAATTTTGTTGTATCTTACTGGTCATACAAACCAATCCCTGCCCAATGACAGATGACACAACAGGGATCATCAAGATCATCAGGGATGATGATCATCAGGGATCATCATCAATGGCGGCTTATTAATACCCCTTTCTAACTATATTCAGATCACAGGACCCTCTTTCTATTCCTTATGTATCCCAAGCTATTTCTGTCCTTAGGAACTTTGCATTAGCTGTTTGATTGCCTGAAACAATTTTCCTCAGATCATAACATGGTTTCTTCTAATGTATCATTCAGTTCTTAGTTCAAACGTGGTTGTTAGTGTTGTTCAGTCACTAAGTGCTGTCTGACTCCATGGACTGTAGCCTGCCAGGCTTCTCTGTTCATGGGGTTTCCAGGTAAGTATACTGGAGTGGGTTCCCATTTCCTACTCCAGGCTATCTTCCTGATCCAGGAATTGAACCTGCATCTCCTACATGCATCTCCTTTATTGCAGGCAGATTCTTCACCAATGAACCACCAGGGAAGTTCAAATGTAACCCCCCTGAAAAATACTTTTACCACTCTAATTTTGTTTACTTATTAGTTTTTTAATTATTTCTTTATTAGAACGTATGTATCAAGAGAGCACTAATGCCTAAAAGAAATAGTTGGCAAAAAGTAAGGACTTCTGTAAAAGCATATACATACATACATAAATGTGCTTATATGTTAAGTCACTTCAGTCGTGTCTGACTCTGTGGGACCCTATGGACTGTAGCCCATCAGGTTCCTCTGTCCATGGAATTCTCCAGGGAAGAATACTGAGTGGGTTGCCATGCCCTTCTCCAGTGGATCTTCCCGATCCAGGGACTGAACTCATAGCTCTATATCTCCTCCACTGACAGGCAGATTCTTTACCTCTAGTGCTACCTGGGAAGCCCCAAAGACATATAAATATATATACACACATACACACACACACACGCACACTCATACTGTGAGAAAAAATACATGTTATTTTTTAATGTAACATGTAAGGCAAATAGTTTTCTTGCTTTAATTTTTATATTTTAAATAATTTGCATTTGAGACACATATGTATACAATATATTACCTAATACTGTATATGTGGGTGTACATATCAAATTATAATTACTGCTTATAAAAGACTTAGTTAAGTCTCTATGTTTTTGGGGAGAATGGATGATAATATTTACTGAAAACTTACTGTAGCATATCCTTAAAAAAAAAAAAACTTTTCTAAATCCTTCTGTGGCTTATGGTGGTAGTATTTTCACATAAAGAAACTGAGTCTCAGAACAGTTCATTAACTTTCCCAAACTCTCAGAAATAACATTACAATCAGTTTTTGACCTAGGTTTGGTGAATGTCATAGACATTCACCTTTGCTGTTTCACTGCATCGTGGAAAGCATGGATCGACGTGCTGAAAATTCCACAAGCATATTTATTTTCTCAGTTGTTATTTCTCCTGTCAAGGAAATGTTTCTAACATTTAATTTTTCATTCTTAAATCTAGCTTGTTTCTCATCAAGATCCATTAGTAATGAAGGAGTCATTAATGCAAAAAACTAAAATGACTAACACTTAGCAGTGTTCATCTAATTACAAAAACTTAATTTTCCCAGGAAAGCAAAATGCATGACCATCTTCCATAGCAGCACAGCATGTAAGACACAGGTACACATTTCTAGAAGCAATATTCCATTAGCATCTAAAAGAGAACATAACCAACAAACGGAGTATGCTAGATACTTAGAAAACTGTAAAAGTATCATAGAGTGTTTTTCTCTTGATAACAATTTTGAAGCTTATTTAGCGCAAGCTCTTAATTTCATGTAGAGAAATTGACTATTTCATGTATTATTAATTTTAATATTTAATATTTTGAAATACATATTTCTCTGGGATGTATATGTATTTATCCTAATTAATTGCTATTGTACAGCCTCATTAATTATTCTGTTTGTGTTTACTGGATTTTTCTAGTATTTGATGACCATTTCCTTCAAATAATCAGCCTTTTGTTAAGTTTTCTGAGTTTATTTGCAGTTCCACACAGATCAAGTAAAAGGAAAGTGTCCAATTTCAGTTTTGTTCATTTTTTAAAAATTTGTGTAACGAATGGCAAACTATAAATACTATGTGAGTATTTCTTAGACTAAAATGAAAAATAAGGTGAGACTGTAGGGAAGGCTTCCTTGGAAGATTTTACCCGCAATAATAGCTGTTTTGTAAAACTTGGACTTTCTACAGCTGCTGAATTTTTGAGTTTCCTAGGAGACTGTAAGCTAGCGTCACTTTCTTAAAAACGATGAAAGCTCTCTTTAGTCTGGTTCACAAGAATGAATCCTTTGATAAAAAGACTAGACTAGAATGCATGCATTAGATGATAGGACTTAAAATTATCTATGACAGAAATTATATAGAGTGGTGAAAATCACAAAAGACATCCAGATAAATATGTAATTATATGTGAGATTCAAGAAAAATTTTCCTTAATCAATACCTTTCATAAAAATAACATCATAAATAGAATGGTATCCTTTCCCTTTCTCTTCTCCTTTTTCTCTCTTACTTTCTTTCTTTTTCTCATTTTAAATAAATCCCCAAACTAAAGATAGGTTGATTCACAGAAACACCTTTATACATTCTTTCACAGTGCATGAATGATGGTTTCTATCGGAGTTCTTACAACTCAGAAATATTTAGTTATAAGGTCATGATATACGAGTATCTCATTCAAGTATTTTCATTTAGTTTTTCCTTCAAAAAAGTTATCACAGCTTTACCAACACATGACACTTGACAAATGTTCCTGAATTTCATCAAATTTCATTGTAACTGTTTTCATTCATATCTATATGTTATTAGCTAAGTACCAGAGAATCTTATAAATGCCAGTTCATCTACCTTGAAAACACCATTAAATTTAAAGCCTTCTGTACTATACTGGAAGCGCATCATACACAAACTACCACCTGACAAATTATATACTTTGAGGATTTAAGAAATTAAATAACATTAAATTATTAAGTGTTCACAACCTGTTAAATTGAGAACTACAGGTGAATAGTGTTTCTAATGAAAATTTTTCTATTCTATTAAATATGTTTATAATTTTAAATGTAAAGAATGACTCAAAATCTAAATAAATACTGTGATAGGCAGGATAGTTTAGGCAAGTTGTAGTTACCTACAATCCCAAAGTGTCGTAACACAAGATTTTATTTTGCTTCTGCTTCATCTCCAGTGACGGTCAGCAGGGGGCGCTCTCATCATTGTCACCCAGAGACAGGATGCTAGACCCTTCCCCTCAACCCACAACCAAAGAAGTGAAAGGAAAAAGAAAAGGAAAAAAAAAAAAAAAGGTTCAATTGCCTCTTCTCACACTTCATTGGCCAAAACTTGTCACATGCCAGACTAAATTTCAGAGGCAGGCAAATACAACCCTAGCACACATTTAAAAAAGGGGAGAGCTGGAAATGTTCAGTTAATACCTTGGATAACTCTCAAAGATATGGCAACAGACAATAGTCTTGCATAAACTAAAAAATAAATATATGATTATGTAATTAAAGATCATACATTAATTTTCCTTCTTTGCCTCTTTGAATTGTTTGTACAAGAATCTAATTCTACTCTACATTCCAGGCCACTTTTATTCTGGTTACATCAAAAGTCAGAAAACACTATTCTGACTTTGTTTGAAAATGTTTACATGAATTACATTACATGGCAGTATTAATTAGTGAAGCATGGATAATTTTTACCTGTCAAAAATAGTAAAAATATTGTTTTACTGTAATCAAAATTATAAATTAGGAAATAAAACTTTATATTGTTAAGTATCTGTAGCAAGAATAATCCCTAAGAAAAGCAATTATTTAGTGCTTACTAGGGGCTTTCCCAGAGAAGGCAATGGCACCCCACGCCAGTACTCTTACCTGGAAAATCCCATGGACGGAGGAACCTGGTAGGCTGCTGTCCATAGGGTCACTAAGAGCGGGACAAGACTGAGCGACTTCACTTTCACTTTTCACTTTCATGCATTGGAGAAGGAAATGGAAACCCACTCCAGTGTTCTTGCCTGGAGAATCCCAGGGACGGGGGAGCCTGGTGGGCTGCCGTCTATGGGGTTGCACAGAGTCGGACATGACTGAAGCGACTTAGCAGCAGCAGCAGCAAGGGCTTTCCACTTCCCTGTTCAATCTTCACAACACTATAAATAATATACTTCTCTCACCATTTTTCAGATTACAAAACCAAGGCATGGGCAAATTCAAAACATTTCCCAACCAACTGGTAAACAGTGAAGATGGCATTCCTATGTGGGCAATTTGATTCCAGAGTTAGAAAACCAGGAATTATATTGAATCCACATAGGTTTGTTTGAGAACATGCATGTTTCAACAGAAGTGGGCTACCATCCACTGCTTATGCTTTTGAAAATAAAAAGTGGTATCTAAGTAATCATTATCATAGAATGAAACACACAAGGGAAATAAAACATAGTCTCTATTTTATAATTAGCTATGATTATGTGTTTGTTATATTTTTATACACATTTTCCCATGTTCAATCAAAATATACTCATTGTCTATTATTTGTACATCTTATGCATATGTTTTCCTTTGCATATTATATTTCAGGGAAAACTGCATCATGTTATTTATTTGCATAATTCTAAAGTTAAAATTAGATGTGTGTGAATGTATTTTTTAAAAATTAAAAGCTGTATACTCAGCTTATTATTATTCTCTTTGTAATTTCTAGAAAAATGATTGTATGACATCAATCTGAACTGCAAAGGAAAAAGAAAAATAAAGGATCATTTGACAACCAAAAAAAAAAAAATGATTGTATAGTACATTACAATCACAGTGTGTCCCCATATACCTCCACGATAATATTTAGATTTCACTGAGGGCTAAGGTTAGGAATATTAGAGCATAGCCAGTAAATCAAGGTCACAGATCAAAAGAAGTCTTGATGTGAGAAAGGCTAAAGGGTAAAATGAAAAAGAATGGAGAAAAAATGAAAAGAGGAAAAGAAGGAAAAAATATAGCAATAAATACAACAATGCTTAATTCTTTATATGTGATGGTCAGTAGACACAGCATGCTAGAAATCATGGCAAGTTACAGCTACAGCAAAAGAATCAAGCTGGAACGCAGGTGACTAGAGAGTAGAGAGATTTTTTTTTTAAAGAAATAAAAACAAACACATGAAAAGATGCTCAACATCACTCATTATCAGAGAAATGCAAATCAAAACCACTATGAGGTACCATTTCACACCAGTCAGAATGGCTGCCATCCAAAAGTCTACAAGTAATAAATGCTGGAGAGGGTGTGGAGAAAAGGGAACCCTCTTACACTGTTGGTGGGAATGCAAACTAGTACAGCCACTATGGAGAACAGTGTGGAGATTCCTTAAAAAACTGGAAATAGAACTGCCTTACGATCCCGCAATCCCACTGCTGGGCATACACACTGAGGAAACCAGAAGGGAAAGAGACACTTGTACCCCAATGTTCATCACAGCACTGTTTATAATAGCCAGGACATGGAAGCAACCTAGATGTCCATCAGCAGATGAATGGATAAGCAAGCTATGGTACATATACACAATGGAGTATTACTCAGCCATTAAAAAGAATACATTTGAATCAGTTCTAATGAGGTGGATGAAACTGGAGCCTATTATACAGAGTGAAGTAAGACAGAAAGAAAAACACCAATACAGTATACTAACACATATATATGAAGTTTAGAAAGATGGTAACAATAACCCTGCGTTCGAGACAGCAAAAGAGACACTGATGTATAGAACAGTCTTATGGACTCTGTGGTAGAGGGAGAGGGTGGGAAGATTTGGGAGAATGGCATTGAAACATGTATAATATCATGTATGAAACGAGTTGCCAGTCCAGGTTCGATGCACGATACTGGATGCTTGGGGCTAGTGCACTGGGATGACCCAGAGGGATGGTATGGGGAGGGAGGAGAGTGGAGGGTTCAGGATGGGGAACACATGTATACCTTGGCAGATTCATTTTGAAACTTGGCAAAACATACAATTTTGTAAAGTTTAAAAATAAAATAAAATTTTAAAAAAATGAAATAAAAAGAAAGGAATGTGGAGGGGGTGGGAAGAGAAGGGGAGGGGGAAGGGAGGAAGAGGGACAAGAGGAAGAAAGAATGGGAAAAAATGGCAAGATAAGTAAAGTATCATGACTAAAGTACAGTCAATCTTATACAAGTAATGATGCTATAGCAAGGTGGTTGGGTGAATTGGAATAACTATTAAAAATTTTAGCCTGAGGAAAAAAAGGAAAGGAATAATACTATCAACATTGCTTTGGCACTTGAAAATAATTGAAAGCTAGCAACTTTCACGTTTCTCTAGGCCTATCTCATTACTCCTCCTCAAACCTAGACAGTGTATTAAAAGCAGAGACATCACTTTATGCCAATAAAGGTCCATAGAATCAAAGCTATGGCTTTTCCAGTAGCCATGTATGGATGTGAGACCTGGACAATAAAAAAGGCTGAGCACCAAAGAATTTTTGATGCTTTCAAACTGTGGTGTTGGAGAAGACTCTTGAGAGTCCTTTGGACTGCAAGGAGATCAAACCAGTCAATCCTAAAGGAAATCAACCCTGAATATTCATTGGAAGGACTGATGCTGAAGCTCCAATCCTTTGGCCGACTGATGGGAAGAGTCGACTCACTGAAAAAGACCCTGATGCTGTGAAAGACTGAGGGCAGGAAACGAGGGTGGACAGAGGATGAGTTGGTTGGATGGCATCACAGATTCAATGGACATGAATTGAGCAAACTCCAGGAGACAGTTAAGGACAAGGAAGCCTGGCATGCTGCAGTCCATGGGGACAGGTCGCAAAGAGTTGGACAAGACTGAGCAACTGAACAACAAATTATTCCTACTTTACACTTTTAATATATTAACTTAGCTAAGCCAGGTTACCTTCAAACTGATAATCAATAAAGGCTAATACATACTTCACCACCATTCAAGGCAGTGTCCAGAATCTGCCTTCTACACTCTAGGATTCTGATTACTGATCCTCAAGTTTGACTTTCTTTCTCATTCTGTTCTATTCATTCCCCACCTTAACCCCAACCATGATCCTTACGATGAAGTCTGAAAGACTGTTGTTGTTTGTTATTTAGTTCCTATGTCCTGTCCACCTCTCTGTGACCCCAGAACTGCAGTCTGCCAGGCTCCTCTGTTCATGGGATTTCCCAGGCAAGCATACTGGAGTTGCCATTTACTTCTCCAGGGGATCTTCCTGACTTGGGGATTGAACCTGGGTCTCACACATTGCAGGTGGATTCTTTAACAACTGAGCCACCACAGAACCCCTAGCAGGTCATTAATACATACATACTGCCACAAGAGTTAACCAAGGACTTTATGGATGGTCTCACCACCTGGGCATGGGTTCCCCATTAGAGTCTTAGTATTCCTTTCACCAAGCACTTCCACCAAACCTCATCCCCTAGCTTTTCCCATAGTTAAACATTTCAGGCAGCAAATTATCCTTTAATCAGCCTGTTGTAATTGTTTGCTTAAAATTAGTGCCATAGATGAGTCCACTTTAGGCCTCTGAGCAACAGTGAATTAAAAATTTCAATATTGATGGTAATGTCAAAGGTGCTTCTTTTTGTTAATCTTTACATGCTGGAATATGAAGTCAAAGGGCCATAGGAAGCATCACTTCAAAGAAAGCTAGTGGAGGGGATGGAAATCCAGTTCAACTATTTCAAATCCTAAAAGATGATGCTGTGAAAGTGCTGCACTCAATATGCCAGCAAATTTGGAAAACTCAGCAGTGGCCACAGGGCTGGTAAAGGTCAGTTTTCATTCCAATCCCAAAGAAAGACAATGCCAAAGAATGTTCAAACTACCTCACAATTGCATTCATCTCAAACTCAAGCAAAGTAATGCTCAAAATTCTCCAAGCCGGGCTTCAATAGTACAGTAACCATGAATTTCCAGATGTTCAAGCTGGATTTAGAAAAGGCAGAGGAACCAGAGATCAACATCCTTTGGATCATCCAAAAAGTAAGAAAGTTCCAGAAAAGCATCTTCTTCTGCTTTATTGACTATGCCAAAGCCTTTGACTGTGTGGATCACAACAAATTGTGGAAAATTCTTCAAGAGATGGGAATACTAGACCACCTGACCTGCCTCCTGAGAAATCTGTATGCCGGTCAAGAAGCAATAGTTAGAACTGGGCATGGAACAACAGACTGGCTCCAAATCAGGAAAACAGTAGGTCAAGGCTGTATATTTTCACCCTGCTTATTTAACTTATATGCAGAGTACATCATGAGAAAACCTGCACTGGATGAAACACAAGCTGGAATCAAGATTGCCAGGAGAAATATCAATAACCTCAGATATGCAGATGACACCACCCTTATGGCAGAAAGCGAAGAACTAAAAAGCCTCAAGATGAAAGTAAGAGAGGAGAGTGAAAAAGTTGGCCTAAAGCTCAGCATTCAGAAAACGAAGATCATGGTATCTGGTCCCATCACTTCATGGGAAATAGATGGGGAAACAGTGGAAACAGTGTCAGACTTTATTTTTGGGGGCTCCAAAATCACTGCAGATGGTGACTTGCAGCCATGAAATTGAAAGACGCTTACTCCTTGGAAGGAAAGTTATGACCAACCTAGATAGCTTATTAAAAAGCAGAGACATTTCTTTGCAAACAAAGGTCTGTCTAGTCAAGGTTTTTCCAGTGGTTTTTCCAGTGGTCATGTATGGATGTGAGAGTTGGACTGTGAAGAAAGCTGAGTGCCGAAGAATTGATGTTTTTGAACTGTGGTGTTGGAGAAGACTCTTGAGAGTCCCTTGGACTGCAAGGAAATCCAATCAGTCCATTCTAAGGGAGATCAGTCCTGGGTGTTCATTGGAAGGACTGATGCTAAAGCTGAAACTCCAGTAATTTGGCCACCTCATGTGAAGAGTTGACTCATTGGAAAAGACCCTGATGCTGGGAGGGATTGGGGGCAGGAGGAGAAGGGGATGACAGAGGATGAGATGGCATCACCAACTCGAAGGACATGAGTCTGAGTGAACTCCAGGAGTTGGTGATAGACAGGGAGGCCTGGCGTGCTGCAATTCTTGGGGTCGCAAAGAGTCAGACAAGACTGAGCGACTGAATTGAACTGAACTGAAAAGGACGTTGAAATATTCAGTTCAGTTGCTCAGTCGTGTCCGACTCTTTGCGACCCCATGAATCGCAGCTCGTTTTTTAGTTTTCTTACATAAAAGGGAATATATAGTGGAACAAAAAAGAAGTTAGGTGTTGATATTGGGGAAAAGTTTCATTTCTTGCCCAACACAGTATTCTTAATTGGTGAGTTCAGGAATGTAGGCTATGTGTAGGCTTGACACATCCTGGCTGTAGCACAGTGTAAAGTCATTTCCATGACCAAGCCTGCCTTCTCTTGATCTCCAGATATTCTGGGATTTGTTAAAATGTGTCTAAAAGTTTACTGAGTTGGCCAATAAAATGTGTGATTGTAATTAAACAAGATGGTGCTTTAAAATTCTCAACTTTTCAGAGTCTGATGGTGATTCAGACAAAGCATCAGGAAATGTGGCGATTTTGACAAAATTTCATATGATGTAAACTTCAGTTCAGTTCAGTCGCTCATTTATGTCCAACTCTTTGTGACCCCATGAATCACAGCATGCCAGGCCTCCCTGTCCATCACCAAGACCCGGAGTTCACTCAGACTCACGTCCATCGAGTTGGTGATGCCATCCAGCCATCTCATCCTCTGTCGTCCCCTTCTCCTCCTGTCCCCAATCCCTCCCAGCATCAGAGTCTTTTCCAATGAGTCAACTCTTCACATGAGGTGGCCAAAGTACTGTAGTTTCAGCTTTAGCATCATTCCTTCCAAAGAAATCCCAGGGCTGAAGTCATGTAATTGGAAGCCTGTATTCTGAAGAACAATTATTTTGGACTATGATTATTCAAGCTGCAGGAGTACTAATCATTAAATAAAGCACAGACTAGAAAACCGATATATAGCCCATGACTCATGATGAAGAAAACTACATCCGATATATCTAAAATAATTGTTTTCTCTAGATATGTGAACAATAGTGAAGTACTAACATAAAACAGAAGTACATGTAAATTTATCCTTTTTTTTAACCATAGAAGTCTAGTTAATCCAACTATATTTCAAAATCATTTCCATACAAAAATAGTTTGCAAAAATATATATCTAAAATGGTTAAATGTATCAGTCAATAAACTTATGACCTTATAACCTGTAAACTTCTCTGGTTTATAGAAGACTTATAGTTAATTTTGGAGAAGGCAATGGCACCCCACTCCAGTACTGTTGCCTGGAAAATCCCATGGATGGAGGAGCCTGGTAGGCTGCAGTCCATGGGGTCGCTAAGAGTCAGACACGACTGAGCAACTTCACTTTCACTTTCCACTTTCATGCATTGGATAAGGAAATGGCAACCCACTCCAGTGTTCTTGCCTGGAGAATCCCACGGACGGAGAAGCCTGGTAGGCTGCAGTCCATGGGGTCGCACAGAGTCGGACATGACTGAATTGACTTAGCAGCAGCAGCATAGTTAATTTGGCACTGTGATAGGAAACACAGAACAACATACATGCTTCTCTGCTGGCTTAGATGATAAAGAATCTACCTGCAATGCAGGAGACCTGGGTTCAATCCCTGGGTTGGGATGATCCCCTGAAGGAAGATATGGGCACCCACTCCAGTACTCTTGCCTGGAGAATCCCCATAGACAGAGGAGCCTGTCAGGCTACAGTCCATAGGATCACAAAGAGTTGGACATGGCTGAGTGGCTAAGCAAAGCACACACAGCACTTATACATAAAATTCCATGTAATATTTATATAATATACTTTTATATTAAGTATAAATTACAAATTATTTTGGTAATAAATAATAAAGTGTTTTAATCATTTCTTGGTTAATGAAACAGCTCCCTTTATTTGGCAACAATCTGAGAAAAAGATACTCTAGCTAAAGCAAGTAATAACTAAATCATTTTATAATAATTATTATTATGTAATAAAAAATTTAATTATATATAAATAGTAATTAAAACACTCATACAATGGATAAAATTAGCCATTAAAAGAAGTAAACTAAAAAGATATAGTGTGCAAATATGTTCATGATGAAACAAAAATATGTTGGTGATGAAACTGCCTTTGTTTCAACTCCCTGTCAACAATCCTGTATGTGTTCCTAGGAAAATATGCCTTGATTTGGCTGATGTAAAGAAAGTGTAATCTAACCCAGTTATACAGCAATCTGTCTAGAAACAGTAAATGATGCTGACTGTAAGAAAGCAAAAATAGAAGAGAGTTCAAGTATAGAATATGTTTAATAAATTATCTATATCCATTAACCCTATAATAACTAAGGTACTTAACTAAATGCTAGGTAAATATTTAAGTGCTTAATATTTTCTACCTATTTACATGTAGCTTTATACTTCTAAAAGTTGTTATTTTTCTCCATTTGAAAGATAATGAAGCTGAGGAGTAAAGGTTTGAAGCTCCACGTCCAATGTCACCCAAGCGTATCATGAAGCTGGTATTTGAGCCTATGCGTTCTGGCTCTTGGGCAGTGCTACCTAATAACATGAAGAAAGTCATAAGACACAATCTTAAACTCTCTGTAAAACACACTGAGAAAACTGTTTAGAAAGAAAGAGGTGACAATTTTTTTGATAATACATTTAATTTAAACCAACATATCTTAATAATATCAGTTTATTATGAGCAATTATAAACCATATGAGCAATACCAAAATGACTAATGAGATTTTTACATTATATTTCATAGTTTTCTTCAAACTTCAGAATATATTTTACACTTACAACACACCCAAATGTGTACTAACCACACCTAACATGCTCAATAGCCATATGTGGGTAATGGCTACCATACTGGGATGCACTGCTGTAGAATACGTGCTTTTAAGTATCAGGCACACAGTTGGATGGCATCACCAACTCAATGGACAGGAATCTGAGTAAACTCCAGGAGACAGTGAAGGACAGGGAAACCTGGCATGATGCAGTCCAAGGGGTCACAAAGAAGTGGACACGACTGAGGGACTGCACAGCAGTGCCTCTCAAGGGCCTCAGTCAACGGGAACATGGACTCCCTTTCCCTGTAATTCTAGTTCTTGCTCCAAGCCCACCAAGTTATCAGCTGATAGTAGAGCTGAGATTCCTATCTGCAAAAGAATGTATTATAAATCCGCTGTGACAACTTTCATTCGATTCATGGTTATGTTCATGATTATCAATTCACACGTTTTATTTGGCGTATTAACTGCTTTTTTGTTCTTTTGGTTAGAATGAATCAATCCCACAGGTCTGGTAAATAATGATGGTTCTGGTATAAAAGGGTCTGGATCTACAGAGCTTCAGAATCTTCCTTGCAGACACTGGTCCTGGTTGGTTTGAAATAGCCGATAGACTTATTTTTGTTTACTCAACTGATACCTATTTTGTGCTCAACTTAGTGCAAAATATACAGAATCATATAATGAAATCTACATGTAATTTAAAATACAGAAGGTCTATATTTAAAATATTAACCCTATGAGAAGTTATAGTGACGTCTCACTGTTTTAAAAATTGGGTAATTTTACATGTGTCCACACAAATAATAAAATAATCAATATTTATACTAAATAATAAAAATGCAAGTAGCCCCCCCTTTGCACAGTTGAAGGTACATGACTTTTGATTAGCAGAGTTTAGTTAAATAATATCAATTCCCACACCATGGTTGAGTATATTGTTATTGTGATACATTGACTGTTGCATAAATTACATAATTTGGTCTAGTTTGAAGTTACCCAAATTACTTTATAAATAATAGATGCCTATAACCACCACTGGCCAGTAATATCACTTCTTTCATAGTCTGTTAGTGATAGATCATTGTCAATTGGATGTTCAGTTTACGCACCAAGAGCAAAGCCAATGACTGTATTGCTTCTTTGTCTCCAGTGATGTAATCACATGACATTTAACAGAAATGGATAACAAACAGGAAAGATTAAGGAAGAACTCACAAGTGATAATATTGGAAGTGAAATTAAAGTTAAACATAAACGGAGTTACAGAAGAAATGACTGACTTGGGGGTGTTGACATCGCCATGCTTTAAGAGGTTCTAGATTCAACACAAGCTGGAATCAAGATTGCTGGGAGAAATATCAATGATCTCAGATATGCAGATGACACCACCGTTAGGGCAGAAAGTGAAGAGGAACTAAAAAGCCTCTTGATAAAAGTGAAAGAGGAGAGTGAAAAAGTTGGTTTAAAGCTCAGCATTCAGAAAATGAAGATCATGGCATCACTTCATGAGAAATAGATGGGGCAACAGTGGAAACAATGTCAGACTTTATTTTGGGGGCTCCAAAATCACTGCAGATGGTGACTGCAGCCATAAAATTAGACGCTTACTCCTTGGAGGAAAGTTATGACCAATCTAGATAGATAGCATATTGAAAAGCAGAGACATTACTTTGGCAACAAAGGTCCGTCTACTGAAGGCTATTGTTTTTCCAGTGGTCATGTATGGATGTGAGAGTTGGACTGTGAAGAAAGCTGAGTGCCAAAGAATTGATGCTTTTGAATTGTGGTGCTGGAGAAGACTCTTGAGAGTCCTTTGGACTGCAGGGAGATCCAACCAGTCCATCCTAAAGGAGAGCAATCCTGGGTGTTCACTGTAAGGACTGATGTTGAAGCTGAAACTCCCAATACTTTGGCCACCTCATGCAAAGAGTTGACTCACTGGAAAAGACTCTGATGCTGGGAGGGATTGGGGGCAGGAGGAGAAGGGGACAACAGAGGATGACATGGCTGGATGGCATCACCAACTCGATGGACATGAGTTTAAGTAAACTCCGGGAGTTGGTGATGGACAGGGAGGTCTGGCGTGCTGTGATTCATGGGGTTGCAAAGAGTCGGAAACAACTGGAGCGACTGAACTTAACTGAACTGAGATTCAATACAAAGCTAAAAGAACTTAGTTAAAGCAAAATCAGCACAAAAGAAGAAACCGATTGTGACAAAAGGAATGAAAATATTTCAGAGGAATTGATGCCAATGAAAACACCACATTAAAAAAAGAAGGAAAACAACAACAACAAAAAACTCCTGGAGATACTTAACAATATTGAAAGAGCAAAGAATAAAATGTTGAAATCTGATCTAATCTTTAAAAGAAATATGACAATCTGCCAAGGCAAAGAAAAGATGCTTGCCTTTGATATTAATCATAAATTATACAACGATAAGGCAAGCACTGCTCAAACAATTCTGGCTAAGTTTTTTTCCAAAGAAGGAAATCATTTTAATTCTCAATATGCCTAAAGTTTTAAACTACTGTATACTAAATAAATATTAGTTTTACTGTTTTTCATGTCTTCATGCATTTATAACCAAGAGTGACATGCTAGATGTTTTGACCAAAATTTCTAAATGTCACAGAACAATTCTAACTTTCCATCAACTTGTTTACACAGTTTCTGCTTGTGCTGTCACTTTTATGATTTTGCCCCACTCTGAAATATGAGGACTGCCTATAGGCACTGTAAGATATCATTAACATTGGATTCAGTGAAAATATAAAAACAAATCCATATTAAAAACTTGAAAACTTAAAAAGAAGCAAATAAAAACATTTAAAGTCAACATCTTGTCTATTTTGAGATAAAGAAAATGCAAGCAACTTAGCAAGCATGCTTGTTGATAAGGATCTGTGGTATTGTTATCTCATGTATTAAATAAAATTAATAGAAATAGGTAATGAGTTTTTGGTAAGACAAAGACAAAGTGCAAGGGGATATAAAAAATCTCCATGGATATTCCCAATGGATAATTAAGATTTGTTTCTGTTGCTCACAGATGTTCTACTCTTGTTGTCTTTGATATGTACCAGCCTCATTAGCTTCTTGTCTCTAACTTCTACTTATTTTAAAAAGTATATCTGTGAATTCCTGACGGGAAAATGTAATATTCAACAGTCAACTCTTAATGAGTTATACTACAATATGTCAGATACTGTGCTAGATTAAAGATAAATAAATTACACCTCTCTGAAAGATACTATGGGAAAGATGATCTTGTATAAAATCTGAAGAATAAAAACTAACATGATGACTTTCTTTAATACTCAAATATTTAATATTTTCTTATTTACTGATATTTTTCTTTGTAACACTTTGCTAGTATTTATATTTTCACAGCCACACAAAATCTTCACTCCTTGTAGAAAGAGGCATATTTTAAAAGTTTCTTAACAGCCTTTCTTCCTTAAAAACTAAAAAAAAAAATCTCTGTTTTTAATTCCATGTTTAGTTTTGGGACACAAAATTCTTCATACTGCACAAATTTTTCATTTTCTTATCTTTTTATAAAATGATAGAATTAACTGTATACATGGATATGTGGCTAAAAAATATTTAGAATATTTTATATACTTAACATGACTAATCATGAGTTATACTAGTGTTTCAATTTATCAAGAGTTTTATATATACATTCATTTCCCTGTGACTAATGGTTCCCTAATGTGATTTGCTCCAAAACTAAATCCCCTCCAAATGAAAAGATTTAAACCAGAACACACAAGCTTTTCAAAGGAATCTATCTATTGATTTATAATTATTAAGAATAAAGTTGCACTTTGATTTTAGAACTGGTATACATTTTATTTTTTAAAACACAGACATAACCAGAATTGACTTTATATTTCTCAAGACATGCAAAAGAACAGTAGTACTTCAGAAAAGTGAACACATTTAACTAATAAACTGTTAGTTAATATATCTATATAGAGAAAGCCAATGAACTAATTCCATTTTAATAGTGAATATTAATGTTCAGAGAAACTGAAAGCTCCTTTAGAAGTCAACAATTATGCCTCTAACATGCACCAATATTCTTCATTATTCACTGATTAAGATGAATGTCCCTGTGGAAATTTTGCCAATTAGAAGTGTTTAATTTGAATTTTCTTAAGTCTTTATAGTTAATATACCCTTTGAGAATTGTCTGTACATATGTTCACTTACATCTATACATAACCCTTTAATACCATGCCTAATATCCTTGCAGAGAGCTACCTTGTAAAATACAAACAAAGCACTATATTCATTCATTCTGAGAACAAATTTAGAAATGCTGAAATAAATGAAACTCATAAAACAACTTTAAATGTTGGTTCATCCAAATCTCAGCTTTTGAAATACATTTGAAATTTTAAATATTAGGTTATTTAGAAGAATTATACTTAATGATAGAGCATATTTCTTATCTTTCAGATAACAAAAAATGCCCAAAATTTAGAATCATCATTCTATTACCTTTCTTGAAGACCTTTTTATGGTTTGTTTCCATATTCTTCCTAAGTACATTTATTTTTTCACCAATCTGGTTAATGATTTCTTTGTTATCTGTATGCTTTTAAACTAATTCAATTTTTCTATAAATCACCTTCATATGTGTACATATATATTTGACAATGAACATTTGAATTTCATTGTTATCTGTTAACAAATTTCAATTTTCAAGTTGTGGCTTTTTTTTCAATATGCAACCTTTACAGTCAAGTCACAAATCCAGGGATCACCTATTATAGTCTGTGGCAAAATGAGGCACAGGATCTCTTCTCACAGAGTTGATAAACATAGGGGAAGGGATGTAAACAAATCTCCAAAAATAAAGATACAAAGAAAAACTACAGAATGGAATAAGAGCTTAGAGAAAAGGCATTTGACCCATTTAGAGATATGTTCTTGAGAGAAACCCCTCCTTGAGGAAATTATATTATAAATGAAACAAAGAAGTAAAGAAGGTGGTAAGGACATTCTAGGCAATGAAAGTGGAAATGGTGGAATTACAAAGAAATGAAGTAAGGATAGCAATAGGGAACGTAGAGGCAACATCAGTCACAGAGACAGATACTACTGGGTGGAGAGATGGTAAAGACGAGTCCGTGCAGAAACAAATCAAAATAAGAGAATTATCACACTGTTTATACTTAATCCCCAAATTAATGAAAAGTCATTAAATTGATTATAAGCAGAAAAAAAGGTGGTATAATCATACTTAAAATTTTAAAAAGAAGGGAGTAGAATGGATGGGAACAATCATGAAATGATTACAACATGAGAGTCTGGTACACAATGGAGGCTGTTAAGACAGAACCTAGTGGATGATATCCAAGACAATTTTATTTAAGTGATCAAATCTGCATGATTTGTCGATGGATTGTGTTTAGGTAGGGGAATGAATAGCAGATGATTTCAGGATCTCTGTTTGGGTAATGGACAGATGTCAATGCTATTATTCACAGACATAAAATATCAGAAGGTTTGAGGATGGGATTCAAACCCATAACTGGAGTGAAAGAATAGGAACAAACAAGTAAAGCATATCTCCCTCAGACTTCTCAGATTGGTGAAGAGGAATCCCTAATTAACTCCTGCATACCAGAGGGCTGTACGATTTCTGATGCCTCCTTGGAAACTCTAAGTTGTTTTATTTTTGTTTATTTATCTACTTGACTGAGTCTAGGCAGATCCAGGAGTGCTTGTATGAGATTCCCTAAGCTAAGACCTGGACCTATATAGGTCTCATTCCTACATTTCTCTGTATCATGATGCTCTCTTCCAACCTGTTTAAGGGATCAATCTTATGTCCTCACCCTCAAGGAGGGCATGGAAACCCACTCCAGTATTCCTGCTTGGAGAATGCCACGGACAGAGGAGCCTGGCGGGCTACAGTCTATGAAGTAACAAAGAGTTGGACATGACTGAAGCAACTGAACAGCTACTGATATCCTTAAGATCTTTGAACGTTGTGTCTCTGGGATCTTCTAGGGACCCAGAAAATTTCAGGAGGAGGATGGCTTGATGAGCAGCTTATTCTCACTGACCAGTGTAGAAATTCTTTTGTGAAACCATGCCAGATTGATTCACCAGAATTGTCCTGATATTCTGATTTTGGATGACTCAGATTAGTCCTACAGACAAGGGCACTGCAAAGTATTTGCCTGAGTCTCTCTTCTCCCTGACACCCACACATTCCTAGGGGTAGACCTAGAGCCAAGACCATGGGACAGTTTCTGATTCAGAGAAAGATCCATAACTGCATCCCAAACCAAAGCCAAAAGGGAAAGAAAACTGAGAAGAAAGTTTGACTGTTAGGTTGGAAAGAAAGAGACAGGTATTGAACTGAAATATTAAACAACCACTCCCGAATCATGGTTAGAAACCAAACTAGAACCCTTAAAGAAATAAGCATAGCAGACCTTGATGGTTTAAGACCTAAGCAGAAGACAAAGCTTGATCCTGTTTGTCTCCTTTTTACTTGGTTTCAGACTCCTGCTGGACCAAGAGAAAGAGTTCTGAAAGGAGCAGCTTTCTATGAAAAGTTGTGGGATTCCAGATCTGAGACTGAATATGATGATTCATTAGTTGAATGAGCTGGGCCATTATTTATTGAAAATAAAATGCTGTGGGTATTTTTGTTTCATTATCCCTAATAACGGATACTGAACTTGATGCTTTCTAGCATCCTTTAATCTTTACATTTCAATTTCCTATATTACATTTGTTTCCTATTTCCTCAGTATCTTAAACTGTGGGTTCAGTAGAGCCCATCCTAATATATAATGTGACCTCAAACAGTATTTCCAAGAGGTGCTCTTACCACAGAAGATGCATTAGTCAGAACTCTGGCTGAGAATTAGAGAATAAATGTGGTTTCAGTCTAAGCAAGAATTATCGGCTCATGTAACCTCATAATGGGAAAGGTAGGGTGAAATGGAGAATTAATGGAGTGGGGACCTGTGCAAAATCAGGAATTTTATTATTCTTTTTGTTTATTTTCCTTAAAGGGTTATCTACATAATTTTTCATGTATATCTATTAGCCCATGATCCAAAGAGTAACAGGTTCTTCTCTGCCATTTTCCCTTTGAAATATCTTTTTAACAATGATTGGTGGTGCGTTGTGGTGAGGTGTGTGAATGTTCAGCTGTGTCTAACTCTTTGCAACCCCATGGACTGTGACCCACCAGGCTCTTATGTCCATGGGATTTCACAGGCAAGAATACTGGAGTGGGTTGCTATTTCTTATTCCAAAGGATCTTCCCAAGCCAGGGTTTGAAACTGCATCTACTGTGCCTCTTTCATTGGCAGGGAGATTCTTTATCACTGAGCTTATTATTTATTATCGTGGAAAGCTTAACACTGATTAGATGAGTTTATAGGACATGTCCATTTCTAGATTGGTGACAAAGTCCACAAATATCTATCTGTCACTTGGATCCCTAACTAGGGAAGATGGAGAGGCAGTTCACAAAAGACAGGTATGCTATTCCAGAGAAGAAAAGAGTAAAGAGGCAAAATGATGTCAGCAGGCAGTTGGCAGGATCTTAGTCTATTTTTTGTACCTTAACGGGAGGTGGTGGTGGTTTAGTAGCTAAATTGTGTCTGACTCTTTGCCATCCTATGGACTGTAGCCTGACAGGCTACTCGGTCCATAGAATTTTCCAGGCAAGAATACTGGAGTGGGTTGCCATTTCATTCTCCAGGGAATCTTCCACACCCAGGGACTGAATCTGGGTCTCCTGAATTCCAGATAGATTCTTTGCCAACTGAGCCACCAAGGAAGCCCATACAGTTTTTTTTTTTTAGCAGAAATAATCTTTATAATGGAAGATTTGCACCTTATGCCTGCACTTAAACATTTTATTTAAGCCGTCACCCAATTTATTATCTCTATCAATTGATTTTCTTGAACATGATCAAGTGTCTTCCTCATCTTTCTCTAATCCTTGTATTTCCTGTATCTCTGGACTTCATAAAGTTACAGAAAGTTATTTAAAAGTTATGAAAGCTACAAGTGATATCAATTCATTTATATCCTACTTATTGCTACAAAAATCCTGTCGGTTAGAAGAGTTCTAACAGACACTGTTATTTTTTGTTTTGAATTTTATATAAATATTGAATAAAACCACATATTTATAAACAAGTATAAATAAAGTATTATTCTCTATTGTACATTAGATGAGTTATATATCAGTTCAATAACTGAATCATGTCAATAATATGTAATTATTCACTTCAGTTCAGTTCAGTTCAGTCACTCAGTCATGTCCAACTCTTTGCAAACCCATGAATCGCAGCACGCCAGGCCTCCCTGTCCATCACCAACTCCTGGAGTTCACTCAGACTCACGTCCATCTAGTCAGCGATGCCATCCACCCATCTTATCCTCTGTTGTCCCCTTCTCCTCCTGCCCCCAATCCCTCCCAGTATCAAAGTCTTTTCCAATGAGTCAATTCTTTGCATGAGGTGGCCAAAGTACTAGAGTTTCAGCTTCAGCATCAATCCTTCCAAAGAAATCCCAGGGCTGATCTCCTTCAGAATGGACTGGTTGGATTTCCTTGCAGTCCAAGGGACTCTCAAGAGTCTTCTCCAACACCACAGTTCAAAAGCATCAATTCTTCGGCACTCAGCTTTCATTATAGTCCAACTCTCACATCCATACGTGACTACTGAAAAAACCATAGCCTTGACTAGATGGACCCTTGCTGGCAAAGTAATGTCTCTGCTTTTCAATATGCTATCTAGGTTGGTCATAACTTTCCTTCCAAAGAGTAAGCGTCTTTTAATTTCATGGATGCAATCACCATCTGCAGTGATTTTGGAGCCCCCAAAAATAAAATCTGACACTCTTTCCACTGTTTCCCCATCTATTTCCCATGAAGTGATGGGACCAGATGCCATGATCTTCGTTTTCTGAATGTTGAGCTTTAAGCCAACTTTTTCACTCTCCATTTTCACTTTCATCAAGAGGCTTTTGAGTTCCTCTTCACTTTCTGCCATAAGAGTGGTGTCATTGTTACACAAAATAGATAGCTTAGGTGAGAATCAAGGAAGTCAAGGTCCAGATTTTCCAATATATATCCAGATTTTCCAATATATATTCCAGATTTTTCCAATATATATCCTTCCTATATACTTCCATATCTTTCCACTTTAAAGTAGAAATATTATATCAACTAATTGATGTTCACTTAACCTAATACCTCTATTAGAATTCGAAGAAATGATACTCATATTTGTATCTTCTACTAGCAACAATGTGGGTGGGTTATCATGAGATGTCATTATTTGTAAAATGAAACAAACTATACACACTAATGAGTATTTCTACTAAAACTAAAAGGTAAAATTAACTAAATTACTAGTGCAATAAATTCTTCTAGCCTAGTCATATATTTTGTAGTATAAAAAGTTTAAATAAATATTCAAAATTATGTTTAACAATTAAATTAAAATTCAAAAGAAGTTATTAAAAATCCATGAAATATCCTGTCATTAACATAGATTCAATGGTAATTTAAAACTTTCCTCCCTTTAATTTTGTTTGTATACTAAATGGAAATATTTACCAGTGCTATGAGGAGCACATTTTAATTAACTCTTAGTCAAGAGACCTCCTATCAAACACTTATTCCATTTTATATAGAGCATCAGCAACCATTTCCATCATAGGCAAGTTCCTCACATATCACTGAAAATTCAGTGCAAGAACTCACACATCCTATATATGCAAATATGCCTAGGATAAAATCAGTTTTCAATTGATTCATTTGTTAATAATCAAGTATTTATTGAGCACCTAGTTTGTTAGGCCCTCTTTTATGTATTAAAAATAGTATCTGAAAACTAATTAATGGAGAATACATAAATAAATACTAACTTTCTCCATGTTCCTGTGTACATTATTCAAAACGTCTTATAAAAAGGAAAATATTTAAAGGATCTTTTAAAAAGACATCATTTCTTGAACTTTAAGACTTAATTATAGTAATGAATCACACTGTCTATTTTAAGATATTCTATTGAGAGTAGTCTTTTCAGGCCAGATAATTGTGAGGCTAACTAGTGTACTTGAGGAAAGAAACACACAGGTTCAAATCTCTTTCTCAGAATGATGACTGAGTAGTAGTTAGAATCATATTTATTATTTTCAGCAAACAGTTTCAAGAAGCAGTTATATAAGGTCATTTGCATTGACACACTGGTTTAGGAAAGAAAATTGTTTCCTAAGGATAACTGATTTTTTTTTTCATTTTACTATGTAGCATTTTCTATTTTATTTTAAATTGCATTTGTTCAAACCAAATAATACAGTTTACTGGTTTAATTTAGAAGAGTTGATAATTAATGATTAGCATTCACAATTTAAAATAACTTTATTAAAGAAAATGTTATGTGCCCCCTGATTATAGATATTATGCTATAGACACTTTTGGAAATAAGTTAATATAGTTGTAAAATTTCCAGGATGACAGATGAATAAATAACCTGCAGATATATGGTGTATCTGAAAACCCAGAGAATAAAAAAAAGACTTTAATCGTTACAGCTTTTATTACATATACTTACATAATAAAATCACCCTCAACTGTATACTATTATCAACAAACCAAAAATTTATAGATAAGTAAGTAGTGCCACATAATTTTTAAGCAAGAATGTAATCCATTCACACCATCTCTACTATTAAGAACCCACTGGGGATAAGGCATGAATAAAAGACCAAAAGCCCCTTCTTCCACAGAACCAACATTCCAGTAGTGCGAGACTGGGAATAAACAAATAAATAAAACAACTCACAGAAGTCAGATGACGGCAAATGATCTGGAGGAAAAGCATAAAAGAGGGGAGTATTGGAGTGAGGACTAGGGGTTATTGTTTCCGGTGTTCATCAGAGAAGCTCTCATAGTAAAACAAAAAACAAAACTGAACAGTGCTGGGGAAGGGCTAGGGCAAGACACACACGTACCAGGGTAGAGAGTATTAAGACTTTTTCTAGGCAGAAAGTGAAGAGGAACTAAAAAGTCTCTCGATGAAAGTGAAAGTGGAGAGTGAAAAGTTGGCTTAAAACTCAACATTCAGAAAACGAAGATCATGGCATCCGGTCCCATCACTTCATGGGAAATAGATGGGGACAGTGGAAACAGTGTCAGACTTTATTTTTGGGGCTCCAAAATCACTGCACATGGTGACTGCAGCCATGAAATTAAAAGACGCTTACTCCTTGGAAGGAAAGTTATGACCAACCTAGATAGCATATTCAAAAGCAGAGACATTACTTTGCCAACAAAGGTCCGTCTAGTCAAGGCTATGGTTTTTCCTGTGGTCATGTATGGATGTGAGAGTTGGACTGTGAAGAAGGCTGAGCGCCAAAGAATTGATGCTTTTGAACTGTGGTGTTGGAGAAGACTCTTGAGAGTCCCTTGGACTGCAAGGAGATCCAACCAGTCCATTCTGAAGGAGATCAGCCCTGGGATTTCTTTGGAAGGAATGATGCTAAAGCTGAAACTCCAGTACTTTGGCCACCTCATGCGAAGAGTCGACTCATTGGAAAAGACTCTGATACTGGGAGGGATTGGGGGCAGGAGGAGAAGGGGATGATAGAGGATGAGATGGCTGGATGGCATCACCGACTCGATGGACGTGAGTCTGAGTGAACTCCGGGAGTTGGTGATGGACAGGGAGGCCTGGCGTGCTGCGATTCATGGGGTCGCAAAGAGTCGGACAGGACTGAGCGACTGAATAGTCAACATGCCAGATAACAGGACATAGATTTTAAAGAGAGAAACCAAAGTGAGAGCCTTTCAACAAGTTTGCAAGGCACTGGTTTTTATCCCTGAGGATGATAGAAGCCTGTGGAGGAACTGATGGCTTCATCTTTGGTTCTGAAAGGGTCATTGTATTCATAGCTGCTCTATGAATATAATGGGCTTCCCTGGTGGCTCAGGCAGTAAAAAAAAAAAAAAAAATCTGCCTGCAATTCAGGAAACCAGGGTTCGATCCCTAGGTCAGGAAGAACCCCTGTAGAAGGGAATTGCAACCCGTTCCAGTATTCTTGCCTGGAGAATTTCATGGACAGAGGCTTCTGGCAGGCTATAGTCCATGGGATTGCAAACAGTCAGAAATGACTGTTCAAAACAACTATGAAAATAAAACTCTGGTGGGGGGTGGGGTGGATGATGACAGCAGGTGGCATTATAGGTAAAGTGAACTCATAGTACTAGTTACTAGTTTGACTCAGTCATGTCCGACTCTTTGCAACCCCATGGACTATAGCCCACCAGGCTCCTCCCTCCATGGGATTCTCCAGGCAAGAATACTGGAATGGGTTGTCATTTCCTTCTCCAAAAGTGAACTTATAGCATTTATTAATAGAACAGTCTTATAGACTCTGTGGGAGAGGGAGAGGGTGGGAAGATTTGGGAGAATGGCATTGAAACATGTAAAATATCATGTATGAAACGAGATGCCAGTCCAGGTTCGATGCATGATACTGGATGCTTGGGGCTAGAGCACTGGGACGACCCAGAGGGATGGTATGGGGAAGGAGGAGGGAGGAGGGTTCAGGATGGGGAACACATGTATACCTGTGGCGGATTCATTTTGATATTTGGCAAAACTAATACAATTATGTAAAGTTTAAAAATAAAATAAAATTAAAAAAAAAACTAAATCAGGCTTGGCATATCTACTGATGACAATACTTGATTTTTTACCATGAGCAGTTTTACTTAGATTTGTAGATATTACTGTTTCCTGACAATATAAGGTCAAGGTTGCCACAGTTACTGGCTGCATGTTTCAGAACAGTTGGCAAACTGGTAGCCTCCCAGACTTAATGATACTTTCAGCTTGCATTCTTGGTACAGAAAATGTTAGAAAAAAGAAAACAATAACAAAAACTGCACTGGATAATTTTTTTTAATTACAACTATTGCAATTAAAAATTCACATATCTTAACCACAAAAAATTCAGGTGATCTGAGAATAGAAAGGAAGACAAAAATAAACAAGAGAGAAACAAGCAGTGTTTCCTTATCTCTAATGAGTATACACATGTCCGTGCTACGTGGCTTCAGTCATATCCGACTCTGTGACCCTATGGACTATAGCCCGCCAGGCTCCTCTGTCCATGGGATTCTCCAGGAAAGAATACTGAAGTGGGTTTCCATGCCTGGCTCCAGGAGATCTTCCCAACTTAGGGATTGAACCCATGTCTCTTCTGTCTCCTGGATTGACAGGTGGGTTCTTTACCACTGGCACCACCTGGGAAGCTCAATATGTACACACATCGGGCATGAAATCATGGCAAACTCTGACTGAGTACATCTGGAGTATGACCTGGGACTTTATTTCAGACAAGCTTCCAACAGCTGGTGAAGCTTCTGGTGCTCAGATCAGATCTGGGGTACAAAGGTGCTGAGGGTCAGGAGCAGTTTACACCCCTCCTTCAATCCTCCCATCCCTGCCCACTCACTGTTGTTGATGTTGCTGGTATTATCGCACTGACATTTACCGACTCTTGTGTATTCATTTTCTGTTTAAGAAGATGGTTAAAATATATAATAGGATGGCCATTTTAAAACTAGGAGTTGCAATTTAATGCACACAGGAGATATACTAACAAATTCAGGAGAAGAGATATTATCATGTTTTACCATTTAAATGTAATCAGTGGACATTCAGAAACACATAGACAGCTTAAATACACTGAGCAAAAAAAGCAGTGATAGATCTCAGTGGAGGATGGGTGGGACAGGGACAAAATAACTAAAAGAAATAAACATAGAGAAAAAAGACGGAAAAGCAGAGAACAGTTGTTTTAGACGTCGGGGTATCCATGCTTAAATCCCAGTTTCAAATAGATTCTTTCTGGCACAGCTTCAGTTAGAAATCGATGTTCACAGAAATATTCAGCCTTGCTGCATTCATATCTGTAGTGAGAGCATCTCAGGGAACTAACATGAAAAAAAAGTGGTGGTTTTTAATGTGATTCTTTATGTGGCTTTGATTGCCACTAATAGCCAGCAGATGGGATAGATACTTTAGGGAGAGAAAAAGCTCATCGAAGTTTTCTGGCCAAAATAAGCAGTTATACTTGCAAATGCATCAGAACATTGAGAATTGCAAAATTCTACTAGGGAAAGTTTTATAGAAAACAAATAGGATTTATATAAAACAAATAGGATCAGACTGATCCTGGACTGCAGCATGCCAGGCCTCCCTGTCGTTCACCATCTCCCAAAGTTTGCTCAAACTCATGTATATTGAATAGATGATGCCATCCAACCATCTCATCCTCTGTTGCCCCCATCTCCTGATGCCCTCAATCTTTTGTATCATCAGGGTCTTTTCCAATGGATCCAGGGGTAGTTATATTTGATTCAGAGTTTTCCTCTCATATGAAAGCTTGGGGTAACAACACTGCCATTCTGCTTTTAACATTCTCAAAATGAGAAGAATTCTAACACAATTATTTTCTTTGTTTATAGAAAGAAAATCTGTATTCAAAGAATAATCTTTGAAGATTATTTCATTTAATATCATGGATATTAATAGTCAAGAAATTCAATATGAATAACAATTTGGGGATAATCCAATATCTGTTATTCTGGCTTTGCATTATTTAAAATTTTATTGACACGTGTTAGGCTTGAAAAGGATGCAATGCTTTTCTAAAATGATCTGGGTGATGTACTTCCTTAATATCTGTATTGACTGCTAATCTGGGTCACACCTAACTATTTGAAAGCTATTAATTCCATACACAATTTAAAAGCACTGTATTATTATTTAACATAGTGTCACATTTTTGCTACAAGACAGTTACCATTCCACATTGCTTTATGGCACTTCAACACAAAACAAAGGAGATATTTATTTCAGTATAAATTTAGAGAGCTTAATAAATTTGAAGAGTGACAATAAGAATAAATTCAATGACATAACTAATTTTGATATACTTATCTTACTTAGATAGAGTCCAGTGTGATTACACAATTACTGATTGCATACAAGATCAGGTTTATGGGAAATGATACCAGAGCTTCATCGTTTTGGCTCTCCAAAGGTCGAGACTGAAGCTAAATAACAGACTCTCCCTCTGAATTCTAAGGCCAGAATCCAAATAGGATACATTCCTGGTACTTATGCAATAAGTGTGTTAGTTGCTCAGTCATGTCCAACTCTTTGCAACCCCATAGACTGTAGCCCACCAGGCTCCTTGGTCCATGGGATTCTCTAGGCAAGAATACTAGGGTGGGTTGCCATTCCTTCCTCCAGGAGATCTTCCCAACTCGGAGACTGAACTCAGGTCTGTCTCCTGAACTGCAGGCGGATTCTTTACTGTCTGAGCCACCAGGGAAGTTACTTATGCAATAATCTCACCATTTTCTGTCTCACTGGATTCCCAGGGCAGTCTGAACTAAGCGAAATCAGTTTCTCCCCATGGTTCCCACAGGATACAGATGGTACACACAAATGAAGATAACACCTTATTTACAAAGAGACTAATTACAAAGTTGTGAGTGAGGTATAGGGAGACCACAAAGAAGAGTTCAGGGACCAGGGCAAGTAGCAGAGGAGTTGGTGTCATCAGTTGGAACAAGAGACCAATGGAAGGAGAGGTTACGGGGTGCAGTTAGGAAAACAAGAGGCATTAGGGCAGGACACAGACCCAGTGAGGAAGACAGGGAAATAAATGATCAGCCCCCTTCTCTTCCAAGTTAGGCTCTCACTGGCCCATCCCAATTGACTAAAATATATGTCAGTTTCTGGGACAAGAGCAGAGTGCGAGGAGGGTAGAGGGAATCTAAGAGGACAAAGGAAAGCTATCCAACATAAATCCTCAATGGAGTATGGAAAGCACACTTCAGATCTTTTCAAACCTGCAATTTCCTTTCTAATGTGAGCAGTAACAACAATGGATTTAAGGAGAAAAACAGCAGCAATGCATAACCTAAGTCTTAGAGACAATCTACATTCTCATGCAATTCCTGTCATCTTTCAGGAAATCAGTTACGATGTTAGGTTTATCCCCAAAATGGTAAATATCATTATTAAAAGAATGGATTGATTTTTGTATTTGAAAAATTTAATTAAATATGAAAAAATCAATACAACACAAGGATACGGCATTCAGTTGTAAAAATTAAATAGAGGGAGGAAATCAAACCCACTCAGGTACAAATTTAAACTGGAAAATTGTGGAAGCATAAACTGTAAAATTTTAACACAGATAAAGCTGCTCTGTCACATTTTTTGTTAAATTAACTGTTCATTTTATTTAGGACTCACATTTTGGCACCACCACAGTCACTGTTACACATCCTGTTATTGAAAATCTTTCAAAATGTCTAATTATGCAATTTCTGAGGTGGTGACATTTTGCTACACTGAAGCACCCTAACTGTTCCTAGATGATCCTGCTCCTTAGAGCCCCTCAAAATCCACATTACATATGCAAGCCTTGCATTACACCCAAATGAAATTGGTGTAGGAAGATGAGATAAACCTGTTCTGACCTTATGAGCTATAGCATATATTCTGAATAGATGTCTACTGTGTGCATGCAATTGTGCCAACTATACATTTCTTTACAAGTACAATGTAAAGCGGGCAATTGTATTTATCTCTTGGTTTATAAACAGAATTTCACATCTGCAAAGTGAGTTTTTGAATCAAAAGAGAAAGTATGCTTTGGGAAGTTTTTCTTTCTTTTGTTTCCCTCTTCATCACTAAAGTCCTCTTCTGTTCTGTTGTGAAATTCTCTTTCATGTGTCATGGCCATGGAAAAGCATCCTCAGATATTTCAGCATCAGTGATACTAGGTGTCACTTCAATGTCCATACTTCATCCACTTATCTCATTTATGAAAAATGTATTGATAGATTACTAATAACATTTTATCTCATTTAAAGAATATGTCCTCATGTTTTTAACTTTAGGTCATATAAGAAATGCTTCAATGTATTCCTTTCAGAAGGTCATTCTCCAAACGAATATTCAAACATCCTTTATATTTTCCTTTAAATAAGTCTAGGCACAACTAAATTAAATCTGAAGGTTTTTATTTTTTATAGTCTCATGATAAATTAATTTCCTCCTATGAATTTCTATCATAAACCGTATATACTGAGTAACAGATCTGCTCCCAGACTTAAAGCAATGAGTTGATACTAACCTACAAGAAAACAGCAACAAAACTAGAAACTCATCTTTATTCACCATACTAGAGGCCTTCAGAACCGCCTTCAGGTACTGAACAATCATATCTTCAGAAATGTACCACCACCCGAGCCCTAGCAGAAAAGGCATACCAGTGCTCTGCATCACAGACCCCCAGCTCTCCAGCCATGACAGCACAACCAGTGGTGAAAATTTGATGAGAAAAGAGCCCGTCTGATGTCTGGCCAGCAGCCTGAGGATTATAAGCCCAGATGCAAGTGGGAGACATCAAACAAAATGGACATGAGATAGCCTGGGCTCGAACTGGCACACCAGAGGCCAGTGTAAGCTGAAGAATCTAGCCAGTGGGGAAAGAACTGGAGCAGATGTGCAAAGGGAGAAAACTCCATGACAGAGAGGGTAGAAACAAGAGACTGCCCAGTCCTGAAAGTGCCCAGATCGTAAATTCTTCCATCCAAGTTCCTGAACAAATGCATTCATTCAAGAAACCCCTTTTTGCATGAAGTTAAATTAAGAGATTCTCCATTCCTTGCAAATAAAAGACTTTCAGCTAGAAAAGGCATAATGGTTAATAAAAAAATAGAATAAAACAAAAATAATAGTAATATTTTGATAATAATAACAATGCATTCATTTTATAGGCTTTAACATAACTGAATATA
This sequence comes from Bos mutus, assembly GCF_027580195.1. Classification (NCBI taxonomy): domain Eukaryota; kingdom Metazoa; phylum Chordata; class Mammalia; order Artiodactyla; family Bovidae; genus Bos; species Bos mutus. The sequence continues at coordinate 14,632,064 of NC_091617.1, forward strand.
TTTTTAATAAAGAAATTCAATTTTAGGCTTTCACAATCTATTATAGGAGTTGGTGATGGACAGGGAAGCCTGGCATGCTGCAGTCCATGGGGTCGCAAAGAGTTGGACATGACTGAACAACTGAACTGAACCTATTATAATGAAATAATTTTAACCATTGATAGAAGATAATAACTGAGGAGAGGAAGTGGAAATAGGATGGGTGCATTGATTTCTCTAGTACCTATAAAAATTCCACAAGCACAATCTTCAACTGCTACATCATAAAATATTATGTATTTTAGATTATACTACAATATGGGTACATGAGTGCTAAGTTGTTTCAGTCACGTCCAGTTCTTTGTGACCCTATGGACTGTAGCCCACCAGGTTTGTCTATCCATGCGATTCTCCAGGCAAGAATACTGGAGTGGGTTGCCGTGTCCTCCTCCAGGGATCCCTGGATCCCTCCTCCTTCCCTACACAGGGATCAAACCCATGCTTGTTATGTCTCCTGCACTGGCCGGTGAGTTTTTTTTTTTTTTTTTTGCCAGTGAGTTCTTTACCATTAACTCCATCTGCAATATTCAGAAGCCCATATTGCAATATAAAAAATATTTAATTTACATGAGGGATGATTATCAAACATGCAAAGATACTATTTTCACTATAAGCCCAAAGAACAGAGCTTTGTAATTTCAAATACAAAAAGCAATTTGTTTATCACTTGGACAAATATTATTGAGTATCAACTATGTGAAAGTGAAAGTGTTAATTGGTCAATTGTGCCCGACTCTTTGTGACACCATGGATTGTAGCCCTCCAGGCTCCTCTGTCCATGAAATTCTCTAGGCAAGAATACTGGAGTGGGTATCCATTCCCTTCTGCAAGGGATTTTTCCAACCCAGGGATCAAACCCCAGTCTCCTGCATTGCAGGCAGAATTTTTTACCATTGGAGCCACCAGGGAAGCCCATGCACTATATAGCCTGTGCTAAAAAGAAAGATGTGAAATGGTAGAGCTGGAGAGAAAGGCTTAATAATCCCTGCCTTCAGAGCATGGAGAAGAAATATTAAAATATGACAATCTCCTAATCTATGATACATATGACATGCATATATGAAATTATTTTTTTTCAAATTTTCTTGTTTATTTACTTGTTTTTAATTTTTTGGCCATGGTTCAGGGCATGTGGGATCTTAATTCCCTGACCAGGGACTGAACCAGCCCCCTGCATTGGAAGTGTGGAGCCTTAACCACTGAAATGCCAAGGAAGTCTGAAAGTAAATTATTATTAATAATATAAGGATATTATTACTACTGGTTTATTGAATTATCACAATATTTTAGGTTGGAAGAAGTTTAAAAGATTATATGCTATACAACTCCATTTATATGACAATTTTGAAAACATAACATTTTAGAAATGGAGGGCAGGTTAGTGATTGCCAGAAAGTTGGGACTGAGGGAAGTTGGGAGAGGAGTAGGCGAGGTTATAAAAGGTCAATATGAGGGATCCTTGTGGTGTTGGAACTGTTTATTCAATGTCTTAACTGTGGTGATGGATACAGCAACCCAAACAGGAGATAAAACTGTATAGAACTGACCATAACCCTGATACACACATTCAAAAGAGTAAAAGTAAAACCAGGAGAAATTTGAATAAGATAGGTGTGCAGACTTGACCTAAGATAGGTGTGCAAATATCCTAGTAATGATATATTTTACCACAGTTTTGTTAAATCTTAACAATGGGGAGAAATGGGCAAAGTATGCAAGAAATTTCCCAGAATAACTCCTTAGAACTACATGGAAGATTGTTAATTTTATGTATCAACTTGACAGGGTCAAGGGATATCTGGACAGTTGGTTACACACTATTTCCAAGTGTGTGTGTGTGCGCGTGTGAGTTTCTGGAAGAGTCTAGCATTTTAATTGGTGGACTGAGTAAAGCAATGGCCTTCCTTCATGTGAGTGGGAGCCACCCAATCCTTCAAGGGCCTGACGGAAGAGGACTGAGAAGGGCAAGAATTCACTCTCAGTCCTAGTGTTTGAGTGGGACATCACTCTCCTCTGCCTTCAGGGTTTCTGGTCTTAGGCCTTCAACTTGGACTAGAGTCTACACCATCAGATATCTTAACTCTTAGGGCTTCTAATAAAACTGGCTCTTCTGCGTCTCTGACTGGCAGGACCCAGATCACTGGATTTTAGCCTCATAACTGTGTGAGCCAATATCCTAAAATAAATCTCTTCCCTGAATATCTATCTATCCATCCATACATACATACATACATTTGCTATTGGTTCTGTTTCTCTGGAAGGCCTAATTAACACATGAATCTACAATTATCTCAAGAAAAATTTTAACTAAATAAAAAGAAAATGGATTTTAGTGTTCACTGGGGTCTACATTCCAAGCTTAGCTTAAACTATCTGAGCCTCAATTTTCTGTCCTACAAAATGGAGATAATAATTACCACTGAAGTATTACTCTATTTATTGATGCATTCATTCATTCATTTATCCACTCAAATGCATGCAAATAGAACTCAGTTCCAGTTGCTATACTAACAAGTTGAGAATAAAAATTCTATTATTCTTAGTACTACTACTGTTGCTACTTTTAATCTCACTACTACTAATTATAATGGAGATTCTTGAACTCAAAGAATGAATAAACCATAATAGCGACAAACTAAGCGATATTTTGTTTTGATAAATGCCCTGGTAGAAGGAAAGGGCATCTAAAAGAGCAAACAATAGCCCTCCCACTTAGAAGAGGATTGGGAGATTTCTACACTATATTTAAGATATTTGTCCTCAACCCTGAAACTAGATTTTCAGAAGGAGGCAGGAGAAGTGCCACGGATCAGAGATCCAAGAAACATGATGAACTGGTGAAAATCTAAGGCACCCAGTACAACTGAAACACAGAGTAGGGAATGGGAAAACTGCAGTTCTATTACCATGACACACACAATATAAACATGATCGTAGGAATCAGTCTAACAAAACCTTCGCTTGACATCAAAGACTCAGATAAGAAGTTCTGCATTCTCTACAGATAAGATGCTCAGATTCTCTACAGTTCACAGCAAACATAAAGCACTTTACCTACTATCAGTGGTAGTATCAGTAGGTATAATAGCAATGGTAATAGTAGCAAGAGTAGTAATAATATTTAGTATCACTTTTAATAAGGCCTTTAATAAAGCCTAATTTTTAGTGAGCTAGCTACTTTCAAACTAAATTTAATTACCATCAAGGTAATGAGATGAACTATTCTGTGAAACAAGACACTTAAGCACCACATGTCAGTGGTCCAATGATGATCCATATTTTATTTTGGAAAGTCAAAAACTGTGATCTATTTATCAGTACAAAGGAGGTTGAATTCATATGGCACTATACTCCTTATTACCATCAACAAGCCTTTTTGATCTCCAACAGGTGTAAACCATGGGGAATTCTTAAAAAATAATACACTGCACATTCCAGGAGCTGACAGATACTGTAAGGATAGAAAAGTACCTAAGGGACTCCCAAATAATTCAAAAAGTAATACATGTGATGGGTACGAATCAATGTTTTATAGTGATATTATCAATTCTGACTTAGGAAGTGTTTGGTGAAACTTTAATGCTATCTTTAAAGATAATCATTATTGTTCCAGGCAGGGGCACCAGGGAAGGGTATTCTAAGCACAAGAAAAATAAAGTGTATGAAGTTAGAAACTGGATGTCTTGTTTGGCCAACAGTGAAAAGCACTGAATGTTTGAAAAATGTGACCCAGTGTGCCCAGATGGTGAAGTAACATCTGAGGAAATGAAGGAGCATGCTCCTAATGTCAAAAACATGAGGGACCATCAGTATTTTTAAGGAGATAAGTCTCATTCTGCTGAGAGTGCGAGGATAGATTACATCAATAGGGAATAGAAATAAAGGTGATATAAAGGGAACTATGGATTCCCAGTTGGCACAGTGGTAAAGTATCCCCCTGCCAAAGGAGGAGATGCAAGAGACGTGAGTTTGATCCCTGGGTCAGAAAGATTGTCTGGAGTTGGGAATAGCAACCCACTCCAGTAGGTATTCTTGCCTAGAAAATTAAAAGTTCAGAGGAGCCTGGCATGCTATACGCCATGTGGTAGCAATGAATCAGACAGGACTGAGCCACTGAGTATGCATGCAAAAGGGAACTAAAATACCAGGACAAAGATGAAAACAGCCTCATTGGGGAAAGAGGGCAGTGCATAGAAAAGTCATAGAGCAAAAGAACAAAGCAAACCAAAGCAAAATAGACAAGTTAGAGTGGTCATTTTCTCAACAATTATTGCAGTATTTTGTTTACACTCTTCAAAATGCACATCATAAGCAATTCTGAAAGCATTTGACAGTCTTATTTCCCCTCTGAATATAAACTTCTTGAGGTCAAAGAAATATTTCCATCTGGAGAACATCCATAAGTACTATCGCAGTTTCTCACTTATGTTAGTGACTTGCTAAGTCTATTAAATGCATGAAATTCTCTATGAATTAAGAGGAAAGTGAATTTTATATCTAAAATGAAACAAGAAGTCAGAATAATGAGTTATTTACAATTTCATCTTACAAGAAATAAACATTTTATTCTGTACTTCTCTTCAGTTTTTACATATAAAAATCTTCATTTTCAATGCAAAAGTAAAGGTCCTAGGTTACTTTTTAGGGTATTGATTACATGTAGCATTATCATTTATACCTTGAGCCTTATTAATATGAAACTGAGAAAGAAGACTGAGAAACAAGTATTTGTTGTTTTTATTACTGTACAGTGTCCCATAGATGATCCTTTCTCAGTAATCCTTCATCTATCTTTCAACGTAATTGAGAAGTTATCTAAGAAAAAAAAAATAACAATCCAAACCAAAAATCTTCAACAGAAAGAAAATGTATTCTTTCTTTCCTTGCTTTTTTTAGGTTTAAGTCTTCTAATGTGGAGACACTGGGTAGAAGTAAAACATTAGGTCAATTCTGATGCTACGTTTAATCTACCTTAAATGACTGCCACCTGGGTTGCAAATAATGGAATCACTAATTAATGACTAGCACTTCATCCAAAATATCTTGTCATAGGGTTCTTGAAAAATAAGTGGTATTGCTCATTTTCTAAATAAAAATCTGAAACTAAAAGAATTTGGGTAACTTGCTCCGAATCACAGATCTTATATACAGTGGAGAATTATTCAACATCTTACTTGTCTGAACTCTCTACTCAACACACTGCCTCCTTTTACATGATAAATTATCTCTGATAATAGAAAGAAATCAGCCTCAGCAATTTGACCAAGGTTGCAGTCACCTCACACTCCATGTCAATGTACTCAACTCTGCAAAAAAAAAAAAAAAAAAAAAAAAAAGTCCTCTTTCAGTTCTCTGACCCATCCTGGCCAGATAAAGGAGGAAAGCTGAGAAACGGTTTGTGCCTTATGGGATTCTCCTCATTTTGCTCCAGGAAAAAGAATTAGTTGGAGCAGAATTATGCTGTTTTTCACTGGGGAAGGAAAAAATAACCAAGCAGAAACCTACAAAGTTTTTCATACACATATACTTTTTTGTGAGGACTTTACAAAGTGTATTTTGTGAATCATATGTAATATCGAATGTCAGGGAGCTTCTTTATTTTAGAACCAGTAATCTTTTGAAAGGAAGGAAATGAAATCAAAGTAGACTGACCCAGTTTTAAAACAAACAATGGTTAGGGATGAAACAAAAGAAGGAAGAGGGAATGGCAAATCTCAAACTTAACTGACAGAGCTATAAAGATCTTTAAAAGAGAAAGCTAGACAAAGCAAATTGTGCACAAAGGAGAATAGTTTTAAAAAAATTAAATGACTCTAATTTTCTAACAATTTTTTGCAAGTATAAGCCTGAAATAATTCCTTAGCAAAGCATTCAAAGAGATCAGAACTGCAACTAAAGACATCCTTTCTGTATATTTTTTTAGTAAATTATAAGTTTCATTATATGCTGCATTAAATGCATAGTCAGCTTTTTAAAAACTCCCATAAAAGCACTAGAGAAGAATGTTTTCAGTTCATCTCCCCTTGTAATACAAAATATACTTCTATCAAATTTCTTTTGAAAATGCTCATCTTCATGATCATATTCTTAAAGTACACCATCATAAACAATAAAGTTTCTCATTTTTAAGCAAAAGTTTCTCAGTTTTTCTTTAGAGAAGATTTTCATTTTTTTAACCAAGTATCTCTCATTTTATATTTCTGTAATGAATCATCTTCAAATGGAATTTAAACACTAATTATTCCAATAAGAGACATGAACAGTTACATCAGGTGTTGTGACTTTGGCCAAAGTAGAGATTTATTGAAACTGCATGCTGAAGATTCAAGGAACTGCATGAATATCTCCTAAAACCTCTCTACCCTGCAGCAAAGACAGGCTTATTGTAAAGTCCCTGATTTCATCTAGGCATTAAGAAACAGAGGTAGATACAAAGGCACCACACTCTGAACTGATTATGAATTAACAGTAGCTAGTAGCTGTCTTTGAATAAGTTCTTGCTTTTATCACTTTCCTGTCATCATGACTAATACTGACTGATTATGTTCAGAGGCTTTAAAACTATTCTTGTAATCCTGTGGAATATCCACTTGCATGGACTGAATACTACCTATCAGCTACTGTGTCCAGTACATACTGGTTTTATCCATCTCAACAAACATTTCTGAAATTGGCATCCTAGTTATCCATGTGCATATGATGAATCTTTCTACAGTGAGGCACTAAACCTAGTTCAGGTAACAGAATGTGGCTCTGTCACCAATTGCTTAAAAAAGAACTGAGTTTCACCTGCGTAATAGCCACACAAAAAACAGGCATGACCATCAACCCAGACATGACTCTTTAATAGTTTCCCTGAATCAATTCTGTTCCAGAAATCTCTTTAATCTGATTTTATTAAAATCAATATGGACAAGGAGAACAGAGTGAGGAAGCAAAAAGTAAGTGTTAACTGAGCTCCATCTGGTCGCAGATATGGTTCAGTCTGCCTACAATCAAACCCAGGATTTTCACGTTCTCCACCTACCAGATTCTGGCCTGCTGGTGAATTATAGCTCCTGACCTATCAGTTAATTGACCGGGATTCTAAGATTAAATCCAATTAATCTTTCTTTTTTAAGTGATCAAAAATTTGATTTTTTCAATTTTAGTTTCTTTTTTTTTTGGCTGCACCATGTGGCATGGGGGAATCTCAGTTCCCCAACTAGATCAAGGATCAAACACATGCCCCCTGCAAGTGGAAGCACAGTCTTAACCACTGGACCACCACATAAATCCACATTAATCTTAATGTAGATTAAATTAGCATTCTGATACTGAATATCAAGGCATATATGCAATTTGTGTATTATCATTTATCATATAAATCAATTTAATATTAAATATCTTAAATTATACATTGCATCTTTTTGTAATATCATCAAATTCATGACAATTAATTACATTTCTTTATATATCATATCTTAGACAGGAATATGCCATACTTGGACATTTTTCTAAGCAGATAAATTATTAAATGGAGTTTTAATATGATCATTTCAGCACACAGTTAGGGAACTATAATTAGATCAGACCAAGGCTAAGGAAACAATATTGTAATAAAAATAATACATTAGCAACAACAAAGAACGCTCTAGGGCTAGGTAACCAGGATATAGTTCTATTCCTTGCTCTGACAGAAGTATCTGACCCTCAGCAAATCACTTACATCCTCATTCAGTTTCAAGGCCCTCTTCTACAAAATAAGAAAGATGTACCTGCTTAACATACACTGCGGTCACAGAGACCAGGAACATAGGCCCACATTTGACTCACTGATCATATTAAGTGGCCTGTAAGTGTCTGCACGTGACAAGCTAGGCGAAGGCTACCTGGAGTGGTTCCAACAAAATGCTGCACTAATCCATGACGTGGGAGTAGTATGGAAGTGCTAAAGAACAATTTCCAGAACTCGACAAGATGGTTCTATAGAATAGGTTTTAAGCTCCCAAATATAAACCCCTAATTACTTAAACTTGGGAATACTAAAGGTGCAGTGAAAATCAGAGACACAACTCATCTGTGGTTCATAAAATAACATGCACATGGACTTATGGAAATGCTGGGCTATTGTATGACATTTACCACAATTTTGCATGATATATTGAAATATGCATTATAAGTGAGGGATAACACATTGAACATACTGTAGCACAATGTCATTAAACTTTAAAAGTTTACAGTTACCCTATGACTTTATTCATATAAATAAAATGTCCTCAATGAAACTTGAGGACATTATGCTAAGTGAAATGACACTAAGAAAGAACAAATATTGTACGATTTCACTTATATGATATATATACAATAGTGAGGGCTTCCCTGGTGGCTCAGACAGTAAAGAATTTGCCTGCATTGCAGGAAGCCTGGGTTTGATCCCTGGGTTGGGAAGATCCCTTGGAGAAAGGCCTGGCAATCCACTCCAGTGTTCTTGCTTGGTGAATGCCCATGGACAGAGGAGCCTGGCAGGCTACAATCCGTGGGATTGCAAAGAGTTGGACACAACTGAGCAACTAAGAACATACAATTGTCAAACATACAAAAACAGAAAATACAATGGCGGTTGCTAGTGGCTGAGAGCAAAAGGGAGTTGGGAGTTATTGTTTTATGTGTACAGAATTTCAGTTGGGGAAGACAAAGAAAGTTCTGGAGATAAATAATGGAAATGATTGCACATCAATATGAATAAGGCCAGTAAAGTATACACATAAAAATGGTTAACGTGGTAAATTTTATCTTAGATATATTTACCACAATAAAATTCCATAAATAAACCTAAAAATATGTTCAATATATATTTTTACAGAGCCTTTCCTGGTGGATTAGTGATGAAGAACCCACCTACCAATGCAGGAGATATGGGTTCAATTCCATGTCCAGAAGATCCCACATGCCATGGAGCCCATATGCCAAAACTATTAGCCTGTGCTCAAGAGTCCAGGAGCCACAAACACTGAAGTCTGCACACCCTAGAGACCTTGCTTAGCAACAAGAGAAGCCACCACAGTGAGAAGCCTATACACTGCAACTAGAGAGCAGCCCCGTTCGTGGCAACTAGAGAAAGCCTGAGCACAGCAATGAAGATCCAGCAAAATAGTAAATAAATTAAACTTTACAAATATAATTTGACATTTACATTAAAATGAAATAAATTCAGTATATTAAAGCAAACATGATACCAATAAATTTTCTGCACCTTAAATTAGTAATAATTAATATTCAACTATTTAAAATTATTATTTTGCTCCAAAATCACTGTGGGTGGTGACTGCAGCCTTGAAATTAAAAGATACTTACTCCTTGGAGGAAAAATAATGACAAACCCAGGCAGCGCATTAAAAAGCAGAGATATTACTTTGCTGAAAAGTTTATCTAGTCAGAGCTATGGTTTTTACAAGAGTCATGTACAGATGTGAGAGCTGAACAATTAAAAAAGGCTGAGTGCCAAAGAACTGATGCTTTCAAACTGTGGTGTTGGAGAAGACTCTTGAGTGTCCCTTGGACTGCAATGAGATCAAATCAGTCAATCCTTAAGGAAATCAACCCTGAATATTTATTGGAAGCACTGATGCTGAAGCTGAAGCTCCAATACTTTGGTCACCTGATGGGAAGAGCCGACTCATTAGAAAAGACCCTGATGCTGGGAAAGATGGAAGGTGGGAGAAGGGGAGGACAGGAAGAGATGGTTGGATGGCATCACTGACTCAGTGGACATGTGTTTGAATACACTCTAGGAGATGGTGAAGGACAGGGAAGCCTGCAGTTCATGGGGTTGCAAAGAGTCATATATAACTGAGCAACTGAACCACAGCAACAACAATGGCTTCTTAACGTACAACTTGAAGACCGTATTTATCACCACTACATTTTAGACCAAAATATGTTGTTCTACTTCTCCATTCAGTCTGTAGTTGCTCACTACATAATTACTCACATTTTCTCACTCTTTTCCCCCATTTCATCTACCCACTCAATTTCACAGGATGTTGACAGCTCTTGAAAGATATTTTGCATTACTATTTCACATTATATGTTTATATCTCCTATCTTCACCAGGATTACTCATAACTTTATCATATATAATATATAATCTCTATACTCTCATAGCTCTTAGTACAGGACATGTTATTGATCAATATTATTATGATATGAATTACCCATAGGGTGCCTACTTTACAGATAATTGAAACTCAGGATTTCAGGGAATGGTTACTGAAATGGACAAATACTAAAACATTGATTAGATGGGTAAATAGAATGTAACACACAAAAAGTGGTAAAATGATTCTATTTTAGCTTTGATAAAAATCTCATAAAGCTAAAAATGCTTTCCCTAGCATACTGGTTTTACTTTCACTTAGAGGAATACATATAGAGGAACTTTTGGTATTCTTCTTCCATTAATTTTTATAGCCATGTTTTTCTTTTTCTCTTACTGATACTTGATATTTGAAGCTGTTTGCAATTTGATTTTTGTAAGTTCTCCTGCTGCTGCTGCTAAGTTGCTTCAGTCCTGTCCCACTCTGTGCAACCCCACAGAAGGCAGCCCACCAGGCTCCCCCGTCCCTGGGATTCTCCAGGCAAGAACACTGGAGTGGGTCGCCATTTCCTTCTCCAATGCATGAAAGTGAAAAGTGAAAGGGAAGTCGCTCAGTCGTGTCCGATTCTTAGCGACCCCATGGACTGCAGTCTACCAGGCTCCTCCATCCATGGGATTTTCCATGCAAGAGTATTGGAGTGGGGTGCCATTGCATGAAATATAACGGCATCATATTTTCTGGTACCAGGAAAATAACTCTCTGGTTCACTTTGCCAGTTGTGATTTTGTGACATTTTTAGCATCTAAAAGAACTTATTTATAGACCTGAAACTATTACAACATTGTTAATCAATTGTATTCTAATATAAAATCAAAGGTTAAAATATAAAATCACATCAGTAGAATGAGATAAATATATATTATACATATATATAATATATATGCACATATATGTATATAATATATATGTATATCATATATATATATAAACAGAATCTGTTTATGTCCCTTAATACACCCACATATAGAAACACACTCATACACTCTCCACACACACACAACTGCCAGTGTCTACAGAGCATGTGAAGAAGGTAATTGCAAGACAATGTGTTAAGAGCAATATTAGAAAGCTAAGAAAGGAAGAAAGGGTATAGGACACCATGAAAAAGAGAATGGTGAACTCTGCCTTAGGTTATCAGAGAATGTCCCTGTGGAAGGTATCATTGGACCATTTAGAAACCAGAAAACTTCTTCAGGTAGACACAGGAGGACTGGGAATTATTAAAGACTCCAATCTGAATTTTCTTATTTTATATCTCTTATCTCTACTCCTGGAAGTTTTATTTTATCACCTATCATTTTTCCAGGCCTTGAACAGTAGCAGCAACATGGACTTTACTCAGATCTATATTTTATATCTTATATTCCATTTTGAAAATTCCTTAAAACACTGTTTAAAAGAATTGTATGTAGAAGTGTTTGAGTGGATACATAGGTACAGAATTACCATCAGATATTATTATAGATCTCACCTGTAGCAAGGAAGTACCATTATAGCACAGCTAGGCTAAGAAAGGAAACATCCTCTTTGCAATGGGGAAGAGAATAAAACCTTTTGGGGATTTGCAATTATTACTATTGGTAAATGTTTAAATTAAGAATGGAGATAATGTTGATAGCTAACCTTAAAGGATAACTTTAACCTTAAGTGTCTCTATAATTGGAGAAGGCAATGGCACCCCATTCCAGTACTCTCGCCTGGAAAATCCAATGGACAGAGGAGCCTGGGAGGCTGCGGTCCATGGGGTCGCTAAGAGTCGGACAGGACTGAGCTACGTCACTTTCGCTTTTCACTTTCATGCATTGAAGAAGGAAATGGCAACCCACTCCAGTATTCTTGCCTGGAGAATCCCAGGGATTGGACAGCCTGGTGGGCTGCCATCTGTGGGGTTGCACAGAGTCAGACACGACTGAAGCAACTTAGCAGTCTCTATAATTGTCAAGGTTGATAAACATTATATTCATATGTGATTCATATTCTCATATCCTCTTTGCTCCCAGAAAGTGATCTGACACAGCAAACAATAAAAGACACATCAGAATTGATTAAGTAGCAATAAACCACCCAAAATTTAGTTTTGGATATGAACTACTGAATTCAATTGTTTTCAGGTAACATCAGTGCATGGGGCTTCCCAGGTAGAACAGTGGTAAAGAATCTGCCTGCAAGGCAGGAAACATGGGTTCCATCCCTGAGTGAGGAAGATCACCTGGAGCAGAAAATGGCAACCCGCTCCAATACTCTTGCCTGGAAAATTCCATGGACAGAGGAGCCTGGCAGTTTACAGTCCATGGAGTCACAAAGAATTGAACACAACTGAGCCACTGAGCATGCACAACATCAGTACATAAAGTACATCACTCAAAGTATGAAAAACTCACCTGAATTTTAAGGAGTTTCTGAACATTTTCCATAATGAATATATGATTACAACTGTATTTTTCACATGCAATATTTAGAGTATGTCTTCTGATGAAATCAGTTTTTAAAAAGTCAGGTAAAAGTGCATTCCTTTTGAAATTATCAAGTATATATTTCATGGAGTAATTTGGGGATGGCATTTGTCCATGGAAATATGATAGTACTCTACCTTTTATTATGACCTACCTGTTTAAGCTAGTAGTGAAAATAATGATGAGTGGTATGAAAATACGTTTTAGAAATACATAAATCAAATTTACTTTACAAAATAAAATATTAACCATTTAAAGAATTTTTGGAGCACCCACTAGCCAGATAATTATACAGAAAAGGATATGAAAAAAACTGTCAGTGGCTCACTGCATAAAAATATGTAATATCACAAATACCATAGGACAAACTTCAGTTATTACTTTGGAAGGAGATAATGATTTAACCTTTATTTGGTCATGCATTTTTATTTTCTGGTTAATGCACCTTTATGATACAAACCAAGTCTTATTCACCCTTGCATCCTAACCTTGAAGCATGGTGCACTGCACCTTAACTGCCGAGCAAAAATATAATAAATCAATATCCATTATATCAAAATGAAATCTCTCAAATATTCAAAATATTTTCTATGATTGAGCTTTAAGTTATAATTAAACTATTCAATCCCTTTTTTCCTTTCCCAACATCTTTGTTTTTGGACAAGTTCAATCCCTATGTATATTTATGTTAGCACTTAAAAAATGGGTGCCAAATACCTATTACAATACCTCTTAATCTTGTAACTTTATAGGATAAGTTCTAGTTGAAAAAGTTGAAATAAAATGAGCAATCACAGAGAAAGTAATTTAAACAAATACAGTGAAATAAACAAACAAGTAAATCTCATGTATTTACATCCATGTCTCTCAGACATCCGCTGTAGACTGGAACCACCAATTCTTTAATTCAATAAAACTGAATGCTACTTTAAACATGTAAATTATGTTATACAAGTATTTTAAAGAGTGTGGAGTGGGATGTGTTTACATGCTTTTGTGAAACACTCTGTTTTAACTTCTTTCACTGAACACCAAAAAGCATTCATCTTGATTACTTTCATAAAGTGTCAATTTTAAACACAATTTTGAAAATTAAAGTAAAAATAAATCACATTTATTATAACCAATCATTTTCCATTATCTTTGAGAAGGAAGTAATTTGGAATAAGCAGTTACAAATTCAAATTCTTAACTGCCAAGAGAGAAAATTTTATCTTATAAATTCTTAACTTCTCCTTTCATGCTTTCTTTACCTGCTTTTCTCAGAATATTAAGGTTCTTGGTCCAAATCAAGTCTGTGATAATCTATAATTGTTAGTGTTTTCTAATAATGATACCCTTATAAATAACAACATAAAAGTTTCTAATATTTACTACATATCATAACAAGATTTAACTAAAGGCCAAAAAAAAGTCCTATAATTTTTCAAAATATGTCAACAAATCTGTTACAAATTATCTTCATCATTACTTAAAGTGAATGACTTAAAATGACAAAGTGAACCAGTACTTACCTAGATGTTTACATAGGTATCATTATAACTAATAGATATCTCATTCAATTAATAATCCATATTATGGAAAGTAGTTTTACCAATACAACAGGCCATGTTATTAAGATAGGTTGTAGAATTTATTCATATTGTCCTTTAAAGTTGATAGTTGTTGATCTCTGAGGAAGGTTAATATAGATAAACTTATACTTGAACAGAAGGAAACAAAATAATGACATTTGGAGGAGTCTTTACTGATACTATGTAAACTCCTGATTAAAAATGTTTACCCCACTTTAATCTTCTTGAAACTGAAGCACAACTAGTGGATAATAGAAATACACATTTTCATCTTGCCATAATTTAGTCAAGGCACTTACGTTAAGAATATTCTTTCTACAGTGATGATGGGGGAGGTCTGAATATATGTAAACATATTTTGTATTAATTTATTGTATTCTAGAAAGTTAGAGAAACATGATAAATACACAAAAACCAAGTTCCTCAGTTAGAAGATTGATTTTTTTTTTTGAGAAAGTGAGCTTTACAAATATAGCATGATTTTGAAGACAAAGGAATTAATTTGTTTCCTTACATATCCCAAACACGACTCCACAGTCTCTACCCAATATACATAATACTAGTACCCCATTAAACCAATATTAACAAGTTGTGCTATATAAGCCTAACCCCCATTATCATATAAACATAAATACAACAAACACAAATATGTTTACAGATTGTGTTTATTAAAATATAATTATTTTACAGATACAGTAATTTCACTCAACTATGTCTCTTCTATATCATGAATATGTTCTCAAGTAATCTGTGGAAGTCAGCTTTTTACTTGTTTTCAAGTAATTTAAGACATTTTTATAGAATTAATGTAAACAGAATTAGATTTTATACAGATAAAGATTTATGCCAGTGTTTTACAAATTGCCTGCATAAAGGTATTATGATGCAAAAGTGTATACAGAATGTTTTGGATTTAATTTATGAGTAAGATCAGGGTTTAGATGTTTCTAAAGGTTTGTGTACATATTGAGAAGAACTGAGTGAAATATTACTGGAAAATGCTCATCCTTAAGATCCCTGGATAGGGAAGATCCCCTAGAGTAGGAAATGGCACTGCACTCCAGCATCCTTGCCTAGAAAATTCCATGAATAGAGGACTCTGGCAGGCTACAGTCCATGGATCCACACGGAGCTGGACATGACTGAGCAACTGAAGAGCAGGGGCAATATCAGGGTTTGGATTTTCCTAAAGTTTTCTGCACATATTGAGAAGAACTGAGTGAAATATCAGAAAATGCTCATCCTTAAAATAATCCCCATCATTCCAATGTATACATATCACACACATAATGTAAAATTTATACTCACAATATTCATTAACTTAGTTATATTTTATATGGAAATATGGTATATAGTTCCCTTTTGATATATGTTTATAAAGAGTTTATCTTTTCCTATAAAAAGTATTTTAATTAATCATTTTAATTGAATACTATTCTCCCTATCACACTAGCTTGAAAGATAATTATATCTGATTATTAAATTTTACATTTATACATATCATCTAGTAAAATACATACTGCCTAGTAAGTTTACATGTTTAATTAATTTTTGATTTCCTAAATATATTATAAAATTTACTACCAACTTGTATATGCAGATAATTCCTTTCTTGATAGTTTATATTTGAGATAAACTTAACATGATGCATATATTTTTAATGATTTCTGATAGCAAGAAGGGATTCCCTGATGGCTCAGACAGTAAAGCATTTGCCCGCATACATTTAGACAATAATAAAATGAAAGCCTCAATAGAGAAGATCTATAACATATGCTACACTTAGGCTGTGGTCCTCTCAAAGTGCTAAGATCAAATGAGTACTTTCAATCAATAATAGAGTAATTTTGGATTTCAACAAAAGCATTAAAACGATTCAACAGTGTGTAAGTACATTAAACACATCATCAAATTTCATACATTTGTTACAGCTTTCAATTGAATATATATATATATAAACATAACATCTTTAAAATATAACTGATTCTAAAATCATGCTAAATTCCTAATTATTTTTAAGTAAAAGACGCAGAACATGAGGAAAGCCAACCTAAAATATATCATTAGAAAATTAATTTTACAATGTTACTTTATATCTATATTGAATTTTCCTGTACACTTAGACACTGCCAGAAGTATGACAAAAAGTCAAGCAATGTTTTAACAGCTACATTATTTCTTAGCTGACAGAAAACTATGCCACCCATAATAAGAGCAGAGCAGTGGCAATAGTAACAAAAAACAACTGTTTGAATGAGACACCTTAGAAACATATATATGTTATGGAAAAACAATGCATTCCAAGTCATGAGTATGAATAAGGTGCAATTCAAATCAGAATTAATTTTAAAGTGTGATAATATTTACAAATATGAACTTACAAAGTAGTCTCTATTGCCAATAAAGTACATCCTAATAAAAAATATTTCAGAGATTGAAATTTGAATATAAAATCGAACATTTATTGACTTGTAAAGAAAATGATAAATTCATCAGCAAAAGATGAATCTTTAGTATCATTCTGAATTTTTCCATCTGCACAGAAAACTTCTCATGAGAAAATATTGTCCTTGTGTCCCTAATTTGAAATTCATCCACTCTTCATAGGGACACTAAAACAAGGACACTCCCTGCACAGTAAATCTGGAGGCAGGTCATAGAGGCATCTGTTCTCCATATACCTATTTAATGAGGTCATTTGGTACACATGGCATGCATTGGGGAGCTCTTAATTTTTATTAGTAACATCAATCTAGCTAAGAGTTAGTGAATTAAAATTATCTTTGAAATGAAATAGAACACTCCTTTGTCTAATTTGCTGAAATTCACTGATATATAACTTACCAATAAACTCATTCCCATCAAAATAATCAAGCATTTTTGTGATCTTGAACAATAATTAGAACTCAACAGACTTGGAAGTATTAATATTGAATATCGCCTAGTGATAGCCATCCTCGATGACTTGGGAATCTGCAAACTGCAGTGTATACTGATTATAGAAATAACCTTTCAAGCTGTCATTTTTAATAACAAGTGAGATTTCACAAGTAGAAACACTGTAAAGAAGAGGCACCTATTTAAAAATGAAGAGAATTAGAAGTATTCATGCAATGTAATCATAGTTCATGGTGTTTGTGGACATTGTTTAAAAGTATTTGTTGTTTTGGTGGTTGCCATTTTAGGGGCTTTTGTGGTTCACAGATCAGATTCAGATGGAAACAATAAAGCATTAGTTCTTTAAGCCTGGGGTTCATTTAATTAAAATGAAAGAAACACGCCCATATGACTTGGGATTTTCAAGCTATTATTTGCATTAAAGGGAACTCAAGGAACAAAGTCCTCTTGCGCTCTAATTTAATTTTCTATTATTTGGAAGTGACACGACCCTAGAAAATAGGTGATGGTAGTAATCAAGCAATCTAATGACCAAGTTCTTATCTGACATGATGTCTAGGTTAACATAAAGGAAAATACAATAAAAATCCCACCTCTACTCGAAGTTCCATCAAGTTAAAAACCATGTGTGGAGACCTGAGATTAATGTTTCTAAATTTTGTGGAACATGATTCCTGATTTTAGTACCAGAAACTGTAACTGTGAATTTTTAGTGAACAAGCAATCAAAGTGACACAAAACTACACTTCTCAGAGAAACTGTAGCCCACCAGGCTCCTCTGTCCATGGAATTTTCCAGGCAAGACTACAGGAATGGACCACCATTTCCTCCTCTAGGGGATGTTTCCCACCTGGGACCAAACCCATGTCTCTTGTGTCTCCTGCATTGGCAGGTGGATTCTTTACCACAGTACTGCCTAGGAAGTCCCAGAGGGTTCAGAACCTACAGTGATTCCTAGAATGGCCTAGTATGACTGCTGTCCACTTGCACGTGGGTGGCAGGGTGCTCTTGGTGGACAAAAAGGAAATAAATGATAATAAACCATAACAGGGCAGGAGGCAGAATCAATACATCAATAAACAAGTGAAATTTTTAATGAGTGCTGTAATTGAGAAACTTTGGAAAAAGATATCTAAGCGGCTTTTAGCACAGCACATTCCATAAAGATCCTTGACCTGTTTTCTCAGAATGCCCAGAAGAAAGATCAACACTGTTCTTCAAAACACCTGGACTGGATCTCCTTTACTACACTGATGCTTAGACTGAGAATTCAAGGCTGATTAAAGTTATGTACTTGGAGTAATGTCACAATTTTTAACTTGTCCTTGAGGGGCTGGTATAGCCTTAGCCCTTGTATGTATGTCCATCCTCAGAGTCTCCACATTAACTATGCTGTAACCCCAGGCTTTATTTTATTTCTCTTTTTTATTCTAACAGGTACTAACATTTAAAAACTCAGGGCCTTCATGAGTACTATTCCTTCTGCTGAGATTTGTTTTCTCCCAAGTTCTTTGCCTGGCACCTCCTAGAACCCTTCAGTTCTCAGGGAACATATTACTTCCTGATGTCCATCTACCTGTTATTATCTCCCTTCATATCCTTTATTTTTGCCTTCTTCTTGGCTGATACCAAAACACAATTATTTGGGAAAATACCCCATGCCTGTATCCAGACCAAGCCATCCCTTGGCTTCTGCTGATACCACAGATCCCTACCTTCATCTTCACATGGCTTTCTTTTTGTGCACCAGTCTGTCTCTAAATTTCCCCTTTTTATAAGGACCCCATTCATACTGGATTAGGGCCCACCATAATGACCTCATTTTAACTTGATCATCTCTGTGCTGTGTGCTCAGTCCCTCAGCCATGTCCAGCTCTTTGTGACCCCATGGACTGTAGACTGCCGGGCTCCTCTGTCCATGGGATTCTCTAGGCAAGAATCCTGGAGTGGGTTGCCATGCCCTCCTCCAGGGGATCTTCCCAACCCAGGGATTGAACCCACATCTTTTATGTCTCCTGCACTGGCAGGTGGGTTCTTTATCACTAGTGCCACCTGGGAAGCCCTGATTATCTCTGTTAATACTTTATCTCCAAATTAAGTCACATCCCAGGGCACTCCATTAGGATTTCAACACATGAAATTTGTAGAGATACAAATCAATCTATAGCAGGTGTGTTTGGGATATCAATAGATTATGTTTCATTTCAAGATATCACATTACTTTATAAGCCATAAATTGGAATGTGCAGAATAATCAAGAAAGATGTTCCAAATAAATTAATAAACCTAAAAGCTATTGCAAATTAATATTATGCAAAGGTAAACAAGGTCATTGTCAAATAATTATTGGGGGAAAATCTGCTGACAGACCTATTTAATACTTATAAAAATGAATGTCACTATATTGGGTAAAATAAGTTAAAACATAATTAAATATATTTAATTACTATTAAAACTCGGAAAAGATACTGGCTGTGGAACCAGAAAAGGAGGAGTTTTGAATTCCAACTTTACTTTTTACTAGCCGAATATCCTGCTACTGCTGCTAAGTTGCTTCAGTCGTGTTGACTCTGTGTGACCCACCAGGCTCCACCATCCCTGGGATTCTCCAGGCAACAGTACTGGAGTGGGTTGCCATTGCCCTCTCCAGCCTAATACCCTAGGTAGAGTCAATTTTTCTCTCTGAGTCTCAGTATCCACATAAATAAGAATTATATCATCTCTTCCCCTATTCATCACAATATTCTAATCATTCAGGTATTTACTTATCTCCCTTAGCTTCCTCCCTAGTTACTGAATCTTGAAAGAACACAAATGCTGCTATTCCCATCTTCCTAACACACGACACTTAGTAGATGTTAGATGTATACTGTAGTGGGATAATGAAATTGTGTTTAAGTTGGAACTCACCATCCACGTGTTCTTTTTTATGGTTTTATTACTGTGGTTAAAATATATGTTCTATGACTAAGATGTTATGGATGAAGCTCCCACTTCTGTATACTTAGGGAAAAATAACAGCAACAAAAACTAAATAAAGACTTGAGATGCTGATATTAATCAACTTCCTGCAGATGGAAATAATTTTATGTTGTTCTCTAGTCACTAAGTTGTGTCCGACTCTTTTGTGACCTGAAGGATTACAGCCTCCAGGCTCTTCTTTCCATGGAATTTCCAGGCAAGGATATTGGAATGGGTTGCCATTTCCTTTCTGAGGGGATCTTTCTGAGCTAGGGATCAAACCTGTGTCTCCTGCATTGGCAGGTGAGTTATTTACCACTTAGCCACCTGGGGAGCCCACACTTAGAGAAAAATAACAACACAAAACCAATAAAAGACTTGAGACACTGACATTAATTTTATGTCTCCCCAAGTACTATCCTCCATCTTTTCTGACACTTCTCTATAAACTGATGGCCAAAAATAAAACACATATTCTCTCTCCTTCAAGACATTTCCTCATTTAAATCTCTTCTTCCTTCAAATTAAATGCTGTGATTTTTCATGTGACCACTTCTGATAACCAAGTAAACATATGAATGATACTTCACTCTATCATTACCTGAGAACTGGACTCTTACCTGGAATAAAGGTGCCTAGACAAGCTCTACTTTTAAAGTTGGTTCTAAGTACCCTCTCTATTGTGTCTGCTCTCCAATGTAAAATACATAATGAATACCAGTATTGAACTAAAGTACTAGTCATATTTCTGTGATATTACAGAACTTGAACATCAGAACACTTTAAATAATTATTTTTAAAGTTCCTCATAAAAATTTAACATATGGATTAACATTATTCAATACTAGCAGTCCAGACTCTGTACAAAGGAAAACTTTAACAGATAACCACTTGTCCAGCCAAATTTATAATTTAAACATCCAACCAATCCCAATACTGTTTAATTTCTATTATTTTGCCCAAGTACAGGTTTCAAAATAAATAGAAGCTACAAAACAGATTCTGTGATTTAAGATAAGCAGTAACAACTGTCTAAACTCCAGCTCATCACTGAATGAATTAATTAAAGGTTTCCATTCAGATTGTCTACTGAGACTTTCATTTTCTTAGTGTAGTAAGCTCTCTCTCTCCCCTTCAATTCAAGTAAGAAAGGCATCATGAATGCTTATTCAGTTTAGTCGTATAAAATGCATATAAATCAAAATGGTCTTGTTCTTTACCTTTAAAATAGGAAAAAATAAAAGCACACCTTACAATAGAAAAAAATAATGTGTCCAGTATCTATAACTGTGGTTGTTAACAGAAACCTAATAATCAACTCAAGCTTTAGCAATAACTTGAAATGACACCTAGACTGCATTTTCAAGAACACTTTGAAAGAGACTGTTTAATATTTAATATGCCCTTTAACTCTCTTTTAGAATAGAAATATCAAAGAGCCTGCAGATTATGTAGATCGGTACTATTCAGGTGAACTCTTCAGCCTTCTAGTCAATGTCTACAGCTGGCTTCTTTGCTCTGAATAGCTACTTTGAACTTTCACAACCTTTCAAACCTGAGAGTAAACTTACTCCCTTTGCAGTCAGCATCTTTATACCTTAGAGAGGGGAGAAAGAAGCCAGCAGATAATATCCTATACATACAGACTTAATTTGCGGTCCATCTTAAGTTGGATTCTTACATTTCCCCCAGCACTTCTAGCTGCATTTATACTGCATATATAAGAAAGTCTCTTGACTTGGGTGCTGGATAACTCACCTTCCATTTATGGGCATTCTCCACTGGGGTTTCCCTCGTACCTCGGTTGATAAAGACTCTGCCTGCAGTACAGGAGACCCAGGTTCAATTCCTGGGTCAGGAAGATCCCCTGGAGAAGGAAATGACAACCTACTCCGGTTTTCTTGCCTGGAGAATCCCATAGATAGAGGAACCCGGTGGGCTACAGTCCACAGGGTCCGAAGAGTCGGACATGACTTGCGACTGACCTTGCCCCCTTCCATTCAGATTCTCCCCACTTAATGACTCCCACTTCTTGCCCTCTGTATGTTCTAGTGTTCCAGTTTGTCACATTAGTGAAGTGAGTGATGTCACTCAGTCGTCTCTGACTCTTTGCGACCCCATGGACTGTAGCCTACCAGGCTTCTCCGCCCATGGGATTCTCCAGGCAAGAATAGTGGAGTGGGTTACCATTTCCTTCTCTAAGGGATCTTCCCGACCCAGGGATCGAACCCAGGTCTCCCATATTGGAGGCAAATGGTATGCCAAAAAGCAGGCAAAACACCTTCTTCTCCCTCCCAATAAGAATGTATATATATACAAGTGTGCATGCGCACTAAGTCTCTTCAGTCATATCTGACTCCGTGTAACCCCATGGACTGAAGACTGCCAGGCTTCTCTGTCCATGGAATTCTCCAGGCAAGAATACTGAAGTAAATTGCCACGCACTCCTCTAGGGGATCTTTCCAACCTAGGAGTCAAACCTGCATCTCTTACATCTCTTGCACTGGCAGGCAGGTTCCTACCACTAGCACCACCTGGGAAGCCCCATATATATACCACTTTCCCCCCTTTAAGCTTTGAGACATATCTCAGTATCCAAATATTTTTCACTTTCTATCTTTGCTTTATATTTTGTGACAGATTCATGCTTTTTCATGAGAACACACCTTAAAGTTCTTGTTTCTCATAATTTTTCAATGCCTGAAATTGTCTGCTTAAGATGTATTTTAAATATCTGTACACAAAATTAAAAGACAATTGAACATATATCAACTGACTTTTTTTCCAAATACAGTAATTTTTTTAAAGAATATGTTCCCAAATCTATAGGATTTAGACTAAGAAAATACATATATTAATGAACAGATATCATTATGCCTTTATCCTTAAATTCTAGTATTAATATTAAAATGTCTTGAGTATTGGTGATTATTTTCACTGATGATATGATCATTTTTTCATTTTCCGTAATGTGGTAAATTGAAATGTATCAAAATATTATGCATAAGAAATTTACTAAATTTATTACAATGGAGTAAATATACTGTTATTAGCATTTAAACAGTAGCCGTTCATTTAGAAATACGTGCCAAGCACATACAAACACCACCCACACCCTATAATCAGATTAATTCAGATAGGTGAATGGCATATTTCACATAACGAACTACAATTAGGCAGAATCTGCAAAGCTGGCATTTTCATGTTTGAAAAAACATATTGATAAAAATAATTATTCACACATTACAATGTTTTAAATTCTAGTGCAGAATTTCTCAATGTTGGCCCCACTGACAAGTTGCACTGGATAATTCTCTGTTGACCACTGTGAAACTGTACATGCAAGGAAATTAGCAGCATCCTTGGTCTTTATCCACTAGATATAGCATCACCCCCACGTTCATGCACAGCTGAAAACCAGAAATATTTCTAGACACTGCCAAACATCTTCTGGGGAAAAAACATCCCCATTGAGAACCGCTATTTTAGAGATTGAGAATGTGTATTATTTTAAAATCAAAGAGGATACTGTGCAAAACCATTTTTAACTTGTCAATAAAATGTGGCTTGTAAGAGAAATGCTATGTAAAAGATAAAGACTACAGTAATACACACAACAGGCTTTTATAGTCTAAATATAAAAAAGGTTCTTAGGTTAACATGATCCCAAAATAGTGTGATCATTTAGCTCATTGTTTCTATTTATAAAACACTGGTCATATACAACTTATCAGACAAAATCTAGAATGAAATATTAATTTTATTGAAATTATGCTTTTATTTTTTTGTTGTTGTTGTTTTCTTGTTTTAAGAACACTTATGGCACCCCACTCCAGCACTCTTGCCTGGAAAATCCCATGGATGGAGGAGCCTGGTGGGCTGCAGTCCATGTGGTTGAAGAGTCGGACACGACTGAGTGACTTTACTTTCACTTTTCACTTTCATTCATTGGAGAAGGAAATAGCAACCCACTCCATTGTTCTTGCCTGGAGAATCCCAGGGGTGGCGGAGCCTGGTGGGCTGCCATCTATGGGGTCGCACAGAGTCAGACACAACTGAACCAACTTAGCAGAAGAAGCAGCAGCAGCAACATGAGACTTACCCTTGTAACAAATGTTTATAAGTCTATGATACATAGAGTGCTGGTTACTATAGGTGCAATGTTGTACGATCTTTAGAACTGAACTCCTCAGGCTTTACTGAAACATTATGCCCCTTGATAAATAACTTCCCATTTCTTTCCACCCCTAGATCCTGGAACCACCATTCCTTTTTTTGATTCTAGCGAGTGAGTGAAAGTCGCTCAGTTATCATGGAGTCTTTGCAACCCCATGGACAGTAGCCCACCAGATTTCTCTGTCCATGGGGATTCTCCAGGCAAGAATACTGGAGTGGGTTGTCATGCCCTCGTCCAGGGGATCTTCCCAACCCAAGGATCAAATCCAGGTCTCTCACACTGCAGGCAGATTCTTTTTGGTCTGAACCCCCAGGGAAGTCCTTTTTGATTCTATGTATTTGACCATTTTAGATACCTCGTATAAGTAGAACCACACAATATTTGTCTTTCTGTGACTAGCTCACTTAGAATAAATTCCTCAAAGTTCCTCCAAGTTGTCACATATTGCCGAACCTGCTTCTTTTATTAAGGGTAAAAACCATCCCATTGTACGTTGCTGTTGAGTTGCTGAGATTTGTACAACTCTTTGTGACCCCATGGACTGGAGTCTGTCAGGCTCCTCTGTCCATGGGGTTCTTCAGGCAAGAATACTGGAGTGAGTTGCCATTTCCTACTACACAGGATCTGCCCAACCCAGGGATCGAACCCATGTCTCCTGTAAGTTTTCTGCATTGCAGGCAGATTCTTTACTGCTGATCCACCAGGGAAGCCCCACATATAGATGACATTTTCTTTATCCATTCATCTGTTGATGGGTATTTAGAACACTTCAACTTCTTGGGAAAAGCGCTACAAAGAATATGTCAATGTTAATCCAAAAGCAAGTCTTTTGGATAAATACCCACGAGTGAAATTGCTGGATCATATGATAGTTTCATGATTAATTTTTGAGTAACCTCCATATTGTTTCCCATAACAAATGTACAATTTTCAACCTCACCAACAGTAAACCAAGCTTCTGATTTCTGGATATCCTTGCCCACAACTATTTTTTTTTAAACAAATAATTAATTTTAACAAATAAATAATTGTCATCCTGACAATTAATTATTTGTTTTTAAAAAAAATGTGGACATAGAGTGTTTTAAAATTTTGGAGACAGTGATTTTTGTTAGTGATATCTGATTATGGTTTTAAATTAAACTAACAAAAATCACTGTCTCCGAAATTTTAAAACACTCTGTGTCCACACTTTTTTTTTTTTTTTTTTCCATTCAGTATAATGTCTCATCAATATCCCCAGGTCTCTTAGAGTCAACTTTGGCTTTAAACAACCTCTTCTAGATCAAATGACAGAGTATAAAGATTTTTCTCTGGCTTAAGGCTAATGCTTTCCCTGCCTATATCTATATTTTTTCTATTTAAAATAATGCACATTAGATTTAAAATATAAAAATTCAAAGATGTTGATATAAGATAAAGGGAACATCATTATGATTCAATAAAAAAAAAAAAATCCAACGTGCATAGTGGATGAAATAGCTAATGAAAACCAATGTTTCATTAAAAGAATTAATGTCCATGCCACAGAAAGAGAGAGATACTCTCACCCATAAATATTAAGCTCAGTTTTAAGTGTCATATTGTAAGCAACTAATGGAAACTGATGACCACGGATAGTCTTTCAAACAGGGCACTAGAAAGTTTGAAAACAGTGTAATGTAAATGAATGTGGAAACAACTGGTTGTTTGAAGTAAAAAACACAATGAACAATAAAAAACTATTTTTAAATACTGAAAAAATGGACTGTGAGAGAAAAAACAAATTTCTTTTGTTTAGACGCATGGAAAAACATGGGTCAATGTACAAGCGAAATGAACAAGAGAAAAAAAATATTCTCTGTGAATATAGATGTAAAGCTGTTTCCACAGATAACTGAATCTATATTTTATAGAACAAAAGTATTTCAAAGTCCATGTATATCTCATCCTTGACATAACACTCTTCTGACTGAGGCAATTCCCTGTGTGTTCTTTTTTATTTTTTATTTGAAAGTGTCAGCAAATGTTTGGTGATGCCTTAAATTGACAATAAAACTAATTTTTTTTTATTACAGAGTAGATGTGTAATTAAGGTGATCTTAATATAGTACATGTGAAAACTGCTCTTAAGTGTCCATGACTACAATGAAATAACATCATTCAAAACAACACATAAACACAAACACTCAGCAACTGGGCCCTGGAAATTTTAAAAACTTCTCTAATTGGGAAACAAAAACAAAAACTACTATTTAATATTGTGGATTTTTTTTTCCATTTTATTTTGGTTCCTAGTCTAAAAGCTTTTTTTTTTTTTTTTTTGAGGAAGATACTTGTGAGCCACTTTTGTACAGATTTTTTTGTTAAGCAAATTATAATCAATCCACGAGAGTTGCTGGCCTTACTGCACTGGTGTAGATGGTTCTTGATGATGTGTTAGGCATTAGGTCCAATTATACAGATGTTTTAGCTGGGAGCAGGACATTCTTCTGAGGAATATCATGTTATTTCTTTCCTGGTGGCTGAATTCTAGAGGAGAGAGGAGCTGGAGTTTCTGGTCTTGGTAAGCCTTATATCTGAGGGGTATTCAATAATGAAGGCGAGGGTCTGAGGATAGAAACTGCTGTTATAGGACTCTCGGGGAAGGTGAGGGGCCTGACACCTATAGGGGCAAAGGCAGATGATATTCGGTTTCAGCTAATCAATGTTGTTGTTGTTGTTCAGTCACTCAGTGTTGTCTGACTCTGCAATCCCATAAATGGCAGCATGCCAGGCTTCTCTGTCCTTCACAACCTCCCCGGAGTTTGTTCAAACTCATGTCCACTGAGTCAGTGATGCCATTCAACTATCTCATCCTCTGTTGCCCCCTTCTCTTCCTGCCCTAATCTCTCCCAGCATCAGGGTCTTTTCCAATGAATTGGCTTTTCACATAAAGTAGCCAATGTATCAGAGCTTTGGCTTTAGCATCAGTCCTTCCAATGAACACCCAGGACTGATCTCCTCTAGGATGGACTGGTTGGATCTCCTTGCAGTCCGAGGGACTCTCAAGAGGCTTCTCCAACACCACAGTTCAATAGCATAATTCTTTGGAGCTCAGTCTTCCTTCTGGTCCAACTCTCACATCCATTCAAGACTACTGGAAAAACCACAGCTTTGATCATGAGACCTTTGTTGGCAAAATGATGTCTCTGCTTTTTAATATGCTGTCTAGGTTTGTCACAGCTTTTCTTCCAAGGAGCAAGCATTTTTTAATTTCATGGCTGTAGTCACTATCCTCAGTGATTATTTTCTTTTCAACCCTTAGGAAGAGTTTTTTTTTTTTTTTTAAATGACAATTTTAAAAATACTTTGGTTAAATGTTAGAGTGTCAATTACATGGAGATGTTCCCAGGAAGGCCAGCTATGACTAGGGATAAATATGAGAAAGACTAGGTGACAACGGGCAATAAAAGTGAAGGTTACTCCTCTCAAGTCTGGAAACTTTGAGAATAATGGGTTTATATACATGATATCTCAGGCTTCCCAGGTGGTGCTAGTGGTAAACGACCTGCTGGCCAAGGCAGAAGACATAAAAGAGATGACGCAGGTTCAATCCCAGGGTCAGGAAGATCCCGTGGAGGAGAGTGTGGCAACTCTCTCCAGTATTCTTGCCTGAGAATGCTATGGACAGAGGAGCCTGGTAGCCTACAGTCCATAGGGTAGCAAAGAATTAGACACGACTGAAGTGACTTAGATCAGCATGGAATACATGATATCTTTAATAAGGAATTGCCTTCTATAGTTAAATCATTTCAAGCTGTTTCACAGAATATATAAATGTTTAGCTCATTGACAAATAAGTGCATCTCTTTATGACATCTCAGTAGTTTCACTGTTGCTGTACAATAATCTTTCAATTTTCCTGTAACTGCTACTGTGAATACTTTGTAATATTTTCATCAATGTTTAAAGGTAGAAATCTACAGTGTTTACAAAGAAAGCATTTTAACTCCTTCTAGAAGTTTTCTTTTAAACCTGAATTTAGACACTTGGACATTTCTTTCAATATTATGTTTACTATAAGTTTGGGCTTCTTTGGTGACTCAGATGGCAAAGAATCTATCTGCAATGCAGGAGACCTGGATTCAATCCCTGGGTAAGGAAGATTCCCCTGGAGAAGGGAATATCTACCCACTCCAACATTCTTGTCTAGATAATTCCATGGACAGAGGAGCCTGGAGGGCTACAGTTCATGGAGTCGTGTAAGTTTAAAACTGTAAGTTTTGCTCTTTGAGGTTGTTTTCCTTAAAAGGGTATTTTACAAAGGAATAGGACAAAGGTCCATCTAGTCAAGGCTATGGTTTTTCCAGTGGTCATGTATGGATGTGAGAGTTGGACTGTGAAGAAAGCTGAGTGCCGAAGAATTGATGCTTTTGAACTGTGGTGTTGGAGAAGACTCTTGAGAGTCCCTTGGACTGCAAGGAGATCCAACCAGTCCATTCTGAAGGAGATCAGCCCTGGGTGTTCTTTGGAAGGAATGATACTAAAGCTGAAACTCCAGTACTTTGGCCACCTCATGCCGAGAGTTGACTCATTGGAAAAGACTCTGATGCTGGGAGGGATTGGGGGCAGGAGGAGAAGGGGACGACAGAGGATGAGATGGCTGGATGGCATCACCAACTTGATGGGCACGCGTTTGAGTGAACTCTGGGAGTTGGTGATAGACAGGGAGGCCTGGCGTGCTGCAATTCATGGGGTCGCAAAGAGTCGGACACGACTGAGCGACTGAACTGAACTGAACTGAATTGAGGACTATGTATAATAAAACACAAGTATTCATTTTCTAATCTGTTGTTAAAGAGGTAACAGAAAGCCCAAAAACAGATGGGGATGAAAGAAGTACAAAGAGTCAAGAGTTGGGTTTCTTTCCTATTACATGGTTCATCTGTAGCTACTGAAAGGTATCCTTCCAAATCTGCAGGTTCCCCTTGACTTTTTCATCATGTTGTCCTTATCTATCTCTGCTTATTCGCAATCTAAAATGATTTAAATCAAAACTACATTCCAACTTTCTGTAGCAACAATAGTTCAGTGAGTTAAGTAACCCTGAACAGTACTGACCTTTCCTTGTCTTTAGGGTCAGTCTTTCCTTCAGGAAAAGAAACAATAAGTTTTTTGTGATTAAGACAACACATCTCTTTGTCACTTTGCCCTCCATTGACACTTATCCACTTACTTTAGTATGTCTCTTGAGAGATTTTTTTCAACTTGATGAACAAGCTAGAAGAATGAGAAACAATCCTACATGTGTAAAATAAAATGATGCCATAGATAAAAAAAAAAGAAAAATTCAAGTAAAATAGATTCCCTCATTACTTTCAATTGGAAATACACAATGTGCCAATTTTTCTCAAAGTCATATTCAACACAGGTTGTTAATCAAAGTGTATACTACTGGAAATTTTCATGAATAAATAGGACAGTCTGACCCCATGTTTAGATCTGATATGAATCCTGTCAGTACTCTGTACCATTCCTAATACATAAATACACACTGACTTTTGTTCTCTGATTATTTTTCTACCATGTTTCCAGACAGTGGTTGATTCAGTGCAAATAAAAATGCTTAAGCCAGAATTTCTATCCCCGGAGAGAAAAGTTTATTGGATATCAAGCTATTGCTAAAATGAGGTATTTTAAGAACAGGTGAACTATTCTATCTTTTACTCATTTTAATGGACTTTTAGTCCCATAGAAGTGTGTATTATACACTTAGAAGTGTGTAAGTGTTATAATTATGGTCAAATAGTGATATCAGCTAATAATTACTGAGCCTGGGATGTACCAGGCATTGTATTCTCATGGATTTTTGTCTTTCAATTTCTATATCAAGTCTGTAAATTAGTTCCCATTATTGTTATGGTTTTACAAATGAAATTAAAGTTGCTGCTGTTGCTGCAAAGTTGCTTCAGTTGTGTCTGACTCTGTGCGACTCCATAGATGGCAGCCCACCAGGCTCCTCTGTCCCTGGGATTCTCCAGGCAAGAACACTGGAGTGGGTTGCCATTTCCTTCTCCAGTGCATGAAAGGGAAAAGTGAAAGTGAAGTCGCTCAGTCATGTCCGACTCTTAAGGACCCCATGGACTGCAGCCCACCAGGCTCCTCCGCCCATGGGATTTTCCAGGCAAGAGTACTGGAGTGGGGTGCCATTGCCTTCTCCGGAAATTAAAGTTGAGAAAGTGTAAATAACAGATCTAGAGTGATGAGGTTATTAGTCTAACCCCACCTGTGGTGCTCCTGAGCTGTTTCCTAACCATTAACTTCTACCAGCACTTCCCCTAGTGCTTTCTGTTTTATTTTGAGATGTGATACGCTTTTGCACTTATAAATTACTAAGGAACTGTTCATGCTTCTGAGAGTTCATTATACCTTAAATTAATGAGCACAGACCAAGACAGTGGTCAAACAGAATTGCTTTCAAAGTATTTTAGACTTCCCATCATTATACTCTACCTAAAAAGTATTTTAAATACATTAAACCTATCATTATTTTTAGTAAATGAAACTGTGAATGTGGTTTCCTGTTTATGACTTACTGGATAATATCTTGCTAGATCCAGAGAGATGATAAAGGTATTTTTAAACTATCCTTCCAAGGAGTTCAGTGGGTATATCTATCTTTTTCTTTCTCTTTCTCTCTCTCTGTCTCTCTCTCATACACACACATGTACACAAATAAATACGTACACAAACACAAATTATTTGAAAGGTTTCACAGGATGATCACACCATCAATGTCTGTGCTATGGAGATAATTTAACAGACTTTAGAAGCTCCTATGTTCTAACCTCCTTTCTCAGTTTATTCAAGCAATATCAATATATAACAATACTCAACAGGTAACAAAGCTGGTTGTCCAAAAATAAGACTTGTTAAAGAAATACATGTATTACATTCTCAGAGATGATGTCATTATGTTCCATTTTTTGTTAATGTATTTGTGACACACATTTTTCCTGTCAATGTTGAAATAAAAGAAATGGTCCCAAGTTAAGGGCTTAAGTAATAACTCCTTTATTTCTGCATTTAAAAAATTTCATTCAAGAAAGTTTAAATGAAAAGATTTATGTGGCAGAAACAATATCATGGATTATTTCCACAAGGTGAGTAGACAAGTATCTAAAAAAAGATAAAGATTAGTTTCTAGTCAGTAGTACACATTTTGATGCTTCCAGCTTTCCAGGTGACACAGTGGTAAAGAATCTGTCTGCTGATGCAGTAAATGCAGGAGACGTGGCTTTGATCCCTGGGTTGGCAAGATCTCCTGGAGCAGGAAGTGGAAACTCATTCCAGTATTCCTGCCGGGGGAATCCAATGGACAGAGGAACCTGATGGGCTACAGTCCATGGGTTCACAAAGAGGTTGGATAAGACTGAGCACACATGCCCAGTACACATTTTAGGTTTTTTCATGGTTTTCCACATGAGAAGAGAACACATAGTTCTCTTCAGGGCAATGCTCAGAATCTAAATTTAGCAGCTGATTTGTATTAATTTTTACAAAAATACATTAAGCCAATTTTTTCAATTCATTTTCTCTCCTAAAATTTAGAATGGAGCTTAATGTGACTTCCTTTGGAACCATTTATTTGCACTTAAAATTGCTGTCATATAAAAAAAAAAAAAAAAAGAAATTGCTGCCATAGAGTTGCTAGCTATAAACTAACCTGGAGAGAGTAACTTCTCTCATATTTTGAAACTCAGAATCAATATTTATTAAATTTACTTATTTTTTAATTTAATTCAGATGAATATTATATCTACTGTTGAGGGCAAGAATCCTTTAGAAGAAATGGAGTAGCCCTCATAGTCAACAAGAGAGTCTGAAATGCAGTGCTTTCATGCAATCTCAAAAACTACAGAATGATCTCTGTTCATTTCCAAGGCAAACCATTCAATATCACAGTAATCAGAGTCTTGCCCAAACCACTAATGCTGAATAAGCTGAAGTTGAATGATTCTCTGAAGACCAACAAGATCTTCTAGAACTAACACGAAAAAGGTGTCCTCCTCATCACAGGGAAGTCAAATGCAAACGTCAAGAGATACCTGGAGTAACAGGCAAGTTTGGCCTTGGAGTACAACATAAAGCTGGGCAAAGGCTAACACGGTTTTGCCAAGAGAATGCACTGGTCACAGCAAGCACTCTCTTCCAACAACACAAGAGAAGACTCTACACGTGGATATCACCAGATGGCCAATACTGATACCAGACTGATTATATTCTTTGCAGCCAAAAAGGAGAAGCTCTATACTGTCAGCAAGAACAAGACCGGGAGCTGACTGTGGCTCAAATCATGAGCTCCTTATTGTGAAATTCAGATGACTTAAAATTGAAGAAAGTAGGGAAAGCTACTAGACCATTCAGGTATGACCTAAATCAAATCAAACCTAAATCAAATCCCTTACAATTATACAGTGGAAGGGACAAATAGATTCAAGAGATTAGAGCTGATAGAGTGCTTGAAGAACTATGGATGGAGGTTCATGACACTGTACAAGAGGCAGGGTTCAAGACAATCTCCAAGAAACAGAAATGCAAAAAGGCAAAATGGTCCTCTGAGGAGGGCTTAAAAATATCTGAGAAAAGAAGAGAAGCAAAAGGCAAGGGAGAAAAGGAGAGATATTTCCATCTGAATGCAGAGCTCCAAATTGTAGCAAGGAGAAAGATGAAACCCTTCTTACATGAACAATGCAAAGAAATAGAGGAAAATAACACAACGGGCAAGACTAGAGATCTCTTCAAGAAAATTAGAGCTATCAAGGGAACATTTCATGCAAAGATGGGCACAATAAAGACAGAAACAATACGGACCAAACAGAAGCAGAAGATATTAAGCAGAGGTGGCAAGAATATACAGAAGAACTAATCAAAAAGATCTCCACGACCCAGATAACCATGATGGTATGATCACTCATCTAGATCTTGGAGTGTGAAGTCAAGTGGGCCGTAGAAAGCACCACTATGAACAAAGCTACTGGAATTGATGGACTTTCAGATGAACTATTTCAAATCCTAAAAGATAATGATGTTAAAGTGCTGCACTCAATATGCCAGCAAATTTGGAAAACTCAGCAGTAGCCGCAGGACTGGAAATGCTCAGTTTTCATTCCAAACCCAAAGAAAGGCAATGCCAATGTATGTTCAAACTATAACATAATTGCACTCATTGCTAGCAAAGTAATGCACAAAATTCTTTATGCCAAACTTCAATAATATGTGAACTGAGAAATTCCAGATTCAAGCTGGATTTAGAAATGGTAGAGGAACCAGAGATCAAATTGTCAACATCTGCTGAATTATAAAAAGCAAGAGAGTTTCAGAAAGAAATATCTACTTCTGCTTCATGACTACACTAAAGCCTTTGACTGTGTAGATCACAACCAACTGTGGAAAATTCTTAAAGGGATGGGATATCAGACCACCCTAACTGCCTCCTGAGAAACCTATATGCAGGTACAGAAGCAACAGTTAGAACCAGACATGGAAGAAAGGACTGGTTCCAAAACGGGAAAGGAGTACGTCAAGGCTGTATATTGTCACCTTGCTTACTTAACTTATATGCAAAATACATCATGCAAAATTCCAGGCTGGATGAAGCACAAGCTGGAATCAAGAATGCGGGGAAAAGTATCAATAACCTCAGATATGCAGATGATACCATCCTTTTGGTAGAAAGCGAAGAGGCACTAAAGAGCTTTTTGATGAATGTGAAAGATGAGAGGGAAAAAGTTGGCTTAAAACTCAACATTCAGAAAATGAAGATCATGGCATCCAGTCCCATCACTTCATGGCAAGTAGATGGGGAAACAATGGAAACAGTGAGAGACTTGATTTTCTTGGGCACCAAAATCACTGTAGATGGTGACTACAGCAATAAATTGAAAGATGCTTGCTCCCTGGAAGAAAAGCTATGAAAACCTAGACAGCATATTGAAAAACCAGAGACATTACTTTGCCAACAAAGGTCTGTGTAGTCAAAGCTATAGTTTTTCCAGTAGTCATGTATGGATGTAAGAGTTGGACCATAAAGAAAGCAGAACATTGAAAAACTGCTGCTTTTGAACTGTGGTGTTGGAGAAGACTACTGAGAGTCCCTTGGACTGCAAGGAGATCCAACCAGTCCATCCTAAAGGAAATCAGTCCTGAATATTCATTGGAAGGACTGATGTTGAAGCTTAAACTCTAGTACCTTGGCTACCTGATGTGAAGAACGGACTTATTGGAAAAGACCCTGATGCTGGGAAAGACTGAAGGCAGGAGGAAAAGGGATGACAGAGGATGAGATGGTTGGATGGCATCACTGACTTGATGGACAAGAGTTTGAGCAAGCTCCAAGAGTTGGTGATGGACAGGGAAGCCTGGCTTGCTGCAGTCCATGGGGTCACAGAGAGTCTGACATGACTGAACAATTGAACAGTAACAACAACTTCTTCTTGTGCACAAACTTGCAGGTGCAACTATCATATGCATCTAATAATTATTTGACTAAAATTATTCTTCATGATTATTTGAAATACTAACATATATTTTTCCTATATGCATGCTGTAAATACTATTTAGGTGATTGGTGGTGGTTTAGTCACTAATGGTGTCTGATTCTTGCGACCTCATTGACTGTAGCCTGCCAGGTTCCTCTTTCCATTGGATTTTACAGGAAAGAATACTGGAGTGGGTTGCCATTTCCTTCTCCAGGGGATCTTCCCAACTCAGGAATTAGGTGATTACTCTGGCAATATATCTTATCAGATATGTTTACAAATCATGCCTATAATTTTATTATAATCATTATACGTTAGTATGAGTAGTGTATCTTTATATATTGAATCAAATTTATAATGTTAACAT
The DNA here is from genome assembly GCF_027580195.1 of Bos mutus. Lineage (NCBI taxonomy): Eukaryota > Metazoa > Chordata > Mammalia > Artiodactyla > Bovidae > Bos > Bos mutus. The sequence continues at coordinate 14,667,174 of NC_091617.1, forward strand.
TTTAATCTACAAAGTTAGATCAAGGGAATAAATTAGTGGCAAAGATTTTCAAATTAAAGTGAAAATGTCAAAATGCATTTTTTAAAAGCAAACCATAACTCTGAGTACTGTATACCTTGTACAGTTGGAAATGTTGATGAAAGTATACTCAATGGTGAATTTATATGTTGCCTAGACTTCTAGTATGTAATATTGTCACAAAAATTTGTAATTCAAATTATATAATAGTGCAAATTTATAAAAAAGCTCTTCAATGACATTTGACTGAGTGGGAATAATGTGTGGTTTATAATAATATGTGCTTATTTGATCAAAATTAGAGTTTCTAATTCTTCAGTTAAACCATTAAAAATATCAAGTTTCATTTTAGATGCTGGGTTAGGCTGAGTAATTAGCTTTACCAGGGATCATCTTTTAAATCTACATGAGAATCAAGACTAAGATTTCAAATTATATGAAATTGCAGAGGTAAAAAAAGGAACAGTTCAAATCCGTGGGATAAGTTACCATTGTACTCGGAGGAATTTTCAAAAGAGTAAAAGTTTTATAATTAAGAAGGAACATAAATGTGCGTGTGTGTGTGTGTGTGTGTGTGTGTGTGTGTATGTCTACAGGTATACAGGCTTCCTACGTGGCGTTAGTGGTAAAGAATCTGCTTGCCACTGCCAGAGACATAGAGATTTGAATTTGATCCCTGGGTTGGGAAGATCCTCTAGAGGAGAGCAAGGAAACCATTTTAGTATTCTTGCCTGGAGAATCCCATGGAAAGAAGAGCCTGGTGCAGAGGGTCACAAAAAAGAGTCAGACACGACTGAAGTGACTTAGCACACACATACACACACACACACATATATACAAAAATGCATAAGAAAAAAGTGAGCAACAAAATACATGAAAATATATTCAGGAGAGAAATATAAAAATATTAATTTAATGAAACAAAACACAAAAAAAGAGCATAAATATAGCCATTACTTTATATAATTTTAAATGATATATAATCTATAAAAATATTGAATCATTATACAGATAAACATTAGTATATCTGAAACTAGTATATTATAATATATTGAATTATAATATTATAATTCAACTGTTCTTCAATTTAAAAATTAAATAATAAAAGCAAGGTTTTTTAAAATAATGCATTTGTGACATAAGAAAGAGAAAAATGTACAGCATAGAAATGATATGAGAATATCGACATATATATGGTAATTACTGTTTTATAATATAGTATCACTGCAAGGAAATCCAACCAGTCCATTCTGAAGGAGATCAGCCCTGGGTGTTCTTTGGAAGGAATGATGCTAAAGCTAAAACTCCAGTACTTTGGCCACCTCATGCAAAGAGTTGACTCATTGGAAAAGACTCTGATGCTGGGGGGGATTAGGGGCAGGAGGAGAAGGGGACGACAGAGGATGAGATGGCTGGATGGTATCACTGACTCAATGGACGTGAGTCTCAGTGAACTCCGGGAGTTGTTGATGAACAGGGAGGCCTGGCATGCTGTGATTCATGGGGTCGCAAAGAGTCAGACACGACTGAGAGACTGATCTGATCTGATCTGATCATGCAAATAAACAGCAAAAAGTTAAACTTAGAGAAAATATTTTTTTATATCTAAAATGCAGTCTGTAAGGTTAACCTCCAGAACTCAGAAAACTGAAGTGGGCAAAAATGTCTTAAAAAATTAATAAAAGTTAACTATTAACATGGTATCATGTCCATATGCTTCACAGATGAACTTCATTAAAATGTATAATTTAAAAAACAATTCAGCTCAGTTCAGTCACTCGTCATGTTCGACTCTTTGCGACCCCATAGACTGCAGCACCAGGCTCTCCTGTCCATCACCAACTCCCAGAGCTTGCTCAAACTCATGTCCATCAACGTCGGTGATGCCATCCAACCATCTCATCCTCTGCCGTCCCCTTCTCCTGCCTTCAATCTTCTCCATATCAGGGTCTTTTCCAAGGAGTACAGTTCTTCAAATCAAGTGGCCAAAGTACTAGAGTTTCAGCTTCAGCATCAGTCCTTCCAATGAATATTCAGGACTGATTTCCTTTAGGATTGACTGGTTGAAGCTCCTTGCAGTCCAAGGGACTCTCAAGAATCTCCTCCAGCACCACAGTTCAAAAGCATCATCTTCATATCAAATAATTACAGAATAATATACCCTATTCAGATAAGAATATATATGAAAATTTCCAAAATAAAATATTAATGGAAATAAATAAAATAAGAAAATATAAGTAAAAGTTATCAACCATACTCTCAGGTTCACTCCCAAATTTTAAACTGAAAGCTCATCTTTCCTTTAAATATTTAAGTGTACAGCCATCATACAGATATTCAGAAGCAAATTTTTAAACTCTAAATAAAGCCTATTCATAGAATTTGTTAATTCTATAAAATTAAAATAACTAGCTCTCAATGTCTTCACAACAGAACAAACAAAATCATATTTTTTCTCTCTTATTCAGGAAATAGTAGTCTGCTCTTAGTAAAAGAAAATATATACACAAATCCTTAAAGGATGAGAAATGGTAATGAGAACAGTATAGCATGGCAAACTACAAAAAATATACATGCAAACAAACAAAAAATATCCATCCAAACAAACAAAACCTTTGAACTGCCTATGTCCAGACTTAAGAATTTTTTTTTTTTATTGTCCCTTAAAAGGCCGAGACTTCTATGCTATATTGTCTAATATTATCTACTTTTATTTTCACTCTTGAGGAAAAGAGTAAGCAGGATACTACACAATCATTTACTTTCTAATTATAATGGAAAACCCAGCCAGAGCCTAAATTGTGCTCATTATAAGGTTTCCAACCTGTCTGAACTTGTCTGGTTGGCAGGATTACAGTGTAGGCACCAGAGATTTATTTGCCTAAGGGACTGAGAGCCTTCTGGAGAACAATTCATTCTAAGGAAGATGGAGTTTCTGGATTTAATGGAAGGTCTGATTTTCAATGTTCACTGTTTGGACAATGCCTTTGATTCTTACTACCATAGGCCTCATGGAATCTTTAACATGCTAGAGAGACACATGCTACAAGTCACAGCTGAAACAGAACTTGTACTAAAAATTTTTGGAATGCACTGAAAAAAAGCATCATGCCTTTCAGTCTCCAGTTTCAAAGTTTACTGCAATCATGATTAAAAGAGTCTGTCCTTCCACTGGAGAACCAGCTTGATAGCAACAATAACAACTACTTTGAAGCTGCTTAGCTGAGCTGCTACATCTGTTACATCAGAGATCTCAGTCATGGAAATCAACACAATAGGAGTTTAGTTAGTAAATGTCTTGTAGAAACAGAGAATGAGGATATTCTCATGCTTTTGTGAAAATCCATAAAGTTGACTTGGAAGAAGGAAACGGAGCAACTGAAGTTGTGAAATAGCAAATGTTACAAAATTATACAAACGTTCTGCTTGTTCTTTCACACAACAGTATTTGCCCCTGTGCCAAAGCTGCAGCACTGAGCCAAAACACCTATTATGACTAATTTTATCCCCAGCTTAACACAGCCTACAAAACCTGAGTTGCAAACAATTTGGATTCTGAAATAGAATTCTTAATATTTCATTGTTTAGATCAACTTAATAAGCATTTATCAAAATTCAGGCTTCCCTGGTGGCTCAGATGGTAAAGAATCCACCTGAAACACAGGAGACCATTTGACCCTGGGTCAGGAAGACCCTGAGGAGAAGGGAATAGCAACCTACTCCAACAGTCTTGCCTGGAGAATTCCATGGACCGAGGAGCCTGGTGGACTGGGGTTATAGTCCATGGGGTGCTACAGTACTGGGTTTCCTGGAAACAGCTATGTAGGTGGCTATTTATTAAGTAGTGCCTTTGGGATCCCAACACCTATAAAAAGGAAGGGAAAGATGCCAGAATGGAAGGGCAGAGATCAAAAGGCAAGAAATCCAATGACAGCCTCAGTCAACACATGAAAAGTTCAGGAGCCAGAAGGTGGCTTTAAAATTCTTCTGAATTCAAAATTCACTGAAGGCCATGCCTTTATAACCCGCTTCTACTGACCACTGGCTACAGACAGATTCAGGGAAAAACTGGGACCTTTGGCATGTGACCATTTAGAGCTGAAGCAATTCCTGAAGAAGTTGAAATGTACTGTTGAGGGCCCTCAGGGCAGTTCAGACAGACAGTTCTTTCATCCGCACCATTCATCACAAGGGCACCACGTAGCCTTGGGCCCAGACCACTTGGGCTGAGAGAGACACGTATAATGTATCTTCCTGAAAAGAAAGTAAGATTGTCAAACTGTTACCAAACAAATATTTGACAATTTCCATAGGATAATTAATTTTTTGTATGGCTATCAAGTTTCCTACAATCTCAAGAAAAGAATGCTGAAGGTAACTAACAATAGCTAATGCTATTAGTGCCTATGAGTGCCAAGCACTGGCTTCTGGCCAACACAGGCATACATTCACTTAATTCTCACAATCACACAGTGATTTAGGCACTGGACTTATCTTCATTTTTTGGATCAAGAGAGTTCGGCACCAAGAAGCCAATACCCCCAACACAAAAACTATAGTCTCTTTGCTAGACTACTGACGGGACCTGTGGGGAATTTAAAAATGAATATGACACAGTCTCTGACTTTGATGTTTTTCTTCTAGTAGGACAAACAAAAATATTACACATTCAAAATCGAAAAATAATACTAAGTGGAGCTGGTATAACATAGAACTGGGAAAAAAATAAGGAACCAAAAGGTGTCAATGTAGAAAAGAGTTAAGCAACATGAACCAATATATCTTCTATGTTTTGGCCAAACTGGTGATATCAAGACACTAAGGTTCTGTTACCACTTACAATGTCCCCACCCCTCAATCAAAAAAAAAAAAACAATGTCATATGAGTGCCACATAATCTCAGAGTTTACTCCTCCTAAAAGCAGGTTTTAGTATAAAGTACATGAGTTCTAAAAAGGCCATTTCTCCAGTGTATCCTTCAGGAAATTTACACCTTTCACTTGTTTTATCCTTGTTATAAATTGGGATAATTTGTGAAATATAAATTAACCAGTAGAACACATTAAAATGGACTCATGAGGAATAAAACCATTTTTGCATATTAGAGTACTTAATGTGAATTGGATAAACATGCACATTTTGCAAGTTCTAGCTGGTCAACTTGAGTGAAGTTATTTGATTGGTCAATTTACCTAGGACAGACTGTAGGATTATTATACTAATAATCTGGGATAATGAATCAAGTTGTCTTTAAATGTTCCTACCCCAATGGTAATATCTCTACTTGCATACTATATTCATTTTTAAAAGTCAATGTATATGCTAACATTATGTAACCCTAAGTGTTTTCCCTGCTAGTTCAGCTGATAAAGAATCCTCCTGCAATGCGGGGACTCTGGTTCGATTCCTGGGTCAGGAAGTTCCCCTGGAAAAAGGGTAGGCTACCCACTCCAGTATTCTTGGGCTTCCCTGGTGGCTCAGACAGTAAAGAATCTGCCTGCAATGTGGGAGACCTGGGTTTGATCCCTGGGTTGGGAAGATCCCCTGGAGGAGGGCATGGCAACCCACCCCAATATTCTTGCATGGAGAATCCCCATGGACAGAGGAGCCTGGTGGGCTACAGTCCATGGGGTCGCAAAGAGTTGGACACTACTGAGCAACTAAGCACAGCACAGCACATGTAATATTAACAATATTATTAATGAAAATCTTAACATATAAATCTCTTAGGTAAGCTGAACAGAAAGAAGTGGCATGATAGTGGCTGATCCAAGTCTCATGCTCTTTTTATTAGGCAATTCAGAAGGGTCTTTGACATCAATTAGGAATCCATTAAAAAAGAATCAAACATGTAATTAGAAGTCTAATGTAGTGGTATTTTATGGACATGAAAAGTTACATTCTAATTTGATCATTATAGAGTATTTAATTTGTACTGTTTAGTTGTAACAGCATATACATAGAAATAAAGAAAACAAAATATAAAATTTTTGTTTTAGTAAAATTTCCCAAATGACTATAGAGATAAATTAAGGAATAAATTATGATTAATTCAACTCCATTACTCACAAAATGTGTTCCTTATTTAGATGTTGATTGGGAAGGGGGGGTGCAGTTTAAAGTAAAAGAATTTGACTTTACTAGCAGACATGAGAAAACTCAGAGAAAAGCTGTGATTTTTTTTAGTTGGTGATAGCTGCAAAGAAATCAAGTAAAATTAAAACATACAATTAATAAAATATAGTACTTAAGGGCCCATAAAAGGAAAATATTTGCACAAATGGAACACTAAAGAATTTTATAAAGGTGGATGCTAAATAACTTGTGTCTTTGAAAATTTTCCCCTAGGAGACAAAAAATTGAGAATTCTGTATATGAAAATTAGTTCTAAATGATAGGCCAAAAAAAAAAAAGAATAAAATGAAGAAAGAGCACTTTCAAATGGAAGATGCATTTGAAAATTGCTGTTTCCTCTCTTCAGATAATGTAAACTCATTTAAAATAGTTTTCCAAATGTTTCACTACTAAAGATGTCTTTAAACTAACACACTTTTAGTGCTTTGTGACTATCTTGTAAGAAATGCATAGAATATGAGAAAACTCAGGTCAGTAAAACTGAACCTAAGATGGAAGAATCCACGTTGATATAGAGTTTATAAAACAGAGTCACAGAATTTCCTAATCTAGTAAATAAGCAGTAAAACAGGCATTAGCAAGGTAATGAGACACAAAAGAGGATTTAAAATTGCATGATATATTAAATACGAGTTGGTGGTTTTTGTTTCAATAACTAACAATTGCTGCTATTTGTGTATCACTCTGATTTTAAAATTGTATCAACATATATTTCTAAAATTTTACTGGAAGTTTCCTCATAATCAAATGTTATTATTTTAACATATTTCCATTAAGCTCTATCAAGTTAGACACTATTTTTTTATTATCAACCACATCTATACCTTTACTTAGTATGAAATAAACAAGCATAAAAACTTGTCTATTCATTTTTGTTCCTCATTAAACATCTGCTCATTAGCCACCCCCTGGTTAATGAATACTTAGAATCAAAAGGCAACCCATTAGCAAAACTAGTTGTTTTCAAGCATATTTTTCTACTTCTCAAACAATTGTTACTTCAAAAAGTATGTATTTAACCAAAATTCACTTAATAATATCAGAGAAATCATTGAAGAATTGCAAGCATTGTCTTAAATACCCCAGTAAAAACTGAAATTTCCTTAGTGCATTTTTAAGAATATGGTCATTATCGTTTAAAGCAAAACCAACTGAACTATTTTATTATTAATTGGATAGCTTCTCTAACTTATACAAACCAAGTGATATCACAAACCCATTTTTGAGAAAGTCTTCTGTTTCATAAAGCATCTGTATAAATTTAGGTAGATTCTCTTTCTTTAAATGGTAACTAAGAAATTGTAATAGGTGCTACTGCTGCTGCTGCTGCTAAGTCGCTTCAGTCGTGTCCGACTCTGTGTGACCCCATGGACTGCAGCCCACCAGGCTTCTCCATCCATGGGATTCTCCAGGCAAGAACACTGGAGTGGGTTGCCATTTCCTTCTCCAATGCATGAAAGTGGAAAGTGAAAGTGAAGTCGCTCAGTCGTGTCTGACTCTTAGCGACCCCATGGACCTCAGCCTACCAGGCTCCTCCGTCCATGGGATTTTCCAGGCAACAGTACTGGATTGGGATGCCATTGCCTTCTCCCAGGTGCTACTAGTATATGCTAACAATTCTATCACAGATTACGTTAATAAAATACAGCAGATGCATAGATGAGGAAGAATAAAATCATTAAACAAATACATTTAGAGAAACAAATTCTCATTCTGACAAAGAAATTATTAATTTTTCTTAAATGTTATTATTGTTTGGTTTTTGCTTATAGTTTTCCCTCATAGTTTCTACTTTGCAAAACAGCACACCCAGAGTTTAGTAACTTTGCTTATGACTCTGTAGACATTACTTCTAATCAAACTTTGAAAAATCAGTAAAAATACATTTTCCCTCAACTGCAGTGTCAATGTAGACATGCAACTGACAAATGAGCTGCAAGCACCTCTAAGTACTGGAAAGAAATCTAAACCAACAGATGAAGCAGTAATAGTTGCTAATAAAAATCTATATAGTTTCAGATGGGAGTATGCTAATGAGTTTTCAAGGGAAGAAGTAAAACTATTATAAGAGCTGTTTGCGGGGGGGGATATTTTATATTTCCCCATATAATCACACATTTGTAATTAATATACATTATTATATTTACAGATTCATATATCTAGTCACATGTACGATCTCTCACATGTATGATCTCTTATCCAATCCCATGGATGGAGGAGCCTGGAAGGCTGCAGTCCATGGGGTCGCTGAGGGTTGGACTCGACTGAGTGACTTCACTTTCCCTTTTCACTTTCACGCATTGGAGAAGGAAATGGCAACCCACTCCAGTGTTCTTGCCTGGAGAATCCCAGGGATGGGGGAGCCTGGTCGGCTGCCATCTATGGGGTCGCACAGAGTCGGACATGACTGAAGTGACTTAGCAACTTAGCAGCATGATCTCTCACATGTTGTGTCCAACTCTTTGTGACCCCATAGATGACAGGCGGGTAGGCTCCTCTGTCCCTGAGTCTCCAGGCAAGAACACTGGAGTGCATATCCATTCCCGTCTCCAGGGGACCTTCCACACCTAGGGACCGAACTTGAGTCTCCTGCATTGCAGGCAGATACTTTACCATCTGAGTCACCAAGGAAACCCCTTCATTATATTTATATATACAATCATATATATGATTTCTCACATATAACCTACACCTGTATGTAATACAAAATTAATTATATGTAATTCCCTTGAGAAAATTTGAAATTTAATGTTTGGATTTGTGAAAAGATAATCCAATAGCATTATGAACACCTATGAACAGGGTACACAATTGCACTCATCTTCACACTCTAGCAAAATTATACTCAAAATTATCCAAGCCAGGTTTCAACAGTACATGAATTGTGAACTTGCAGATGTTCAAGCTGTATTTAGAAAAAGCAGAGGAACCAGAGACCAAATTGCCAACATGCGCTGGATCATCAAAAAAGCAAGAGAGTTCCAGAAAAACATCTATTTCTGCTTTATTGACTATGCCAAAGCCTTTGACTGTGTGGATCACAATAAACTGTGGAAAATTCTTCAAGAGATGGGAATACCAGACCACCTGACCTGCCTCCTGAGAAATCTGTATGCAGGTCAGGAAGCAACAGTTAGAACTGGACATGGAACAACAGACTGGTTCCAAACAGGAAAAGGAGTACGTCAAGGCGGTATATTGTCACCCTGCTTATTTAACCTATATACAGAGTACATCATGTAAAATGCTGGGCTACATGAAGCACAAGCTGGAATCCAGATTGCCAGGAGAAATATCAATAACCTCAGATATGCAGATGATACCACCCTTATGGCAGAAAATGAAGAGGAACTAAAAAGCCTCTTGATGAAAGTGAAAGAGGAGAGTGAAAAAGTTGGCTTAAAGCTCAACATTCAGAAAACTAAGATCATGGCATCTGGTCCCATCACTTCATGGCAAATAGATGGGGAAGCAGTAGATACAATAACAGACTTTATTTTGGGGGCTCCAAAATCATTGCAATGGTGACTGCAGCCGTGAAATTAAAAGATGTCTGCTCCTTGGAAGGAAAGCTATGACCAGCCTAGACAGCATATTATAAAGCATACTTGCTGACAAATGTCTGTCTAGTCAAACCTATAGTTTTTCCAGTAGTCATGTATGGGTGTGAGAGCTGGACCATAAAGAAACCTGAGTGCCAATGAAATGATGCTTTTGAACTGTGGTTTTGGATAAGACCCTTGAGAGTCCCTTGGACTTCAAGGAGATCCAACCAGTCCATCCTAAATGAAATCAGTCTGAATATCCATTGGAAGGACTGATGTTGAAACTGAAACTCCAATACTTTGGCCACCTGATGTGAAGAACTGACTCTTTGGAAAAGATTGAAGGCAGGAGGAAAAGGGGATGACAGAGGATGAGATCATTGAATGGCATTACCGACTTGATGGACATGATCTTGAGCAAGCTCTGGGAGTTGGTGATGGACAGGGACGCCAGGCGTGCTGCAGTCCATGGGGTCACAGAGTGGGACACGACTGTGCACCTGAATTGAACTGAACTGATAAACAGGGCATCTAAATTCAAGGGTTCTCCTTTAAAATTAAGCATGCATGCCTACTCAGTTGTGTCCGCCTCTTTGTAACTCTGTGCACAGCATGCTGCCAGGCTTCTTCAGGGGGATTTCCCAGGCAAGAAAACTGGAGTGGGGTCCCATTTCCTTCTCCAAAATTAAGTATAAGAACAACCAAAATATTAATTCTCTGCCATTTGCTTGACACTAGAGTAGTGCTAAAATGTAGAAAGGTATGTAGTATTTTTCTTACCATCAGGGAACTCACTGTCAAATAAATTCATGAGACATTGTTACATATGATGCAGAAAGCAAAAGGTAGCATCTACTGAGATTTAAGGTTTTTTTGAGAATTTTATGTGTTATATTGAATCTTTGTGCCCATCCTAAGTGTAAAGAACCATTAGAATTATCTTCCTTTTCCAGATAAAGAACTGAGTCATGAGAACTCAAGTAACTTGCTGAAACTCAGACAACTAGTAAGTGGTGCCACCACAATTTAAATCTCTATAATGTGGATTCAGCATGTTTCAAAACTATATATCTGATATAAATCTTGTATCTTGTATAAAATATAGGTCAGAGACAATTTTTTTTGGAAGAAGGCAATACTTCTGCAAGGCTTCCCTTGTGGCTCAGATGATAACAAGTCCTCTTGCAATGCAGGAGACCCAGGCTCAGTCCCTGGGCTGGGAAGATCCTCTGGAGGAGGGCATGGCAATCCACTCCAGTATTCTTGCCTGGAGAATCCCCATGGACAGAGAAGTCTGATGGGCTACAGCCCATGCGGTCACATAGAGTCAGACACGACTGAGCAGCTAACACACACACACACACACACACACACACACACTTCTGCAGACAGAAAAGAAGGCAACATGGCTGACATCATGTGAGATATATTATCATGTTAAATTGAAAGAAGTTGAGGGCTTCAATTAATATTTCCCTTCACACACAGACCTACTTCAGTTTTCAGAGAAAGTATATCTGATGACAGAAACACTGATTCATTCATTTCCAGTAATATTTCATTTCTACCCACTAAGAGGCAGGTCTTACGTACTGACTTTGATTTATAATAAGTCACTTAATATCCACAACATTCCTGTAAGGCAAGAATCACTATATTCATCTTACAAAAAGGAAACACTCATCCTAAGGTATTTCTACTGTCTCACCCTTGAGTGTGTTTTAGAGGACTACAACTTTTAACACAAGATTCAAGAGGCACACACCTACAGTGGTGGAGGGGGCTGGCACTTCCTCATTATGATCATAACTGAAAGTTTATATATACTAAATTTAATACCAAAATATCAATATACCAGCAGAGGAACATGGACCATCTATTACAAATCCTGTTCTCTTTTTTATTCAGGATATCCACAACTTTGACAAAGAAGATCAACTCCTTGTGGCATAAGTCAGCAACAAGATTATGTTTTTAAAGATTGTAGTAGCTATGAAATGTACCTTAAGGATACTGAATAAAATTCATATTTTTGGAAGGTAAAATATAGGTTTTGTAGTGAATTTTGCATTAATAAAAATATCCTCTTTTTTTCACTATCTACCAGTCTCTCTTACACACAGAAACACACATACACACATATATAGTCTTAAAGTATTTGAAAATAATATTCTTTCTATGGCTAAAATAGTCAAGATATCAACTATCTGAAATACTGTGTGCTCCAGCAAAGTGTACTGTTAAGTTCTAGAAATTTTATTTTTTGGATTGCTTTCATCTTCTCAAAGATTCATATGCATATTTTATCTTTTAAATTAAAAGAATCTAATAGAATCATCTAATAAAATGGCAAATTACTAACACTGTATACAATATTGTTTCTTCACAAATATTTATTTCCTCTAAAACAAAAGCTACTTACTAGGTACCAGATATGGTACCATCCAACTGATCTACATTATCTTATATCTCAAAATAATCCCATTGAATAAATATTATAATTGTTCTTATTTTATAGAGAATTAAATAACACATCCTAGATCCTACCCTATGTTTCTAGAATTCTATATTAGCTACACTGTCCCAGTGACCTGGGTCTTAACTACTGAACTATTCTTTCCTATACAGATGCAATTACAGTTTGTGATATTGGCATGGACTTTAACAAAGCCTTCTGCAGAGGGCATGAAGCATGGAAAGGAATAATTTAAGTTCCCTTATATCTGACTGTGTCTTCATAGACAAATGTTTAATTGGATGTAATTTATATTCGTAAATTAGCTAAAATTTCACATTTTTAAATGTTAAAGTAATTAAATAAGGAGGCCAGTAGACTGAGCTGACTCCAATGCCATGGAAGTAGGCGCAGTTTATTTGCTAAGTTGTGCCCGACTCTTGTGACACCAAGGATTATGGCCCACCAGGCTCCTCTATTGATGGGATTTCCCAGGCAAGCATACTGGAATGTGTTGTCATTTCCTTCTCCAGGGGATCTTCCCGACCCAGGGATCAAACCTGGTCTCCTGCAATGAAGGTTGTGTCTTTACTGACTGAGCCACCAGGGAAGAGGCCAATGCCCTGGTAGCCTTCAGCAAAGCAAACAAACAAAAAACAAAGCCAGAATCAAGGAACCCAAATCCAAGACAATAAAATGTAACAAAAACCAGTCATAGCGAAGGAGGCTTTCCTAAAGAAGGCAACTGCTCTAACTATGGTCAATCAAATGATTGCTTTGCTTTGCTTCTTCATCTTCTCTACAAAATTCCTGCCCCAAGCTCCTGTTAATGGAATAATCAACCACTTTTGGTTTGGCCACTGTCTTGTTTAAATTAATGTATACTCAAATTCTTAGAAATTTTCACCTGCCTCAATATACCTTTTAACCAAAGAACACCTCCCACTTTTTAAATCTACTGATTTAATAAGCATCAATGATGGGTAAATTATGTTGACAGTACAGGTTACAATAAAATTAAACATAAATAATGATCTTTGGATTTCAGGGATTGCATTTTGTTTCTCTGGCCTTCTTATAATGCTTTCAAAGAGGTAAAATGTAATGGGTTCTCTAAGAAAGAAATGTCATGATTGAAATCTACTGATCAAGGACAGTTCTTGCAGAAAATAAGATTTACATAAAGCTTTGCATTTCATTTACCTAACCAACTCTATTCTTCATTATTGTAGAACCTCTAATCCATTTAAGGTGCCTAACATCTACCTTGTGTAACAGTTGCTATGGGAAATGATGGGTCTGAAAAAAGTAATTCACACTTCATTTTTCAGTTGGCATGCTCCTCATTTACAGAGGAAAAATTCAAGCTCAAAGAATCTAAGATACATGAAAAGAAGAATCCCTGAGATTTTTGCATATTAATATTTATTTCTAAATTTAGAAAGATGAATCTTACCTCCTTGTTAAGTTTAATTCCTATAAATAAAAACTGCTTGCCCCAGAAAGAGAAATGTATGTCTATTAATTCTGCACCACATTCTATTTATGTAGAATCAAGCTGAACAGTCATTAGACAACTTCCAAATTTTAGATTCTTAATTCTGTATAAATAGCATAAACTTTGTCTTATATGTGTGCTATTATTTAAGAAAAATGTAGAGATATGCTAAAATGTGTTCCACTGTACTTAAAATTAATGAAAGTTGACACAGTCCTTTAACCTGTTACAAAAGAATTCTTTCCATTTCCCTCCATGTCACCCACAAGGTAAAGTGAAATTGAAAGTGTTAGTCGCTCAGTCATATGTGATTCTTTGTGACCCCACTGACTGTAGCCCACTAGGCTCCTCTGTCCATGGGATTCTCCAGGCAAGAATACTGGATGGGGTTGCCATTTCCTTCTCCAGGAGATGTTCCCAACCCAGGGATCAAACCCAAGTCTCCTACATTGTAGGCAGATTCTTTTTTTTCTGAGCCACCAGGGAAGCCCTACCCACAAGGTGAGTTTGTATTAAACGCAGAGCTCAAATTCAGATGTACTGGGTTTAAAGAAGTCCCCTAAATGATTAACTGTAAAGTTTAACAAGATCTAAACAATCACTGGATGAAGCACAAGCTGGAATCCAGATTGCCGGGAGAAACATAAATAACCTCAGATATGCAGATAACACCACCCTTTTGGCAGAAAGTGAAGAAGAACTAAAGAGCCTCTTGATGAAAGTGAAAGAGGAGAGTGAAAAAGTTGGCTTAAAGCTCAACATTCAGAAAACTAAGATCATGGCATCTGGTCCCATCACTTCATGGCAAATAGACGGGGAAACAGTGGAAACAGTGGCTGATTTTATTTTGGGGGGCTCCAAAATCACTGCAGATCGTGATTGCAGCCATGAAATTAAAAGACACTTACTCCTTGGAAGGAAAGTTATGACCAACCTAGACAGCATATTGAAAAACAGAGATATTATTTTGCCAACAAAGGTCCATCTAGTCAAGGCTATTGTTTTTCCAGTAAAGTATGGATGTGAGAGATGGACTGTAAATAAAGCTGAGTGCCAAAGAATTGATGCTGTTGAATTGTGGTGTTGGAGAAGACTCTTGAGAGTCCCTTGGACTGCAAGATTCAACCAGTCCATCCTAAAAAATATCATTCCTGAGTGTTCATTGGAAGGACTGATGTTGAAGCTGAAACTCCAATACTTTGGCCACCTGATGCAAAGAGCTGACTCATTTAAAAAGACCCTGATGCTGAGAAAGATTGAAGGCAGGCGGGGAAGGGGACAACAGAGGATGAGATGGTTGGATGGCATCACCAACTTGACGGACAGGAGTTTGGGTAAACTCCGGGAATTGGTGATGGACAGGGAGGCCTGGTATGCTGCAGTCCATGGGGTCGCAAAGAGTCAGACATGACTGAGTGACTGAACTGAAACAATCACTTCTTTCCCCTCCTGCAGCTGAAATATTTGAGTGCACGTGCACACACACACACACACCCACACACAAACTAATCTACTCTGATTCTTTCATAGAATCAGTCAAGTTCACAAATCTATCGTTTGTTGGATCTACTTTACGAGAAATGCAAATGTTCGCATCTTTACAGAAACACCGATCTGCTTTGACTGCTTCAAATATTTCAGAATAAAATGTCCTTACCTAGGTTCAGGTATCACTCTGTGGTGTAATCTACAGGGATAAGGAAGATGAAAATTATTTAGAAGATGGAACTGTTTTTCCTAACCTAACTCTCCTTTCAGCGCTCCTGAACTATCTCGTCTGAAAATCATTCTCAAAGAACTGAAAAACATTTGTGTATCCATATTCTTTTTGACATCAGCTAACCATGCAGTTGTTTTGATAAATATTTTTCTAAGATGTAATGAGTAATAGCATCTATTTATACCACACAGAAGCTTCCCAAAGTTACTTTTTCTTGCTGTCAACATTTTCCAAAAGCCTCCTCTCACTCTCAGCTATAATAGTCTTACAGTATTCTGATAGAAAAAGAATGGTTTTTTGTGGTCTTTGTTGGTATTC
The DNA here is from genome assembly GCF_027580195.1 of Bos mutus. NCBI lineage: Eukaryota > Metazoa > Chordata > Mammalia > Artiodactyla > Bovidae > Bos > Bos mutus. The sequence goes on from NC_091617.1 coordinate 14,682,863, forward strand.
TTTTACTCTTATGCCCTTTTAAAAGTAATCCTATCAAAACCCCTTTTCAATTGATACCTCTTTCTTAAATGTATGTCCTTTCTGAGAAAATTACATTAATTCTGTGATATAGTTACTGTAGAATACTGTACTACTCCTACAGTAGATGTTTCCATTGGTTTAATGTAAAAGCAAACATTGAGACAGGAAAAGCACTTGCTTTTCTGTAGATAAGAGTTCTTGGAGATAGAAACAGAGTCAGGGAGAATGAAAGAATAGGATACTAGGACAAGACAAACCAGTTGTATAATTTTAAATAAACAAGTTAAACATTTTCTCTGGGCCACAGCATAAGAAGTCCCCAATAATGAAAAGGCATCAGTATCTTCAACAGGAAAATGAAGATTCAGATATGATATCCTGCATAGGCCCCTGTCCCCCTCTCTAAAATTCTATAACTTTATAAAAATGCACTTGGCTGGCAGCTGTTAGCTTGGTAAAGGGAGTAAATAACTTTGTGGTGTGACAAGAATTAAAATGGAGGACTGCAGAGAGAATTATGACGTGCTCATGAAGGTTGCCCTTAACAGTGATAACTGGCGATGTGTAGTCTCCTTACCGGGTGTGAAATATCTGCAGCTACTCATCACAGAGTCCCCTCTCTGGGAAGCTGTCAGAATAAAAAACAGTCCTGTTTTGAAATATAATAACTCTAGTTAATATGCTTCCCTGATCTGACAAGCCCTGATTTATGATGTTAACTGAGGATTAGATATCAACAAGCAATCCTAACGTTTAGTGCTGCACTTGAGAGAGAATCATGCAAGTGACCCTCTGGCAGCTTCAGTGATTTGCATACGTCCAAGGCACCAAGTTACAGAATGGCTAGAAAATTGTCTCATTTTAATTTTTAATGTTTTCACACATTGAAAATCAAAATGATTATTAAGATATTAAAATATGCATACATTTGAATATAGTCCTGCTTTTTTTCCCCTGAAGTTTCATGATTTTGACAAGATTTACTGTTTCCCCTGAAAAAGATACCACTTATTAATCTACTATTGTCAAAGAACAAATTTATATTAATGTACCTGCTACATCTACTTTCTTAATTAACTGAGTTGTCAGAAGCTGTAAAGGATAAGGGAAGGAAACATATTTCTCTATGGAGATTATTAGTGGAATAAATAAACTTCATAGTTAGAGGTCTTAGTTTCTCCAACCAAGAAATGCCTCCCTGGGTGGTGTGGTTGGAAAGGTGAACAGTCTAGTTAATATTCCAAGATGATATATATTGAAAGAATATATTATGATAGAAGAAAGAGGTTCTGCCTTGTTAGGAGTTTTCCCGATGCTGAGCCATCCTAATTGAAACCTGCAGAGCATGGAGACTGCTTGTGCATTCAGTCTACAGTCAAAATGGGATTAAATAAATCAGTACATTTCAAGAGTGACAGCAGAAAATCAGGATTTGGGTTTTCTTAGAAAAGAACATTTATAGTTTTTACTTCTTTGGAGAATAAAATTATTTAAAATATCTAATTAACCTATGGGTTTTCTCTTATATATAAAATTTCAGCTAAAATAATATTTCTATAGATCTACATATATTCTTTTGGGGGCGAGAATGACTAAACCAGTCTTAGCAGGCCTATCAATTTGTTTCTTAATCTCTGTATTCTCAACAAAAATTAATTACTGTAAGCCATTAAAACATTCAGATTTGGGGTATACCGATTGGTAATTTGAAAGTAACAGCAAGAAAATGCTTAAGATAATTATAAACAAAAGATAATTATAAACAACTCAAACTAAACTATAAACAAAGTTTTAAAAAAAAAGGAGAGAAAATCTTCAATATCTTTTTCTGCCATTTTTTCATAATCTTATGAGCAGATAAAGCAGATTTAATTTAATAAGCTATTCCAAATAAATGACATTATTGCATTAATACATCATTAAAATGGGCATTCAGTCTACTAAATAGAGAAGTTTCTGCTATTGCACCGTCAAAATTATCAGAAAATTGAATCATTCTACCCCATAGTTTCCAATTTTAAGTAAACATTAAATATCAACTTTAAATAGACAATCTATAAAGGAATGATATGTTGAAATGAACCAGTCCATTCAACCCATACCTATTATTCTCTACCCACCCACTTTTAGGTTTGAATAGTTGATAGAGGAAATGTGAATTCAAGGAATATCTCCATAATGTTCCATTATGATTTCATTTATGGTAATCACAGAAACTTAACAATTAGGCTGGGAAGTAGCAAATTAGTGCTTATCTGTTGTCTCTTACTGAACATGTAGTCTAACACAGAGCCTATAAGTATAATAAATGCCTTGCATTCATTATTAAGAATTATATCAAACAAAAACAACTTTAAATGAATAATCAGTTACAAATTATTCAGCCTCACTCTTTTATTCTGAAGACTTTAAATGTCATCCATAAAATATTTTGTCTTTCTGGAAATCCTTAGCTGGATTAGTAACTTTTAGAAGAATAACAACCTGCAAAAAGATAGGGAAAAAAATGGACTACCACTGAAAAGTATGTTTTATAATCAATATTATTCCCTAAAAAAGACATAAATATATTTTTGACACCACAATCTCAGTAATAGTCACTTAATGCTATATCACTTCACATACCTGAGTACAATGTGGTTTCATTATGAATTTTTTTTTTTTTGTAAAAACAAGAAGCCACGTGATCTTACGAATTAGAATTACTACCAGAAACAAAACCAGACAGCATTTTGCCAAGGTGTGTACATATATTTCTAAACACATTTTTAGGAAAAACAGACTCAGGTCTCACAAAAGTACTGATGAATTTTTTCCTAGTTACCAAAAACCATTAACCTACCTTACAACAAAAGGTAGCAATTGTGTCTCTGACTAGTCTATTGTTTGAATAAATTAGTACTTGAACGCTTCAGTGAAATAAGAGTTTGTTATAGATACATAATTCATTGTAATTATTTTCCTTTTAAAAAACACTAAGAGCTAACCCATATTTTAGAACTAAGGCAAAATGAAGAATGCAGATGGGAAACACTGAGAAATTTATTTTGATTTGCAGTAGTCAACACATATTATTCTTTTCCGACTGAGATGAAGTAGACAAATTATTTGTTGACGGTATTGCAGACAATTACAATAACATTTTCTGGTGTTAATGTACAGTCACCTTGTAATTTATAGACTAATGCCAGTGGTTGTCTTGGAAAAGGATAAGCCTACAGAAGGAAAATCTCATGGAAAACTTTAAAATTTTGAAATAGCTCTTTACATATTATGCTTAAGTAAACATAATTTTTAATTTAATTTCTTTAATAAACAATACATAAAAAATATTTTAACCGCCATAGCTTTTTTTCATTTTCTATAATCACTGGCTATAGTATTCTGCAATTATGCAGAAATCACTTCCTCAGGAACATTATCTATGGAGTTATTCAGAATGGAACTGATTTTTTGAGAAATTAAGAGGATCAAAGTAGATATTTTTCTAACTTAGTAGATTCACTATCACATTGTTATTACATCAAAGATGGTGAGGAACAATCTTTGCTAAGTTTAAAAATATCTAATCAATATTTAAACCTATCAAACCACACTCACTTTGGTGTTCCTCTGCTATAATACATTCACTATATTCATATCTTTGAAAAAAAATCCACCTGAATCATTGAAAAAATGTATCACCACATTGAACTTGTACTTTTATAAGTAAAGATAATGAAATTGTGTGTGCATATGAGTGCTTGTGTAAAAGAAAGACATAAAGGGAGGGAGACAGAATATTTAAGAAATGTTCATAAATATTAAGGCAAAATATTCTGTAAACTTATCAAAGGCATGTTATAGAACATATGGTTCTAGTTTGCTTGTCAGTTCCAACAACCATCCTTGCCTGCTTGCATATTGAAGGCCTGCTTGAAGACCTACTTGAAGAGTGTTAGATGTGGCACATTTCCTCAGCCAAAATCAAGACAATCGAGATCACACCAACAGAAGACTATTTATTGGCAATTACATATGACAGGAATGAACCTGCATAGGTAGTAGAGTCAAAAAGAAGGGCTCATTAAGCTGTGTCTTAGATTTGGGAGGTGGTGACATAGAGGCAGTCACTCTAGACTAAGTGTCCAGTGAAAAAGGAAGCAGGCCTAACTCTGTTAGCAATTAGTTGTGTTGACTCTGGGGAATTTACTAAACCTCTCCATGTTTCATGGATAGTATTTTGCTTATTAGGATTAATATACTATCCGATCTTTAAATACTACAGGAGGCTATAAGACAACTCAATATAAAATGGCAAATTCAAAATTAGAAATGGAAGAAAACATAAACAGTAAAACCAATACATATGGTAGTTACCAGGTCTTAAAGTAGGTAATCTATTGATAAAGCAGTTTTTAAAACATCAGTTCTATTACCTCCAAGATTAATGGGGAATCAAATGGGTGAAATTTTTTTGCAAAGAACAAAGTTCTATGCAGTTAAAATGTAGGGGCTTTGAATTTCACAGAAAATGAAACATTGAAAATGAAAAGACTTTATTCACCTTAATCCTTGTCAGTATCTTTTTTAGACTTAAATTCATAAATGTATGACTATCAATTAAACATATTATGATAAATTCCTTGTCATACAATTTATACAGCTTATCATGTCTGACTCTTTGTGACCCCATGGACTGCAGCCCGCCAGGCTCCTCTGTCCATGAGGAATCTCCAGGCAAGAAGATTAGAGTGAGTTGCCATGGCCCCCTCCAGGGGATCTTCCCAATCCAGGGGTCAGACCCAGGTCTCCCATATTGCAGGTGAATTCTTTACCATCTGAGACACCAGGGAAGCGCAATAATATTGGAGTGGGTAGCCTACCCCTTCTCCAGGGGATCCTCCCAACCCAGGAATCAAACTGGGGACTCCTGCACTGCAAGCAGATTCTTTATCAGCTGAGCTACCAGGGAAGCCCTTAAAGCCCACTACCTCAATTTATTTCCACATTATTTAACTTTTAAGCAATATTAGTTGCTAAATTTAAACATGCTACTATTTGTCTGAAACAAAGTGAAAGTGTTAGTCTCTCAGTCCTTTCTGAGTCTATGCAACCCCAAAGACTGGATCCCACCAGGCTTCTCTCTCCATGGGATTCTCCAGGCAAGAATACTGGTGTGGGTGTCCATTCGCTTCTCCAGGGCACCTTCCCAACCCAGGGATTGAACCCAGGTCTCCTGCATTCCAGGCAGATTCTTTACCATATGAGCCACCAGGGAATCCCACCATTTGTCTGACTAATCAATTAATAATGAATCAAACCTTCTGAGGTCTTCACAGAGGACAGCAATGCATTCACTAACTTATCTTCCTCACCACCACACATACTAAAAGAAAATGCATTCTCAGCAGTCAGCTGGTAAAGTATATTTGGGGTAGAAAGAATGACCACCCTGAAAATGTCCACATCCTAATCCCAGAACCTGTGAATGTTTCCTTACATGGCAAGAGAGACTGCGGAAATGATTAGGAATCTTGTGATGGGGAGAGTAGTAATGGAGTGAGCTCACTGTAATAGTAGGGGTCCTTATATTATACAGAGTGAAGTAAGCCAGAAGGAAAAACATAAATACAGTATACTAACGCATATATATGGAATTTAGAAAGATGGTAACAATAACTCTGTATACGAGACAGCAAAAGAGACACTGATGTATAGAACAGTCTTATGGACTCTGTGGGAGAGGGAGAGGGTGGGAAGATTTGGGAGAATGGCATTGAAACATGTAAAATATCATGTAGGAAACGAGTTGCCAGTCCAGGTTCGATGCACGATGCTGGATGCTTGGGGCTGGTGCACTGGGCGGCCCAGAGGGTTGGTATGGGGAGGAGGAGGGGAGGAGGGTTCGGGATGGGGAACACATGTATACCTGTGGCGGATTCATTTTGATATTTGGCAAAACTAATACAATTATGTAAAGATTAAAAATAAAATAAAATTAGAAAAAAAAAATAAAGGTAAAAGGGAAGTAGGTAATTCAGATGGAAATGTAACAGAACAGATAGTGACCGAGAGAGAGGAATGTAAAGATTCTATGCACCTGACTTTGAGAATATAGGAAGGGACCATGAGCCAAGGAATTACAGATGACCTTTAGGGGCTAGAAAAAGAAAGCACAATGATTCTCCAATCCTCAAGACAGAACACAGCCCTGCTGACACCCCACTTTTAGCCCAGTGAGACTTCTGAACTCTAAAACCATGAGTTAATACATTTGCATAATTTGTCACTAATTCTGTGGTAATTTGTTACAACAGCAGTAGGATATTAATGTAGCAATGGTCAAAGATATGGATTTCCCTAGTGACTCAGACAGTAAAGAATCTGCCTGCAACACGGGAGACCCAGGTTCAATCCCTGGGTCAGGAAGATGCCACTCAAGAAGGCAATGGCAACCCACTCCAGCATGTCCTTTGAAGTCAGGCCACCCTGTCTTGAAATTTTGAAAAGTCACACAAAGATTTCTGGCGTTGCTTTCATCATCTGTAACATGGTTTGATAACAGTATTTACCTTATAAGGTTATGCTTAGGCTCAAGTGAGATAATATATGTCTAACACTTTGCACAGTGTCTGGGATAGTATATGCACAAGAAACATGATTTATGTCTCCACGGACTTTTCCTCAAATATTCAATAGTACTCGTTTCCTCCCCTCCATCATGATGAGGGTGGTAGGAAAGAGGAGTTGTAGTTGTATCCATAGGTACATAGAGTCAAGGCTCTGTGCATTCAAATGAATATGGATTTTGAAAGTAGATAATCGTGGTTTCCACATTCCAGATTTTTTGCTCATCAGTTGGATAATCCTGATCAAAGAGATTCACCTTCTCTGAAGCTTAGCTGTTTAATCAGTGATTTTTAGAAAATGAACATCCATCCCTCATATATTTGCTCCTAAGTTTCATTCAAAGTGTCTAACAAAACTTGTGTCTGGAGAACAGAACTGATTGTACTTATTAAAAGTGAATTTTCTCACCTTAAATTCCTACTCAGCCTTATTCATTTAAATATCCTAAAGCACATATCCAAGGTACAGTACATTCACATAAAGATATGGAAGCTCAGAGAAATGATTTCAATACTTAATTTTAATTCTGTTTTCAAGCCAAGGGTTTGTTTTTTTTTTTCCACTAAATCATATTTGGCTAGAATATTAACCAATCATCCAAGAATAAAGGCAAATCAGTTAACAAGTGCTCTTGAATGTTGCTGATTTTGAACTCCTGCTAAAAACTGGGATATTTTAGATATTGTAGTGCCATGAATAATTATGTAACACAATTTCTGACAGATGTTTTTAAAATACCATCAGTTTTACATGAAATTTATTGAAGACTGCAATTCAAAACACAATAGTTTAAAATAGCAAATGCAATGCCATCAAGGTTTTATTATCAAGGAAGATAATTATTTGTTTTCTAATTCTGAAAGCTAGTGCTATTGTTAAATATGCATTAAATACAAACCCACTGTCCTAAGTTCTCCTGACCCTACATTTGTTTTGAGCTGACAACCTCAAAAGTTAATCGTAGACATAGATTTGGCAGACATCCCAGCACAGAAAAAAGGATGTATGGATTAAAACTGCTCTGCATTCTGGTCACAAACAGCACACTAGCAACATGACAACTAAGAATTTTACATCAGAAAGAATCTATTGTTCTCTGAATTGCATTAAATGCTTGTGATTAAGTCGAAGTGTACCTCGACCACTGTCATAGTTTCATCTGAAAACTATAACTATTAAAGTCTGGGTAGTGTAGAAGTCAAATAGAATAAAAATGAAAACTCTAAATATTTGTGTAAACGCACATCTTTGTTAATGAAATGTATGTTTTTTGAAATGAAAGAGTATGAGTTTGTATTTATGGGTTATGACATAACCTATATATGGAAGCTACATTTTTACTTGTTTCACTATGGTTATAAGTCCATACTTCAAGATAACCAAAAAAAGCTATATTTTAATTCAAGTGAGTACTCTCAGTAATTTGTTTTGTGCTTATTAAATTTTAATACTAAAACTAATTCTAAGCACTCACTTGGGTGAAAAATATGGATTATATACCTCTGATAATAGATTCCATAATTTAAAAAAATGTATTACAACACTAAACATCACACACACAAATATACACATATTGTTTTGTTTCTCTAAACTCGAATAGAATATTAAGTACAATCAGTAGACTCATACAAAAAAAAAAAACACTGACTTATGTATAACAGAATTAGTATAGATATGTCATATATATATATTATGTGTTGGTACTACAAAATATAGAAGACTGGGCATTTTGTGTAAAGTAGAGGATGCTCATCTAGCATCGTCTGCATAATGCATTGCACCGTCTCATTTTAATTCAGTTAAGGTAGTCTATGCTGCAGTTGTCTGTCCCTGATTACATGCAGGCTGCACACCAAAGTTTTCTGGCAATAATGATGAGATGCTGGAAGATTAAGTACAACTGCAACAACAAAGTGACCTCAAATATGACTCAAAATCATTTAGAGTAAAGGTCTGTTTGGGAAATGTGAATCACTGTATTTGGTTTTCACTCAAAAGACCTGGTCAGACCTCATAAAAGAATCTGATAAGTAAACACATTTCATACAAAATAAATTTTTGAATTGGATTACAATTTTAACATTATTTGTTCAATAACAAGATGAATTGATTTGGGAGACTTGCGCCATTTCTAATGAGAACAAGAACAACAAATTCAGTACATGTGAAAAATGGCAAAACTGAAATGCAATCAACAAGCCAATGAGCATAAGAAATATTTTAGCAAAGACCTCATTCACTCTAAAAACTTAAGATATAAATATGATTCAAAGAAAAGACCATCGTAAGGAAATTATGTAGTAATATTTAGTATCTTCACTTTGGTATATTAAAATTATTGAAATAACTAGGTAAGTAATATATGTAATACAGGATTTCCTCTCTGATTAATTATAAGGAAGTATGGAGGGCTCAAACAATGTGTCCATTTGTAATATGATACCTTTGACACATCTGTAATGTGAACTCACTGTGGTGTGTTAAACTGGAGAAAGTATTTTTATTCATAGTTTTTCCTTTGCAATAAGGCAAGCTTGAGAGAAATCTATGCTCTCATTTCCACAACTGGATAAATAATTAAAAAACGGACAGCGGAAAAGTCAAATACTCTGATGAAACTATGTTTCAGTATTATTTCTTGTTTACAAATTATTTCCATGTAAGACAGTATGGTGCTAATTATATGATGGAGAAGGAAATCGAAACCCACTGCAGTGTTCTTGCCTGGAGAATCCCAAGGGCAAAAGAGCCTGGCGGGCTGCAGTCCATGGGGTCACAATGAATAGAACACAACTGAGGGAAAGAACACGCACACACACATACTATTTGATCGTAACAGTCTATGTAAGGGCTTTCTCCAGAGAAGACTTAAAGTTCCTTGAGGGAAAAGACAAAGTTTTATTTATCTTTATAAGCCTGACTTATATCATAGTGCTTATCAAAACAACTAATTGTTTTTCCAAAGATGTCTTAAATAAATACAGACTTGAACTCACCTTATCTATCAATGGGAAATGTAAAGTAATGCTTGTCCCAGATTGTCTGTGGTCAATTAAAAAATTAGAACTTACTAAGAAAACAAGAAAGTTGTCAAAGTTAAACATTGCTATAGAATGAATGTCTGTGTCCTCCACCCATTAAATTTTTATGTTGAAATCCTATCCTCTGATGAGATAATATATTAGGAGGTGAGACCTTCGGGGAGTGGGTCACCCATTAGTTCCCTCAAAAAAGAGAGGCCAGTGAACATCACAGCCCTTTCTTACAGCGAGGACACAGCAAGAAGATAACTATTTCTGATCCAGAAAGCAAGCTGGATCTGAGGGCACCTTGATCTTGGATTTCCCAAGATTTCAAGAGAATTTTTCATTCTGAGCATTTATTTGCATACTTGAAAAATCATTTGCACATTCTTCTCTCACCTCTTCCTTGTCTCAGACAAACCCTAGCTATGTCCAGACAACTATTCTATTTGCCTTTAACACAATGTTAGAAAACAATCAGTCTGAACCTTGCTTATTCCCAGGTAGTAGGCAACCCACTCCAGTATTCTTGCCTGGAGAATCCCCATGGACAGAGGAGCCTGGAAGGCTACAGTCCACGTGGTCACAAAGAGTCAGACATGACTGAGAAACTAAGCACAGCACAGCACATGTTAAGTCTCTGTCTTCCGTCTTCACCACCCTCACCATGCTTCTGGGACAGGTCCAAAGTTACACGAACACTTTATGAGTTCTCAGTACTCTGAGCTGGCTTCACTGGTAGCCCAGAAGGAAACGAATATGCCTGCAATGCAGGAGACCCAAGTTCGATCCCTGGCTTGGGAAGATCCCCTGGAGAAGAGGATGGCTACCCACTCCTCTTCAAACTGATTTCTGAGCTTTAACTTGTCTACCTATCTTCTGTTAACATCCACAGTTTAATAAAATATATATATATATATATAGATATAGATATAGATATAGATATGTAGGCTGCCCTTGAACTTACCTTTATCTTCACATCATTTGCCCTAAAGCTTTATCAATTTGTTCAACACTCTTCAGCCAAGACTTTGCCTGGACTTGTGGATAAACTCTATATTCTGCAACTCACCCACCCTGGACCGATTTCACTATGATTCACAACAGCTCATACCTCCAGTATACCCAGTTCACTGGTTCCTTCCTATCAACACTGCATTCATGACTCTGGAAGTATAGTAGCAATTGTTTATTTTGCTTTTAAAATGTACCCCCTTTATGGGAAAATAAATATTCACACTGTAGAACAAATTTCTGGAGAATTAAATATACTAGGTTGATTCCAAGTAAAATTCACACATTTATTTAGGATGCAGTAAAGACTTTAATCCTTAGTAACAATGCTTTCGGTATTTTAAAAGATAGAAATTGAATTCGTTCAATCAATCACAAACTATTAAAGAAAAAGTGGCACACTCAGTATCTTAGATATGTCCTTTCTGATATAAAGGTATTGTCACTTATGGAGACATAAATCATATTAAACCCATCTACTTTTAAATTTTTAAATCTTTTCTCTTTGGAATAAAAGACTACAATGGATATTTGGATAAAATATTAGAGAGAATACTGTGGCCCATTTAAAATACCTTTACAAACCACACAGAATTCTGACCTAACATTATTTAAGGTTTTTCTGCTTAAGTCAAAATATTAATTTAGACCAAGTCAAACTATTTGCTAGTTGAATTGACAAGTCACTTATTCTTTTAATATATATATATATATATATGTATTTAATTTTCATTTGTAAAATCAGGATGTTGATTAAAATAATTTGCAAGTCCTTCCCTTAAAAAGAAACATTCCAGGTCCCTCTGGTTTTTGTTTTTGCTATTTTTCTTTTACAGAAATTCTTGGAAAACACAACATCTAACTATTTTGCTTGCTTCAGGGGAGAAATCTGTGAGTAAAAGCAAGGTGTCTCACCCCAACAGTCCTTGGTATCATAAAGCAACTGATATATTGCAGGTGGCAGAATAAAACTGTTTGATTTTCCAGCTCTTCTTAGTCTGAGACTTATTTTCACCGTGTTGTTTCAATCGAATTCTCAGCACTTTGTGCACACCCATATAATCAAAATGCATTCACAGGCTGATATCACATTTTGTCACTTATAAGGAAATATCACATATCCTTGTATTATTGCTTTGGCAATAACTGTATTATTGTTGATGCTAGATAGTAAACTCCTTGAGAAAATGATCCAGGGATTATACATCTTTCTCTTACCCACAGGGTTCAATGACTGCACAAAGAAACGATTTGACAAAAAGGAATGACTGAAACAGAAGCCCAAATTCTCAAGGATACATTTGTTAATTTTTCTTCTTTATTCACCACTTTAAAGTATGTTTTACTGCTTTGTTTTAATGCAAAATACTGAACTATCTAAAACACCACTGGAGAAGGGAAAGGCTACCCACTCCAGTATTCTGACCTGGAGAATTCCATGGACTGTATAGTCCATGGAGTAGCAGAGTCAGAATTGACTAAGCGACTTTCACTTTCACTTACAAATCAGAAACAGTAAATAATACTTACATCTTTGACATATCTATATATGTATATATGTGCAAATGATATTGTAGATTAATACAGCATGCTATGCACTAGGCACTTTCCAAGGATGGTTATAAGAAATAGTACTATAAAAAATTTTCTGGGGAATTCTCTCGTGGTCCAGAGGCTAAGACTTCAGGCTCCCAATACAGGGGGCACGGTTTCGATCCCTGGTCAGGGAACTAAATAAATAGTTCTGCATGCCACAATTAGGGCTTCCCAGGTGGCGCTAGTAGTAAAGAACCCACCCATCAATGCAGGAGATGTAAAGACGTGGGCTTGAGCCTTGGGTTGGGAAGATTCCCCCCTGGTAAAGGGAATTACAATCCACTCCAGTATTCTTGCCTGGAGAATCCAATGGACAGAGGAACCCCACAGGTGGGCTACATCCATAGGGTCACAGAGTCAGACTCATTACAACTAAGACCTGATGCAGCCAAATAAATTAATTAAAATAAATACATTTTTTAAAATTCTGGATCTTTCCTAAAACTAGTATGAAAGCTATCATCTATTAACCTGTTTAAAATTATCTGACTTAAAAAGACCACATAATAAATTAATTTTAATCTTCCATTTGAGTCATAGTATGGTTTCTACAATTGATAATAAAAATTAAATAACCCATCTTCCCTTTATTCTGTTTACCCAGTAAACTCTGAACTAAACGTAACTTTAAAGGGAACAACATAGTTAGTTTAGATTTTTATGTCATTATCTACCCTGTTCCATTGGAGAAGGCAATGGCACCCCACTCTGGTACTCTTACCTGGAAAATCCCAGGGACAGGGGAGCCTGGTGGGCTGCCGTCTATGGGATCGCACAGAGTCGGACATGACTGAAGTGACTTAGCAGCAGCAGCAACCCTGTTCCATAGACTCATTTAGATTTTTAAGAGTACTGTGGCACATACATACTTTCACAGTATGACCACAAACATTTGAAGACAAAAAAAATCTTAATCCATTCTAAAGTAAATTGAATATTTAGGAATATTTTATTTTAAACGATAAATATTTTTATGATGGTTGACTTCTATTTTAATTCATATGCTTTTGGTATTGTTATGTTGATTATTCAAGTTTTGTAAGATATATGCTGCTGCTGCTGCTAAGTCGCTTCAGTCATGTCCGACTCTGTGCGACCCCATAGATGGCAGCCCACCAGGCTCCCCTGTCCCTGGGATTCTCCAGGCAAGAACACTGGAGTGGGTTGCCATTTCCTTCTCCAATGCATGAAAGGGAAAAGTGAAAGTGAAGTCGCTCAGTCGTCTCTGATTCTTTGCGACCCCATGGACTGCAGCCTACCAGGCTCCTCCATCCATGGGATTTTCCAGGCAGGAGTACTGGAGTGGGGTGCCATTGCCTTCTCCATGTAAGATATATATTCATGTGCAATTCACTTCTGACTTTCTGATCTTTTCCCTGTTAAAATTAAACTGAAAAATGAGGAGTTGTAACATTTGTTTCATCAGGTAAAACATTAAAATTAATCAATAATAGATTACTCAGAAACTATTAATACTCTATAATATTACATGAACATCCATGAACTATTTAAAATAAATGATGCTAAATTTTTCAATTATATCAAAATACATTATATATGACTATTCTTTGGACAAAAATTTGTCAGAATAAATTAAGTGGTATAAATATTAACTAATATAATGGTTTAGCATAAAATTCAAATAACATTTATATGGATAGTGCCATTTGAAAAGTCATTCCACGTATTTTATAACTGAAATTGATTTTGCTATAGAGCATTTAGAACCAGGAAAAAAAAAAACTGAATTTATTTAGGTAGGCTGGACATGCAAATAAGTACCTAAAGGTCAGCTACTGAGTTTTTGACTATTACATTTAATTGCTATCTTCTCTGAAAACTTGTAACAAATACTATTAACAAGGTTAAATGTAAATATCCCTTATTAAGTTACAAATAAACTATTGAGCTAATATACAGAAGGAAAAGTGAAGTCGCTCAGTAGCGTCCAACTCTTTGTGACCCCGTGGACTTTAGCCCATCAGGCTCCTCCGTCCATGGGATTCTCCAGGCAACAATACTGGAGTGGGTTGCCATTTCCTTCTCCAAGGGATCTTCCCTATCTAGGGATCGAACCCAGTTCTCCCGCATTGTAGGCAGACAGTTTAACCTCTGAGCCACCATGGAAGCCCACAGAAGGAAAAACACATGTTTAAATATATTTATTAAGAATACATTCTCAAAGTACTTAGAGGCAAATTTGGTTATGTATGTTTCCACTAAAACTGTTCTAATCAGATAAAAGTGTATGTTCATCTTTAAAAATTTTTAAAGAGTATTTATTCCATAACTTTCACAGTAAGTATAATTTGTTTATTTATAACAGCTCCCACAGATGTTTATTTTTTAACTCAAGTTTTTTGTTACAGTTTTTCTTTCTATTTCTACTCTGAATATAATAACAACATGAAAACATCATTTATTTTGTTCAGTAACTATTTCTGAGATCCACTATGTGCAACAGAAAACATAAAACTTTGTCACTAACTATAGTCTGATTTAAAAGACAAGATCAATGAAGTTATATCACTTAGAATAACCCAGAAATAATGCAGGACTGTAAGAGATTACATGTCAAAATAAACAGTACTTATCCAAATTCTAGTGCTTTATACCAGACAAAGCAAGGTGGTTTGAGGCAATTAAGAAAGGCTTCAAAGAATAGTATGTGCCAAATATATCTCAATAAAGCTGGGAAAGAAGAGAGAGAAAGATTTCAAAACTGAAATAGGGTTTGAGCTTCATTTTATATGATAAACTGAGGTAAGTGTTAGAGGAACCACTGATTGAAACTGCCCACCTTGGCCAGGCGCCGTAGTGCTCGGGCACTACAGTCACACTGCATGACTTGTCTTAAACAGGAGGCACTGGTAAGGAACAGGAACTAACAAGCTACCATCAACCGGAAGAATTTGGGAAAGGTCAAAAGCAAAGAGGAGATGCCAGTCTGTACGTCCTACCGACCTCCCAGAATTATCCTCCTTGGAATTCATTTTGGCTCATCAAAGTGTGTGCCACCAGGAAGGACCCTGAGTCAAAGTGACTGTTCAGAGACAACCCAGAAACTAACCCCATCACCATAAAATCCAAGACTGGGAACCATGTGGCAGAGCAGTTCTCCTGGGTTTCCCTACCCTACTGTTCTCCACCCTAGTGCGCCTTCCCAATACAGTCTTTTGCTCTGTCCAAGTGTTAGACAAGAGCCCACTCAGGCCTAAAAAGGGTCTCCCTTCCTGCATCAAGTGGAGAGAATTTAAAAAGCTATCTCTAAACATTCTTCTGAGATTTCAAATGGGGGGAGCAAATCAATCCTACTTTTTGTAAACACAGTAATCACTATTTAATCAATTTTCTCTCCTCTCATGTATTTCCATTTTTTTCTTACATGTCTACATATTTAGACTTTATCATCTTGCAGATCTCTAAACCATGCTGCCTGTCATTTTCCATCCAGTGAGCCAAGACAGTCATCCATTGCTTGCCTGGATAGCAAGAGTTGAGAGTCAAAAAGTCATTATTGGCTTTGATTCTCAAACAGCACTTTTAACTAGAGCATGGAAGAATGAGTTGAATGTTAAAATCTGAGAGTCAAAATTCAGTCTTTTTGAAAGAAAGCAAAATTTTCATGACAAGTATTACTTTAAATATCAATAGCTAAAGATTTTATAAGAAATGATCCCTAAGATGAAAAGGATGAATGCTGTAAGAACAGTTTCTTATTTCCTGAAAAGGGAAAAATGTGACTAGTTGTTGCCAAGGATGAAAGCAGGAGATTCTTAAGTATCTCTTACAGCAGGGGTCCCAAACTCCAGGGCCACAAACTGGTATTAGTCCATGGCCTGTCAGGAACTGGGCCGCATAGCAGGAGGTGAGTGGTGAGCAGCGAAGCTTCATCTGAATTTACAGCTACTCCCCATCACTCACATTACTGCCTGAGCTCTGCCTCCTGTCAAATTTGCGACAGCATAATAAATGTAATGCACTTGAATCATCCAGAAAGCATCCCCTCAACCCCTCCCTGTCCATGGAAAAACTGTCTTCCATGAATCAAGTCCCTGCCAAAAAGGTTGGGGACTGCTGTCTGAGACGGTTCCCTCTTCCTTCCCTGTGTTGTAACTTTTGGCAGGACCCAGAAGGCAACTGGGCATCTAGTCCTGTCATCTGTTTCATCATAATCTCTACTCCCACCACCACTGACAGATTGAGAGCACCATCCACAAGCCTGGAGCACCAGTGACTGACTGACTTCAGCAGGGAACAAAGATGACCCAGAGAAGTCAAGTTGACCACAGAGGGGCCAAACTGTACCCCTCCTCCAAGTCTGACTACTGCAATGTGGATGTGCTTTAACAGATGTTCTCTAATATGCAGATATTAGAGAAGAATTGGAGAAGGCAGTGGCACCCCACTCCAGTACTTTTGCCTAGAAAATCCCATGGACGGAGGAGCCTGGTAGGCTTCAGTCCATGGGGTCGCTAGAGTCGGACACGACTGAGCGACTTCCCTTTCACTTTTCCCTTTCATGCATTGGAGAAGGAAATGGCAACCCACTCCAGTGTTCTTGCCTGGAGAATCCCAGGGACGGGGGAGCCTGGTGGGCTGCCATCTATGGGGTCGCACAGAGTCGGACACGACTGAAGTGACTTAGCAGCAGCAGAGAAGAATACGTTATCACTGAACCACCTTGGCTGAGGCAAGAGGGTATTGAAGGTCAGTAAAGTTTAAACCAAGAAACACAAATGCATAGGCTATAGGTCAGGAATATAACTAGCCAGCTCATGCGAAAGGAACTGCTAATCCTCTGAGTTTAACCAGAACCAGTGGGAGAGGAGATGAAGCTGTATTCAGTACTGTGGGAAACACACGCACTGACCACACAGACCATGTGGAATGCCCATAGTATAGACACTGTGCAAAGTCCAGGTGGAAACAAGAGTTTTGCTTGAGTTAAGGATGGAGATGAGTAGAGGGTGACTTCCCTGGTGGCTCAGATGTTAAAGCGTCTGCCTACAACACAGGAGACCTGGGTTCAATCCCTGGGTCAGGTAGATCTCCTGGAGAAGGAAATGGCAACCCATTTCAGTATTCTTCCCTAGAAAATCCCATGGACAGAGGAACCTGGTGGGCTACAGTCCATGGGGTCATAAAGAGTCAGACACAACTGAGCAACTTCATTTTTCTATGAGTAGAAAAGTAGAGGAAAAAGAAAACAAAAACAAAAACATAAGCTTATAGCTAAACCCATGCAAGAAGCTGAGACAAGTTGAGAGATGAGGGGTGAAGTCCATGAGAGTAGAAAACAGTCCTGAGAGGGAAACCCAATTTTGCACTGGATTCAAGAAAGATTGAGGGAAGGAGGAGAAGGGGAAGGCAGAGAATGAGATGGTTTGACAGCATCACTGACTCAAAGGACATGAATTTTAGCCAACTCTGGGATAGGGTGAAGGACAGAGAAACCTGGAGTGCTGCAGCTCATGGGGTCCCAAAGAATCGACAGGACTTAGCAGCTGAACAGCTACAAGTAACAAACTAAGAAATTATCTTTAATTTCTCATTCTGCACCAGCTGTGGAGCTCTGCACCATGATGGAAAACAGCTAAGAGGAACATGCATACTGGATACCATCAAAACCTCAAATGCCAAACTTTCCAATTGCCATCTGCCTTAGCAAACTGTGGGAAAACTAAACAGAATGTGGTCAATGGCAACATAATAATGGAGCTTTCCAAAAGTAATAACTGCCTCAAAAATAAACATTCTGACATCTTCTCAGGGAACTGTTTCTCACAGAGCTAAATTCTCTTTGGAAAATTTTTGAAGAAGCTTGGTTAATAAATTATCAATATATGGAATTATACCTTTGCTCTACAGCAATATTAATAATGCCATTAATAGGACAGTTACTATAGGAGCAGCACTATCATTCCCATTTTATAGATGATACTATTAAAGGAGAGAAGTAAGTCTCTTACTCAAGATCTAAATGAGCTCATCAGGAAGAGGGTGATCAGGATTTGAATTCAAGCCTGCCAGGTTTCAGACTCTGTGCTTTTAACCATCACACAGCCACTATGCATGCCCACAAACCAAAACAGGAATTTGTGCAAATAAATTTAGCAAAGATTCTGCTCTGAAGCTAAAGGGGGTGTCAAGATATTTTGACATTTAATTATAAGTAGTGATCGGGGCTTCACTGAGTGTGCAACAGAGTTGAAATAAAACACAGATGTTGAGATATTCCTTGAACACAACATCTGGGTCACACGATCTAAATTTATGAGCAGGAAACCCCTACTAACTTGTGTAGGGGAAAGAGTTTCACTGCAGCACTAAATAGCCACTGGCCTCAGTGCCTGGAACTGCCATGTGCTGGCAAAAGTCCATTTAGTACCCAACCATTCAGCCAGAATGCTTCAACAACCAGTAACGTGATGTGAATTCTGAACACTCTGGAAACAATTTTGACTGGTGTCAAATCAAACCATAAGGAGCAAAAGCAAATCAAAGAGATCTTTTAAAATGAGACCATTCAATGTCATTTATAGAACAATGAAAGGGCCGTTCAAAATACTTCTTATTTCCATAAAACTGCAAACCAGTCAATGATAAAGATAATAGAAACTATCTAATTTGAACACTATTACTTTACTGCAAATAAGGGAGCTCAGTTGTTTTGAATACCTGCGAATATGGATATGCTTTATAGGAAAAGCATTATCAACATATCTCACAAAAAAAACTTTTTACACAAATGAATTTGTTCTCTACCACTGGGAACAGAAGGAGATTATCTGCTTAGTAATCCTCAAAAGGGACATGGCAATCAACCACTGAGATATAAGAGAATCTGTATCTACAGTTTTATGATCCAATCCTTACTGTGATATTACAAGATGGTTAGATAATTTTTCAGCAGCTTTGTAACGTGAAATGTTTTAACTCAGTTGTGCAGTGCTATGTAAAGGAGGGGATAACACTGTTAGAAACTTAGCAGCCTTTCTCTCTTCAGTTACAAATTGGGGAAAATGGAAATGAAGGATTCAAGCCTGTGCATGCATTTCAATCACAACACAGTCCCTGAGCTGGAACCAAAGCATCCATGCTCCAAATGCTAATCTTATCTATATTCAGGGAATATGTTTTCATGAAAAACATCATAAATTATGAATACTTGTGAGCTAGGAGTTTGTTTTGAAAAAAATAAGGTGAAGGAGCTGTTTAGCTGTTCATTTTGTGAAACAAAAAGACAACAGATATTGTTTTGTAGTCTTGAGAAATTAAACACTGGCTAATTAGTCTTCAGTTATACAAACTGTGAATAATAACTCTAATGTTTTATCATGGAGTACATTTTCTTCTTTGAAGCAAAAATAAGCAAAGGAAAAAATTATTTAAAAATAGTCATGGATTTTAGCAATAATGAAAGTAATGAAAGAAATACAGTAAACATTTTGAAAGAGTATAAAATAATGAGATAGTTTACCCAAAATTTTATACACATACCTATATGTATGTGTACACACACACATACACTCTCCTACACACATAAATACATATATAAGTTTACCATTTGACCATTTAGAACAAACACAATGTTGGTAAGTGTACCTAGCATAGGAAAAAAACAGCTAAGAAACAGTAATTATAGAGCAGGCATATAGTTTTATACCCTAAGCACCTCAATCTCTATCCTGCCTTTTAATTCACTGCATAGTCTCGGGGAGACTTCCCTGGTGGCTCAGATGGTAAAGAATCCAGATAGTAAAGACCAGGAGTTCGATTCCTGGGTTGGGAAGATCCCCCAGAGGAGGTCATGGCAACCCACTCCAGTACTGTTGCCTGAAGAATCGCCATAGACAGAGGAGCCTGGAGGGCTACAGTCCATGGGGCTGCAATGATTTGGACATGACTGAGTGACTAAGGACACAGTCTCAGGAAGACACCATCTAGAGCTCAGGAACTGATGTAGTTCACATCTTGGTCTAGGTATGCGTTAGATTAGAACCCTGATTAGTGAGTCTACATAATCACACACATTTCAATATTTAGCCTGTCTCAGCAGTCAATTTCCAATCAATACTCCTTTTTCACAGTTTCATCTTCTCCCTATAAAGAAGACCCTGGTCCCCATTTCTATTTGTCATTCAGGTCTTCCAGAAATCAAATGAATATCTTCCCTTGGCTTTCTTAAAGTTAAGCATGCTATTCTCTTGTCTAGTTTGGAAAAAAATAAGAGCAAATATATATAAAAATATATAGGCTTATAAATTATGTTCATTTAAAATTATGTTTGTGTTTAAAATTATGTTCATTTATACTATAAGCTTCTGGAGGGCTAGCCAGGTTTATGCAATTTGTTTTATCTCAAACGCCGTATCCTACCTCATCATACTTTGTCTACAGTCCTTAAGCATTGTATAGATGCAGGCACTCAGGCCTTTAAATTCAAAATAAGCCTTCCTTCAAATACCACTCTGGCCACTTAATAGCCATGCGAAAGTGAAAGTCACTCAGTCATGTCTGACTGTTTGCCTCCCCATGGACTCTATAGTCCTTGGAATTCTCTAGGCCAGAATACTGGAGTGGGTAGTCTATCCTTTCTCCAGAAGAGGGATAATATTCCTGGGTCGGGAATATTCCCAGGAATCGAACCAGTATCTCCTGCATTGCAGGCGGATTCTTTACCACCTGAGCTATGAAGGAAGCCCTATTCCCAGGAATCGAACCAGTGTCTCCTGCATTGCAGGCGGATTCTTTACCACCTGAGCTATGAAGGAAGCCCTGTAGGTAAACTGCTTTGTCACTCTATCTCTTAGCTTTCTTATTTGTAAAATTTTAAAATGACAGTAAGATATGTCTAAATGATAGTAAATAAGAGCAAGTTTAGGAGATTTTACAGGACATAGCCTGTTCACAAAGGAAGTTAATATTCTTACTACTGTTCTTAAACAATAGTAACATGATGAACAATGTTATGTTTCCTTTGGTGGTGACCTGGTAAGGAAAGATGACTTGCCAGCAGGCCTAGGTTCCAATCTCAGCTTTGCCATTGAGCAGCTCTGTGAGTTTGACAAGTCATCTAAACATTTCAAAATCTATTCACATCCCTTTCTATAAAACAGAATTATCCTCACATAGAAGTTTAACAAATTAAATTAGATCACAGGTACAAACCACACAGGTACACTGTAAGTGCTTAAAAGACACTGACTTTTAACACTGTTTACATTCTTTGTCAAAAGGGCCCTTTCAAAATCCTTGTGGCAGACCCTTTTTCTACATACTACATACTGCATACCGCATCCCCTCCCTCATTCTTCAGATCTTCCACTCAGCAACAGAAAGGAGTTGATTGGTCAAGGGAACGATGATAATGTCATTCTCCCCACCAACTGGTTTAGGGGAGCTCATCTGAAACAATTCTAGCCAATGAGAATTGAGGGAAGTCTGCTGAGTGACATGGGGATTTTCCTTTACTATTAAAATAAGGCCACTCAAATAAGTATGTTGTCTTTTTTCCTAGCTTCAGATTTCATTGTCTAAGAATATTAAACCGTTGCAGCCATATTTCTTCTAGAAAGCCAGGGAAAACCAGCCAAAACTGAAGAGAAACTTGAAATCCAAACCTTCTCCAAACCTTCCTCCAGATAGCTCCTCACATTCTTTAGATGTTTATTTTTAAACCATTTTGAATGTGTTCTCTTCTTTGCCTCTGAAAGCATCCTAAACTCATATAATTTCATTATGAAATTATTTAATAAATCAACCACAAATTGATGACTTACTCAATTATAATTATATTGCTTCACAATAAGAGAAGCCACTGAAAAATATAGCTGATATTTAAATATTAATGTCATATAGTTGCTAATGAATTATACTAACCTGAACAACAGAGCTGCTCTACCTTGCAACCACTCAGACCCCCAATATCTCTAAATCTTGTTGATTCTCTACCTGCACTAATCTTTTCAGTCAATAAAAGATTTACTTTTTCACTAATTGGTCTTTCCTCAGCCACTCAGAAGAAATGGTCAGAAAGAATGACAAAAACTTGAAACTAGAGCAACTGCTAAAGCTTTCTCTCTCCCTTCAGCAATTCCATATTACTTCAAAAGAATCACATTTCAGTCAGTGGAATGAGTAAAGTTTTAGGATCAAATATTAACTAAATTTGAATTTGAAATTCTGTACTTATTAGATGCTACTTCACTTTTATGAAATTCAGCTCCCTCTTTCAGAACTCCTAGATATGCTGTGAATATAAAAATGAGATAACTCATCTGAAAGTACCCTGCAGAGTTACTGACAGATCTTCTTTGGAGAAAGATCCTCTCCTTGACCAAACTCTCGCCAGACTCCCTGAACCCTCAGCTCAATTAGGCCTCACCCTCAAACTATAAAGATCTGAACAAAACACTAATGTAATTTTAAACCACTCAAGGCCACATTCCAAGAATGTCTCTCATCCCCCTTGAAGTGCCTGCCTGAGAAAACTCAAGGCTGCCAAAAGGATTTACTGTTCCTCCCAGCCAACACCTGAAGATGGGACCCCTGTCTCTTAGGCCCTGTAGAAGTGGAACAGGCTTACTTTGATTAGAACCAGTTATTCGCAAATCCAGATGGGATTCACAGGGACCAATTTCCATCTTTTTGTGAGTTTCCGCAATTCTTTTACTTCTCTGTCTCTATGGAGCACCCACTCAACACTTCCCTACTCTCTCATTCTCCCTTTAAAACTTCCAGTTACCTTTGTACAAATTAAAGCTGAGTTCAGTTCATACTGGGCTCTTTATCTTATTGAATATAGTAATAAACTCTTCCCAATACAGTATGTTACTGATTAAAATCTGTCCTTACCATATTAATTAGGTCTAGATTTGGTTTTCTGACACTTTCTTTATTCAATTAATTCACCAAATACTTACAAATAGAAATTGTTGAGGAAACAATGTTGCCTGTAATCCTTCTGTGTTTTCTTGGGTATCTCCTTCTCCCATCCTATACATGTAACTATGTCAGCCTTTATCCCAGCTCTTCAAAGTCTGAGCCTATCACCCACTTCCCCATTTCCTTTTAGCTGATGAGTTATCCTCCCTGAAACAAAAGGGTGATTGATCTGTATTATTAGTACTACATTTGCTTCCCTTTTTCAGTCAAAGCTCCCTGCATGCATTTCTACTCAGTGGTTAGAATATATTCTGGAATCACAACCAGTAAAAGACACTTCTTAGGACCACTTCATCTCTCCAATCACATTCACAACAAGCAAGTGTTCAGAAAAGCATAGTGGATGGCATAATATGATTTAATAACCTATGTTGAGTTTTCTCCCTAAATTGCAGATCGCATATAATCCCCACAAAAGTGAAATGTATTAGCATGTAGCTTATATTGGGGCTTTGAAATAAAATGACTCACGTAGATAACCAATTAAAATGATTATAAATCATGTGAAATTTGAGAAAGGAAAGTAAAAAAAATAGATGAATTTAAGCAAAAGTAACATCTTTGATTGAAAACTGTTTCAAGCTAGAGACACACACAATAATGGTAACATTAGTGAGTAAATGGCAGACAGACGAATAAAATGATAAAGTGATAAAAATATTCTGGAGTATCTGAATATGTATTTTGTTCTATTAATTTAAATCTTTTTATCACTGAAGTCAGACCTAGAAAACACTATAAAACCATGACAAAACACAGCTACCAGGCAAGAGAAGAATTTGGAGGTTAAATTAGATCTCATTTAAAAAAGAGAAAAAAAAATCTAAATACTTATGAAACAATAAGGTAAAATAGCCCTTATTTTAATTGCCTTTCTATTCATACAGTTCAGAATCGGCTTCCAATAATCATTGATTGAATAATCAACTTTTAATTAACCCCAAGGGATTATCTTGATTTTTCAGGACTTTAAATACTTTGCTCTGTTGACATATCAGACACTTAACTATTGACAATATCTAATTTGTTTAATTATATCGTTATCAATGTATTATATCTCCCTAATTTATTTCTATATACTGAAGACTTTGAAACTCCAAATAGATAACCATGTCCTATCTCTCAGATAAGGCTTCAGAAGAATATATCTCATAGCAAGATTTTAAAGTCTGCTTTATTCCCAGTCTAATTAACTTTCAGTATAAGAGATAAGATCAGGGATAAGGCAGCTCATTCCTGCTATTTAATTCCTCCTGAATTAAATAATCACTGTGTGATGATTATTTTATTGAAATTAATGTATTTATTGAAAGCCTATCACATGCATGGCAATGATATAAACAAACGTTTGAAATAAACACGGGAACAATAGCAATACTTCTCAACAAACCAAAGCATCGTCCAAAGTCAAGGGTAAATATATGTATGTACATATATATACACATATTTATTTTAAAGTACGGCATTTTGTTTTACTTCTGCTTGGTAAAAATATTCATTCAGCATGCATTCACTACGCATCTACTGTGTTCCAGGAATACACATGAATTTACAATAAACTCTCTAATCTAGTACACTGCGTTTAATGGGAAGCCAGCATGGAGAGACATTCTTGTCCTTATGGAGTTCACTTGCAAGGTCATAGTGAAGTTTGGCATGCAGAAATCAGATACAATACCAGAGCGTCTTGTACTTCGACTAGTATGTAGGAGGCAACTGACATGTATCTGACGAAAGAAAGATG
The DNA here is from genome assembly GCF_027580195.1 of Bos mutus. Lineage (NCBI taxonomy): Eukaryota > Metazoa > Chordata > Mammalia > Artiodactyla > Bovidae > Bos > Bos mutus. Next base: position 14,707,823 of record NC_091617.1, read on the forward strand.
TCTCTGGGGATGAGATGCTTGAGTTGAGTCTTGAAGAAAAATAATAGTAACTGTCCACAGAAAGACAGACAAATATGTAAAATACATGGCCTGTGTACACACAGGGACCAAACTGGCAATTCCAGGAATGGTGTTAGAGTGATGTGCCCACTAACAAGCAATGGAGCTGAGAGAATAGGGTTGTGTAAACAAACAAAAGGCAAAACTCTCAACAATTCTAAGTCAGAAACTTCCAAATAATTCAACTGAAAGGTAGACCTCTAATTAAAATTAACAGCATGGATCCCATAAACACAGTCCAAAAGCAACTAAGCAGCACAGCAGCATAAAACATGTACTAAGTTATTTTCGAGAATTGCTGCGTATATGTCAGTAAAACACACTCAGATAAAAACAGACATCATAATAGAAAAATGTGCTATTCTAGAGTAAAATATTTATATCAAGTCCTGGTCTTACCATGTCTTAAGTATTTCTTCAAGGATGAGCAGTTTTACTTCTCTGAGGCTCATTTGCTTTCTTTCTAATCAGAAATAGTACCTCCTTTCAGGATAATTGAGGTACTTTAAATAGATAATTTTAGTTGACAGAAAAAGTTTTTGTCAACTACTCTGCCTCAATACTTACATACATTTTGAAATATTAAATTTTATAATACAATTGTTTGATAATTAAAACATTGGTATGAAGCATTATATATAATGTAAAGAACCATGTAGGGTGAAGTCAGTTATTCTATGATAACAAAGTGAACAAGCTTTAAAATGTGTTCAGCTTCAGCTGGTTTTAGAAATCTATAAGTGATTTATCTAAGTAAATACAGCTAAAAAATCAGAAACATGTCAATATCACGGATCAGTACTTAGATAAAGAATAGGTACATATGTTATATATTAATTGAAATCTGTGTATAGACTTTCTCTCCTGAATGACCCAAAGTTGCTGCTATAATATAAAAGTACAACTTCTCAGCTGAGGCAATGCTGAACATTTTTGATGGGCCAAAAATAATAAACAGAGAGATAAATTAAATGGGACAATAAATATAATCAGAAAGCCTCATAATGAGTAGAAAACTGGTTGAGAGTAGACAAGTTATGCCAACAGAAACCCTGTCCAGAAGCCCACTCATTAGTACTTAGAACAAAGCACAATGCTTTTCTTAAATTGGGACCTATTCTATTCTATGATAATATAGGTCTTAGCCATACTCACTGGTTTCTTTTACAAGTTTTGACATCTGTTTCTATTACACCATATCTGCATCCTTGAAAAATGCTGGTGTCTGCAAAATTGTGCAGTAAAAATATCAGGGCTTATGGAAAAAGACAGGATTGGAGGTCAGAGAATGTGAAACCTTCGGAAATTTAAAACCAAGCACTAACAAAAACTATAACAATCTTCACCAAAAAAAAAAAAAAAAAAAAACCCAGCACAGTTAAATCTCTACTAGTAGTTTGCATCTTCTTTCAAGATATAAGCCTAAAGGGCACTAACTTTAAAACGAACACTATGATCCAGTATATATCCTCTAAAAAATAAGGCAACAAACAAGTCATTTTATCATAGAGGAAAGTGATTTACCAGTTTCTCCAAAGGCACTCTCAGTGATGCCAGATATATAATGTTGTAGAAATCAAGATGGTTCTTAAAGTCACTAAGAAACTAACACTTGTGCTAAAGAAAGGCACCTGAGTTGACTTTTCACATTTATCTTAATACTCCAGAGATTGCTAAGGCTCTCTATTCAATTGTGACAAAGCTTGCTTTTGGTTACTTAAAAATTAATCACCTGAAGAAATCATATGTGGATCAACACAATTCCTATCATCCTCATATTTACTAGTTGTGAATGAACTAATACGCATCAAAGAAACACACACTAATGCAGAAAGGAATTACATTTTACCTTAAATGCATTTGATGCTCTTGGCTATAAAGTTGTGTGTTATCAGAACACACGTAAGAGCTCTAGGCAAATCAGACACTTTCAATCTCAAACATCATCTATCAAGTGTGGTTTTATCAGGATTAAATCAGATAATGAGTGAAAATGCCCAGTACAGTTCCCTGGCATAGAGCAGACGTTAAAAAATATTAGTTCCCTTGGATACTAACAGAAAAATATTCAACGCTCATAGAGAGTTGAACATAGTTCGATACCAAATTTCTTTTCTTGTTTTAGTTTAGGTTTCAGGTTTCTTTCTTTCTTTATTTATTTTTTCTTCTTATTTTGTCAAGTTTTGTTTTGTTTGCCTGGAACAATACTTTTAAAAAACATGGATAAAACACAGAAAATTAAGAGTATATAAGAAAAGCAAATCTGACCCACATGCTTTTGAAATTTCATCTAAAATTTCAGGCAAACTTAATAATCCTCGAGTATAAATAGTGATGAAGAAAGACATAAAGACAGGAGTTAAATGAAGGCAGAGAAAGATGCTGAAGAAATAATAAAGATTAGCAGTACATCTTTCACAATTTAATACTGACATTTCTATCTAGATGTTCCATGGAATACTCAACTTAACATATAATTAAAAAAAAAAAGTGGGTTACCCAGAAAGGAAACTCCAAAATGAACGTTTTGGCAAACCCAATACAAAGAAGTAAGAAAAACCGTTGCCCGATATCAGCAGTTTTCTTTACTTACTTAACCTATTTCTGTTAAGATATAACCATTCTTTCTGTCAAACAGGCTTAAAACTTCAGGGGTCACATTCCTTCCAGTTCCCCAAATCTAATGTGTTATTAAGATCCATTAATTCTTCCACAGAAACATTGTGTCCTGTCCATTCACTCCTTTTTCATTTCCCTCTAGTCCACACCACACGTGGCAAGTGGACTTAAAGCAAAATTTAACTCCGTGTTATTTTCCTGCCCAAACAATGCTTGAAATTCAGTTCAGTTCAGTCGCTCAGTCATGTCCAACTCTTTGCAATCTCATGAACCGCAGCACACTAGGCCTTCCTGTCCATCACCAACTCCCGGAGTCCACCCAAATTCACGTCCATGAGTCTGTGATGCCATCCAACCGTCTCATCCTCTGTCGTCCCCTTCTCCTCCTGCCCTCAATCTTTCCCAGCGTCAGGGTCTTTTCCAATGAGTCAGCTCTTTGCATCAGGAGGCCTAAGTATTGGAGTTTCAGCTTCAGCATCAGTCCTTCCAATGAACACCCAGGACTCATCTCCTTTAGGATGGACTGGTTGGATCTCCTTGCAGTCCAAGGGACTCTCAAGAGTCTTCTCGAACACCACAGTTCAAAAGCATCAATTCTTCAGCACTCAGCTTTCTTTACAGTCCAACTCTCACATCCATATATGACTACTGGAAAAACCATAGCCTTGACTAGACAGACCTTTGTTGACAAAATAATGTCTCTGCTTTTGAATATGCTATCTAGTTTGGTCATAACTTTCCTTCCAAGGAGTAAGCGTCTTTTAATTTCATGGCTGCAGTCACCATCTGCAGTGATTTTGGAGCCCCCCAAAATAAAGTCAGCCACTGTTTCCCCATCTATTTGCCATGAAGTGATAGGACCAGAGGCCATGATCTTAGTTTTCTGCATGTTGAGCTTTAGTGAAACTCAGCTTTGCCGCAAGGCTTGACTGCCTCCCAGTCTCTCCAATATTTCCATAATTGAGGCCAACAACTCACCTTTCTAAATCCTTAATTTGTATTATTTCTTAATTAACTAAATTGGATTATTTCTGTCCTCTGAACATTTACCTCCTTCCCTACAACTTATTCTGCTTGTATTATTTTCTCTATTTAGTCTCACTGTGTTGAGGTCCTCTCTGCTTTAGTGAGCAACAACGTGTTGTCCCAGGAAAGAGGCCAATCTTACACATGTACTGATTTCAAACCTTTGTCTCCTAGCAGTGCAGTCTTAGCTCCTTCAACTTCCACATCTCACAGACTTCAACTGACAAAGGGGAGTAAGATATGATAATAATTACAAGACTGCTGTATATATTAAGCCAGGTAGTACATATAGAGTGCATACAACTGAGCCAGGCAGTTAACAAACAATGAACAAGTTTTAGGTCTTTCGAGATGCTGAATTCCTAAGGACTTATTTAAATCATTTAATTTTTAACTAATTATATGATGAAAGTGGAAGTTGCTTGGCTGTGTCTGACTATTTGTGGCCCCATGGACTATACAGAACATGGAATTCTCCAGGCCGGAATACTGGAGTGGGTAGCCTTTCCCTCCTCCAGGAGATCTTCCCAACCCAGGGATCAAATCCAGGTCTTCTGCATTGCAGGTGGATTCTTTACCAGCTGAGCTACAAGGGAAGCCAATTATACTGGAGTGGGTAGCCTATCCCTTCTCCAGAGGATCTTCCCAACCTAGGAATTGAACCCAAGTCTCCTGCATTACAGTCAGATTTTTTACCAAATGAGCTATCAGGGAAGCCAATTATATGATATCTTTGTTCATTAGTTGAACACTTTATTAATCTCTCATATGTGGATTTGGGTTCTTAAATTCATTTGTCTATTATCTTCTCAACTATGAATCTTAAATTCCAAGCACCTTCCTCCCTCCAACACACCAAATTTTCATTTTCAAACAAATGCATCAAATACATTAAAAAAAATAGGCACTGAACTAGAAGTGAGAAAATTTTAATCCTAATTTCATACTAACTAAAATTTATATAGGAAAACCAGGTAGTTGCTCTCAATTTCTTCATCCATAAGGTAAACACTTCCTTGGATTCTTGACGGTCTTGAGTTACAAGGTAATTGAAAGCACTTTGAATAAGTGATTTTCAATGTTATAAAATGCTGAGGTTATCCACATTGTATGGCCTCAACAAGTATTTGATATTTGATTTACTGACAAAATGGCACATAATTTAAGTATTTACTTTGAGGTGAAGAACCATTAGATAATGTTTTTTTAATATATGCAAAGTTTGGTGTTTGGAGAACTGAAGTGAGAATTTACAGACCAGAACTCTAGTCATTAATCCCTTTATTTTTCTATTTGACCTTTAGCAAGTCACATCGTAATTACACGCCACTGAAGACTCTTTGACTAATTCCAGCCTGGTGTTGGTCCATATAAGGGGTTCATGATACAAAAAAGAAACACATTCCTCAAAACGATTCCCTGCCCCCTGCTGGAAATATATATTCCATCACTATGACTACGAGTAGTGCCCCCTAGAGTTGTTCATCACACAATCTATATAATCACTCCCAGGAATTCTGCCCAATGTCTGAGACATGTAATCACTGACTGATGAATAAGTCACTCTCATTAATGAATTAGATTATCTCAGCCCCCTCAATATTTTTCTCCAATCACAGAGCAGCTTATGATGCTATTTTAAATTAATAAACGAACTGTTTTTAAGTCATAGGCAGGTTTATATGTATGCCTATTATTTAAAAAATATACGTAATGTCTAGCATAGTAGGATTGACATTTTACAACAGGTCTACACATATGTGTTATCACAACTGCTCCTCTTAACAGTACAGCAAGGTCAACTAGGCAGATATTTTTATATCAGATTTTCAAACAGGCAAATAACGGCTCTGAGAGAGTAAGCTGCTTCTTCAGTCAAGAGGCCCTCAGTGTTCTAGGTCTTCTGCTTCCAAGTCAAGTGTTTGTTCTCCTTCTCCACTCTTTTTAAAAAACAAATTGGAACCAAGACAATTTTCATCAATTGTCCTAAGATTCTCCCAAGGTTAATCTGTTGATTGTTATGACTATAGTGAAGTGAAGTCAGTCGTGTCTGACTCTTTGCAACCCCATGGACTGTAGCCCACCAGGCTTCTTGGTCCATGGGATTTTCCAGGCATGAATACTGGAGTGGGTTGTCATTCCCTTCTCCAGGGCATCTTCCTGACCCAGGGATTGAACCCAGGTCTCCCGCATTGTAAGCAGATACTTTACCGTCTGAGCTACCAGGGAAGCCTGTTATGATTATAAATACTCTCAAAACTCCCCCTTCTGCCTCTTACTTATTTAAATTCAGGCAAGTTTATTTCATTAGATCACTGTTCTTGTTGTTCAGTCCCTAAGTCATATCCAACTCTTTGTGACCCCCTGGGCTGCAGCATGCCAGGCTCCTCTGTCCTCTACTATCTAATGGAGTTTGTTCAAATTCATGTCCATCGAGTCAGTGATGCTATCTAGCTTCCTCTGCTGCCCCTTTCTCCTATTAGATCATAGCTTTCTAAAATATTTCCCAATGTTTGATGAATTGTTAGTGGCACAAGTGAGTATGCGAAACTAGGGAGTGTGTTGAAAACCATTTGAGATGAGCACTATTGTTATAATTGTAAATAGTTCAAAGTTATTAAAATATTTAAGAGAGTGCCATACATAAGCACTTTTATTTGCTGAACAATTAAAGATACCTCAGTTCTGTGAAACTCAGGAATATTACACTTAATAACAGCACGGGTTGCATCTTAAAGTGTTCTCATATCATGTAATTTGGAACATTAAAACTAAAATCTGTTAAATAGGCCTATCTTCAGTATAACTGGGATAGTATAAAGGGCACAGGAAATTTAGACTCTTAAGTCAATAAAATTTGAAAAAAAACAACTATATTCGCTTATAAGAATATTAAAATTATTAAATTTGCATCCACCAACTCCTAGAGGATTATTTTTATTTTGGACGTAAAAAAAAAAAAAAAAAAAGAAAAGGCAATTCAAAGTACTTTTCCATGTACACTGTTGTGAGAGATGACCCTCAAAACAGAAGAATTAAAGTCATTTCCCGAATGTCAAAAGCCAGAGGAAGCAGCAAGACTAGTTCCAGGGTCTTCAGAGTGACAACCGTTTGCATTCTCACATCTCCCTCTCAAGGAAACAGGCAAAAACAAACCACGCTGTTAGCCTGGTACTGAACACTTTCTATATCTCATTTCTCAGTCTCAGTACGAACAAGTCCCATGTTTGCAAACAGGCCATTTTATGTATGAAATTATCTGAAGTTTGAGTTTCTTCTTGGGCTGTATGAGGTTCTTCCGTCCCCTTAATTGCTTCTCTGAGAGGGCATTACTTCTGAGAGACCATTAGCCCTGAGTGTCATTGAACAGATTCATGAACACTCAGGACCCACCAACTTCCCTTCCAGTTCTCTGGGCGCCACAATTCATCACTGGACACTAAAGTGACCAAATGTTCCGCTGAACTCCTTTGATATAAAGCAGAGAAAGAAATCCTGTGGTTTATTCATTGAGGATAAGGATATTAATTTACATAGCCTATCTTCTCTACAAGCAAATGAACGTGGAGTTGATTCAACTGAAATCGTACAAAGAAAAGCTGACATCTAAGCATTAGAGCCAGGTAGGTAAGACAGGCTGTCTGCTTAACAGCCCCCACAGAAGACAGGTTTGTGGAGACCTTCCTGTAGACCTGAAACCAGTAGTCACCCACATACCTACACCTCTCTAATGAACAATGACTTACCAGCACTTCATCAGAAAGCACAATTGTAAGCAGATGCCTGTAAGTTCAACTAACTAACTGGACAATTCACCCTCCTCTCCCCAATGATTTTGGCTTAGGTGAGTGTCCTAGGTATATATCTTGTACTGGATGACAAGAGAGATCCAGTTGAACAGACACCTCTGTTCTTGCTTAATAATTTCGAACAACAGTGCTTCTAATGTATGTATGCGAACAGTCAGTCATAGATGATTATTAATTGCACTTGGGTAATTTTTAAAAGAAGAAAATTGTTTTAAAAATTTAAAGTTTCAGGAAAGCAGCCCTTACATGTAAATACAAATTTACATGGATCCAAACAGCACACGCACTGTGAATCACAGGCTCAAGTTATCATTTGAGACTTAATGATGACAGAAGCTGTGACCAAGTTCTAAATACAAAGGAAAAATAACTGCAGAAGTTAGAGCTATGGAATAGTTGTTTCATTGACAATGAAATCCAGACTCAACAATTAAATCCCAACTGCACTTCATTGGATATGAATCTTGCAGCGAGAAGGAGAGGCTTTTAAAGGAGCACTTCTGCTACAATAAAAAAGCCTCTCACTACAGTAGAACAATAACCTTGTGTTGAAAGTTAGAAGCAGAACTATTAGGCCTTGTTAGCTAATTATGGTATTGGCATCCACTTAAGTTAGTCAGTTTTTCACTTCTGTCATTTTCTCCTATTCCACGGCCGCAGTTCAAAACGTTTTGACTACTTAAAAGGGAATACATCATCATTGCCTTTCTCCAGTCTAACTGCACACCACTTTCCAAAGCGATAGCTTCAATCATGCTTCATAAAACCTCCTGCAAGTATATTGTTGGAAACATAAATCAGCAAGCTGTGATTTTAGTATTTCCAAGGCAAGCCCAAGGATCACTGACTGGTGGCTTTTCTATGGCCCCGTTTACAAAAGAATAAACAAAAGTATGAGTTACGCTAGATGCATTATTTTTTTCCAAACTGCTCCCTGTAGTGCTTCTGATACTTGCTACTGCATCCTTAATTGGAGAACAAAACACTAGCAGAGAGGAACTGGACTCCAGGATCAGGATTGCCGTTTCCAAGCATCTCTGACTTCATTAGGACACATGGTACAGAAGTACCACATGTTCTGTTTCACAAAAGCTTGGGCTCTCTGCTATGCATGCATCTATACCTCTGTAAGTGCCATGCATTTTTAAATTGTACTAGATAGAGAGATCTTGAGAACGACGCTCTCTCCCTTCCCTGTTACATTACAGTGAATATGGGCTCCCTGTGAGGCATGCTTCAGTCTCCAAGCCCCTCTTTATAATCACCCTGCCTTCTGAATTCTAAATTGGTGAATCACAATTTCAAATATGTGTTACATACACAGACCCAAATTATATGTGTCTGTGTGTACTATTTAAACATTCCCAGATTTCTTTTTTATCCCCCAAATTCCAACACACTTAATGTCTATGACAGTAAATTCAAAGACTCCACAACTGACACATTTTTTTCTTTTTCTTCTCCAAATCAGTCACAATATAATCTTAAGTCTGCACAAACTTGCCTTCCACGATGTCCTCATTTTGCCCACAGTGTCTACATTTGGTTAATTGCAGTGGTATTTTAACTGCAATTTTGGGGGACTGCTTCTCAGTATTCAGAAATACCTGTCTATATTACAAATGAACAGTTAAACATAACCAGCAGCTCTCCAACAATTAAAGCAGCGTATCTGTAGGGCAGAGTGTGTATATTGATCATTGCTATTAAAATGATTCAATTAAGTGGCTGGTCTAATATTAGCTTCAGATTGACAAAACTGCAATTTTGCTACGACTGGAATTTTGCATACTCTATTCTTTTAAGAGAAAATGAGCAGCCTCTTAGCAAGTCACTTTACAAACTAAAACAGTGTTTGCGTTCTAATTTCTGAACATAAAAATCTGTATCCAATCGCGTTTCATCAGCGACTAACACTATAGATTTAGGGAGGAGAAGGGCAGAGAAAGGAAGGTTTCATATCCAAAATGTCAAGCCCGGCTGAAGAATGATAGAAGGACCTAGGGAGTGTGGAAGAACAGACCCACCTTAAAATGGAGTTCTACCACCCCCTGCTGGACCAAATGAAAAACACAGAAGAGGCTAAAAAGCTTAGAACTGAATACAGTGGAGATATTTTAACTTGTGCTGTAATTTATTTTTTTCTCAAAAAAAAAAAAATCATGCTACAGTAATAACATTCTCTGCTATTATTACACATCAGAAAATCACTGCTATACACACACACACACACACACACATATATATATATATATTTTTTTTTTTTTTTGGAAGACTTCCACATATGCATGTTTTAGCATTTTGGGTCCCCAATTTAAATGCCCAAACTTGTCTGGACTATTGAAAATGCCTCCATTTATTATAAATATATTTTACGTGAACGTAAACTAAACAATGCAAATGCACATCTATCTCTATAAACAGAGGTAGCTTCCCCAAATTCTCTCAGGTTATTCTAGTAAGCTATTTCTGTTTTTTTCTAAACAGATAAAAATCCCACCAGTTCCCCACAAGCTAAACATCCCTCACAGGTGTAATTACAATCTGATGGCATAAAAAATGTCAACCTTGCTGTATTAACAAGGGGTGGGGGGGTGTGCTGAAAACGAATGACTGCAACACATTCCTAGTTTTATCCATCTGCTTTCTTACACACATCCATGGCCCCTCTCTCAGTTCTCAACAGAAATAAACCATCATCGTTCACTTCTGTCAGAAACTGGGGGTCTTGGGCAAGGGAATTAAAAAAAAAAAAAGTCTCTAAGAACTGAATTTCCTGCACACAACAGAAATATTTCCCAACGAGTTTAATGCTGATAGTTTTTGCTTCTTCTTTAAAACATCATCGTTCCCTTGCCTTTCGCAACCTCAGACATTTAACTGGTAACACATGCCAACCTACTCATCCAATTTTTTTGATAATGAAAATCAAAGAAAGCCAAGATCCCAGAGAAAGATACAGTTTTCCTCAACCTCCGGCTCACTGATGCCCATCTCCCAGCCTGTATTTTCTTCTTCAAGGGTCTCCACAGACCAGACATCACTGGGGGAAACAATAACAACAACAATAACTATAACTTTAGTCCCGTCATTTAATTCTTCCTGGAGCTCCTTCTGGCTCTCCAGGTTGGGTAGAAGGGGGAGGGAAAGTAAACGCAAGAAAAGCACCGCACTCCTACCTTGCCCGCTACTGACAAGCAACCCGAGCAGGTAGAAGGAGAGGAGGAGGCTCATGTTCAGGACGTGACACCGGTGGACAGTTCCAAAGTTATTAAGTCCAGCCCCGGAGAGAGAACCTTCCGCTGTCACGGCCGCCTCTGCTAGAGCCGCCGCCGCTCCGGGGGTGCCCCAGCCGCCCGCAGCCCGCGCGCTCCTCCTTGCAAAGTGACTGCAAGCTCCGCTCCCTGCCGCACTATATCCAGGCGGCGGCGGCGGCACCAGCACCAGCAGCACCAGCAGCAGCGGCCGCCGCGGCGGCAGCAGAGCCGGGCGGGGAGGGAG